>NW_026086604.1:33011145-33698339 GCF_022539395.1 Myiozetetes cayanensis | reverse complement strand
CAGCAGTCCAGGTGGGTTTACCTGTGCATTGCCAGTTGATCTGCTTCCATTGCTGTGGCCACCCCCACACAGCATTTGCCACTATACATAAGTCTATACAGAGATAAAATAATGGCCATTTTTCTCTTTCAGCAATGTCTAAAGCCAGCTGGATAGCTTTCACCTCTGCAAGCTGACTCAATTCACCTTTTCCTTCAGCGATTTCTGTGACTTTTTCTGAGGGACTTCACACAGTAGCTTTCCAACTTTGATGTTTTCCTAAAATATGACAGGACCCAGCAGGGCTTATTGTTTTTCATTTTCTGGTAGTTCATTTACAATGGGGCCTCTTCAGCACACATTATCTCTTTCTCTGGCAATATTCCAAAATATTTGCCTTCTGGCCAGTCAGTGATCACTTCCAAAATTCCTGGGCCACCGGGATTTCCTATTCAAGACCATTGTGTGATCAGTGCAACCCACCTATTCCACAAAGCAACCTTTGCATGATGTGTAGGATGTAAATGCATGGCTGGATACAGAAAATATCCAGCGCAGCAATGGCAATCAGAATGCCAAGAGGAGCTGTTCTTCTATACTAATCACATCTGAAGCAGCTCAAACTCCTTCATATGGTGCCAGTATTTATTTTCAGTTGGAGTATAGCAGGCCTTGGATGTTCTGTATCCCCAACTCCAAAACCCTAAAGAGTCAAACACAAGTCTCTCCTGATGCTTTTTGACAGTAGCTCCAGGTAGGACCATTCTCCCCAGCTGCAGGACATTTTTAATGTCTTGTCCTGCTTGGACTGGCCTGAGGGCTACTGTATGAAACATTTCCTTTTCAATTTGTTCAAAGACTTGTCATTGTTCAGGGGCCAATTGAAATAGTTCATTTTCCAGGTCAGTTAACAGAGGGGGCTTATGATCAGACTGCAATTTGGAATATACATTCTCCAAAAATCTACCATGCCTAATAAAGCTTGTGTTTACTTTTTGCTAACTGGTGGACACACAGTTGTTTTAAAATTCACAGAATCACAGAGTATTCTGAGTTGGAAGGGACTCACAAGGATCATCAAATCCAGCTCTTAAGTTAATGGACTGTACAGGGATCAAACCCGTGACCTTGGCATTAGTAGTACCATGCTCTAACCAGCTGAGGTAATCTCATCCATTGGGATCTAAAAACATATGTCTTGCCATTTTATGCCTAAAAACTGGATGTCCTATGTAGGTCACTTGACTGTACTTTGGTTTAGGGCAAAACCAGCTTCAGGAGATTTGGACAATTTTCTTCCCTTTCTCAAAAACTTTGTCTGCTGTACTTGCCATTTGATGATGTCTTCAATGTATTGCAGGTGTTCCAGAACTTCACCCTGTGCATCCAGTGTAATCTGGATAAGTCCACGGCAAATGGTAGGGCTGTGTTTCCACTTCTAGGGCAGTCGATTCCAGATGTACTGGACACTCTTCCAAGTGAAAGCGAATTGTGGCCTAGCACCCTGCTGCCAAAGGGATTGAGAAAAACGTGCTAGCGGTATTAATTGTGAAATACCACTTGGATGCCTTTGATGCAAACCACCTCCAGTTCAAATTGAAGTTCTAGCATGTCTGGCAAGGTAGCACCCAGCAGCAGCATGGCTTTATTCATTCCATGATAGCCTATTGTTGGTCTCCAGTCTTGATCGGATTTTCACTGTGGACATATGAGACTGTTTAAGGGTGAGCGAGTCCTGCTGATCACTCCTTGGCTCTCCAGTTGACAAATCAGCTTCATGCACGGGAATCAGGAAGGTTTGGCTGGTGTGATATTGTCACCATTTCGGCAACAATTGGCACCTGTTCTTCAGCCTCCAGCAAGCCCACAACAGAAGGGTCCTCTGAGACAGCAAGGAAAGAGCTGTTTATTTCCTCCTTCTCCAAGACAGTATCTGGAAAGCTCACCAGCACCCTTTTGAGTACTACCTTCTCCTGAGGTAGTCTATTCCAAGGATACATGGAGCCTCTGGGCCAGTCACAGGGAGGTGCTTTTGCTACACATTCCCAGTCAGGCTCACTTCAGCCTGCAATAGAGTCAGCTGTTGAGATCTGCCTATCACCCCAGAAGTACAGATGGATTCTGATCCTTTATAGCTTGATGGCATTAGAGTACCCTGTGCATCAGTGTCTATTAGAACCTTATACTCCTGTAGGTCTGATGTGCCAGGCCATCAAATCCACACAGTCCCGTAAACCCCACTGTCCCTCCCTGCCACCTGGATGGAGGCAGGAATCCTACTAGTCCTTGCCATAGTATTCACTACTCACTTCCCATAAATATGATTCAAAAATCCCTTCATCAGAGTCAGGAATAAGATCAGCCCTTCTACTCCACCTGGGAAACTGCCTACTGGAGACTGAAGCAGCAATTTTTCTGAAAGAATTCCCTTTTGTGATTGTTTTTCATTGCAAGGAACATACCTGTGCATCTAGGGTCAAGGTAGGCTTTCCATTCCACTTTCTCATGTCCTCTCAGGGGTCATGCAGGTAAAACCATAGAGTGACCCATTATATGTACCCATTATATCCTCTCTTGAGTAGAGGAATGCTTACTGCTAAGAGCTGAAAGGTCCACAGAGGTGGGGAGCAGAATCTATCCTCTTTGAGTTGCTGGACCTGTTTTTCCATAGCTGAGATGAAGCAGGAAGAGAGGCTTTCTTGCTATTGCTGGAGTTGGCCAGCCTTTTCATCCACCTTTGTCCCTCTCTGTCTTTCCAGGTCATTATTGCCAATGAGTTGGCATGCAGTGATGGTGCACTCCATAAAAACTTCCAACACATAGGTCATGTGCACATGACTCCATCTGGATCTTTGGATAACTGCTCGTTGTGCAGGTCATCAGAAATCACCTCCAGCACAGCCAGTTCTTTCAGATACTAGATAGCTTTGTCCATGGTGGTCCACTTCCCTGGATTACATTAATCGTCTTCCTTGAAGGAATACCTTTCCTTCATGCCCGACAAGAGTTGCCTCCAGAGGCTGAAAACTTGCAATCCTTTTCCAATCACTTCATCAATGCCCCCTTCATTAGGGTGGTTGGCTTCCTAACACTAATTCCAGGCTATGGGCCCTGTTATCCCAACATCAAAGCAGCCAGGTGGCACTGTGCTTGATGAAATCTTTTTGCGTATCTCGCACCTCACTCAGGAATAGGGATTTATGAGTTCTTCCTTTTCCTCCTCCCCTTTCAGCAGCCTCCTCTCTTCCTCCCCTTGCTCTTGTAATGGCCCTGCTTTGGAGTGGTCTGCATTGTCCACTTCTTCCTCCTGTTCACTCCTAGAAGAAGCTCCTTCATCCCTTACTAAAGGACTTGACTTCTACTTCGAATGTTTCTCCTTGTGTACAGGGGCAACTGTTATCAGTACAGGTTGATTCTTTGGTTCACGTGCAGTGTCTGTCACTGGGACTGGGATAGCCAAAGTGCCTGTCATTTTGTTGTCAGATCCAAAGACCTTCTCTTCTTCTTGATGTTACTGAATAGTGTTGAACAGGGCTTGGTAGGCCTGGGCCAGGCCCCAGCACATTGCAGTAAATTGATTCTTTCTGGAATTACCAGGGCAATACCATCCTTTTTCCAAATATTTTACTAGTTTTTCAGGATTCTGCTCTTGTTCAGGAGTGAAATTCCAAAATGTTGGAGGTGCCCACTGTCTTAGGCACTTGTCTGTACTATCACACACATCCTGCCACTCGTAACTGTTCAGCCTCAGAGCAGATATCTTGCTGGTATTCTTAAATAGTTATTTGAGCCTAAACAAGACCTGAAATACAATCAGGAGACCTAAAAATAGGAAGATGCCAGTTTGAACATCCTGACAATATTCCACATTCTCAAGAGCTATTGTAATTAGCCTGAAGGATAAGGGGAAGATGGAGGAAGGTGTCTGCCCCTTAGATTGCCTCTCCAAGGAGGAAAGGTAAAGGATGTAATTAGGAATAGTTTCCAATAGATGGCTCTAGAAGTACAGAGAAGACAGCAATAGTCGATTACAAATGCCAGATTAGTCTCACAACCATCGATTTTATCATGTCATAAGCCAGTGTTACAAAGTATGACAATATGATAACGTTAACCCAGACCCCAGAGGTGATAAACAACACAACAGGGAACATATATGGCAAGTCAGATGCTATATAAGGCAACTCTGAGAACAGACTCAACACCTCTGAGAGCAAATAAACCAACATTGGGACCACATACTATTAAACTAAATAATGAATGCTTACAACAAATTTGTTTTAACATACTCTGGTCAGATTTGTCATTATCTAAAACCTTTGAGCCCCATGCTGGGCACCAAAAAGAGCTGTCATGGTTTAACCCAGCAGGCAGTTGAACACCACACAACCGTTCACACACTCCAGCCTGCAAGAGGGATGGGGGAAAGAACTGGAAGCAAAAGGAAGATTTGTGGGTTGAGAAAAACACAGTTCAATAGGGCAGAAAAATAAGCGGGAAATGTCAATAATAATAACAGAATTAGAATATACAAATCAAGTGATGTACAACACAATTTTTCTACACCTGTAAAATGATGCCCAGCCAGCCATTTTCCAAGCAGTGGCCCCCAGCCATCTTTCCCCCAAGTTCATATATTGAACATGATGTGACATGGTATGGAATGTCCCAGTTGTGTCTCCTAGCTTCTTGTGCCCCCCAGTCTCCTCACTGTTGATGTGGTGTGAGAAGTTGAAAAGTCCTTGACTTAGCGTAAACTTTGCTTAGCAACAACTATAACACCAGTGCATTTTCAACATTATTCACACCCTAAATCCAAAACACAGGGAAGAAAATTAACTCTCTCCGAGACAAAATGTATATATAATAGGTACACTATTCTAAATGCCATCTCTCAGATAATGAGGAAAGTCAAAGAATACTTTCCCTCAATCCAGAGGCCTTGATGCTCTCAGAGAAGCCTGGGATGCTGTCATCTACTATGCTGCCCAGGTTTGCTGCAAGCTCCCCACAGCCTCCAGAGCACAGGCAAACCACACCAAAGGACCCTGTGTTGAGGCAAGGGGAAGGAATAGTTTTGGAGAATGCCAGCATTGATTCCATTGCCTCTCACATGTTAAACGAGTGCCTGACCACTTGAGCTAATTCCCCACCCTGCAGCTCTGCCTCAGGTCGTCTGCACCCAAAGCCTGGGCCTCCCATTGGCATTGCTCTTGCACCACCACCCACTTGCCCTTCACTTTCTTGCTGAAAGTGCCCCCTGACAAGACAAATCTTAGAACCACCATCCCAGCCCAGGGGTTGCCCTGGACAGCCTTTGCTGGTTGTTTTCTCCTACAAAAGGAATGTTCCAAAGCACTGGGCAGGGTCAAAGGTCAGCGGTGCAGCAGTGTCTGGGGTCAGAGCCAAAAAGACACTCTTTCAAGACAGAGTTGAACCAGTGACCTGAGGATGGCCGTGCAGGGAGCCCACAGTCCTCCGCTCTACCAGCTGAGCTATCGAAGGAAGCACAGGGCCATGCCCACTACCTCGCCCATCACACACTCATCCAGCACTTCCACAGCATCATGCCTCTATTACAGCATCCTGCTTCAAACAGACTCTGCTCTAAAATCACAACACCTTGCTCAACCCTTTAGCCCATCCTATCATGTGAACCACAAACAGAATCATTCCATAAACTCCTTGGATTTCATCTTCTACAGCTGGACTCTCCTCAAATAGAGCTTACCTAAATCTGGTTGCATCTTCCCTTCATTCTGTTTCACTGTGCTGTCTTTTGTCCTCTGGTCAAGCATCAAACAAATATAGAGCCATTCCTCTATTCTGTAACCTCCTGCAATCCTGAAGGTCATACAGTCATACTCTGAATCTTTCTCCAGCCTGATCATACCCACTTTCCTCAGTCCATCCACACAGAGAAATCATCCATGCCTTGGAATTCTTGGTGGCCCTCCACTGAGATTGCTGAATTTTATTGATTTTTCCTGTACATGAAATTCTTGATGGCCCTTCAGAGGTTGCTCTATTTCATTGATGTCTTTTCTGCACAGGGGATCTCAAAACGGGACACAGTACTTAAGATGACATTTGATGCCTTCAAACAAAGAGGGAGAAACCTCTGTTAAACTGCCCATGAAGTTCTTATGGCAGACCTGGATGGTCTCCTACTTTTTTGTATTGTGGATATACTGCGAGCATCCACAGCCCCTGGCAAAGGGCCCTGTGTGGGGCAAGAGGAATTAAAAGCATAGGAGAGTGAGGGCATTGATCTCACTTCTTCTTACAGGCTGAGCAAACACTCTACCACTTGAGCTAATTCCCCTGCCTGAGATCCTCTCCCCTCACAGGCACCCACTCTCACTCAAGATGCCCTGCACACAAATCTGGGCCTCCAAATGACCTCTCACACCATCAAGTCACCCACTCACTTTATTGGTGGA
Organism: Myiozetetes cayanensis; assembly: GCF_022539395.1. Lineage (NCBI taxonomy): Eukaryota > Metazoa > Chordata > Aves > Passeriformes > Tyrannidae > Myiozetetes > Myiozetetes cayanensis. The sequence goes on along the minus strand of NW_026086604.1, from coordinate 33,691,917 downwards.
GGTCCCTGAAAGTCCCAGTGCTCAAGTTCTGCCATTCCCTGCCCAGTGTTAACCCAAAACTGCTTCATGTCCCCCATCAAATGAAACAGTTCAAGGCTGGGCTAACCTAGAACAGGAGCAACCTGGGCAGGGCCAACAGGCAGCAGTGCTGCAGGATTTGGGCCAGAGCCAAAAGGACACTCCTTCGAGCCGGAGTTGAACCAGCGACCTAAGGATGGCTATGCAAGTGCCTACAGTCCTCCGCTCTACCAGCTGAGCTATCGAAGGAAGCTCATGAGCAAAACACCTCATATGCTCATCACATACTCATCCAACCATTCGGGTCTCACACCATTCCCATGTATCTTCATGACTCTCTTCTGCAGGAAATAAGAAAGACTTGCCTTGGATCACATCGTCTGTCAATGCCTACAACTCCTCACCAGGACAGGCCCAGCCATGGAGGCTCACTCCTAGTGAGCATCCAGAAGAGACAGTGTTATCATCACGGTAAGGCAGGGACAGCTGCAACAAGGAAGTCACTGCACAGGTCAGAGTGATGATCATGTCCAGTGACTGACAGTCAGGTCCAGACTGACAAGCCAGAGCTTAGGTCAGTGCAGGAGATTCATCTGCACATCAGATCTGGATCCCAGGTCTCTATGGCTTCATATTGCTATGGCTGTGACAATGACTGAGTTAGAGGCCAGAACTCCTAGTGTTTAGCATGGAAAGAGAGTGAAGGCCCAGAGGCGAACATAAAGAGAGCTCCTGTGCCAACAGGTGGAGGTGAAGGTCCCATGTGAAGCAGGTCAGGGCCATTCAGACTGTCTCAGTTTAAAGTGAGACACAGGTGTTTTGCTGAGGATGAGTAATGAGGAAGACTCAGACTCCTCCCTCTAAGCAATTGTAAATCCGAAATTAAGAGGCTCTGACTGAGGGAAAAAACCTGCAGAAAAAGGAAAAATAACAGCCCTTTATTTAAAGATATATGTGTATTGGCAGAAACAACAAAAGAAAACAAGTAAAACAACCAAACAATACTCCTATACCCACAAATAATCCCCTTCAAAACATACTAATAAACAAGCAAAGGGAAAAAAATAAACAGTTCAGTTTGCACCCTTTAGTGCAATTCTAACCACAGTCAACAGGGGGTGCTGTTGGATCACCAGAAATGCAGAGCTTGTAGTGTCCTGTGCCAGTCACCAGGTGGCGCTGTTGGATAACTGGAGATGCAGAGCCTGCAGTTCTTTATGTCGGTCAGCAGGGGGCACTGTGGAATCACTGGTCGTTGCCACATGCAGTGACACCCTCCGGGGTGTGTTGGAGAAACCGAAAATGGGTTTCCCTCCCCCCCTACACACACTGGGAAAGGGGAGAGAGGGGAGGGAGAGAAACAACAACAAAAAAAAGGTCTTCTCCAATGGGAAAAGAAACCTCACTCTTTCTGCTGGCCAAATCGTGTGATATAGTTTTCCTTCTCCCTTTGATGTGCACAAGAACCACTGCTAAGGAAGAAAACAAAGAGGAATGGGGAAGCGAAAAAGGGGAAAAAAACCCGAACTCCCAAAAACAATTCCTCTCTGATGAAAAATCCAAGCAGGATCCACAGCTGGTAACCAGGCTGAGAACAAAATCCCACAGAGCTTCCACTCTGACCTTGTTCCAGCCTCAGCAGCAAGCCTGAACTCCTTCCCCCATTTCCCAGGAGATGAGATTCTGAGCCATTAACCAGAAGGCAGCTTCTTTTGTGCTCCTTAACGGCCCACTTAAGAGCCCTGCACACAGTGGGCAGGGGGAAGGGAAAAATTCCTGCCTAGTTTCCAAGAACCAGCAAAACCATGACACAGACCTATTCAGACACGATGCCTGGATGAGATATAGCGGTCACCATGCAAGAGAACTGGCAGTCCTCCACTCCACCAGCAGAAATTATTGGTGGAACATCTAACCACACCTTACCTTATCTTGTTGGCATGGAAACACTCCTTTTCTCTTCTGCCAAGTGTTTGAGCTAGTAACCCTTTTAGGTTTTCAGTTTCTCACGGGAGAGAAAAAAAATGGAACCTATCCTGCTTCAATTGTGGCTTGTTGCGTTTTATTCCTCCACCCATAACCACGGTAAAAGGCCTAACTCTTGAATCAGTAACTTCCTGATAGGCATTCTGATAAGTGCTCGCTTATCTCCCCCACAGTCCTTTCCTATTCAGGATCTACACAAGGTCACATTCAACGGCCACTCCTCAAAGGGCAGATGCTAACAAGTGTCCTGGTGGTCTTATTCTGAGTCTGTTGCACTTGATCAATGTCTGTCTTATTCATGGAGGCCCAAAGATGGGCAAAATATTCTGGATCCCATTGATTGTACTCAGAGGAAAGGGGGAGAATGTGTTCCTCCCATTCACAGCTCATGGTGCCATGGCCATAGTCCTACATGCTGTTCTCCTCTTTGCAGTGCACAAAAAGTTCTCCCTCCCTCCATATGTCATGGGCCCCTGCCAAAAGTCCCTGTGTGCAGGCAAGCAGAATGAAAAGCACTGGAGAATGCGGGCATCGATCCCGCTGCCTCTCGCATGCTAAGCGAGCGCTCTACCACTTGAGCTAATTCCCCACTCTGCAGATTCTCTCTGAGGGCCTCTCCCATCTCAGGCATGCATCTCTGACTCAGGCTGCCCTGCTCCCAAGGCCTGGACCTCCTGTTGACCTCACTCTTACACCAGCACTGACCCATTCACTTTGCTGCCGGATGTGACCCCCAGACAATTCCAGGACTCATCACTCACCATCCCTCACCAAGGACTCAACCAAAAATGCCATGGTTGGTCATCTTCCCAAACTCAGGCAAGAGCTCAAGGCTGGACTGCCATCTGAACAGGGCCAGAAAAACAGTGGTGCAGCAGGATCTGGGCCAGAGCCAAAAGGACACTCCTTTGAGCCGGAGTTGAACCAGCGACCTAAGGATAGCCATGCAAGGGAGCCTACAGTTCTCCACTTAGAAGGAAGCACAGGGCCATGTCCATTCCCTCACCCATCACAAACTCATTCTAACCATTCAGCTCTCATACCACTTCACACATACCTGCATGACACTGTCCAGAAGGAAAAAAAAGAAAGACTTGCCTTAGACCCATGCTGCCCAGAACAACTCAGGTCCACAACACCAAATCAGGACAGACCCAGCTCACTCCAGATGAGAGGCCAGAGAAGGGAGCACTGTCACAGCCAGGCAGGGACAACTGCAGAGGTCAGCGTGATGGTCAAGTCCAGTGAGTGCCAGGCAGGTCCAGATTGACAAGCCAGGGTTGAGGTCAAGCCAGAACATCCATCTGCACATCTGCGTATGCATCAAAGGTCTTTGCGACTCGATATATTCAAAGCTATTGCCTCAACTTAGCTAAAGACCAAGCCTCCTGTGGCATAGCATGGAAAAAGAGCTGAATGTAAGTAGAGCTCCTGGACCCATGGTGGACCTTTCAGATGTATTAGGGCACAAAGGCCCAGATAGATGTGAGGGTAGCCATGGAAGAGAGCCTCCAGCCCTCTGTTCCAACAGTAGAACTGTTGATGGAACAGCAGGGCCCCATATAAACTCTTCCTCTATGACAGAGCAGTCAAAGCAGTCAGCTTGGGTTCTACCTCGGGACATCTCTGTTTAAATCTCCTACAGCAGCCTGAGCTCAGGGATCACTGCAGCTCATTCAAGGCTTCAGCCAGTCAACTTACACCAACCTCCAGGCATGGAGACTGCACAGCACTCCAGGGCACCCTTCTTCTCCTACCTGTCTGACATGAGGAGAGAAAAAATGGAACCTGTCCTGCTTCCACTGTGGCCCATAGTGTCTTATTCCTCTTCCCATCCCTATAATAAAATGCCTAACTGTTGAATCAATCAACCTCCTGAGAGGCATTTGAAAGCTTCTTCTTAGCTCACCCTAAGCCTGCAGTTTGTCAACATCTGTCTTTCTTCTATGTAGTATAATAGAATGTTTTGGGTTGGGAAGGACCTTTACAGCTCATATAGGTCAACTTCCCTGCTGTGGGCAAGAGCCTCTTTCACTAGGTCAGACTGATAAAGGTCTGTCCAACCAAACCTGAGCTTTTGCAGTGATAGGGTGTCTACAAGTTCTCTGGGAAACCTGTTCCAGTGTCTTACTACCCTGATCATAAAGAATTTCTTTTTATGTAATCTAAATCTACCCTCTTTTGTTTAAAACCATTTCCTCTTGTTCCCTCACTACAAGACCTGCTAAAAATCCACTCCACCTCTCTTATAAGCCCTCTTTATCAATTGAAAGGTAGCTATAAGGTCTCCCTGAAGAGAAGGTCTCCCTTCTCTTCTCCAGACTGAACAACTCCAGCTCTCTCAGCCTGTCTTCACAGGGCATGTTCTATCACCCTGATCAGTCTTGTGGCCCAGCTCTAATAGGTCCATGTCTTTCACCATGTACTGGGGAACTCATGGCTTGACACAGAATTCCAGGTGTGGTCTCACAAGAATGGAATAGAGGGGCAGAATCACCTTCCTCAGCCTGCTGGCCACGCTTCTTTTGATGCATCCCAGGATATGGTTTACTTTCCTGGCTACAAGGGTACAGTTCATGTCCAGTTTTTCATTCACCAGAACCCCCTACTTCTCCACAGGGCTGCATTCCTCCCCCAGTGTGTAGTGATACTGCTGATTGCCCTGACCCAGGTGCAGGACCTTGCACTTGGCCTTGCTTAACTTAATGAAGTTCACATGGACCCACATCCCAACTCTTTTAATGTCCCTCTGGATGGAAGTCATGATAGTCAGTCATGATTTGCCCTTGATGAAGCCATGTTGGCTGTCTCTAAACACCTCCCTGTCTTCACGTCTGGACATATCTTCCAGAAAGATCTGTTCTGTGACCTGAGCAAGGTGAATCTCACTGCTTGATGGTTCCCAGAGTAATTCTTTTTACCATATTTAAAAGTAAGTTTTATATTTTGCTTTTCTCAGTCATTGAGGACTTCACTTGAGGAAGTATAAAGCTAAGCATGGATATTGATCAAATCCTAAGTAAAGAAGATTCAAGTACCCCAATCCATAGCTCTTTCTGCTCCTGATATAGCCCTGGATGCTGTTATTTTCTGTGCAGCCCAGGTGCAAATAGCTCTCAACAGCACCAGACAGCAGAGGGACCTCTGCCAAAGGGCCTTGTGTCCAGGCTAGGGGAATGAAAAACATTGGAGAATGTGGACACTGACTGATCCCTCTCACATGCTAAGCAAGCTCTCTACCACTTGAGCTAATTCCCCACCCTACAGCTCTGCCTGAGGGCCTCTCCCCTCACAGGCACCCACCCCTGACTCAAGATGCCCTGCATCCAAAGCTTGGGCTTTTCTTAGCCTCACTCTCACACCACCAATAACTCAACCAATAATGTTCCTACTGGCAGTGATCCCAGACAACACCAGTGCTTGAATCCACAATTTTCTACCCATCCTTGTTCATTCAGAAATGTCTTGTCTGATCGTCTTCCCAGACTGAGGCAAGAGCTCAAGTCTGGACAGCCCTTTGAAGGGGAGGCACCTGGATAGGGCCAAAAGGCAGCAGTGCAGCAGAATCTGGGCCAGAGCCAAAAGGACTCTCCTTCGAGCCGGAGTTGAACCAGCGACCTAAGGATGGCCGTGCAGGGAGCCTACAGTCCTCCGCTCTACCAGCTGAGCTATCGAAGGGAGCACAGGGCCATGCCCACTACCTCGCCCATCACACACTCATCCAGCACTTCCACAGCCATGGCACAGCATCGGGCCTCTATTACAACATCCTGCTTCAAACACACACACCTCCAACATCACAACACCTTGCTCAATCCCTTTAGCCCAACAATCATGCAAACCACAAACAGAATCTTCCCATGGTTCCTTGGACATCATCTTCTACAGCTGGACTCTCTTCATGGGCACACAGAGCTTACCCATATCCTGCTGCAACTCCCCTTCATTCCCCTTCACTGGGCTTTCTTCTGCCCTCTGCTCAAGCATCAGACAAAACAAAACTACTCCATAACCTACACCTAAGCACTAGAAGGTCATGTGCAAGTCCTCTGAATCTCTCTTTCTCCAAACTGAATATGCCCACTCTCCTCAGCCCATCCTTATAGAGAAATCTCCATTCTTTGAGATCCTTGGTGGCCCTCCACTGAGGTTGCTCCATTTCACTGATGTCATTTTGTGAACTGGGCTTGACATTTGTGAACTGTCAAGCAAAGACGGAGAAAATCAGTTCTTCTGTCAAACTGCCCGTAGTGCTTTTGATACAGCCCTGGATGTTCTTGTCTTTTGTTAATCCAGGGCACACCATAAATCTCCCCACTGCCCCAAGTGGGCAGAGGGATCCCCACGAAAGAGCCCTGTGTCCAGGCAATGGGAATGAAAAGCATTGGAGAATGCGGGCATCGATCCCGCTACCTCTCACATGCTAAGCGAGCGCTCTACCACTTGAGCTAATTCCCCACCCTGCAGCTCTGCCTGAGGGCCTCTCCCCTCACAGACACTCACCCCTGATTCAGGATGCCTAAAAGACACTTCAGTGTCTGTGACAGAGCCGAAAGGACACTTCTTTGAGCCAGAGTTGAACTAGCAACCTAAGGATGGCAATGTCAAGAAACCTGCAGTCCTTCAGTCTACCAGCTGAGCTGGTGAAGGAAGTATGGAACCTGTTGCTGACATTCTCTTATATTCCATAACACTGCCATATTTTACCTTATACAACATATTTTCCTGTCTTCAAAATATCGCTACCTCCACCCAGAAGTACCCTCATCAGACTCACCCTTTGTCAGAGTCTGGTCTGATCTCACCATATCTCTCAGCCTAAGTTTCCCACTGACAGAGATCCTAAGCTTATTTCACTGACTTTATTTCCATGAGTGCCCTATCCATCTTGTCCAATAGCTGTTTCTCTGCTTCTTGTCATTTTTATCTTCCAAACACATCACATTGCTTGCTGATGTGGAGGGCTTCAGTTGGCAGTGATCCTCAGGTTGAGAATGAGAATGCCATTCACCACGAGAAAAATATGAATGGACGTAAATCCATGGTTTTGGCGCAGGAAGTAGCCAGCAAACTCCTGTGTTCATTTCACTTTCCATTATTTTGTATTCTTCTATTTTCTCATGATGAATGATGATTATCACATAACTAGGAATGTCATTTTTCCAGGGACCCACAGGGAAGTTTCTTTATAGCTGATACTCTATGTCATATAGTTCTAGTCCTTACTTTTATTGCTTCTTCATTTGTACCTAACAGAACAGTTTGTCTCACTCACATGAGTTGCACTACCAGTATCTAGATCTCTTTCCTATTACTAAATCATCACCAATTTGTATATGTTATCTCAGCATGCAGAGAGTTGTTTTGGTAATTTACTATTTGTAGTCAGGACAGTTTTCCCAAAATCAAAATAAGAACATATGTCATCTTTTGTTAATTGTTGAAAGTAATCCTGTTAGTAGTCTAAAAAAATTCTAAGCAAAGTGAGTGTGCAACTTAGGTTTTTCATCTTTTCAAAGCTGCATGCTGTTCAAATTCTTATTTTTTATGAGACTGTTTGAGATATGGGGAGGACAGAAGATGTCTTTTTTTGTCCTAATTCTAATTGCTGGGGGTTTTTTCAGCTAAGGAAAGGGACAGATTGCATAATTTGTTTAAATACTTGGATGGCACATAATGTCATTAGTCTTGCAAGACTTAGCTTGTTTTTCCAGTTCTTATATTTCATGTTTTATTGTGTTTAGGGTTCATGTTAAACATGACCAAAAATTTAAGTTTAAGTTACAATATGGTGGTAAATTAAATATGATTGAATGTGATCCCCTTCATGCTATTAGAGATGTGTTTATGGAGTTATTTATGACCTATGGTTCTATGACTTGAGTTCAGCAGAACTGAAGAGATTGTTGGCAGAGGCTGTTCCCAGGCTCTTATCAGTCTTGACATCAGCAGAATGTCTTCCAGGCAGGAACTGTCATCAGGAGCAAAGCAGTTACATTTTACTGGAGGAATATCTGTACTGGGGGTTCAGAGGAAAATCAAGTAGGACTCCACGCTGAGGTTAAATTTGTTAGAGGAAGTGTAAGCACACTGAATCTGAGAAATCTGGTAAAGAAGCTGCCCGGAAGCTTTTGGTCTTTTGAGCAGCAAAGGTATTTATTTGACGACGTCGGGGGCAAGTGTGGTTCGCACCACAAAGCTCTTGCTTGAGGGTAGTGGTACAAAACAGTATAATTTATACAGTCTAACTTCCATGATTACAATACTTTACATGCATATTCATATGATTACAACATCTAATCATACATATTGATAATAGGTGGAATATAGGTGGAGTATAGGTGGAGTGCAGGTGGAGCTTGGGGCGGAGCTTTTCTTGGCCCTCAGTTCTAGGGGTACATACGCCTTTCTTCATCATTGTGTCTGCGGTCTCTGTAGTCTTCCTCAGTGTGACCTCTCTAACTTTCCATTGTTTTTGCCCACGTCACTGAAGCTTGGAGAGAGCCTTGGCTTTAGGCCTATTCCACCGATTCAAATGTCTACCTTAGCTTACTTTTGCCTTAATTTATGGCCTACAGACCCACTGTGTAATGTTTCTAGCCTTCTTCTTAAGATTAGGTCCAGGGAACGGAACAGAACAAATTTTTCCTTAGCAATTTAGGCAGAGCAGGTATGGAGGGGCTTCTCTCAGCCGAGCAAGATATTTCAGTTAATTCTTTAGGCTTTGCTCTCGTTTCACACTACCTTCGCACTACAAGTATTTTTGGTCATAGCAGTCATGGCTAGATCCCGAAACACTCGAGGATAATATTTACAAAATGCATTATAGTTTGACTGTGACTGAATTAGTTTAAAACACTACTAAATGACTTTTGAGGCCACTAGAGGTCAGCACTAGTCATTCAATTAATGTCTCAGAAAAATCGTATTTCCAACTCTTCGAAGGAGCAGCAATTTTTTAAAAGACACACTTTTATCTATGCTTGTTTTGCAAGTGTGTGTCAGCTCACACTGCCAGTGCTTCAATATGGCTAGAAGAAAATCCCTTCTCCTCTATGCTGTGCTTCCTCAGCACTGTGAGCCAACAGTCACATAGGGTACCTTTCAAGCTGTATCTGTCCTCAGATGCCATAGTGCTGAGTACAGTCAGGGGAAAAAGGCAGTATTGAGCCCTGTCCTAGCAAAGGCTTCCCACTAGCATAAACAGCCCAAAATAGTTGGCACTACACTCCCATGAGACCCCATGTGGAATCATAGAATCAACTGTGTTGGAAAAGACCTCCGAGATCATCACGCCCAACCCTCAACCCAACACCACCGTGGTTACTAGACCAGGGCACTCAGTGCCACATCCAGTCTCATCTTAAAAACCTCCAGGGATGATGAATCCACCACCTCCCTGGAGTACTGCATTTAGCTCTGGGGATGCCAACATAAGGACATGAACCTGCTGGAGCAAGTCCAGAGGAGGGACACAGAGATGATCAGAGGACTGGAGGACCTCTGCTATGGAAACAGAGTAAGAGAGTGAGCCTGGAGAAGAGAAGGCTCTGGGGAGACCTTATAGCACCTTTCAGTACCTAAAGCAAGACAGCTGGAGAGGAACTTTTCACAAGGGCATGTAGTGATAGGACAAGGGCTAATGGCTTTAATCTAAAAGAGGGTATGTTTAGATTAGGCATTAGGAAGAAATTCTATACTGTGAGGATAGTGAGGAACTGAAACAGGTTCCCCAGAGAAGCTGTGGATGCTCCATCCCTGGAAGTGTTCAAGGCCAGGCTGGATGGGGCTTTAAGCAACATGGTCTAATGGAAGATGTTCCTGCTCGTCATGGGGGGGTTGGAACTAGATGATATTTAAGGTCCCTTTCAACCCTAACCATTCTACAGTGCTATGACAATCATCTTCCACCGCTTTAAGGCTGTCTCAAAAGTGCAGCAGGGGGAAATTAGGCCCAAAGACAGGCACTTGAAACCAGGGTTAACTCATTATGCTTTTCCACCTTGTGCTTCAGAAAGATGCTTTCCTTCTATTGCAACTCCTAACTGTGTTTTCCATCATCACTGTCTCGGCTTCTGCAAACACAGACACTGTTTACAACATTTTAATATAGCTACTATAGATGGGCAATTTAATACAGAATTTTCTTTGCCGTAAAGAAAATAATGTTGCCTGGATAAGCAGTGTGATCATCATGTTTTTAAACAACCTTTAAAAAATCTTTATCTTTGTTGAAACCTGCTAAATTATGCAAATGAGTTGGCAATCATAATGCAACAAATGCCTGTGAATTATTATCATGCTGCAATCTGTGCTTTCAGCATATATCACCATCTCCGTTAACACAGTAGCTGACTAGGTATCAATACACAAAGTTCATTCTCAGAGTAATAGAAACACCTCTTCTATCAAAACTTTCATGTTGAGTCCCTTTGTGTCACTTTTCTTCCACTGAGTGCATCAGAGCTCCAAAAAAGAAGCCTGAACACACTGTTCAGAATTGTTATCTCTATATTAGAAGATTTTTGATAGGGTTTTGTAAGTGTCTGTATATATGCATGTATACAGAAGACTTATTTTCCCTCTGTTTTTTGTTTATTTGTTTTTCATGTTTAAGAAAACTGGCTCTGAAATACCATCCTGACAAGAATCCAGACAATCCAGAGGCTGCAGAAAAATTTAAAGAGATCAACAATGCTCATGCGACCCTGACTGATCTGTCCAAGCGAAACATATATGACAAATACGGATCATTAGGGCTCTATGTGGCAGAACAGTTTGGTGAGGAAAATGTCAACACCTACTTCATGCTCTCAAGTTGGTGGGCAAAGGTAATCTGTTATTTTCTGTTGGAAATCAAATGTTACAATGCACATGGACAATTACATGCACAAGGAACCCATTGAAAAACATGGTTTCTCCACAGGCTTAACAAATGATAGGATCTGACTCTAAACTGCTACTAAAAATTTTAAAAAGCAACAACATTATCTGGAAAATCAACAGAGGCAAAATATAATGTAAGTTTAGACTAGTGCTAATATAGAAAGTTTTTGTTTTACTTGGTGAATAGTTACAGTACATGTTTTATAACACTTTTAAACATTCATTAGATTTGAATCTACTGCTCTAGGATAATTTTGACTTTCCTTTCAGTAATTACTAAATAAAAATGACTCATTATCCAAAAACAAGAAGTCCTACTTATGTGATAACCAGTTAATAAATTATTATCCTACAAATTTAACTGTCTTATTTGCTATATATAGCACACAACATAAGTAAGCAATAATAATACATAACACTGTGATTATGGCATCATGTATGTGTCCTGGTGAGAGAAAAGAACTAGAAGAAAAGCTTAGAAGAATGGAATGCAGGAAGAGAGCAGGAAAGGAAAAGAATAATATAACAAAACCTTGAATATTGCTCAAGGTAAAACACATCATGGGCTTTTCTAGTCATAAAGGAGTTGGGTTCACGTGGTCTCTTATCTTACCAGTGTCCTCTGATGTTTGTATACATCAAATTCAAGTGTTTCTGCAAATATTGAAATGTTACAGATATGAAACAAAAAGAATTGCAAATGGGCAAAATCCATACTGTCCCCACCTGTTTGCAGCAGCAGAAGTACAGGAAACTAAAGACTGTAATGGAATGCATAGGAAAATGATCTGTACTTCTTGAAGCAAGCACACTATGAGTTCTTTTATCTGAGAACTGTGGAACACAGATTCCCATGTTCAGCATCAATCAGGCCAATGCTGCACTGCTCTGCAGTCCCCTTTAAAAATGGGAAGTCACTTGGGCACTTTGTGGGCCTGAGAAGCCATAATTTGTCTGCTGAATTAGGATAAGATGGAAGCTGCTCAAATGCAGTGAATGAAACCAATGAATAAAATACTGGTGTTTAAATTAAACTTAAAAAGGCACAGTTGCCCCCTCAGAGACAGGCTGGAGGCTGCCTGCTTGCAGCTGCTGTAGCTGACCCCTGCTGCAGGCTGGACACTGCACTATAGCTCCTGAATGGATCATTCCCCCTTTATTGCTGTCCACAATCTCCTGTAGCCTCTTTGTCACAGTTTAGGTGCCAGGAAGCATTGCCTCAGCGCCGAGAGAGCAGCAGTGTTGAGTCCTTTAACAGTCTTGGTAAACAAGATTTTTTTTCACTGTTTGCTGCGCTTTTTTTAGCTTTTATTTGCTCTTCTACTTACTGATCTTTAATTGAGATTTTACAAAGGATAAAATCCTCTGGGGTTAGAATATCAGAAGCAGAAATAACAACTGTGACTTTGACTCATATGGAGAGCAGTGGAGAGTACAGAGAGAAGTTAGTAAGTCCCTAACAGCTAAAGGAGGAATATGAGTATCGTTTCAAGCAAGTTGTATCACAGAGGTGAGACAAGGTATGTTGAATAGCAAAAGTAATCACTGATTCATGGGTTTTATGAATTTTGTACAAAAAATCCAAAAATATGTATATAGGCTCATTGGAGGATTTGAAGATTGTCACTCTCCCTCAACCCAAAATCTTGCCACTTCCAAAGCATAAAGAGGCAGCCAAATGTGTTGGTTTTGTTTTTGTTTTTGTTTTTTTAAAATTATAATACTATTTAAGTCTGAGGCATCATCTACAGGTAACCACTGAACCCCTAATTTTCTCCATTCTGGTAGAAGACAATAGGGATCACAGCCTTCACTTGTTATCTGCCTTTTCAACTGCAAACACTCCCCTTCCTCAGTGCACTCATACTCATAAAATCTGACAATTGTGAAGGGGTTTATCATTAGCAGAAAGGAAACCCAATGGAAAGGAGAAATGCAAAATGAAGATTAGTTTTTTTTCAGAGTGCCAGACTTCTTAGCAGGCATATTAAACTAGGAACATACAGACATGGGTAAGGGGCAATTGAACTACTTCTTCACTGGCAGGCACAGGGCTTGTTCATTTAACTGTTTTAGCAAAAACCAATTCTCCCTCTACCATGAAGACAACTTATTGATCACATCAATAAAATGATTCTTGATTTACCACCTGTGATAATATAGGCACATGAAATCTTGAAATACTAAAGTTATCATTAATAAATTCAAGGGTTTTTTTACCCTCTGTATACTTTTTTATGTCTTTTTTTCATTCTATACATAGTGGTGATTTATTCTCCATTATGGCATAAATGATAAACAGTTAGATAACTTATTTTAGGGATTATGGCATTTAGAACAGTTTTAGGTGTCTATTGGAAGGAAAATATTTCCAAAAAAAAAGTCAGTGTCCTTTTTATGTGAGACCACTCTAGATACATCCCTATTAATATTAGACATATAAATAGTCTTGTTACCTTCAAAGATGCTCCAGTCGGCCCCCACTAATGTTGTCTGAGACATGCATACATAACAATGTTATTTACATAGCTCCACTGTCAAAGTTTGACAATATCCTGACATTTGTGCTTATTTTCTCCCTCAACAGCATGTTGCCTTATGAATATAATGAATAGTGATTAAAGAGCAGACTGTATAACCATAATGCTAAAGCCTGGCTATACCTCCAACCCATATATACCTGGTGGCTACAAAGCTCTGCTGCTTTTACTTACACATTTACAGAAGCATAGAATGGTTTGGAAGGGAACTTAAAGATCAAGTAGGTCCAAGCCCCTGCCATGGGCAGGGACACCTTCCACTAGACCAGATTGCTCAGAGCCCCATCCAACCCGGCCTTGAACACTTCCAGGGATGGGGCATTTGCAACTTCTCTGTGCAACTGTTCAGGTATCTCACCATCCTCACACTAAAGAATTTCTTCCTAATATCTAATCTAAACATATTCTCTTTCTCTTTATTTCTACATATCAGCTTTGATTCACTTTTCAGGAATGTCATTAGATTTCCTTTGATCTTATACCACTATGTCCAAGAAGAGATGTGGAGTTTTCTCCTGTGTCACAGACATCTCACCGCAGGCCTGGATCCATCCCAGGTCAGGAGCCAGGCTGCTGTCATGTCCCATGGAGCACAGTGGCAATGCCAGCCTAAAGGCTCCTCTCCTGCAGGTCCCCCATCCTATTGCTGTGATGCATCACACACACAAGCAACTTGCGAGCTGTGCTGTGAACCTGGGCAGTGACCTGGTCTGGAGGAAGAAAAGCTCTGTAAATTAATTTTTTCTGGCTCTTGACTCTGACTGAGATCTCTGGTCTTGGCCCCAGGCTGTTGTGTTGGCTCTGCTGAAGCCTCTTGCTTTGTACCACAGGGAAAAGAGTGAGTAAAGGGCCACGTGGGTGGGAACTTCTTGCTGCCTGAGTCCCCCAGATCAAGAAACCATAGACCGAGGAGTATAATTTAGGAGATGTCACCTGTGTGGTCCTGCACAAGGTAATGTGGAGAAAGAGAGACACCCCCAACTGGCAATTCAAATCCTCATGTGGCTGAATTACTTTCTGGAAGACCTTTCAACTTCCCTTTGACTATGTGGAGAGCCCACAGGGCCTGCAGTCCTAATTCGGATGCTTCAGTTCAGTGCCTGAAGTTATGTGGGATGCATCCACGTCTTTGCTTCTTTTTCTCTCAGCTTTGTTATTGACAAGAATCTGACAGTAAATAAGTGTTTGCAAAACTGATCTTGGGCAAATGAGTCATTTTAAAGATGGAAATGAGTCATTTTAAGGTGGGTGGGGTTTTGCATACTGCCTGGAGGGCTTTTCTGAGGGCCATCAGCTGAAGACAGACTTTCAAAAGCTGAGCATGTGGGGGGCCTGTTGGCTGCTGTCTTCTTTGTGGATGTGGTCCTGAGTGACAAGTGAGGAGGCCTTTGGAATATCCGGCCCTTGCTCAGGCACTGGGCCAGCGGCTGGACTCCTGAGCGCCAAGCACTTGCGAATCAGAGTTCCTCTGATGATCTGCCTTTATCTGTAAGAGGCTGCCACGAGTCTGAGCAAGGTCACTGCTGACAGGTTTTCCATCCCGCTGTGTTTAACCCAGGGCCTGTTTGCAGTCTGTGGCTTGCTGACGGGCTGCTACCTCTGCTGCTGCCTCTGCTGCTGCTTCAACTGCTGCTGTGGAAAGTGTAAACCCAAGGCACCCGAGGGGGAACAGCAGGAGTTTTGTGTGTCTCCTGAAGATTTGGAAGAGCAAATTAAGAACGACATGGAAAGAGGTGTGTATTGTAGGGGCTTACTGTGTGGCAAAGCTGTTCAAAACAATCTTTAAAGCCTGCAATCCAGATGTTCTGCTCACAGTGCCGAGGCTGCTTCCAGACTTCAGTGGAGACGTGCCAATTCACTCCAGCTAAGACCATGACCCAGTGAACTTCCCAAGTTACGTATTAATTCAGAAATAAAATTATGGCACTAACAGCTAAATATCTCCTATATCTCTTATGAGAAGCCTAAACATTAAAAGTCTCAGGGCTTCTCTTAAGAGGCAATGTTCATCCTGTAGCTCCCATGCCCACGTTGCTTCATATTCTAGATCCTGTACTCACGCATTAGGCTCTGCTGGAGCGATGCTTGTCATATCTGATTGGCCTGAATAAGCTGTCATTTGGGTTTTATTCGTGTAAAATTTATCCCTGCCTATGATGGACTAACTGTACCCATTCAAGAAAAGGCTTTGAGAAAAGATGCAGTGTTTCCTACAGTGTAGTTGCACAGTAACCCAAGAGAGTTCGCATAGGAGCTGCTGTGGTCCTGCCCCTCTCCCATCCAGCCCTCAAGCTGCTCACTCTTTTCTGTACTGGCAGTAGAAATTCTGCTACTTTACCAGGCCCCACTTAGATAAAATCCAGGTGAGAACTAATCCTCTCAAAAACACGTGTAGTTCCTGGCCCATTTAATTCCCTATTGTGCTCCATGGTGGGACAGGCCAAGCACCAACTCAGGAGCAAGAGTACCCAGTCAGGAACATGGGCCTGGGGAAGTGGGAAGACCTTCACAACAGGTTACCCTCTTTTCTTGGTTTTGCTGCATTCCCTCAGCTGCATGCTCAGGTTTTGGCTATGCCAAGGAATGATGGTGGTGATTTTCTGATTGGCACTAGTGTGGGTTGCATACTTCGAAAAAAAGCCCTGTCCTAATCTGCTGAAGAGAGGCAGAATTTTGCCTTCACCTTTAGGGGTAGCAGAAACATCTCAAACTGGTTAGATATGCGCAGGGTGAGACAAACAATGATTCTTTCTCCAGCAATATGAAGCCAAGGTAGCAGGGGAAGACCTACAATGCTTCTTTTCAGTTGCAAATTTTTATAAACTAAAGATACTAGGATATATGTTTTTTTATGAGGTAAGGACCTAAGCAGTCAGCTCACTCTTTCTCTCTTCCATTGTTTTAGAAGATCTTCTGCTGTTATATTCTTACATTTATTATGCTTAAATTAGCACTGCCAGATTGCAAATGTCATGTTCCTTTAGCAGGAAGACATTTCCCCCCCCAACTTTTCACACAAATTTACCCTTCCATAAATATGTAACAAAACACTTGTAGTAGTTGAAACAAATGCTATTTTTATAACTGTTCTGCCAATGTGTGGTGATGTTTTTAAGTTGGTTTTGCCTAGAGGCATATCAAGGTAAATACAGTCAGCTTAAAAATTGATCATACTTGATCAGTCTCTGCAAAGGCAATAAAAACGGTTAGTGAAAACTTTATAACCACAATGCTTTCTTTGAGACTAATCTAATAAACTGTATGACTTTTGGCACCTGAAAAGTACAAATCTAAAACTGGTCTTGCTCTTCATGAGTCTGTGATGCCAAAGCCAAGTTTGAAGTATGAATATGGAACTTTGAAGATTTAGGATGTTTAAATTCTGCCTTTCTTTTTGTTTCTAATTTGGCAGGTATTTTGCTCTCTCTCAAAATCCAGCACAAAAGTCCCCAGTGGCAGAAAAAAACCTGCTGCCTCCTTCTGGTACAGGTACCAGAAGGTATTGGTATTCTTTAATTTTAGGCCACGTTGACATCCCTTTACTCCCACCAAGTCTCACTGAGATATCAATTTAAAAAAATAATTTAAAATGTTTTTCAGAAGTACCAGTCTGAAAATTTAACATAATGTGGAATTATGGGTTTTTAAGTACTTTGAAAACAATATTAAATACATATATGTATATATATTTAATATTTCTTCAGAAAGAACAAAACTAGATCTTTGCACCTTTCCTACTCTTCTCTTCTCTGTCTTGCTACGTTTTCCTCCCAGTTAAAATCAGGATGCCTCAGTAAAGTAGAATTCTCTTTATTTTAAAATTTCTAGAAGAGAGCAATGTATTAGGAATAAAAATAAAATCTTTATGACAAGGGTAAGATGAACATCATTTCTCCAGCTGAAAGGAAAACAGACACTGCATTTAGAAAAAAAGTGAATGACAACCAGATCAAAATGCACTTCCTCCCCCCTTCCTCTCTCCCCACCCCACCCCACCGCTTTAGGGATGCTGGCCAGAAAGATGCAGCTGATTTTTAGAATGGAAAGGACTGTGCTTTTCCACCAGATATCTTCAAATGCTGGTCCTTAGAAATTAATACTCATGCCTCCCTTTAGGTAAATAATAGAAATGCTCCTGTCCGTAATTCAGAAACAAACTGTAATCACTCCTGCAGCAGATTTCATTTTGGAAGAGGAGATCCTATTAGGATCCAAATTCTTTGCATGCCCTCTGCCCACAGACTGAGCATTCTTGCCAGTAATTAATTTCTTTGCTTCCTGCTGTCCCCAGCATCTATATTATTGCTAACCAGAACTTTTTGCTAAGGTCAAAACGCTCCAGCTAAGGTTTTCAAGCCGAGTTTCTCCAGCTAAGGCCACACTTAAAATTACCCAAATATTTTGCAGTCAGTCACTGCTTTTCTGAGGAGTGCCACAGACATCGATAAAACATCATCGTTCCTGATGCTAAAACCCTCAGAGAGCAAGTCCCTGGCAGCTGTTGCTGTGCCAGGGGAGCTGCCTGGTGCCAGTCGTGCTGTGTGAACAAGGCCATACGTGTGTTGTGGGAGTTGAGATTTAGACTTCAACCATTGAATCGACACGACAATAATCATTTTCAGTCCCTCATATTTGTCATTACCAAAATTGAGGTTTTACACAGCTGACTTCATTCCTCAAATTAACATACCGTAAAACACAATTATTAGTGAAAAAAAAAAAAAAAAAGACATGTGGCCAAGAATCAGTGATCTATTCCCTAAAATGTAAAAGCAAAGTGAGTTGTCACTGAAATCAACAAAATCATGTTGTCAAAGGCATCAGTTCTATTGAAATGCTATTTCTCTAGAGAGAATTTCTAGGGGAATTCATACTCCTCTTGATAAAGGCTTTAGTCAAATATTTTAATGAAATATATATATATAGTTTTAATGGTCAGCTAGTACAATATTTCCCTTGAGAGATTAATTTTAGAGCATGTATTTCCATGGGTAGCATGACCATCAGAACTAAAGAAAATTAGGGGTTTGCAAGACCCTGGCATGTACTTAGCTTACAATGATTTCTTCTCACAGCTATTGATTTATACCAGAAAACTGTGACCTAATGTACAATGGAAAACCAAATATTAAATGTTATGTTTGGATTATTACATTTTAAACATAAAATTTTTTAGGGTTTCAGATCAAACATGGCATCAAAAAGGTGCAAGGTAGGGTAATCTGTGGTGTCATGCCATGATGTTACGGATGACCTGTGTAAATACACTGGCAGAGGAAAGTATCACTTGCTCATCTGCTGCACGGACACATGCAATAGTTCATCACTTTCCCCCACACACGGGGCAGGTTGACAGATTTTGCTTCCACTGAAGTTGATGGTAAAATTTTTGTTAACTTTTGTGGTCCCAGAGGAGGTGGCATTGGAATTTGGATTGCCTTTGTACTTCAGGCTGTAATGATGCACTCAAAGCAGTTTGGCAGGTTTGTTCTCTCCTGTTTGGTTATCATTGTAAGAACAATGCAAGGCATTTTACAGAAAATGAATTCTGGGAGAGAGAGAGAAAAAAAGAAAAAGAATAAAAGAACCTGAATAACAAAATACTTTCCCAACTCAGAGCAGTAAGTTTTTATCACCTCATTGTCTCCTCCGCACTCCATATGATACAAATGTAGGCGAACAGTGAGCAGGAGCTATCTATAGAAAGCAGTTTAAACTGTGAATTCTGCCTCACCTCCATTCTGCAGCTTGCCATTAGCAGACTATATTTGTACAGTTTATTATCCCTGTTCTGATAAACCTCCCCCCCCATCATAAATCTTAGAAGGGTGCAAGCAGCAAAATGCTTGGTGAGGGTGTCAGCTCAGAACTGTGTGCAGATCAGTGGGAGGCAACACGACAGATTTGCACTGGGTCCTGTTCTCCTGTTGCACACCTGGGTATCACAGCAAAATGTACTGCTAGTCTCTGCCCTCCATCAACGATCTTCCAGCAAATGAACAACTTGGAGGCAGCAGAGGGTGGGAGGCAGTGCTGCTCAGAAATCTAGAAAATACACAGCAACTTAAAAATGGACTGGAACTGCCAAACTAATATGAGCCTGAGCTGAGCTCAAAGCATTAATTACTCATATACTTTTAGAAGTTATGAAACACGTCTGTCTTTGACCTTGTGTCTAAATATGGAATTGCCCATACAGAGAAGCTGCCTGGCATTTAATCATTCTTGCCTTTCACCTTGACAGAGTCAAAGTTGTTCTACCCCCACTGAGGGGAAGCCGTATGGCATGCAATTAGATTCTTACTCTGGGTTAAGTTACTCCTGTACATTACATCTTTTGCCCATGATTCATCCCATCAGCTGTCATGTAAACAGGAGGAAATGTCAGATGAGGTTTTTTTCTGAACATTCGGTCATTCGGAAAAAAAAAAAAAAGTCATAATTTTTATTCAATTACTGTGAAGGCTCTGTTAATATCAAGATATAGATAGTCTAGAATTTTTCATGTGAAACCCTTCACTAAGATGTCTGAACCTTTAAAAGTCAGTCTCTGAGACCTGAGACCCTTCCTCCCCACCAAAAAATGTGGGTTGGAAAGGAGCCCAGGAGAAGGGCAACCAAACCTTGTTTATTATCAGAGGGAACACAACAGCCATCAAGGAACTGTGTAAAGACTTCACTTTCCTCCACTCAACTTCCTCCACTCTACAACAAATAATTTTTATAGATATATTGGAAAAGCAAACACAAAACTGCACAGAATGAGAAAGTACACAGTAGTAAGGATTTAGGTTGTGATAATATGAGATTTTGGTAATTCCAAACTCATTAAAATAGTAATTCCCAGAGTCCTATTGTATATATATTATATAAAACTTCAAATTCAATTTAACATTTTTATTTAACTAGACGGCTTTCAGGATATATGTGATTTCTTCCCTCTCAAGTGTATTACTGCTCATGTATTTTTTCCCTTTTAACTCTCTTCTTTCTTTACTGTTAACTTCAAGGCACATTTCTGTCCCGTTCTCGCAAGCGCTGTCAAGATTAGTGCTTGCTGACTCACAACAGCACTCTTTGCATTCAGACATTTGCAGGAACAAGCACCTGCTATTGGAACAGGCAGGAATCTTGAGCCTGCAACCTCTGCAAAGCACCGGGTCCGGCAAATGTCCGGTTTAACAGCAGCAGCAATAGTCACCCAGAGACCTGTTGTTATGTGAGGACAAGGAGTAAGAGCTTTTGTAGACTTGGTGTGGGCATTGCCACCTCTTCAGTACCCACACAGCTGTCTGTGAAACCAAGATTAAGCTGTAACCAGAATGGCGGATGAAATGCTGTGGTGCTAACAAGAAATCTGATGTGGTAGCACGTGGAGGGTTCTTACAGTGTTTTTTGTCCTCCTCCCCAATTTAGATGGAGAAACTCCTATCGTGCTTCAGCCGACTAACGTAACGGAGAAGACACAACTAATTGGGGACAGCCATCGGAGCTATCACACAGACTCCTAGAGCAGGAGAGCATGGCCTGTCGGTGCTGCTCAGTGAGTCTCAAGGCGAGAAAAAACACGTGATAAGTTCTGCAGCCTGTGTTTGTAGTTGTCTTTAAGCTAATCAAGAGTAAACTGAAGAGTTATTTCCTATCAAGGCAGAATCTTCCTCTAGGCCACTTCCAACAGGTTGATACCTGCACTGTTCATGGAGATACCTATGGGCAGTACAGAGCTCTACAGACCAGCATGCTGTTCTCTCACTGGCATCAAACTGCCAGGCTCAACATGGTCTTTCCCTATAGTAATATTCCCTTTGGTATAGTTGTTCTTCTCCCTGCCCTCAGCTGTAGTTTCACCTCCCAGGCACAGTCCCCAGTCCCTTTCCAGACACACTGGCTCCACCTTTCCCTGTTCCAGGAACTTTCCTTGCATGCAGCACTTTTGCTGGATGTGAAAACATTCCTGTGAGGGAGCCCAGAAAGTGCTCTTTAGCAGACCTCAGGGGGAAAGCTGGTAGCAAGACAGATGGGGCTCTCCTTCCCAGAGACAAGGTGCTCTTTGGAAAGCAGCTAGCGGCTTGCTGGGACCCAGCTCTGGCAATTACAAACCTGAGCCAGGACAAAGTGCTCGGGAACTGTTCTGCTGGTGGTCACAGTTCAGGTCACTCCAAATCAAGGAGCTTCATCCAGAAGTACACACTGACTCTTTGTCTTCCCCCACACAAGCTGAAAACCCATGAGACAGTGGGCAAATGCCATGCGGAGAGGAAGGCTGGCCCTGGGCTGCCCCAGAGCTTCTCTCCTCTTCCCACAGTCCCGTGGCAAAGGTCCCCCCTTTGCTTCCCATCCAACAGTTTTGTGCCAGCTGGCTTATCTCCCATGGCCCTGGCTTCTGGCCCCACTGCCCTGCTGGCACTGGGCTGGGAGCCATCACGCCAGTGCAGGCACTGGGGCAGTGGGAGCAGTGAGGACTTGGGAGGGAAAGCTAAGTAGCAAAGGAGTGACTGTTTTCCTCACCAGCTCATCATGGCAAGACTAAATCCTCCCCTCTGCCCCAGGCACAGGGGCTTTAAGAGCACATGACGTGATTTTAAATTAAGAGGTAGGGGTGAGGTGTACGTTCAAGTGTACCACTGCACAAGTCGGTGGAGATATATGTGGGTATGGCTAAAGCAAGCATAAAGAAATTAGGCCACTAATTTGTAAGAGTTAAAGGAATACCTCTTACCTCTTAGATCGTAAACTTAGCACTTCACTGATTTGACATAGTAGTTTAAGCCTGAGATTTCTCCTTATTGATCATGTTACATCAATCATTGTCAGTTCTGTGTATTTACTATTTTTGTGTGCAGTGGTCTAAAGTGGGTTGCAACATTCCACTAAATTAGATAGACCAGTGAATATATAGCTAGTTAAAAGCGTTATTCCGGTACTTAAAGTTGGATCCCACAGTTGTGAAACATTAGTATCTTCCTTCTGTTCTCACCTTCCACATCAAATGTCATCCAGCTGCAGCTAAATGTTTGGTGAAAGAGTGTGTGTAATAGCACCAGCTGCAATTCCAAAGTCAAGAAATACTACTTCCAACGTTTCTTTAAATGGCTCATAACACATGGACATTTTAAAGGCCATTACTTCCAGTTCAGTTTATGTATCTGTTCTCTCAGTGCATGAACTGCAGCCAGCCAATGATCACATTGCCCTCAGAAACGGCCCTGGTTTTCTGCTTCACAAAAGAGGGAAGGTCCTGGCATGGCTGAGGTTGTGCCCAGGCCCTCGCTTCCCTCCTACCCATGGGCTACTCTTGGTCCTCACTTGCACAATGCGAATGATTTTGGGGACCACTCATTGGTACATAAATCCAGACTGCCCTCCTGCACCCTGCCCCCACTCGGCTCAGCGCACACACACATCTTTTGGCTTTCTTCACTATTCCCACTTGCAGGGCGTTTGCTCTGGTGTAAGACATTATCCCTGAATGAAGCAGTAGGGAATCTGCAGGCGAACTGATTTCCTAAGTTTCACTGTCTGGGAGAGAAATTCACTGTGAAAATGTCCAAATGTTACACAGTGACTGTTTCCAGTAGAGAGCTGAAAGAGGCATTGGGAGAAAAGTCTGGTGTAAAGCTACACATTATATATGGAATCCTTTCCAGTGTGAAATCTGTCCTCCTGCTCCCATGGAAGTCATTGGAAACTGCACCTTTGATTTCAACAACAGCTACAGAGCAGTCATAAAGCCAGGGAGGAAAAAGTAAATCCCATAATAACAAAAGCAACTGGGGATTTTTTTCACAGGCAATACTTTCAATGTCCCTCAAGAGCCTGCTCTATGGGCCAGAGCCAAAGTTCACTGAAATCAAGGAAATGACCTCCATGGTCTTGAGATGTACCACAAGTCATGTGGTTCTTATTTACACTTTTTAAATGAGAGATTTCTGTCGGGAAAGATTTATGACTTGATCACACAGTGTGATGCAAAGGTGGACAAGCTGCTGCATGTTTGCAAATCCCTTTTACAGACATAGGGATTTGTACAGAAGAGCCACAATGCATTATCTCAGTTGGCAAAAAAACCTCAGAATAAATCAGTGACCAAACTTCTGAGTGGGTTGTCCAGGACTTGCAGCTTAAAGATCTGAGTATCTGAACACACAGTTTAATTTCAAACAGGAAACTTAGTTTTTAGAGTACCAGGGCATTTGTCTCTCTCACTGATGTGAAGATCAGCTGTTCTGAGGGCATGTGGAGAAAGAGTAAATTAGGATTTCAGGACTTAGCTCTTCAATATGATTTTGTTTGCTTTTCAGAAAAATTTCTAACATGCATATATTCTAACATGATCTGTTTCTGTATGTACAGCTCAATTGCACACCCAGTAATCTTCTCAGAATGTACAGATCCTCAAATTTTTGCTCTGTTTTGCTACATTTATTTATATGTAAAGTACCGTGTATTCAAATCTACCTTGGCTGTCAACCACTCTGACTAATAAAGGTTGTATGTATGAATTGTAGCACTCCCTTTTCCTTTCCACACTAACAGCTTCATTCCGGTAACAGCAAGAGAAGCTGTTGAGACAGCTGTCCAAAATTACGGCCTTGCAAGTGGCAACTCAGGGTTTCCCCGAAGAGGAACTAGGTCTTGGATTGCAACAGATGTGCCTACCTATGCAAAGCAGCCAGAGCTATAGCCGCACACTGCAAGCCCTTTACATAATGCAGAAAGCTTGACTACGTTAAAAAAAAAAGTCATCAGTGTGATGAAGTGATGTAAACCAGCATTTTTACTGGCATCAGAGCCTGTATGAAACAATCTCCCCAGTGAAGGGTGTGTGCAGAGTGTGAAACCATGATGCTGCTGAGGACAGTAGCAGAAGTCCAGAGACATCCAGCATCTCACTCAGGGGTTTTGCACCAGCCCAAGAGCCAGCACAGAGTGCCAGATAATCTGGGAGTGCTACAAGACAGCAATATTTCTCACTAGGGTGGTATTCAGTCTCTGTGACCACAGAAGCCCAAGCATTCAAAAAAAATGGACAAGGGGCAACTGTTTCGGCTGGATGTATTCTCGAATATCTGTCCTTTTTGTGTTTAGATATTAATACATACCCAGATTCACTCAAAATATCAAACAGAAGAGGCATCATAGAAGATTTACTCATACTAACACGTAACCAGTTATTTACATAGTTTGTGCATTTTTCTCCCCACAAATTTGTGAGATAAGCCAGTCTGCTTAATCTGAGAAGCTTAAAATATAATTGTATGCAATTTAATTTCATTACCTACCTTCCATTAGAATGAATACTGGTATTATTTCAGTCAAAAAAGAGTTATATCTCTACCTCTTTTTAGAATAAAATCACTAAAGAAAAATTAGGAAGCATGCAAAACTTGAGTACAATTAAAATTATGGATTTATTTTTTCCGTTTTATCATTTCTGTAGAAATGAAAATGTTCATTGTGCTGTTATGAAGCAAGGAGGAAGACCACAGATGACAGTAACCCACTTCCTTCCCTCCACAAACTAAAGCCAGCTCAGCCATCACATCTGGCTTCTCCTTTTGCTTTGAGAGATGAACAGGTACAGAGTTTTCATACAAGAGGACTCAGTCCTTTGTGCCAATGTCACCTGTCCCAGGATTGGGAAGGCAGTAATATGGGACAACTGCATGGTAGCTGTCACACACAAGGTAACAGAAAGACACTAGGTAAAGACACACAATTTCCCACTAAAGGGGAGAGTTGAATACATGCCAATCTTGGAATGGTTTGGGTTGGAAGAGACCTTAAAGATCATCTAGTTCCAACCCCACTTCCATGGGCACAGATGCACCCACCGGGTTGCTCAGAGCCCCGTCCAGCCCGGCCCTGAACACTTCACTGGGCTGAATCTGAAAACGTTGTGGCAGTACCTAAATTTATAGATACAGCCTTATTCTGTAAAAGTAGAGTCTAGGCACTTGGAGGAGAGGAGATGAGGCTTGGAAAAATGACCATCAGAATTTCAACATCCTAATTAACTGCGATGAGATAAAGAGATCTCAGCAGGTATCCTCCTGCACGGGCTTGCTTTGTCCTAAGCTGAACAACATACACCTTGTTTTCCTTTAGAAATTCGGGGGGGATGGGGTGGTGTTGGCAGCCCCGCATCAGGCGTGGCACTCCCAGTTCCCGCAGGAACAGCCGCTCCTGCGAGTCAGCGAGCCACAGCTCATTGCAAACCGAGCCACACACAGAGGCTCGGTCTGCAGTGAGGCCGGATCTCTTCGAGAGAACTGCATAAACGTTCAACGGAAGGTGTTTACTTCCAAAAGAACGGAGGGAAAAAAAGTTTGGCGTCTCCTTCGAGCCGGAATCGAACCAGCGACCTAAGGATTCCCGCGGGGCGGTGCCACTACAGTCCTCCGCTCTACCAGCTGAGCTATCGAAGGGACCTGCCACTCAGCGCCCCGCCGCTCTCCAAGAACGTACCGGAGGCTGCTCCGCGCATGCGCGGGGTGCAGCGCTCTCCGGCGGACCTTACCTGGGCCAGGCCTTGCCGGGAGCGGCCCCTGCTGTGGCCCCTGCCCCGGGCCGGGCCTGGGCCGGGAGGGGCCTGGGTCGCTGCAGGGGCGCCCCGAGGTCGCCCAGCTCGGGTCCGCCGGGTGTCGGGGTATACAGGTCTGCGGAGACCGCCATGACAACGTGCGGGGCCAGTGGCGCAATGGATAACGCGTCTGACTACGGATCAGAAGATTGTAGGTTCGACTCCTGCCTGGCTCGCACTCCTTTTTTATGCCTCGTTGTCACCGCCCCTGGGAACGTTCAAGGAGCAAAGGCTGTGCTCGTTTCTCATCTGATCTCAGCATCCTGACTCCTCATTTTTTCCTTTTGCCTTCTCAGTTTTCTTTTCTCCTCTCCTCATCTGATCTCGCCATCCTGACTTCATCAGGAACTGTAGTGATAGGACAAGGAGTAATGGGTATTAATTGAAAGAGGGGACATTTAGGTTAGATAGGGGTAAGAAATTCTTCACTTTGAGTCTGGTGAGGCACTGGAACAGATTGCTCAGAGAGGCTGTGGATGTCTCAACCCTGCCAGTGTTCCAGGCCAGGTTGGATAAGGCCTTGAGCAACCCGGTCTAATCTCAACCTGGCATGAGGATTGGGACTAGATGATCTTTAAGGTCCCTTCCAACGCCTTAACATTCTATGATTCTATGATTTAACCCCATCTGCCCACCCAGCATGTCATTGGAGGGTTGCGTCTCCCAAAGCAAAACACCATTGTAGGCTTAAACTTTTCAAACCATTTGAACGTACAGCTTTGTCAAATGCTTTAATTGTGCCAGCAACTCAACTTGATTAACACACCAATGCATTACATGGGGGGGAATCATCTGGGCCCAAGCAGAGGAGCAGCGTGCTTGGCATTGGCCTGGCACGCTATGGTCAGTCTTCCGAACCACAGCCAAGAAAACGACGGGGGGTCTCTGAAGGCATCTGCAACACTGCTGTGATGAAGACTGTTGTTTTCATGGTGATTATCCATTAGCCTTGAGAAGGGCAATAGCACCCTTGTTGTGCAGTCGAATTAAAAGTGAGTGATTTTTGCAACAAAACTCAAACATTTTTGGTGTCTATAAAGGCTATGCATGGTATAAAGAACAGCTTGCATTGTATAAAGCGTTGTATAAAGAACAGAAAGGAGAGGTGAGGAAGGCATCCCCCTGACTAGATTTGAGAGTAGCCATGGTCATTGAATCATAGAATGGTTTGGTTGGAAGGGACCTTTAAAGGCCATCAAGTCCAAATCCCGGCAACGAGCACGGACTCTTCAGCTCAATGAGGTTGCTCAGAGCCATGGCCAACCTGATCCTGAATGTTTTCAGGGATGGGGCACCCACCACCTCTGTGGGCAACCTGTTCCACTATTTCACCAATCCCATTGTAAAAATCTGCTTCCTTATATCCAACCTAAGCCTATCTCTTCCAATTTAAAGCCATTGCTCCTTGTTCTATTAGTGCGTGCCCTTGTAAAAAGTCCCTCTCCAGCTCTTTTTGCAGGCCCCTTCAGGTACGGGAAGGGGCTCTAAGGTCTCCCCGGAGCCTTGTTTTCTCCAGGCTGGACAATCCCAACTCTCTCTCACCCTGTCTTCACAGGAGAGGTGCTCCAGCCCTCTGATCATCTTGGTGTCCCTCCTCTGGACTCTCTCCCCCAGGCTCACGTCTTTCCTGAGAACCCCAGAGCTGGACGCATCAGTCTGTGGATTGAGCGCAAGTTTCCTATGAAAAGCGAATGAATAACTGAGGTAGCCCACAAGTGCTCTCAGCATTTGGAATGGGCGATGCAAGGGGGCATAAAAAAAGGAGTGCGAGCCAGGCAGGAGTCGAACCTACAATCTTCTGATCCGTAGTCAGACGCGTTATCCATTGCGCCACTGGCCCCGCACGCGGGGCTTTGCGCGGCCGCCGCCCCCTCACGGAACCCCCGCCCCGCCGCTCGGCTCCCCGCTCGGCGGCGGCGCAGAGCGCATGCGCGGGGCTGCGGGCGGGCGGGGGGGCGGGTCCTTGTGCGGCCGCGGGGGGGCGGGCGGCAGGTCCCTTCGATAGCTCAGCTGGTAGAGCGGAGGACTGTAGAGGCACCGCCCCGCGGGAATCCTTAGGTCGCTGGTTCGATTCCGGCTCGAAGGAGACGCCAAACTTTTTTTTTCTCCGCCCCTCTCGGGAATTTTGACGGTTTTCGGCCCCTCGGTGAGGAGCAGGAGCGCTGCCGCTCAGGCGCACTCTCCTAGAGCCGTTTCGACCGTGAATGGTACAGAAGCAAGTCACGTCTCTTTTTTTTTTCTTGGGAAGGGAAACAAAAGAAAAAGAAAGCACTGCAGAGGTGGCAGCCCCGCGGTAAACATGGAAATGCCTGTTGCAGCAACGCTTTGGGAAGTGCTTAGTTTTTTCCCATCATAACATTCATTATTATTATTGTTATTATTATTGTTGTTGTTATTATATTTAATTACACTATAATATAATTTAATAAGATTTAATTAATAATATTTTATAATAACCACAGCATTTTTAAGGTTGGAAGGGACCTCTGGAGATCATTTAGTCCAACCCCCCCCCACCAAGGCAGGGCCACCTAGGGTCAGGTTACACAGGAACATGTCCAGGTGGGGTTTGAATGTCTCCAGAGAGGGAGACTTCAGCACCTCCCTGGGCAGCCTGTTCCAGTGCTCTGCCACCCTCAATGGAAAGAAGTTCTTCCTTGCGTTGAGCTGGAACTTCTTATGTTTTAGTATATGGATGTTGCTCCTTGTCCTGTCAATGGGCACCACTGCAAAGGGTCTCGCACCATCCTCATGGCACCCACCTTCGAGATATTTATATGCATTAATGAGAACCCCTCTCAACCTAATAATATGTATTTGACATCCTCCTATGTGAAGCCAAAAAAATTAAGCATTTTTATCTCAATCTTAGCTATTTTTGTAAGGTCATCTTTTCCAAGGTGGTCCTTAGTGTGCTAGATCAGCTCTGGGCAGTCTCTCATCGTTTTGCATGTTGCTTTACATTTACATGAAGCCAAATAATCCTTACTGGTTGTGCTTTCTATGATGCCAGATAATCGTTATGAGAGAGGGCTGTGAGCATTCTGGCTGATAGGAATGGAAGAAAGTGCTCCACAGTCTCATGACTTAACGCAACAAACGTGATGTTTGGTCCTTTGGTTGTGCCATAAAGGAGGATGTTCTAGGAGAACATGGAGCAGGGGGAGAGGAACCATAGAGGTCTTTTATGCAGAAGGGGTTTAATGCAGACAGGCATGGGCTTGCTTAGGACGTAGTTAATAAGAAAGCCAGCACTCATACTCTGCTTTTCTCCCATGTTTCTATTGTTTCCTTTTTCCTTCAAGTCTTCTTTTCCATTACAGGTGCTATGTAGGGTGCAGAAAAACATGCTTGGCAACAGCTCCTGGTCTGGAGAAAGTATACATTGTCTGAAAACATCCAAATCTCTCTGCATAGCAGGGGAAGAATGGAAGTGAAGTTTTCTCCTTCAGTAGAACCCGCGTGAGTCTTCCCTCTTTATGAGAGTGTTTCTCTGGGGTAGATTTCATATATGAGAGCAAGGAAGACCCACTCTCTGTGGGAATATAATATAAGATTATCAGCAGGAAACAGATTTATGAAGCTCAGCAGGAGTCAGACCTGCAAGCTGCTCATCTATAGTTACACACTTTGTCCCCCTGGCCCCAAACATCTCTATATTAATTAGTATGTTTTTGTTTGTGTGCATGGACACACACACAGACACCACCAACAACCTCTTCTCCTTTCTTTTCCAGCATGGTGCAATGCATCCCTCTCAGGAGCTGGTTCAGGAGAAATCCAGGCATGAAAAACCTGCCCATCAGGGAACAGAGGCACCCAGGTGAGCAGACGTTAAGGAAAGACATTTTCTTAGGTGTCTATTGTCCATACATATTTGCACTCACCAGCCATCAAATCTAAATCCAAAATCTAGAAGTACATCCCTGGGCTACTCCCTGGTGTGAGTCAGGGCACAGACTCCATCCAGGGCCAAGGATTTAGTTTTTTCCTAAGATTCACCCCTTCCTATGTAAACATCTCTAAACTCCTTTGTTCCTTCTCGCTGATTCAGTGGAAACTCTTTTCCCTTCTCCCAAAGGATAGCTCACAAAGTAAACACACAGGAGAAACTCAGAGTTTCTCCTAAAAAAGGGACCATCTCCTTTCCCCCTCCAGCTCCATCTCTAAGACATTTTTGCCCCCCCACTGACCCAGAAAGTATCGACACACATGCATTTCTGTGTAGAAGTGTATCTCCCATAAGGGAGAATGAAAAACAGGAAAGAAAAATAAATTAAAAAAAAACCCAAAACGAAAACCCTCATAAAATGTAGACACTGGTCTCAGGACTTACTTTATGCTAAGCAACTACTCTGCCTCTGGAGGAACAGCCTGTTACATTAATGTGACTGCTTGGTTCAGCTTCCCACTCTTCTAGGACACGCTCATGGATCTAAAAGTACTAAATGCTTTTCACTCCAGTAACATCCTATTCAGTGCTTAGATGATTGTGAAATACATCATTTAGGAGAAAGTTATTAGTGACAGTGACCTGCAAGGGCTTAATTATTTCTGTATCTGGTCTCCAGT
Source organism: Myiozetetes cayanensis (assembly GCF_022539395.1). Lineage (NCBI taxonomy): Eukaryota > Metazoa > Chordata > Aves > Passeriformes > Tyrannidae > Myiozetetes > Myiozetetes cayanensis. Next base: position 33,661,332 of record NW_026086604.1, on the reverse strand, counting down.
GAGGGCAAATAATGAGCTGTGTGTGTACACCCTATTCAATCATTTGTATCACTTAATAATGAATGATGCCAGAGATGATAAAAACTTCATTCATATGACGTTTCACTCTGCTATGCTGGGCCAGTTACCAGAGTGAGGCAGCACAAGCAAACAGTGGGATGAGTACAGGGGGGACACCTGCTCCAAAAAAGAAATTTTCATCTCCTGTGTTGAAAGAAAAGATCTGTTTGTATTTCAAGCAAAAGCTGTCTCTTCTGCTGGAGAAAAGGGAAAGTAGAAGAGTAAATCTCAGGAGAATATGAGGGTAAAAAGTTTCAGACTGCCTGGAGGATTTCAAAGGAGAGATGGTGAAAATGTTCCTGCTCGACGAGATGCTGCCAGATGGATGCAGTTTGAGATATGTGTCATCGTGCATAGACAAGATGTTCTGCTGATCACAGAGGCAGGGAAACACTGGAAACGAGAGAGCATTTTCCTGATTTTGTTAGTACCTGAAACTTTATTATTCCTTTACTTAGGCACTATTGTCAGTGTATCTATTTTGAATATTGTAAACACATGGTTCTGTTTGTACCCACTCTTCACCTGACTTAAGTGGGTTTTCAGGATCACCAGATCTACCTAGTTGTCACTTAGCCACCAGCAGCTCTCTCAACTGACATCCTGGGCACTGAGACATGACTTTTAGCTCCCCAGGACATTCCTGTTTCAGCAGGAGGAGTTGAGCAGATGAGCATCCTCCAGGATCAGCCAAGCTGAAGCGTGACAGTGGAAAACTGGGAGATGCTGGGGATAGACTTATATGTTGGAGGTTCCCAGTGGGGTTGGGAAAGAGTCATATAATAACAAGATCTTTTCAAAATAAGTGTCTTTGGAGATGCAGTTGACCCCATCGAAACTTCCCAAGGATGCTGAGATTGATATGGGGTGACCAGCATAGAAGAACAAACCTTCACATCCCCAGATGTTCAACCACTTCCTTTTTCTTCATTGGTTTAAAAACCAAGCTCCCCAACTTTTTCCTCCATCCCTGTACAGTGGGATGGGACTCTCAGGGTAAACCAGGATTAGGAGGTGGAGTGATACTCTCAGGGCAATATAAGATCAGGAAGACAAGGCTTGTACAACTGACAGCAGGCAAGGAGTGCAAAACCAGCTACAGCAAGCCAGGCAGGAGTCGAACCTACAATCTTCTGATCCGTAGTCAGACACGTTATCCATTGCACCACTGGCCCCCAGATATTGGGATTCATACATGAGGGTGGTTCCCGCTCTCCACCCCATGGCTCCTGCCTGGCCCCAAAGGGAAGACCCTGATTTCCAGCACCACCGAAATGCAGAGTTTGCACAGTGAAAATCCCAATTTCTGTGTCCAAGCCCCATATCTGATGTTGCTCCACTGTGATTAAGAGCTTTGCAAGTGCAAGATGAGAACAAGTCACATTGTGTCACCTGCTGCAATATCTGTGCTGAAAGGAAAAAGGAAAAACATCATAATATCATCCAGTTCCCAAATTTTGGCAGTTGTATCATGCCAGACACAATACAGACACAGACAGTTGCTCACAGACTCTGTCATGCCCCTGCCGCTAGCAGCCATTTGGGCCAGCAGAGCCTGCCTGTTCCCATGGTGTCTGGAGGAGGAATCCCAGCTGGTGGGAGAAGGAAATGGGATCTGCTGCTTCCATGATCCTGTGGCAGATGAGCCTTGTAGCCTTCACCCCATTCTTGGTCCTGCCTCCTTGGAAGGACCCCAGAGCAGATAGACAGGGCCTGCAGGGCTGGAACAGGCTGTGTTGCAGTGCAGAGCTGATCTGTTCAGAGGGAAAAGGGCAGCTCTGAAGGCAGCAAGATAGCATCAGCACCTCATCTTCCAGGGAACCCCCACGCCACTGTCACAGCGATACCTCTCCCGTTACGACGTGCCTGACTCAGTCTGCACGTTGGTTCCTGCCCCAGACTCTGAGTTACTCTTGGTCCAGGCCCCATAATTTTTTCCTGCAGCTCAGCTACCGGAGACAATGCTCTTTGGACTGCCAGAACAGTCTTTGTCTTTTAATTCATACAAAGCATCACACTGGTACTTCACAAAGGAGACCAGTGTGCCCACAACTGCAGTCTTGGTCACTTGATAGGCTCCACAAAGGCACAAGATCCCAGAGCTTGTTTTACAGTTTTTACCTATCAGTCACATGCAAACTAAGTTTTGCTTTTCCAGGAACACCCAGGGATTTATAACATTTTGGATGCAATCTCAGAATTTCTTGGTGACCTTGCTGCCCACTTTTCTGAGCCCTTTGATTACCTTACAGCAGTCAAAAATGTTGACCCATCACTGATAATAACTTGTGTGTCAGTGAGCTGCAAGCTTCTTTCAGTGGTATCCTTTGATTGCAGTTTGATTTCTGGTATGACACTTGTCCATTCAGGCTTTCATAAACAGGTCTATACCAGAGAGAGACAGGATACTGGAAACAAACTCTGCAGTATTTAGCCCTGGTTTCATTAGGCAAATGAAAAAAAAAAAAAACAAAGCAGTTAACCAGTGTTGAACATTAGGTAGCATGGCAAAACATGAATAGCTCTTTTCTTCATTCCTTAGGAGCAGGATGGGATTCATGCAAACCTGCTGCCAGGGAAAATGCCGGGAGCTGTTGGAGACAGACATTAATCACTGCAACTCTATTTGTACATGCATTGCTACTGTGCTTCCCTCAGCAGTGGTGATTTTGCCTGACTATACTGTGATAAGTGATGGCTTTTGGCTTGATTTGCTTGTGAGTGCTCCTTCAATTCATGGACTATCTTGTGGGGTACTGAAGGTATTATGTTCTGGATAACAATGAAGTTGTTGAGGATGAAGTTTGAAAGGAGGATGAGCCAGTTTAGCATCTCCTTGCTACAAAGTAAAGAGGTTCCACCTCTCCTCCCCCCTTCACTGCCCTCAGCTACACAACTTGCCTTGTCCTTGCTCTGGTGGTCTGTGGTCACTCCAGGCACCTGAGTTAACTTGATAATCTGGTAAAAAAGTGGGTAATTTTCCAAGGGTCAGCGAGGTGAATCAGCTCAGGTGGTGTGATGAGGAGACCAGACTTTGTAGCCAGGGCCAGCATAAGAGGAGGTGAGAGGCTCAGGCTGCCCCATCCTGCTGGCCAGGGCAGCTCAGCCTTCTGCAGGTGCTTGCCAAACTGCATCCTGGAGGAGGAGTGTTGTGCTGAGGTGATGAAGCAGAAGACATGGAGTGGGAGACAGGTGTGAGAAGTGGGGAAGGTATCCAGTAGGTGTGAGGTAGAGCCACTGTCTGCCTCCACACAGCTCACTTCAGACCTGTTGTTTCCATTGTGTCTTCATTTTCATTCTTACTCGCTTTATGTTTTGCAGGTGCAAGTAAGGTGGGTAGTGAATGTGAGGCCAAATTCCTCCAGATTGCCTCAGGCTGGTGCAGAGGGGTAAGCACTGAGGGGAGCAGCTCCTTCATAAGCAGAGACTTACAAATAGCTCCTCTTTTGCAGGTGGGTTTTGGGGTTTTTCCCCTGGATTAGTAATGAAAAACCACAAAGTGAATGAAAGGTGGGAAGCATGTCCATGTTGTATGCTGGGGGCACACAACAGCAGGAAGAATGTAATTGCAAACAGGAGTTCACAGGGGTGGAGGTGGTGCCTTTTCCTATTTGGGAATCTTGGACTTGCACCTATTCCTCCTGCTGGCAGTCAGAGAGATGATCAGGTAGGATAGAGGGCTGCCATGTAGCTCAGAGATCCAAGGGATGTTACCCCTACTGTGATGATGGGATGAAGGATGTTGCTAGAAAAGAGTAGCCCCTCAGATTTCGATGCACTTCTAACAGAATGCTCTGAGCAAACAAGGCCACTCTTTTGCCTAGTGGAACACGTAAAGCATTCAAAAACAGCTGTGTTGTGGTGCCTGGCAATTTGGAAAGCAGGACCCAGTGAGATGGGCCCTCCTTGAACCAAGGAGAGGGCTGCAGCCAAGACTAATGATTTGAGACAAAGCATTGGTCAAGCAGCAAACCATCCTAATGCCTGGAGAAAGCTGGAGCCAGAGCTGGAAAATCAGGTTCGCAGCCCAGGGAGGGAGTGAAAAAAAACTAGAAATGAATCATAGAATCATAGAATTAACTGGGTTGGAAGAGACCTCCGAGATCATCAAGTCCAACCCTTGATCCAACCCCACTGTGATTACCAGATCATGGCACTGAGTGCCACATCCAGCCTCGTCTTAAAAACCTCCAGGGACAGTGAATCCACCACCTCTGAGAAGGGGTAATACACCTCTAAGAGACACTTTCTCCTTCTTCTGACTATTGCCTGTCCAGGAGGGAGCAGGGGGGCTGCAGCTGAAGGAAGGCACATTTACTTGGATGTTTGCACATAATACTTTGGATGTTATGGAGAACAAGCTGGCAATCCGGAGTGCTTCTAAGGTGCCCCAAGCTCTACGTGGAGTTTTACCACATCCTTTGGCAAGCAACAAGTCATTAGTATCCAATTACACTGAAATCATACTTAATACAAGACAGGTTAAGACAAAAAGCAAATAAAAACATATGCTCACAGTTGCCAAGACAGATAAACTTATAAAAGAGGTAGGTGGGGAAATGAGAGAAAACCAGGCTTCAGTTACTGGCTTTGAAGATTAAATCAGCAAGGCTATTCCCTCATATCCAGGCATTTTGCCACAGGCTCTCCTGACACAGTGAGGAGCAAAGAGTCTGTCTTTCTCCACACCTTAAACCTCCGGCTGTGTTGACCAAGAAGTTTTTCCTTGTGGGGGAACAAAGTACCTCTCATGACCTCCTAAAATTTTTCTCCTTAAACTCCAAATTCTTCCAATCCTAGGAGGTTCACCACCTTAGTATGGAGCTCCTGCTATTTCTTCCCTATTCAAGAGACAGGATGGCCTTTCCTCTTGGCAAAAATAAGAATGATTTCATTCCTTTAGCATTACCTGGCTAACTAACTACCTTGGCTCAAGTGCTAAGCCAGAGTGCTGTCATGGGAAAGGCACTGGTTCAGTTTGTGATGTCTCAATACCACCACTTTCTTTTTCTCTTTTTCTTTATTTTTTTTTAAATTTTTTTCTGTAATAGTGTAAACATCTCTTCTTTGCCCTGCCTGCTATCATTATTCTGCTGGGCACGCAAGAAAGTGTGTGTTCCTAGTCAGGCTTGGTTTGGAGGTGACATGTTGTTTCAAGCTAGTGCTGGGAACAGAAGGAAGGGGAGCCAGCTCCTGCCTGCTCAAGCAGAGGCTGCTCCTTCCTTGATTGATGGGACTTGTCTTTTCAGGGAGAGGGTAAGACAGTCCACTCCCTTCATGGAAGAGGATAAAGGAGATGAGGATTGTGGGAAGGAGGAGAAGCAGGTTTCTGTGGTGCGGTGAAGTAGCAGAGGAGGTGGAGGCGTTGTGCTGGGCTTGAGGAATCATTTTTAAAGGACATATTCAATGCAGAGGACATCCTGAGACTTGCCACTGTGCATGCACATGCAGTCTCCTTTCTTACTCTGTTGTGTCTTTTTCACTTTGCATCTTCCAGTTACCTCTGCAAATGTCCTCCTGCCAGTTTTACAAAGTGGCCTCACATGGGGACCTCACGGAGATGGCCATTACCCGGCTGGCAGCGCAGTTTCCTGCCTAAGCTGGGAGGAAATGGTCCAGTGTCTTTCTTCCCTCCTGCATGGCTTCTACAGCATTTGGGATTGAGGGAGGAGTGGGGTCAACACCAGGCCAGGGCTGGAGAGCAGAGGCACTGATCCTGCTGCCTCCCACATGCTGGAGAGGTATGCTTCTGTCAGAAAGCTGTAAGCCACTGAATCACATGGAATCAATTAGGTTGGAAAAGACCTCTGAGATCATCAAGTCCAACCTATTACTGAACACCACCATGTCAACTAAACCATGGGACTAAATGCCACATCCAGTCTTTCCTTAAACACCCCCAGGGAAGGTGACTTCACCACCTCCCTGGGCAGTCCATTCCAATGTCTAATCACCCTTTCTGTGAAGAAATTTTTTCTAATGTTCAACGTAAACCTCCCCTGGTGCCCCTTAAGACTATGTCCTGCTGTTCTGTCACTAGTTGCCCAGGAGAAGAGACTGACCCCCGCCTGGCTACAACCTCCTTTCAGGCAATTGTAGAGAGTGATAAAGTCAATCCTGAGGTTCCTCTTCTGCAGGCTAAACAACTCCAGCTCCCTCAGCTTCTCTTCACAGGATGTGCTCCAGACCTTTCACCAACTTCATTACCCTTCTCTGGACCTCATGAGAGAAAGGATGAAAATGAGAACACCAAGATGGAAAAAGATGGAGCTTCCTGCTCTACGCATGGGCCTCTTCAGATGTTCTATTTTTAAATTTCCAGCTTGGTGTATCTTGTGAGGTCTGATGTAAAGAGTGTTTCACCTGGGAACACATTTAGAAGTCACCAGAGAAAGGATGAGAGAGTTGTCACCTTCTTCCTGCCTGACTAGGTGACGCTTACTTCGTTAAAGAAACATACTTCCCTGAAAGTGAAGTATAGGTGACTTCAGTTCTGGGAATGAGCAGCCCATCTGAACACATTCCAGGAGGCCAAGGAATTGGCTATGAGACCTGGCATATCCAGAGCACCCTAACGAATGCAACATGAGATATGACATGCAGAAGAAGCTTCTAAGGAAGCATTGCACCATCTCAGGAGATCACCTCCACACCTGGTGATGTGTGAGAGATCTTGCCAGTTCAGATGAGAAAGGATGGGAGCCTGCATAGTTTTTTTAAGTATTCTGTAAATATAATCTATTTTAGATGGATATTAATGGATTTTTTCATGGCTGAATTATTTTATTTGAATTTTTTACTTCATCTCTTCAGGATTAAGTGGGATTTCAGTGCTACTGATTGCCCACTGGCATTGCTTGCTGGAGTTTACAGTGAACTGTTATCCTGTGGCCACCTAGCTCATGTCAGGCTCCTTGGCATGTTTTTTCTGAGTACTAAAAGTTAGTGATAGCCATACCTGCCCCATTTTGGCTGCAGGAATGTGGTCCCTGGTGAGTACCTCTGGTGGAGGTCAGGGATGGGAGAGGCATCTTCTACTGGCAGAAATTACAGTGGGCACTGGTGTGGAATGAAAGATTTGCTCTGGGCTTGACTCTGGAGGTTCCTCAATGTGTCTGTCAGGGGTCCAATAAGAAGTTCAGTGATGAGCAGGAATCTTCTTCCCCACACCAAAATGCCCTATTTTTTGAGCTGGAATTACAACCAGTGACTAATGATTACTCTGAAAGCACCACAGCCCTCTACCCTGAGCTATCAAAAGATGAGAGATGTGGTCCTGAGAGAAACTCCCATCAGGATCCCGCGGTAGTCACAGTCCCGGCAGCATGATGGCAAGTAGCAAATGCATCACTCTCAGATATGGGGAACCAAGGCCTAAAAGGCACCTTAAATACAGATTTCTGCACAAAATACTGCTGCTGCAAAGTGCTTCCTAGCAATGATTAGGGATGGAAATAGCACCAAGGCCATACTGAGTGGGTAACTAGAAGACGTGTGATTTGTAGTCTACTCTTAAATAAATCTATTATCACCTCTCTCATGTTTGCATTACAGTCTTTTGGATTATCAGAAGCAGCAGAACCATGCTGTGCACTGCTCCAGCTTGTCACCTCTCAAGAGTTCCCTTAAGTAATATTGTCTGCACACCTGCAACAGGATAGAGATGAGGCAGAGCTGACCCCACGGCATCATAAAAAAAAGCAACACAAGTGACTCAAGGAAGCAAACCTTGCAAAAAATTACATCCAACAGAGGGTCTGTCCTTACACCACCTCTCCTTGTTTGTAGGTTTCATTATCAGTGCAGCTCTAAATGCACAGCAGCTCCAGCACTGATCCAGTGCTCTGCTTATGCCACCACATCCCTGTGCCCCACACATGCCCATCTTCTCCCCTAGTTGCCTTCTCCTGATCCAAAGAGTGGCAGAGGCAGGGGATGTGGGATCAGCAGTGCTCTGTTTTCTCAGCTCATTGGCCAGAGTGGTGGGACGAGGGAGTATGTTCAGCTCACAGCAGCACACCTTCCCTTGCATACAATCCTGGAGCAGCCTCCTTCAGTGCTAACGGCTGGAGTCACAAGAGTCACCCTCCCTGCTGAAGACAGGCTGTGCTTGGCTGGCTGAGGAGGAGGTAAGGGGAGAATTTGGGGTGGGGAGGAAGACAGCCAGCCCCAAACTCTTTGGCTTCTCCCCAGATCATAGTATCAGACTATTATGATGCAGCTTATTGCCCAACCCTGACTGCATAAGGTAAGACTGCATAGTGAGGGATGTGCATCCTCAGGCAGCTCAGGCAAAACACAAATCTTACTGCAAACCTGCCCTCTCTGTGGCAAGATCAAAGCCTTTGAAAAGACACACACGATCTGAGTTATTTTATGGCCAAAGGACTTGCTCTGCACCCTTTCTTCCCTTGCATTCCCTAAACTTTGCCAGAATCAGACAAACTAACTCCTAGGGAACAGCCTGGTGGGAGAGGGTGACACAACACCACACATGCAGACATGGGCCAACATGCATGAGATGCTTCATGAAGTGATAATTCAAAAGGATGTTAATCTAACAGACTTGGTACAATGAGCACAATGTCACAGTGTCACAGTGGATGGCATTCCTGATCATAGCTAAAAATGCCTTCATTCAACTCCTGCCTGGCTTGAAGGCATTTCCAGCTGGTTTTGTCCTTACAAAGGCCTGCATCTCTCTCCTAAACATTGTACTCCCCTATGCTCACATGGATCTCATGTGAAGGAGTGGGGAAAAGAATTTGGCTAGAATATGGCCAAAAGGGAAACTTGCTCTTCTTGTCTGACTTTCAAAAGGAAAAAAAACCACTGGTACTCAGAAATGAATAGTCATGCTGGTTTTTCTATATGCCTTAAGAGCATTTTCAGAGCAAAGGAACACATGAAAGGAAAACAAAGGAGCTTGAAAAAACAAAGCCAAGGAACCTCTGTCACCTCTGTCACCAGACACATGTTAAACAGGCACTTGAATAGTTCTGGTAGCAACTTACTGTGTGAAAACCTTCCTGCCCCCATACAGAATATTTTTGTTTAGCTGTAATACCGAAATGTTTGATCCTTTTTCTTTGAGCACTGAATGAGCACTGAATCTCTATTCTGTCCTGAAGGAATGACCCTCAAGATGGCGATGGATGAAAACATAACTAGACCATCCTGGGGGGCTGGGATAGAGTCTCAGCACATCTATGGTGTGGTGCAAAGTCACATGCTGAGTATACACTTAAAATCAGTCTCCCCTTTAAACTATAGACCTCAGCATTGTCCTGGAAAAAAAAAAAAAAAAAAAAAGCCCTGCTCTGCCAGCTGAGCAACGGAGAGAATACTGAAATAGCATCAAAAGTGGCTTATGTCAAGCAGACCAAGGCTAGGGAGAAACCTGACACTGGAACAGGGCTGTATCTCTGTGAAGTGATGAGCTGATGCCAGCTGGGAAGTCTGAGCTGGATCTGTGCTGTGAAACACAAGTCTCTTCTCTCTGAACATCACTCTCCTTTCTTACTGGCAGAGCTGGGGTTGCAGCAGCGGGGTGTGAAATAGAGTGTTATGGCCTGTTAAGTCCAGAGCAAAAATCAGATCTGTCCCCCAGTCAAAATTCCTGCTGTTAGAGCACTGCAATCCCCTTTTCCTTAAGCTCAGGAGGCCCCCTAGCACTGCCCCTGCTGAGCCACCTCTGTCCATCCTCACTATCACAGCACTAATTCCTCCACTGCTAACCCAGCACCAAATATCCCTGTTATTCCACAAAATGCAGGTACTAGGGGAGGAGCTGCCATTCCTTCCTCTCTGCTAGTAGGGGAGACATCTACCCATCATTTACAAACAGGCTCCTATGGGATGCTGTGACAGCAGAGTAGAGAGCAAAGAGTCAGGGGTGCATTTGAAAAGTGGGGGATTATGTTAAAATAGTAAAGCATTTGATTGCTTAATCTCCAAAATGGAAAGGGTATTCTCTCACTTTTCTAACTGGTGTGTTCTCCCATTTTTCTAACTGCTTTTGTTATATTTATATCCTTTCTTCCTTCATGTCTCATTTTCACTGCAGGGCATATTTGGGGGTGTGGAAAAGCAAGCCTGTGCCTGTTATCTGTGAAACTTGTCCCTAGCCCTGGAAAGGACCTATTTTTAACCTGCAGTAATGCAGTCCTATTTCTTTCCCACATGCAGTCCTTCCTCCGTGAAGGGCTTTGGACATACTTTTATGCCTTGCCTGTGAAATGTGGATTTCTTTCTAGCAGTAATGAGTGGAGGGGATGAGGGTTTGGAAATCTCTGGGCTTGTAAAGTTGTGTGTGGCTCAGGGAGATGCTGTACTGCTCATCCAGTGTTTGTTGTCCCACAGCCTATCTTTTCAGGCTCACTGATTTTGAGACTTTAAAGAATACAGATAATTGCAGGGAAGATGATAAACACCTCGTGTTAATCACCTTTCAGGGTCGCCCTGAAGGGTACAGCCTGACCACCATTTCTCATCCTGATCTTGAGGACTGTGAGGAAACCAGAACTTTCTTTTGGGAGGGCTTTGTTTCCCTGTGTCCCCTAAAGCTGGGTGACAGCTTCACACTGGCTTGCTCACACTGCTGGAGGATGGAAGGAAGCTAAAGGATCCTTCTTCTCCCAGGCAGACAGCTGGGGCAACAACCCATGTCTTGATGTCCCACTGATGGCTGAGCCACAGCACACAGTAGCGAGTTTGTCCACAGATTCTCCGTGTTTCAGGGTCTTTTAATCCAAATCCCTGAGGTTTGCCTGATATAATTTATGTTGTGAATTCACTAGTGAATCTGGAAAAGAAGTTATTATCTAGTTAATCTACCCTTTCATCCCATTTTTCTGTCTGTTTACTGCAAACTGTGGAAGTTCCTTGAGCGTGGATAAGCCCAGAGAAGGCTGCTTGTGAGCACAATTCAGCTCAGGTCAGTGTCCATCCCTTGTTCAAAGGAAAAGGGCAGACATCATCTCTCTGTCTGGTCTTTGTAGCTTGTCCCTGAAATCTTGTGTCTTGCACATCTGATGTGCTCCCAGTGACTCACCCTTGGAAATGCTTTGAGCTTGCCCCTGCTTCCGTGATTTCATATGTGCAAAAGGAAATTTCGAAAGATGTCATTATCTTCTGTGCTGGTCCTTGTTTTTCTGGAGATCTGAAACCATCTCGGATTGTTTTTAGAAGGTCTCCAAATACTGACCGCATATGGCCTGTCATCACCTATGAGGTACACAAAGACAAATATATATATGTGTTGAGTGGAAAAAATGTCAGTCTCAAACAGCAACTGTTTTTGAAAGCACTTGTCTCTGTTGCAAAGGCTTTCTGCATAAATTGAGTCATGTACAGGGGTAGTTTCAGTGTTTATTATGGGGTGTATATTGATCACCATAAAATCATGAAATGCAAAATACCTTTTGCAGTTTGCAGTTGTATAGGTAGGAGGGCTTCATCTTATAGCTGGCTCATTGGCTTAGTAAGTTGTTGCCAATGTAAGTGAAATTTGAGTCTCTGCAACATACTGACTGTAGGTGGGAATGCCAGTGCTCACTATCTGCTCCTGAGGGACTGTTCATGGGCACATACAGAAGGTGAGATGGATGGAGAGCCTCCCCTAACCTCCCCAAAGGATGCTTGGCTAAAAATGTAAATCTTTTCAGCAGGAACAACAAGCAGAGTTAGGAGTATGGGAAGAGGGGAAGCCTGCATTGCCATTTTTCTCAGTCTCACATTCAGGTGGGCAGAACTGGAGGCAGCAAGCTCGTTTTTATTAAAATGTATTGGTTGGGAAGCCAGGACTTCTCACTGGAGGTGAACAAGGCAGGGCAAAACAGGGGGATATGGGCAGATGGGTCTGCTGGTCCCCCCTTGCATTGGCAGTGGCTGCTTCCCTCTGGCCCCACAAGGGCACCCACCAGACCTGTCCTCTTCCAGCAGCAGGGTTGTGGAAAGCCTGCAGGTGAGCCCCATCAGGTTCGGGAGTACGGGAAGCTGCTGGAGGCAGCAGGGTGGGGGTGGGTATCACTCCCTGCCAAAGGATGATGGGCAGCTGCCATCTGCTTTAGGCAGCTGCCAGTGTAGAGTTCCCCACCCGCAGGCTGGATGGTAGGGGTGGCAGGGTGCTCACTCATCCCCCAGGACAGGTGGGAGGTGAGGAGGTGGCAGCAAGCCAGGGCACCGTCACCCCATGGACCGGGATGCTTCTCAGCACCCACCGTGTTCGGGATAGCACACTGGGGCAAGGAACCTGCTGCTTGCAGAGTGGCTTTGTCCCTACCAGGCTTGGTGGGGAAGCAAGTCACATGGGAGTACGTTTTTGCCAGTATCCTCTAGCAAAAGTACACTTTTTTCTCTTTGTTTTCCTGTCATGCAAGAGAGCCACAGGGATGATTTTCTGAACAACACACAAGAACTTAACAGCACTGGTACAAGGTAAGAGGTTACGGAGGGGAATTCTGTGAATGCAAAACCCAGAGATGTCATTATGGCATTGAAACCTGAAGCTGGGCATCCTTCAAGCTCTTCTTCCTCCTCCAAATCCCACTGCTAAGGCCACTGCTTTGCAGTCAGTCTTCCAGGTTCTCCAGGCCAGCAGTCTACAGGCTGCAAGCTATTACTTGGTGTAAAACAGGAGTTAGAAGCAGTATCTGTAAAAGCAAGCATTATCTTTAGGAGTTAATACTCTGGTTGTGTCAACAAAGCCAGGTAACACTCCTGGGCCAGCAATACTCCAAGGGAAAAAAAAAAAAAGAAAAAGAGAGATATTTTCCTCTTTGTTATCACTGGTAGAAATTCACAGTTTCTGTCCAGGAATGGGATTAAAGCAGGTCCTCTTGCGCATGGCTTGGCTTGGTGACTCTTTGGAGGTGGACTGCTGTGCATCCTGGTGGTCTTCCCTTGCAGGTGTGGAAGGGGAGAAAGAGGAGGGGGACAGGGCTGCCAGGGAGAGATGGGAGGGTGCCAGGCTCTTTCTTGGCGCAAGTCCTTCAAAGCCTGTCCTAAATAATCCCTACTGAAGACCAGCTGCAGGGCCTTTTGTGTCTCCACAGACTCTTGGGCTTTGCTCTTCTCTTCTTCCCTGTTGCAGAGTGGTCACACAGTGTGTGGCTTTCCTGGCATTTCTCATCCAGCCTTCACAAGTGTGGTCATTTCTTTACCTAGCATTCACTGCTGTGGCTCAGAATACTTAGACAGAAAAACCTGTGCTAACTGTTCAGTGCCTGAACTCCATATTTCTGCCATAAAATATTTCAGCTCAGGCCTCACTGCAGAAGGTGGGTTTCTCTTTGTTTTGTTGACTCTTTTTTATGGTTGTGCCATTTATTACCTGTTCTATGTTAGCATGCTTCAGCACACAGAAAGGGGAAAACCAGCAGCAGACCAGACTGTCCCTCACTTCTTTGCTCAGATGTCCTCTGCATCAGGTGTCCTGCTCAGCTTGATAACAGAAGGCTTCTATGAGTTACCACGGGTAAGTATAAATTTACCAGAATCGCATCCCAGAGGCACATTACACCCTGAGGGGTGCTTCGGTTCATTGTCCAAAGGGCCAACACAGTGGCATGACCCCCCTGCTTTTTTCCATGCCATGAACACCCCCTTCCCTACATCACCTCATGCCAGTGTTTCTGTGTGCTGACATTTCTAACCTTCAGCTTTTCCTGCAGAATTTCTCTGCTTCCTCCTGTGTAGTGAGGTGAAGGGGCCTGCCCTGCCAGGTGAGGACAGTTTTCCTCATCTAATTCAAAGCTCCTTACTGAAGCAGGTTTTGATATGCAAGGGGCAGCTGACTCAGAGTTAGGAGGGCAAGAATGAGGCGTTGAAATTCCTCCAGATGCAGAAGTCACCTCTGACCCAGCCATGGAGGGGAAGAAGAGAAATATCTACTTGCTACTGCCAGGGGAGGCTCCCTGCCAGCCCTGCTAAAGCCCCAGCTGTCCGTGGCTCAGCTGCCGGAACAGCTTCTCCCACTCAACTCTGTGCTCTTGTCTGCACCAGGCAGTCAAAGCAAAAGTGTGATTTCAAATGGGTTTAACTAAGCTATCACTAATTTCCCACAAATGCAAGACTTCAGAAAAATCTGTTTTTATGGGAGTGCTGACAAACATACATGTAAGTTTACACAGGGGAATTTTCAGCTCAGTGGGCTGCAAATGAGTACAGGAGTTCACCCAAACACTTAAGAAGCGTGCAAGGTATTGAAAATAAAATAGTCAATAACACATTTAATTTAATATGATTCATTACCATTGCATGCAGAGAATAGCATTAATTTTCATGCAGAAATCCATGCAAATCTTCACTTTTATATTTTCCTGAGGTGCATAGTTTCCAGACTGGTGTTGCATGCAGACAAAGGGCCTTCCTTTGGAATTAGGATCTGCCCCTGGATTCGTAGGGGACTCACTCAGCTGCTCTATTGCATATTTCAGATACAAACTGTATACAGGCATGAGGCTGAATAAACTTGAGAGGTTTTTACAAGACACTTAACAGAGAAAGTATTGTAGTTATTGATTACACGAGAAGACAATATTCTGATTACATGTACAGTACAGTGGCGAAGTGATTTTATACAGTAATGCAGGGACTTTGGCTTAAATCTGAGGATGAGATATTTATTGCTTGTACAGTTGTGTGATAAATTATTGGCAAGTAGAAGCACAGATGGCTTTCCCTTAAGATCAGGCATCACATGTCACAAATTATCTGGGAAATTGTCATTTTAAAAATAACTCTGGAATAAGTGCCAAGCTGAGAGGGATATCAGTGTCTAATAAACAGATATAAACACAGCAGTGCCCAAAACTAAAATTTATTTGAATTAAACTATGCAGAGAGAGCATAGGTATAACTAGTGCCTATTTTCCAGCAGCACAAATTAAAGCTTTTCACACTGTATTTCTTCTGTTCCTTTCTCATCAGGAAATTCAAATAATGTTTTTCATGCATATTTAATCTGCTGTGGAGTTAATGGCATGAATAGTCATGTTAGATTCTTATGTTACAGTTCCTAAAACCAAAACCTTACCAGAAGAAACTTAGGCAACAGTTACAGGCAGGCAATTTCTTTTTAATCTAGTTTTCAGGGTGGTGACATGTTTACCCCCTGAAGCGTCCAAGCTCCAGAGCAGCCATTGCTCCTATTGTCTTCTCCAGTAACCACATGTGCTTCACACCCTACCTGGAAAGGTAGGATCCTGGAGCCTGCCAAAACACAAGGGCAAAATTGCATCCTGCATCTCATGGCCTTGGCTGCTTGCTCCAAATAGAGAATTTGTTAGGCTTCAGCATGTGGCTGAGGCAGCCCTTCACTCCCCGTTGGGAGGAAGGAAGATAAGGGAAGGGAGTGGATGGCCTTTGCTTATCTCTCCCCCCCTCCTCGAGGGGTGAAGGCCACTGTGTGTGAGTGAGGAAAGCCAGGGCCTCTCCGGCCTCCCCCCCTTCCCCCGGCAGCCGTCACCTGTCCCAGCCTATCCTCCTCTCAGGCGCATATATGGGCACGGCAGGACGGCATCTTGTGACGCAGTGCTGCTAAAAACAGCCCCGGCTCCCTCCGGCCCTCGCTTGAACAATGTCCTCCGGCCAGAGCAACCCAGACAGCCTCTGATCCCAGCACAGCCTTGGACTTATTTCAAGGGAAATTAACCTGGAAACCTCTCCACAAGGCCTTGGTCCTGAGCATATGCCCCTGGAAAAGCTAGGGATGAGCACCTCCCTGAGCTATAAGTCCTTCTCCAAAGAGCAACAAACTATGGACAACCTGGAGAAACAGCTGATCTGCCCCATCTGCTTGGAGATGTTCACCAAGCCTGTAGTCATCCTACCCTGCCAGCACAACCTCTGTCGGAAATGCGCCAGTGACATCTTCCAGGTAGGTTTCTTTCCACAGAGAGCTCTGCTTCCCAAGCGGCACAGGCTGGAATGAATGGGAAAGCAGGTTTTTTACATGTTTCGTTGATTGATTTTAACAGTTGGAGAGACGGGGGGAGGGGGGAAGTGATTTAAAACCAAAGTTGTTGTCCCCAGGGACCAGAGCTGAGCTAACAGGAGGTGAAAGTGTCACCTGTTTGCTGCGGGGACATGGCCAAGTGTGAGCTGAGGGACTGGCCTCTGACCAGTAGTCGCCAGGTGCTTTTCCAGGGTTGGTGTGTTGGAGCTCCTCTCTTACTGGGCGTAGTGACAAACAGTTTCCTACCATTTGGTGCTTTGGGAAGAGATTTTCATGATTTTTCCTGGCCTTACCCTCCTCTCCTTGTGCTACTTGGCAAGAACAGGCCTCCAACCCCTACCTGCCGACCAGGGGAGGCACAACTGTGGCGTCGGGAGGCCGCTTCCGCTGTCCCTCCTGCAGGCACGAGGTGGTCCTGGACCGACATGGTGTCTACGGGCTGCAGAGAAACCTGCTGGTGGAGAACATCATCGACATCTACAAGCAGGAGTCCACAAGGTAATGAGGAACGTGTGTCCTTCAGAGGGGGTTTGACGCAAAAGAAGGCATGGCTTAGGGGACTGACCCTTTGGTCTTTCCATTTGGCATGCGTGAGGTTAATTCAGTTGTTTTCCCTCTTGGAAATGTGGAAAAGGATCATGCTGCCATGCCTGCCTGTCTGTTTGCTGTGCAATGAAGTCATCTCTCATTGAGCAGAGAAAACCAGATCCAAATAGGTGCTGAGCTTCCCTGAGCTTCCCTTGCAGCAGAATGCTGGGCTTATTCACACAAGCTTGCCAGTGCAAGCAAAGTCCTTAAGGTCAGCACAGCTACTCACATGAACAAGGGAAAAGTAGCTGATATCATTTATTGCAAAAACAGTGCAGACAATTCTTATTTGTCTTTAACCTGTGTGTTCTCATGCTATAAAAGGGAAAGAATTTCAAATCTTATTAGAAAATCCTGAGGGACAGACAGTACAAACAAGGAGAAAACTGAAATTCACACAGAAAGTCCACTGCATCATAATGTTAAATCAAAACTCATTAATAAAAAGTCTCCATTCCTGTCAGCTTGGGATGTGAACTCATGAAATCAAGTCTTATTCATGAGTCCACGAAAGAGAAGGAATAACCAGAAATAATACGTATCAGAGTTGCTTGGATATACACAAGGATCAAGACCTCAGGGCAGAGGAATGACTTAATCCTAAAAAGTAAGGTTACTCCTGAATGGTAATTTCCTGCATTGGATGAGTAAAGAATCCAGCAACAGGAAAATGTTTTCTCCTCTCTCTTTCCCTCAGATGGGTTGGATGCATGATACCACTGTGGAGAACTTAGTAGCGGGGACAGTGGAAGGGAGATGATTCTTTCTCTCTACCCTGCTCTTATGAAACCCCTCCTGGAATACTTGATCCAACTCTGTGATCCTTAGCACAAGAAAGGCCTGGACCTGCTGGAGTGAATCCAGATGAGGGACCCAAGGATGATCAGAGGACTAAAGCACTTCTCCTCTGAAGATAGGTTGAGAGAGTTGAGGTTGTTCAACCTGGAGAAGAGAAGGCTCCGGGAAGACTTTAGAGCAGCCTTCCAGTACCCAAAGGGAGCAGAGAAGGACAGTCACCAGCAGAGAGAATGTTTTGGAATCTGACGGTGGCTTTGACTATTCTCAGCTGTTTGAATCTCTCTGAGGACTGTTGTAGCTGGGCATAGGTTGGAGCTCCAAAGCACTGGAGAGCACGAAGCTGGCTTAAAATTGTTCTTTCTGCTGCCCTTTGCGCTCAGTGCCAAGTGAGGGTCATCTAACCCTGTGTGTGTCATTGATATCCAAATATTATTTTAGTTAGGAAAAACTTGGAGGAAATTAATCAGCAAAGCTACGATGATGGACTTGGCTTTTGACGAAATAAGCTGGACATGTGTGACCTCATGTCTTCTTTAGTTTTGATTTATTTTTCAGCTCACAGTTGTATTTAACTTAAAAAAATAAAGAGATACACCTCCTTTTCCCATATAGTTCATGGGCAATTGGAACAAAATTCAATTAAACAGAAATGTCAGAATAGATTTAGTAGATTTGTTTAAAATTCCACAGAAGGTAAAACAAGGGAGAATAGAAAAAAAATATAAACACATATTTGCTTATATATTTGTCCAAATGGTTCATTTATTTAATCTGTTAAGGGGCTTATTTAACCTTCATGTATGTCCTTAGAATGAAAGTTACTGTTAGGGTTACATAGCAGCAGCAGCATGAATAGCAGCAATTATCTAAAGCATTTGGCCCTTTGTGGGCCTCAGCTGCTTATCTCCCTCTGCCTAACATTCCTAGGGCTCCCCTGAGAGTGTGAGCAAGATCTGCCATGGCTTTACCCTGTGCTGTCCCACTGAAACCAAGACCAGGGAAATCAAGTCTTCTCCACTTCCCCCTTTTTGTACTTGTCTCTTTCATACTGATGATTGGGGTCTGGCAGAGGTACATAGGAAGAAGGATGAGATGTGATCTTTGCCTCCTTGTTTATTCCCAAGACAACTCTTCAAACTAGGAGCACCCATGATTTTCAGACAGGAATGCCTTCCCCTTGAGTCCTCCTGTGGGCGTAATTCACTACAACTACATGTGCCAGAATGATGCCAGTTCCTAGCTGCATTTTACATGAACTGTAAAAGAGTGAGGGGAGTTCATTTAGATAATAAACCTTTTCTCCTGCTTAGACAAAAATAGCTTATTTCAGAAATTTTTTGGTGTTTGGGATTTGTTGTTTGTTTCTTTGTATTGGGATTTCTATTTGAATTAGGGAATTTATTTTTTTCTAAATTAAAGCTGGTGCAGGCACTGGGCTATGAGGTTGGGAGGGTCTGAGCCATCACATGCAGATCTACTAAATATCACATCATATGGTCTTTTATCCCATTGCTCATCGAATTCCAGCTGATGGCAGCATAGCCTGTCGCCCAATTTAGAATGTATTAGCAACACAAGGGAAGAAATCTTCAAGCAGGTGGTGGCTCCTACAAAGCTTTAAAGGATGCCAAAGGACTGAACGCAGTGGAAATGGGGTTGGCTAAAAATTAAACCAATCTTTGAAAGTCTGTAGGCCACTGATCACCTGAACTATCTGAGGAACATCAGGATGCCTGCTGCCACCAGAAAAGGGTAGCAACACGAGGCTGTGGCTTTTTGTAGGATCTGGCAGCCTCTAATGAGCTCTGCTGGCTGCTCCACATCAAAGGTGCTGTGGGCTTTGTTACGAGCTGAATCCTGATCAGGGAGAGTCAAGCACTCTTTCTGCCTTGCACCTACCAGGGAGAGCCCAAGGTACAGGCTGTCCCTGCAGCCCCAGAGTGTGCAGCAGGGACCAGGTGCTGTGCTGAGGGTCAGCCTGCGTGGGCTCTGTGAAGGCAGTGATGTGCTGTGGGGCTGGGCAGCCAGAACTGCCAGAGGCAGCTGTCCCTGACCCCTCTGAAGTCTTAGTCTGAGCTCCCAAAGGAGGACATGGCTCTCCAGGACAGGCTGCAGAAGTGTCTGGAGATCTCACATAGGCTGGGCCCATCTGAGATAGGGAAATGAGCTCTCTGACCACTGGTCACCAAGAAAGGGAGTTGCAGGAGGAGCCAGCCCCACAGGCTGTGCAGTGAGAGAGATGACGAGCGAGATCACCTGGATATTCTCCTACTCCCCACAGACACAAAGCCCCAAACTCAGCTGCACCAATAGTTTTCTTGGGTCAGGCATTCATGCTACTACTATAACAGAGCTACAGGAATCCTTATGTCTGTATGAAATTCTATAGTCTTCTAATTTTTCAAGCCTCGTATTTACCCTGGGTATTGGTGGGCTTTTCTCTGCTTTTGAGAGAGTCCATTGCTGTGGTTGATTTTCAAGGACCACCTCCTCCAAGGTCAAAAATGGTCTATCCCCATATACAGGAACTCAAGCAATGGTGACAGGGTATCTGCAGTGATTAACCAGGAGCTCCTGATAAAAATAGAACATTGAAAAAGAAGCAAAAGGAAGTTGGACAGGTAATTCAGAAAGATTTTGAGACGCTGTCTGAGCATGTAGAGATGAAGTTAAAAAAGCCAAAGCCTGCCTGGAACTGAATCTGGCAAGGGACATGAAGGCTAACAAGAGCTTAATGAGGTACATCAGCAGCAGAAGGAAGAATGGGAAAGGTGTAAGTTCACTGCCAAATGGAGGAGGGTCTCATGTAACAAAAGAAATAGGAAATACCAAGGTGCTCAGTGCCACCTCCACCTCAAACTTTACTAAAAAATCAGTCTTCAGGAATCCCAGGATGCTGAAACCAGTTGGAAAGTCTAGAGCAAGGAAAATTTACCTTGGTGGAGGGGGCTAAGGTTAGGGAATATTAAAAAAAAAATCGGAAATCCTGAGAGGAGGCATCTATAAGTAGTGAGGGAGCTAAATAATGTTGTTGCAAGATCACTCTCAATAATCTTTGAAAGGCTGTGGTTATTGGGGTAGTTTCCTGTGCATTGGACAGGACTGGAAGAATACCAATGTTCCTCCAATCTTCAAGGACTGCAAGTACTAGAGTCTGGGGAACTCCAGGCTGGTCATCTTCACACTGGTCCCTAGAAAGCACTTCAAGAAAATCCTCCTTTTCAAATATATAAAAGACAAGAATGTGATTAGAAATAGTCCGCGTGGATTTATGAAGAGGAAATCAGCCCAACCAATCTTATAGCCCTTTATAGTGAGATGACTAACTCTGTGTGTGAGAGGTTGTTGTTTATCTAGACTTTAGACACTGTGTCCTGTGACATCTTTATTGACAAACTGTTGAAATAAGGTCTAGAGTGGACAGTGGAAAGTGAACTGGACTGAAAACTGCCTGTACTACGAGACTCAAAGGATCATGCTGAGCAGTATGAGGTCAGGTGGAGACCAGTCATTAGTGCTGTATGCACCAGGCTGACACTGAGGCAAATACAGTTTAATAACTAATGATTTCACATAATGTGCCTCATACAGTCATGTAGATTCTTTCCATCCTCTTACCAGTTGCAGACCCTAGGTGATGTGATGGTACAGGAAGGGCTACAGCTATCTTAGGATTCTCAGTAAAAACACTATTAAGGTTGGATTCAGGATTACAGTAGGGACATTTTTGGATTTGAAAAAATCCTAGAAAACATGCCTTCTAACAAACCAGCAGTTATGTTCTTAATTGAAGTGTGCTTCTTTAGAGGTTGTGTTTCGGCCTTTGCTACACCAACATAGACCTAGAGGATCCCCACTGAAGTCACTGAAGAATGTTGTGCTAAAAATCTCTCCTTTTGCACAGCCTAGGACGGAGACAGTAAATCTGTTTATTTCTAGTCTTCTGACACTGTCTTCAGGGCCCCACTAGTTCAGGGAGTTCTGCCAGGTTTCTTCCAGCTCTCTGCGGCACCTTTGAAGGTTGTCTGCTTCTGGCTGAACTTGCCTGACACCGTCACCTTTTTGCTCTGTGCAATATGTCTTTCATGCAACTGGCACCACTCCAGTGTCCAATAAAATTCTAGTAGCTTCTGGCTCCGATCTTGTAAATATTTGCAGGAAGAGCCACTATTTCAGGCTTAATTAATCACTTTGAAATTCATTATATTGCCCTCACACATGGGCCCTCCCACTGGTGCACTATAACGTGAATATATTAGGGGCTGTTTGCAGTCATCTGCAAACAATGGAAAGCATTTTTTATGGAGGAGACACGCCTCTTTTGACTAGCATTGAAGTGATGCTGGATTAGACAAAGTGCCTTATGTTAATGGAAATCTGACCCAAATAACATAGGCGTCCTTCAGAAGGGTTTGTCTTGTTTTATTCTGGTATATCATGTTATATTTCAGATTACAGATTTTCCTTATGATCCTTTTAAATCCCAGGGCACTCTTGAATTAAAAAAAAAAGAATGCGTAAGACATTTTCTATCTTGCTTGATTTTTTTTTCTAAATGCACCTAACTGATCACATTTCATTCCCCTCAGAAGAGAAAAATCTGTACTTTATCATTAAAAAATAAATGCCATATCCACTCTACCAAGCTGTATGGAAAAACTCTACTGTAAGATAATATAAAATAATGATTTTTCCATACATTCTTAAGCTTTAATAGAATGACTGGTTGCCTCCTTGCTACAGAGCTCTGTAGAATGGCTTTAAAAAATGTTCCCATGTAATTCCACTAAATTCTATAGTTTAGGAAAATATTTTCTATCTAATGATGAAAAGATATATTATATGTTGCCATTGTTCCACTTGCTACAGCTAAATCATAGATCCCCTTGTAAACAGTAGCAGAAGGGGATAATGGTTTATGCTGGAAATGCTTAACATTGCCACACTAAAAGTGTCAGCTTTTGGAAGCTTAAACACCCAGACATACTCTCTCCATCAATCTACTTACCCTGTCTCCTGGTACCACATCATCACACACTCATGTGCTTGACACAGGTGTGCTCAGGGTGTTAAGCCTGAAGCATGGCCTCACAAAAGCACCACCCTGCCCTCGTGTACCAAACCACAGCTCTCACTCGCACTAGGAACATCAGCCAAATGGCTCATTTGAAGGAACCTGCAACTAAATTAGTTCCTAAAATAGCAGCTTGTGTAAACTCGTGTGTATACAGCCAAATCATTTTGGGGAAGGGAAGATCAGGACGGAGCTATAATATGGTGACAGTTCCTGGCTTAGCATTCATGTGTGACCCGAGCCCTTTGTGATGGGTGCAATTGACTGTCCTACTATTAAAACTGTTTGACACATGTATAAGCTAGAAGTGGGCCATAAAATTAATTTGTGTGACACCTTTTTTTGGTTGCTGGCCTATATTAAAGGCTGAAAGGACCTAGTCCTGTCTGATATTGACAATCCTGATCAGCACCTCACAAAGCTCATCAGCAGAGATACAGAGTTGAGGGCCTAAAGGTTCATCAGGATCTACAGCTCTTGCTTCAAATGAGTCCCCTTTGTAAGAGCTTAGTTGCATTAAGGCCAAGTGCCCAACATTTTGCAAGATGAACCAGAAAGCAATTAGGTTTATTTCGATTTCAGACAGATGTTAGATAACATGCTAATTAAAATACATGAGTAGTCTGAGATCAGGTTTAGTGAGGTTGTTTAAATTTTTAAATATGAGCAAGGGTTTTGTCACACTCCGAGTCTCATTCCTCACTCATATGGGAATCCTGTACTTGTCATATTGTCATCATATATCCTCATGCTATATTGTCATCATATCCTATTGGGTCAGGACTTGAACTGTACCACTATTTAGTCATCCCACAGAGCAGGTTTAAGTCTACACTGCATATTCAAGTCAACCTTGGATGCTGCTATTCGAATGTACCGTATTTCATGCTAATTCTCGTAGGTGTTGTCATCAGAAACCCATGAGCACCAAGTTTGTTTTAAACTTGTTTTCTTTTGCAGACCTGAAAGGAAATGTGACCAGCCAATGTGCGAAGAGCATGAAGATGAGAGAATTAATATCTATTGTTTGAACTGTGAAATGCCCACCTGCTCCTTGTGCAAAGTCTTTGGTGCCCACAAAGACTGTCAAGTTGCTCCTCTCACAAATGTTTACCAGCAGCAGAAGGTAAATATCTTCGAGTATCTCATAGTCCTCCCTGCAACTAACAGGAACATCCACAGGAGAATATTCCTATGGGCTTCCTGTGAGATTCCAAAAGGGTCTGGGGGTGCCTTTGCCACTCTCGTGTGTGAGTGAAAGGCTCTTATAAATCTGCAGGAACTTTTTAGAAACACAGGAAAATAAATTTAGGAGAGATCACACAGAAAGATATTACATTGTCCCAATTTTTGTTATTATAGTGAGCAAACATTTTAGAGAGTAATTTGATGTGAAGCTGAGGATCTCTCTTTTGATGTTCCTAACACTTTTTTTCAGTGCTTTTAGATCAGACCAGTGAATGGTATTTCCAACATGTGAACTGGAAAGAGAACAGACCATTTCAAATCAAGGAGTTATCTATCAGGGACTTTTACATTTAAGCATTCCATTTTTAAGAAAAGTTAAGTGAAAAACCTCTTCCGGCAAGTGAATGCAGGAATATTCAATAGTTGGCAGCACAGGATGTACCTAACATCCTCTGCCCTTGCTGTCACCAGTAAAAGACTTGTTTATTTTTAATACAGTATTAATTTAAAACCTGACTCACTGGGTTATCCTCTTGAGATAAACAGCTCATTTTTCTGGAGGGCCCCAGTGGGGCAAGCAATCAGACAGGCCAAGTTTGCAATCCCAGCCTCCAACTTTGTCACACAGATGCGTGTGTGTAGAAACTACAAATGAGAAGTCACTTTAGGAAAGTAGTTACAAACATCCTTTTCAATCCAAATGGGTGGGAGAAGGAGGAGAAGTTTCTTGGACTGAATCCATGCCCCCAATCACTACTTTTGCATGGAGATTTGCAAGCTGTAGTTTCATTCCCAGAGTGCCCGTGAGAAGGGCCTGTCATGCCCAAGACGGGAGGGGTAACCTGGAGGCTGCAGGATGTGTGCTTCAAAGGATCCTTTACAAAGCTGTGGAGGCCATGTGCACAGTTGTCTCTGCTACTACAGTGGTGTGCCAAGGACCCTTTGTCCTCTCCAGCACCTTCCCCAGGCTCCCTAGGGACTAGCATCTCTGTCTCTCCTAAGGATACCTCACAGTCCTCTTCATACCCACACTCAGGTCATTTCCTTCCTCCACTCATTTCCCTTGCACCAGTGGGTCCGTCTCCACCTTCCTCTCCTCCTTTTCTCCCTTCCCCTCTCACCACAGCCCTAACCCCACTGTCACATGCCAAGGGCTCAGTAACACTCTGGTCCCTCCAGGTCCATGGACTACCTCTTCTCTCCAAGGCCAAGTGCTACAGTCCTCACAGAAATACCACAGTGGTGTGACTAGACCCAGACACTGAAAAAAACAACCCTTTAAGAGACAAAGTTTTTTCCCTCTACAAACCCAATGAAATATTTTGGATCTGTTGAAACAATGCTTCAGACAAAAGTATCTAGAAGATTTTCTTAGAACAAAGTGCTTCCTCATCTCCAGTTTCTTCTCCATTAAAAGTTCCGAAATGTTAATTTTTTCATAGTGTGTTGGGAGAAGAAACAAATGCCTAAGTACTAGCAGGTATCTTGTGAGCACATAAAGCTCCAATTTTCCTCAGTTCTGGTGGAAAGATAAGCTAGTACCCTGGTATGGCTTATTGCTCCCTGATGTTACGTGTGCCACCGTGAAGTGGGACAGTATCTAACACCCTTCTGCTTGTTGTCCCCTTGCTGGCTAGTCTGAGCTGAGTGATGGCATCGCAGTCCTGGTGGGGAGCAACGACAGAATGCAAGGAATAGTCACACAGCTGGAGGAGACCTGCAAGACGGTTGAGGTAGGTACCACCTCTTTAAATGCAGCTATTTCAGTGTGAAGTCCCATCTTTTAAACTTCTGATAATGACCATTCTGTAACAGACCTCACTTTACCCAAAACATTCTCACGTTGTGTTGCTAAACCATTACTTGTGGCTTTGTACATTATTAAGATATACTGCCTCAACCAAAGGATACATCCTGCTCAGCACCTCTGACATTGGCCTTGTGATGGAGGATAAACAGTAAGGCCACATCATATCAGCATGTCTTGCTCAACATTCTTAGTGGAATAGGATATCACTGAAGCTAAAAGCAGATGCAGTAAAATGCCATCAACTCCCAGCTCACTTAACAGTTCTAGAGACATAAAAGACCAGTATTAGTCTGAAGCCTGACTGGTCCTGTGATCAGAGCCTTATTCTATGCCAGAGAGTGGGCACAGCGTGGCTCACAGGTATGTCTGAGCTCTGTATTTGGTGACTTTGCCTTCTGCACAGAACTAGTGTTTTAATATACTTACATTGTCCTTTAAGGAGTCTTGTTTTATTGCTCATGGGAGGGAAGAGTTTAGATTTTTACTGGACTTTCTGATAAAGTTCTCACTCTGAAAGAGCTGGAATTAGTTTTGTGTCATTCAATAGCAGAAGTGGCTTTCGTTTCCTCTGAGAGCTTTGCATCAGCAAAGCAAATATAAATATCAACTTTGACCAATTTGAGCATCACAGAGCAATAGGTTGAAAGGAACTCGTATGAATTGATTTTGTGGTCAGAGTTTGATGAAGCATCTAATGAAGGAGCCACATCCCTCTCAGCCCAATTAGAATTATATTGACCCTTTAAAGAACATAAAACCAATAGCCCAAGTAAATGATAGAGCATGTTAGTGGCAGTCAGAACTTCGTAGTCAGGAAGGATTCACATTGCAAGGATGAAACTGGCTGCTATCAGGACTTTGCAGACAGAAACAAACCTTTCAAGTAGGTGAACTGCAGAAATTTGAATGATACAAAAACAAAAGCTTGCACTCATTTAAGTTGAACTAGCTGAACCAGAAACAAAGCTTCAAACATCTAGTCTGAAGTAGGGAGAAAATATTGTGCTAAAAATACCTTAAGAAACACAACAGTGTCTGGAACTAGCTTCCTCAGAGCCGTCCTCTCAGTTTAAAGTCTAACCCTAAAGTGAAATCCCAAAGAAAGTGCAGCAGGTTTACTTTCAGATGTTTTAGCAGGGTTTTCACCTTTAAAGCTAAAGATTGCACAAAATAGGTCTCGGAGTTTACCTTGGCACTTCCATGTTATATTTCAAGCAAATCACATTTACTGCTATACAAGAGTTTTGCCTGAATTGGCATCAGTTTGTCCTTGAAGATAGAAAGCTACAGCTGGAACCGAGAAATGTTCACACATGAAAATAATGCTTACAATCCAGGATTGTCTCCTCTCTGCTTAACACTTGGCAGAGAGCAATAAATATCTGCTTTAGCAGAAAATACATGATCATTTTCCTTTTAGATGGAGTAAATAATAGCCTATAGTTCTATATTTAGCTATTACTCTTATCCAAACCTAAAAAACAGGAAAAAAAATTGATCAATACTTGTATAGCTTTTAACTAATTGAAAGGTAGACCAAATCCATATATTATGCTGAAAACTGAGAAAGGAATATAAAATGCTAAAAGCTGGAAAACTATAATAAATAATTAAGTACTGTTTAGCCCTGTAAATGACATGAGTAAAATAAAGAAGGAAAAATTACAGTGTTTCTTTCAAATACTAATAGGCCAGTCAACAGAGATCCTTTGGAACATGCAGTGAGACTCATGCTCAGTAGCAAGGACTCCTTTCTTTTTGCTGTAGATGTGCTTTAAAAAAACAAAAAGGCTGGGAACTTTTTAGAATGGGAAGTCATGTAATTGTTAACCTTCCTCATTACACACAATCTGATTAGGGTAATTCCGTCACGCAGAGACTTTGTATGGGAACATTTTATGCAGAAAGATAATATTTCAGAAATATTTCAGCATTTGCAGTTAAGAACCTGTTTTGCACTCTCACTCTTGAGATTCACAACTCTGTAATATCTGCTGGCAGGAAATATTATATATTAGAGGTTAGAGATAGGGAAGGATCTCTCAGGGCACCCTGCTATCATTTGCTTGCTCTTCTTCCTCTAACACCTGTCCTGTGTCAAATGACAAAGATGGCATACACCTGTCTTGAAATCAAGGTTGTTTTACAAGTGATCTGAATGACATTTCACAAAGAGAATGGTAGGAGAGAGTGAAAGAAGAGAAGACAATTATTTGAGGTCAAAACAATAGAATGACAGCTAGGAACCATGACTCACTTGGCTTGAAAATTTCCTTAGCCCCACCCTATAACTGCATTAATCAGGAATTTCTGGGAAGTGGCAAGAACCTCCAGAAGGGCACGAAAAGTCTGCACCCACTGCAAGGAATTTTAAATCAGGAGTGCCTGTTTAGCCTAGCCTTTCTCATTGGGAAGTAGAGGTGGATACTTGGTTCAATGCAATAAGATGTTTATTCACTCCTCACGCCCCTGAAAGTAGACAGTGATTTTTGGCTAAATGTACATCTTTGAAAGTCTTTCTCCTTTGAACAATACTCAGCAGACTGTCACCACTCATAGGAATGAGCTCCGACTGAAAGGCAAGAAAAAAGTGGGATTCTCTCTGGCTAACTGCTATGAATAATCAGTCTTATCTCTTCCAAAAGTACTGTGAGACTGTTAATAATCCTGTGCTGCCAGGATCTCAGCATTATGCCTCAAGGGACAAAGATGAGGAATTGATTCAGCCTCAGTTCCTAGGAAAGAGATTTAAATAATCACCACCATCCACAACCAGGTATAACCACAATAACGTTATGCCCTGGGGCACACAGGTTTCTCAAGTACTTTTCTTTGGTAGACCTCAGACATTATACATAACCTGTCTCCCATTTCCTCCCCATAAATTCTCCCTTACAAGTGCAGTTTTGTTCTCTTTAGAGAGTGCTCAATGCAGCAGTCGTCAAACCCATCCTTCTTACTCCGTGAAATATGCTGTTGTCTACTTGGATGGACAATAAAAGCCTCTTGAAAAACGATGTGAAAATTGGTGCCTAAGCTTAGGGTTGGAACCTGATTCCTCTTGCTTTTCTTTGTGCTTCTGTCTCACACCATTTTCTTCACAGAACCTCTACCTCTTTCAGTGCACAGTAAATGGAATATAATGGACACCTATTATCCAAAAGCCATGATTGTTTCAGGCACTCTGGTAGAAAAATAAAATTATCCAGAGCTGATTTGAGATGACCACTCCTTTTAAAACCATTCTGTTCACGCAAATGAACCTGCTGCTAATACAGTGGGAGCTTTTACTTTTTCTGCAGACTTTGATGTATCACTACAAGCATCACAAATACCTTTCACATTTTTTAGCAGACTGACAAGTTATACAATAACCTGTTTGGGGGCTTTCTGTGGCTTGAAATTCAGAGTTTGAGAACAGTTTTTGAACTTTTGTTCCAATAGCTTGGACTTTGAAAATTATAAAAGCCTCTGGGGTCATTCAGAATCCTTTGCACTGTTCAGAAAGAGGAATTTCTTTGATGAAAATGCTTCCAAGTAACTGTAAAAATAGAAACTCTTTTAAGAACATAACATGTTTAACATAAACCAAATGATTCACAGGAATGCTGCAGACGACAGAAAGAACAGTTGTGTGAAAAATTTGATTATCTCTACTCTGTACTGGAAGAAAGGAAAAATGAGATGACACAAATAATCACTAGAACCCAAGAGGAGAAACTGGAACACGTCCGTTCCCTGATGAAGAAGTATGCGGATCATCTGGAAGCTGTGTCGAAACTGGTTGAATCAGGAATCCAGTTCATGGAAGAACCAGAAATGGCCGTGTTTTTGCAGGTATAAAGTCTATAAATAGAGATACAACAAGAATGATAGTTTATTGATAAGCTATTTAAGCATTTCTCAGTTTTAGGCCCATTCAGTTTAGTTATCTTTAAGTGACCATTTATACAAATTCATTTTGTAAACATTTGAATCAGCTCAGACAAATGACTAGTCTTCTTGTGAAAAGTATCCAAATCTAGAACAGGAGTATTTGCTATTTGCACCAAAATATACTATCCTGTGAGTGAATTTCTGGTCCCCAAAGAAGAAACAGGAATTTAAACATTTTCCAACAAATTTTTATTTTCCTACCAATATCATGGTGGGACAATATGTTCATTTGTACCTGAATTTCTGTGCATTATAGGTTTCATTTGCTTATTGACAAAGTGATTAACATTTCAAGAATTAAGTTTTTATGTTTTAAGTTACATTTTTATATCTTCATTTAACTTTTTTCTTCTGTTTTCTTACTATAAACTCAGGAGAGACGAGTAGAAGATCACTAGCAAACTGTCCACTAAATTCATTGGTGTAGAATTTCTGTCTTGCAAGGTTACAATTCCTCTATATTAGAAGCTGGAAGGGTGTTTTCTACAAAACAAAACAAACAAAAATCCAAATAAACAAGCAAAAAACCCAAAAACAACAAACCCCCAAACAAACCAACCCAACCCCTGCTTCTTTTCTGCAAAGAATTGCCTTTGAAGAGTACAATAATCTTTGAAGACAAATAGAATTTTGTCTCTCCAGAAGTATGCCCTTATGGATAGTTAAAGATACTGTTACTGTGACTAAAGATGGTAATGGAACAATTTCTTTTCACCACAAACACAACAAAAAAAAGAGGAAAAGTATTTCCACTTTGTTTCCTTTTAACAATTGTGCATATTTCCCATGATATTCAGATTTTAATTAAAAAGTCTTCAACTAACTAAAAGGTTTACTCATCTGTATACTAACTACCATCCAAATTTGATCTCATTCATGGATGTCATGGCTGTGATTAATGAGATCCGTATTAGTGCATTTAGAAGCAGCCAGTGTAAGAATTAGATCTCAATGTGTAGAGTCTCTGAAAAAACGGAACCTTTTAAGAAGTTATTTCCTTTTTGTTTTCACAGAATGCCAAAACATTGCTACAAAAGTAAGTATTTAAACTTAAGACTCTTGTTCTTTATAATCAATTACAAATTATAAATTTATCTGCAAATCCAAATGGCAATAACCAATTTCTCTGGTTTAGAATTACTGAAGCTTCTAAAGGATTTCAAATGGAAAAAATAGAGGATGGCTATGAAATTATGAACCAATTCACAGTGAACCTCAGTAGAGAAGAAAAGATAATACGAGAAATTGATTTTGACAGAGGTATGTAATTTATTTCACCAAAATTGCTTTCTTAAATTGCGGCTGTGTGTGATTTACATAATGATACTGAGTAGGAAACCTTGAATTGGATATTTCTCTCCATCCTAAAACATAACCAGAGCATTTTTTATCAATTATAATCAAGAGCAAAAATCCATCACAGTTAAAAAAAACACAAACCCAAAACATAACCTGTTGACACCATTAAACTTATCTTGGCACAAAAGCAACGGTTTGACCATGTTTGACAGTCTGGCTTTAGGGATGTTGGTGTCCCAAATCTCCAGTCATGTATTGCAAAGCACTGGCCTGGTAAAGACTTACTGTGACAAGTTCAACGGTGTTTAAAACAAATATGCACCTAGAATTGGAAGAGGGACTCTTTTCCTGGGAGATTGTGCCACATCCTGGATATCCTCTCCCCAGAAAGTGCAGGGCCATGCTGCACATCCCTCATGAGGATAACTGCATTGGCAGGACTCTCTGTACCCCTTCACATGGAAAGGGCCAGCTTGAGGTTTTAACCAGCACGTGTGTTCAGTGTCTTCTCTGCCACAAAGCACCTGCTGGCAGCCCCATGGCAGTGCCCAGTCCAGGCTGGTGGAAGCAGGTTCCTCATCAATACCTTCTCTGCCAGGCAGCAGATTATCAGTGGCTTTGCAATGCAATTGCAAGTGGCTTTTTAATTACGTGGAGACTGTAGCCATCTTCACAAGGTGCTCAACCCTGTCTTTTTACACATGTCCTATCAGAGGAGGAGGGAGAAGAAGAAGAGGAGGGCACAGAGGATGGGGAAGGTTTGGATGAAGTCCACACAGAGTCATCTGGGCAGGAGGAAGAGGAGGAAGAGGTGGAGGAGGAAGAGGCTGAGAGAGCATCACAGCCACCTCAGCAAGACCCTGAACTGCAGAGTGCAGCAGGAGAGCCCCTGGCTGAACCCACTCCAGTGTCACTGCCTGCTGCTCCAGCTGGTCAGGTGAGTGCCTCTGCTTCCCTGCCAGCTGTGCTGAGTGTGCGTGGCAGAGCAAGAAAATGCTCCCCTGTGGCCTATAGGCACCATAGGTCAGGAACAGGGCTAGGTGAGTCAGTGCACTGGAGAGCAAAATTGTTTATTGCCCTTGTACATATATATGCAGCTTTACCCTGTCCTCTCAACCTGCATAAATATATATATATATACATATATATATATATATATATCTCACTTGATAGGCAAAAAATTAGCTGCTAGCTAAATTAAGATATATATGGGATACACAAGTTATAAATAAAAGAGATTCTGTTTGGGAGTTAAGTGCGTTACAATGGACGTTCTGCTGTGGTTTAACTCAGACTAACTCTTGTAAATGGGACGGTTGTTAAAATATTTATACTCAGGGAATTTGACACTCCCTCTGGACTTAGTGAGCTTTCCACTGTCAATTTTTAGATCATATTTCTAATTTGTTTTCTGTGAATGGTGTTTGCTACCTTCTGCTCTGGTCATACTAGGGATATGCCTAGGTGGATGCAGGAATATCGTACACCAAACAGGAGAGGTAACTTCCTCTTACAACCTAGCAACAAACAGGCTCAGGGTGTGAATATTTTAGGCCAGCACTTTTTCGTAGGGAATGTGATTAGAATGAAGCCATAATTGCCACATATTCTAAAATATCTACATTATAAATATACTTCATGTGCTACTTTAGCTTGCCTTGCATACAATTATATTGGCAAATTCTCCTCTTATGCAATTTTCCCAGTGAAGTTGCTGAGCAGTAAAGGCTGCTGTGAAGATATTTGAGGAGGCCAATGTGAAATCAAGACAACACATAAAGGATCTTTGACTGTAGCAAGCCTCCCACATAAAATAAGGGAAAACAAATACTATAGATTCATTCTTGCTTTGATCTAAAAACATGTGTGTGTGTTCACCAGTTGTGTGAAGATGCTCTTAAATCGGGTTTTATTGATTTAACAAAAATTTGTCATTTGAGGATTTGCAGTGCCTTAACTAAACTTATGTTCCCTAACTGATGTAGGGTTTTATGCAAACAAGAAGTAGACATAAGCAATTCTGCCCACTAACATGAATTCTTTCATTTCTAAATGCTAAAGGCTAAAATGAGAAAGGTACAGCATGCTAATCTAGCAATTGTAAAATGCCATTAGGAGATGGTCAGGTGTGGAGTCAGACATGGCATGTGGGTGTTGTGGGGTGAGGGATACCTGTATTTCAGCTTTTGCCTTCTGGTATAAGAAAGGGAAAGCAGAAATGCTGTGGGGACAGCAGGTAGTGTGTGTGGGAACCCCAAGAGCTTGATGCAGGTAGAGAGGTGCAGTTCAGATGACTGCTCCTCTTCCTGGCAGAGCAGCTGTGCTTGGCTTATAGCACTGATGGTGGGCAAATGTTTCTCTCCAGTGTCTTTGTATTCCCCTTATTCTGACTTCTCATATCATACTCATTGGTAAAGGTGTTGTTTTAACACAAAACCCAACAAGCCATTTGAAAGTACCTACACCAGCCATGAATGGCTGGTATGACTTTATGAGGTACTTATGCAGAATTTCCTGTGTTTTTCGAATTGAATTGGGCATTTATCTGAATTAAGGAACCTCTTACTCACTCCATTCTCAGTCAGCACCTCCCTCCCAGCTAGTTCTACCCTCCTGTTCTATTTTTCTAATTTATTTTCCTTCCCTTATCTCTGTTATTCAAGTGATAGTTGCTTTTGCTTCACGTTTGGATTGCAATTCTTTCAGACCATATATTAGGACAAATCTATGCCTTGCAGTGATACATAACAAGCACAACACACAGAACAATATGACTACAGCAGGAAAGGTAACGTGGTGCACTCTGCTTGTTCTTCTCTTTATCTGTCCTGATTAAGGATGTGGTTGTGACACCAGGTGGTTCTCAGCAGACCCCAGAGTCTGACACTCAAATGCCGACCACAGCAGAAACCGTGGATCCCTTGTTTTACCCTAGCTGGTATAAGTCTCAGTCACGGCAACCAAGCAGTCCAAGCTCAACCCCGGTGAGTGGGTTGGGGAAAGTAGGGACTCCTGTTTCTCTGGAAACGAGCGCAAAGAAGTCAGAAGCCCCAACAGCAGCAACAATCGAGGAGAGCGCACCAGGGAGTGGTAAGGAAAGTAATGCCACTGCAGCGACATCCAAGGTCAGTGCTTCCGATGTCACCACAGAGGGCTGTGACCCGCAGCAAGGCGGGAACGGCGGTTGTTAAGGAGAATGTGGCTTCATTTTCCTCTGCATGCTAAAGAATGAGAAAATACTTAAAAACCCCACATGAACAGCATAAACTGTCATTCCAGCAAGTCCACTGGATTTGTGGATGGTTTCAGTATGTGACAGGCTGACTCTTGAGCTTCAGAGCAGCATGCTGATGGTTGCTTGTGCTTAGCTGCCAGTGCACCTCGCTTGTGAGAGCTGTTATCCAAGCTGCTCACACACAGTGACTCAGGAGCTGTTGGAGAGGCTGGCAAGGTCTTTGTGCATCAGATATTTGCATGTGTTGGTAGCCGAGAAATCCTGTGCATGAGGTTACTGTCGTCACCTGTTGAAAGCCTGTGCACACGCCATCCCACGGCGGCTGGGTGAGCAGCTACGGCCTGGCTTTGCCTCCCGCAGCTCTGTGGCTGCGCCTGGAGTGCACGGCTCCCCCGTGTGAACACGAAGCTATGCAAACACCCAGAACCTTCTTGCGTGTTTGATTGCCTCTTAATAAGCAGTGTGATTTCCTGGGTTCAGACCTGTGTCTCCAAGGTTTCTTGAGACTTGAATAAAGGAGATCATGAAGATAATACATTCCAGTTCAGTGTTAGACTGCCAGCAGCAAGATGGGATAACAGAGACTGATGTGTGGGGTACAGCAGGGTGTTTTCTCTAAAATTACAATGGTAGAGTTGGTATAACCTGAATTTGAATATTCCTCCTTCTGCACATGTATACAAATTCCACATGGGCCAAAGATACAAGGAACAAAGCTGAGGGAGCTGTGCAAGGATTTGTGGATTTGCACAGTACATCAGCTCCTGCTCCAGTGCCTGGTTACCAGCCCATGAGCAGCACTCTCTAAATCAAACCATCCCCACTTACAGGCTCAAGCTGCATGTTTTAACAAAGCAGCTACCTATATGTATGCAACAAGAGGAGATTATGTATGTGTGTGAGAAAGCACAAGTGAGTAGTATTTCATGCTGTTTCCTTTAAAGTTGGAGTTGACTGTATAGCATACATAAGCAGGCCTACCATGATAAACAATCATGTGCCTGGCAAAAAGTTAGGAGAAGGAGTTCAAAGACATATGATAAAAGGAGCTGGATACCTCTAAATTGCTTGCCATCACTGGACATCTTCTAGCTAGAGGTTTCAATCAGTGACACTTGAATTTAGGGGCTGAAGGATTCTCACTGACTTCACTCACTTTCTTAACATAAGCACCATTTGGCCACCAAATTTCAGTAGCTATTTTTCAAGTCAAGGTTTGATTTGAGAATATTTGAGTGGAATTTATATGAAAATTATTTTAAAATTATCAAATCCGCTATGACCTTATCTTCTTAAGTATATTCCAAACAAACTAACGAAAGCAGGTAAATCCACAGTGAAATTTACTGCTGCTGTTTCTACCTTTCTGTTTCACTGATGACCAGTCTGTCAGTCCTCACCATGGGCAGGTAAAATCTGTACTAGATTAATTTCCTGGAAGTTTGCTTGACTGTGGTCTGCTTCCCTCAGTCCTAATTTACAGCAAGCAAAGGAACAACACTTGCATTTGGTGTGGGTAGCTGAAAAGAAAACAGCAGTAGTCCAGTACCCGGTTCTCTTCATTGTTGTGTACCAAGAGTGAAACAGGCACATGGGAAAGATGGCAGTTCCCACTGGCATGTACGTTTGGGGGTGCTGCATTTTGATATCTTCACAGACCACAGGTGATCCTGACATTTTGGGAGGAGGAAGATGTCAAGAAGAATAGTGCATGGTTCTGGTGATGTGGGGAGGAAGGAGCAGCTGAAAAGGAGATTGCCCCTGGGCTGGAGACAGAAGGAAGGATAGGAAAGCTCAGGAAGCAGAAAGGCACAGAGTGTGCTCAAAAATAGAAAAAACAGAGTGACCAAGTGATGGTGATGCCCTGAGATGATGCTGTGGTCAGATTCATGGATCTGAGCTGAGATGTGTCTATGTCATGACGAAAATGGCTGCTGTTGTGTGGCAGTGATCATTTTTAAGTATGTGAACTCATATTTTTCCTGCATGTGGTTTTACACAACCCACTCCGAAATGCTGTATTCCTTTTTTTTTAATTAAACCCCCAGATGATGTTCTTCAGACCACTGTTTTTACTCCCTTCCTCCAATTAGGTGTATAATGGAAAAGTGCTGTGGAAACAGAGCTTTTTCACTGAACGTAGTGATAATGACTAGTTTGTGTCATGACAACACTGGTGAAGCACTCTTCTTATTTTCTCACAGGAGTTAGCATTCTGCATAACACTTTTGGCATTTCTTATCATACTACATCATCTTTGGAATCTGATTCAATACATTTGTACTTTCATGGGTAGGAAATATTTCATTTTACCATTAACTAACAGTTCAAATAGTGTATCTGGTGATGCTCTTACATGGCTTTAAAGGATTTTTCCCTTTCTTCCCATCGAAAAAATATCATGCTAGTTCACAATACAAGCTGCCTAAAACATTTCTTCCTTGCTCCTTTAAAATGCCACCCTTCAGCTTACTCCTGCATGGTTAAACACTGCATCTCCCTGGTTCAAAATAAGAAAAGAGACATTTACGCCCTCAGATATATGGGCTTATATTTCAGTTGCTGTTCAGATGACCAGCAGGATGGAGAAACTGTTGGTTTACAGATGTGAGAGCACCAGCCTTGTTCAGTCCGACAAATAGGGGAGAAAGAGCTAGAGACTAATGGTTGTCATCAGAGAGGTAAAGGTCAGGAAAAACAAATTCACTGAATAATCCTGCTGCCAGGATTCCCACTGCAAGCAAATCACTGATGCTGCCTCAGAGGATGGCTCGAGCCCTGGTCTCTAGAGGTCCCCATGGAGAGAGTGGAGAGTGTCCCCTCACACCCCATCTCATACAGCACACCCCACATCCTCTTCAGGTCCCTTTTCCAGCAAAGGCTTTCAAAGTTCTCTCTGCATGGAGTAGCAATCACAGCCCTGAAATGGAGCCCCATCCATCTGCAAGGATCCCAACCTGTTTAGACCAAGGCCCTTTTTTCCCTTAGGTTACATTACACAAAGAGCTGAAAAGAGCTGCAAGATCAAGGACTAAGGATTTCACTACCAAGTGAAGTTGTCCCAAATGCAAACATTGTAATTTAAACCTTAATTATTCCATAGCATCTCTTCTGGAGTAGCTCCTTTTTCTGGTAGACGTTGTCTGTCCAAATTCACACCCCTCTTAGGTAAGGCATATGAATGCATTCAATTTCCAAACTGATATGAATGATCTGCAGAGAAGTCTGTGTTACCACTGGGGCATTTAATCTTATTTACTGAAGACCAGAGACCCTTGACAGAAACAACAGTAGTTACCTGTGAGTATTTGCTCTAATGACAGATAGATTCAATTTTTATGTATTCTTCAACACAAAAATGCTTGGTGTTCCCTGCTCACTTTCTGCACTGTGTTCTAAGCGCTAGGCATTATGTGGTTCATCTATGAAAATTGATTATTATTCAGCTTTTATGTGCACAATTTCCAGCACTATGACTGGAAAATATATCTCTTCATAAAAAAAAGAATAAAGGAGAGCGGAGAAGCTATCACCTACACTTTAGTTGTGTAAGTTATGCAAAAAGATGCACTGTCTGGCAGTAATTTGAATTTGAAAAGCATCAGACACTGTGAATCTCAATTAAATTTATGGATCATAGTTTAATTTTCATTTATTTTGTTTGGTTTTGAAAATTTGTTGTATTTTTACAAGAGGACATAGAGTTTGTTTGTACTACTGGGAAATCAGGCATGCGAATAGCATTATGCTCTTTTTTCCCCCTCTTTCTTTTCTTAATTCAAAATACCTTTTGAAATTAAAAATAGATAAATGCAGAAAGCTCTCATTTCTACCACTGAGACCTCTTCCTATGTGGTCTCCAGTGGCATCTTTATGATTTATTTAATAATGAAATAGAAAGGAGGTGAAGGAAAAAGGCATTTTGGTCTCAGATTCTATTTGCATAAAAATTGTTTTCTTGACCATGTATAGTGAGGTGGCTGTTTAGACAGTTTATATGTCTTTATCTTTCATGTGAGAGATCAGGTCACAGCCCTTGTTCCTTTGTGTGATAAGCCCCTGAAAGTCAAATAACAAAATTACTTTGAATTGTTGTAATAATAATTTGTAATAATAATATAAATATGAATTACTGCCATCATAAGACCAGCATATAATTTATTTTCAGCCTATTTTAATAGAATACACGGGAGGGATTTCCTTGGTTTTCAGCAGCAAAGAGAGATCAGCCCCCCTATTAAATTCCCAACATTCACTTTATTTAACGGTTGTTTCTCTAAGAAATTGCATTGATGCATCTAAAAATTTCCTCCAGGGTACAGGAGGGTGTATCAGCAGGGACAAGGCAACAGGAGTTGCAGCTCACAGGTATACAGATTGTTTGGTCTAAGAAGGGCCAGAAGGAGATGATTCAGCACGAACTAAATAGATATCTCCGCACTGGAGAGCCGCATCCTGCTTCAGGGAGTGCCTAAGTCAGAAGTGTAGTCACCACGGGCTGCTCCTGCCTCTGACAGAGAGTGAGAGGCATCTCCAGTGGAAGGGAGAGTTCACCAACTGCTGCTGGCTCACACTTGGCACCTCTTCAGTCGGCCTGCTGAGTGTGAGGTGACATTGCTCCTGATCAGGTGCCTCTGCTCAGTGTCTGAAGCTGGGGGGGTCTGAGCCCCTGTGTAAATGATTAAAACTTAGGGAGCAGGAATAGCGTCAATAAACTGCCTTGCCACTACGGGGTGTAGTGTGAGGGTGGGTGGAGGGTGATATAGGCATTATGAAGCAGCCCTTTCCAGTGCATGAGGGAAACAGGTCTTGGAGTCCTGCAATTTTCCCTAATCATATTTTGTAGGCAACATCTCTCATGTAGTAACACCATATAAATTTGTGAGAGTTTATGGAAGATTTGTGTTCACCTGTGTCTGTGTTACTCAGTTAATTTCACCTAAGATGAGGTGTTGGATGCTGTATTCTGTTGCTCAAATTCCCCATAAGAAAAGAGGCTGCATGTGGCTCCAAAGAACTCCAGAGCATACATTTAGTTTGAAAGGAAATACAAGTTAATCATCCACAAACACTAGTCAGATCTAATTTCCCTTTGCAGCCAGTAAGTACAGTGATTTAATTCCATGAGGATCTAAAATATAATCAGGATTGAACTGTTTGGGAGGAGAAATACTAATGTAGTGGCCTATGTTAATCTTGTTTCATTAGTTTTAAAATTTCCTATTACTTGCTTGCAACCTTATGCCATCTGCCAGAATTACCATAAGGACAGTCCTCTCAGTATTCATGTACTGTAGTTCTCCTTGCCCTGCTGCTGAATACTTCAATTTCAGCTGGTGATCCTTCAGATTTTTTCCATGAGACAGCTTTAAATCACATGTCAGAGAGGTCAGTATTTAGCTAAGTTTTAGCCGATTGGTTGTCATGTCAATATGCAGACAATACAGACAAAATAAGATCATTTAAAACCAAAATAAGGCCAAGAGATCACACTGTGCTCTTTGCCTATGTACCTCTGCTTTTCCATCCCAATGTAAAAGATATGGTCTCACATTTTAGCACAGCACTGCACTGGAATGTTTGGACAAGCATGGCAGCAGTGCACAAATAATAATTTCCTTTCTCTTCAACAAATCAGAAACTCAGTCTTTCCAATCTGCTCAGGTAAGGAAGCTAGGTCCCCACTTCAAGACAGATGCTCCAAGAGAGGAGATTTCTTGCTCAAAAGAAGGAAATCTTGCAAGGCTGGATCTTGCAGGAATGATGCTGAGGGAGAGTGTCCCTTCCCTCTGGCCCATCCGACACAGCCTTCCTGCAATTTCCCCCAGAGCAGGATGAGCTGTCTGTTACCATCAGCAGCAGGCACAGCCCAGGCAGCTCTCTCCCAGGACGCCAGCTGCTGCTCTGAAAGCTCTCTGCTCCCTGCAAGAACTGTGTTTAGTGCTGATGAAGGATCTGAGAATGCACAGAGCAAAGGTCAACTTGATACTTACCATCTAGGTCTTGATATATTTGTACTTTACCTTTTCTTAGGTAGAAAACTGGGGGGAGTTATTTCTGTGCCTTTAAAAAATCTGCAAGGTTTGGCTGGATGAAAATAGGTCATCTATTCTCTGTGAAGCTGAGCCTTTTGTAGGAGACCCATGCATCTGCTGGTATACAAGCCCAAATTAAACTCTGTTTGAAGATTCTTCCTAAACAGCTCTTAAAATTCATGTGGAAAAAAGAAGCACTGAGGCTGTAGCTGAAGTACAGGGCAGATACTAGATGCAAGAACTCAGTTAATAGTCAAAAAATTCTGCCTTTTGCTTCTCTGTAGTTTGACTTAATGAGTTGGGCCTTGGTGATAGAGTGATAGTGGCGGGGTCTGAGGCCACTCAGGCTGACGTTCAGTTGGTGGCAAATTCTGCCTGTAAATTTCCACTTTGTATTCAGGTGAGATTTTTTTTTTCCCCTCAGTTTGGCAAGACATGCCAAGAAAATCAGGAAAGTCTTGATTGTTCCTCTTTTAACATCTCACTCTCCCTTACTTCTGAGAATTACCTGGGTGATTCAGAGACAGCAGTGATGAGTCGTGAGGGCAATACGTTAAGACCAGCTTTCAGACAACAGTTTCCCATAATTAATATGAGTGGCAAATCCTTCACTTAAGTTTTACCTCAAATAGTCTGCTCTGTGATTTGTCTGGTGAGTCATAGATACAATCTGATTTATGTATATTTCATTTTTTTCAGTCCATTATTAGCAAAAGGATTTCCACAATGGCAACTCAGACAAAATGATTTCTGGTGATGAAATTAATACAAAGCCAGGCTCACCTGGACATTGTCTTTTTGTGACTATCTCATTTTAAATACTGAATTCTACCTGTACTTGACCTCATCCTCCAAGGATCACTCGTTCTGCTCATTGTTAAGGTGTTTGGAAAGGAAAATAGAATGTAAACAAAAAATATCTCTTAATCATGGATGAACTGTAGCTGGTTTACACCACATCATGATAGATCTTTGTCACAACAACAACACAAACCATCTGTTTGTAGTTATTCTACTGCCTTCAGACAGTTCAGGCTTTCAGTGGAGCCATAGACTCACCCATGGAAAGCACCGCTTGTAGTCCTGTAACCATTAGAGATGGATCGATATTTAAATGCCAGCCTATCAGATTGAAAATCCCAGTGGTGATAATTAGTAAACTGGGCCCGAGTCTCTATGTTTGGATGGTGTATCATGCCACTTCCAGGCTTTCTGCAGTTGTGAGCAGGCAAGGGGCTAGACCAGAGCACTCTGTAGGATGCAGTGCCCACCTACGAGGCTTTTGAAATGGAGATAAAGGTTGAAGGGCTGCATGTGCAGCCAAAATTAAACAGAAGAAAGGGAGAGGGACATATTAAACAGTGGTGATTCAGTCTTATATCTCTTTTCAGGTGATATATATTCCTGACATCTTTACAATAACCTTCAGGTCATTAAGTAAGAGACCAATGACTAATTAAAAAACCCTGTTATCTCTGGCTGCCAACCAATAGGCGCCTCAATGTTCAAACCATGCTACAGATGCCTGACAGAGACATCACGTCTCTGACTGAGCAGAGGATGAGGATCTCACAG
Organism: Myiozetetes cayanensis; assembly: GCF_022539395.1. Lineage (NCBI taxonomy): Eukaryota > Metazoa > Chordata > Aves > Passeriformes > Tyrannidae > Myiozetetes > Myiozetetes cayanensis. The sequence continues at coordinate 33,619,776 of NW_026086604.1, read as the reverse complement.
TCCCCAAGTACAAGTGATCTGAATTCCTCATTGCTCTTTTCAATTTAGAGAGCACCCTATAAAATCTGGCTGAGTCTATCTCAACCACTGAAGGTGGTGATCAAAATACTAATCAGTCACTCAGAGCACTCCTGGCTCAGCACTTTTGCACACTGAACTGGCTTTCACTCATGATGAAACACTTGCTGTATGACTTGCTCTATTACAAAATGCCTTACTGAGGAAAGGTAGCTGTCATTTTGCCCATCAGTGCTGGTGAGGCTCTTCAACATCTGGCACGAGATCTATTTTATAAAATATATTCATTTTAATATTTATGCAAAATTTCAAAATTTAATTTAATAAAATAAATAGAGTTCTTTTTAAAAAATTGAGCTGGTGCCTGCCCAGATGCAGGTCAGTTCCAAACTTGTCTCTGGTGACAGTGACTGTGATCTCTGCTCTATATCCTGTAATAACTGGTCAAGAACTGTGATTTAATCTGAAACTCTAAGAGCAGCATTTATCACAACTGCCTTGGACTTCACCTGGGACAGAAGGAAACTTGATTTAATATCTTGCTCATCACTTGGCTGAGTGCTGTGCAAGCAAGCCAGCATTGCTAATGGGCAAGCAGAGATTGTAATGTGTGATGTGACAGACATCTATCTGGGAACCCACAGTGCTACTCACTGAGCAATGAATTGTTGGAGTAGAGTCATATCTTGGCTAAGAGCTTCAGCTGCTGTGGTTGTAGTAAGGAGAAGATTCAGGCAAGTGGAGACATGGAAAAATGAGCACACTAGGAAAAAGTGGTAGGAGAAACAGCCAAAGAGGGAAAAAATGTTTTAACTGTAAGACTTTCTTTTTCTGTTAAGTGGTGGCTTTAAGGAAGGGCAAAAGGATGCTTTAACTGACATTCCAGCTTTTCTTTCTGCATCTCCATTGATGTGGTTTTGTCTCTCAGGGAAGGTGTGCTGTGTCCACAATCCACATGTATCACCCTTGCCCCCTACATACTTACAACAGGCCAAGTCAGTCAGTCACTCAGGATGTGAGCAGTGCTCCAACTCTGAATCATGAGGTGCTGTGTCTACACACATTGAAGCTATGCTGGCTCTGTTATCTGATCCCATGAATGGAGCTCCAGGGTGAGTCACAGTCTGAACTAGCACCCTGTGTCATTCGTGGGATTTACAAGAGTGCCATTTACAAAGAAAGAAAAAGCTTTGGTTTACAGCAGTCCATGTTACTCAAAGGAGAGACTACCTGACAGACACAGACAGGATGTTAAACCATTACTAGGTTTGCTACTTCTCCCTGAAAGCCAACAGCAAAGTTTCTGTGGCATGGATTAGATCAGTTACTGCCATGGAGAAGTTATTGGAAGGTCTTTACTTCACATTTAACTTGTTGATCTGAAGTAATATATGCTTGTCTGACAAAACAGCAGGAGGAGGAAGAGGGGAGAACTGGTAGCCATGAGTAACTCTCTGGCGCTGGTGGCCAGCATGTACCACTTACTCATACAGCCTCTTGTGCCTCCCAGATGATCCTTCCTTTTCTAGACAGTTCTCCAGCAGGGCTGGAAGGAGCAGAAAGGATAGAAGGCTAATTGATCCGGAGGTTCTCAAAAACTTCACTTCAAGAGGAACGAAGAATTCATTGTAGATAAATTCAGGACAGATTTTTCTAGTCATGCAGTATTAATATTCATGTGTTTTTAAGACTCTTCTCTTGGGTTTCCTTCATTTTCCTGTACAGTGGCAGGACTAGGTTTTATACAAATCTGTAGTTAAATCACTTTCAACAAAAAGTTGGAGCACTGAGGTGCAGCCATGGGTGAAATATTACACAAGTATGTCATTTCTGCCTTTGTTTTGTTTGAGTGATGAAACAAATAGGTGACTTAAATAAGAGAACTGTATTTCCTTTCTCCCAATTAATGGTTAGAAGAAAGCTGCTCTGCCACATCACTCTCTAAAACTGTTTCCACCACAGGTTCAAGTGTCTGAACCTCCATGTCCCATGGGAGATGTGTGGAACCTATACCAAAATAAGCTAGCTGGGCTTAGTTTTCCTCTGAAACACATTTGATCTCTTAAAGATCGTTATGTAAGAGACTCTGTAGACATTATCCACATGATGTTAATTGTAATATAATCAAAATCTATTGAAGAAAGGCACTTCCTCCCAATGGACTTCTAAAATTCATTACTGACCACTATTAAGAGAGTGATACTTCTAATTCTGTGACTGATGGAGCTTCTCTATGCATATTATTTTGCCTATTACCTTATATATTTCTGGAGCAGGTAATCATAGCAATTATTTTAGAGAATACTGTGTTGGTTCCTGCTAATAAAAAAAGATCCTTGCAAAATAAGCAGCCTCTTAGCTTTGAAACAATGTTGTTGTGATTTATGTGACAGCTGCCAGGTGTTATGCTGAAGGAGCTAGACTGAATAAAAATATAAAAACAAAATGCTTGAACTAAAGTTTAAACTATTTAAAAATAACCTGTTGTGCTCCCTTTGTTTCCACTGCCTGGAAGTGTTGAGTGCCAGAAGTGTAACACTTGACATTTGAGGCAGACAAACATAGCCTACAGATTTTGTGATTGCTTTGCAACCAGCTAACATTTTTTAATCATGCCTGTTCTTGTCAACACTGGGGGTTGTTTCTAAACAAGCCAGCTAAAAATGGGAATTAAATTTATTTTCTTGCTCATTTTCTGAGGCTACAGAAACCCTAGAAACAAGAAACCTCTATTTTCACTGCTTCTCTCTCCAAGACCCACACTTTCTAACAAATTCACACACTTGCTCTCCTGTTGGATCAAGAGGAGGCAGCGAAGGCAGTGGGTAGTTCATGTGCCTCTAAGGATGTAGATACATTTCTTCCTCTGGCAGCAAAGGTGATTTAGGAGTTTCTTGCCAAATGGCTCTGCTTCTCATTGCTGCCCAGATGCCACCACTCGCAGGGCAATTGTGCTGAGGCAGCTGTTTGTTGAGCTGTGCTGGAATCAAATCATTCAAATGGTCCAGGTTTAAAAATATCTTCCTTCACCTCAAAAAAACCAACAAAAAATGTTGATGTCATTCCAGTGACATTCCCATTCTTAGCACATCCCTGCAAAGAGCTGCAGCAATGCAAATGGGCAGTGAACCATGGAACCAAAGCAGGAAGAGGTGGATGGGGACCCAAGGTGCAGAACCTGCTTTGGTTAGCATTGCTGCTTCAGAAAACATTCATATAGGTTGTAACCAACCATCTCTCCATCTGCATTAAAGTAGATTATGAAGACCCTTCACCTTTCCTCCCCACTTCCTAAGTTTAAAAGTTAGTGATCTTGTAAAAATAACAGTGCAATCAAAGTTCTCAATTCCTATCAAGCAGTTTTCTGATCTCCTGAAATACTTGGCTGGAATCTCTCTTGTGTAATTACTTAAAAGACAGACCTAGTCTAACTTAGTCACGCAGAGTGTCTCTAAAGGCAGTAGAAAGAAACAGGCACCTCCAGAGGGCAATCCACTTCTTTGAGGATGGGACAAATCATGCTCTGGTTGTGCCTTTCTCTCATCACTCCCATTGAAGGGGATGAATCCAGTTTGCTTGAATGGATATTTCATTTCTGGATGACTCAAGTCTGGCAATATGGATCCCAGTCTTTGTACCTGAAGGCTACGGAGATTCATGGTGGTAAAGCAGAAAACAATGTGTTGATTTCAATATCTAGAAGGCCTAGACTTCATGTTTTTCCCCAGCATAAATAGGATAACTACTGGGACCTAATAAATGAAAATATTATGACAAAACCATCCCATTCAGCCCTTTCCTCCTCTCCACACCCTTTTACAAGAACCTTACACAGATTTAAGTAGAACCCTGTTTAAGGAAGCAAATATTGAAAGATGCTGAGTACCTGTAACTTTGAAAATACTCATCCGGCTCAACTCTGAGATCCTTATACTGTTTATTCATGCAAATTCTAGTGTGCCAGATGCTGAGGAGTGCTGTATGGCTGCTCAGTGGGAGTTGTGGTTGCTCAGCACCTCCAAAGAACTGGCATGTAAACTCCAGCCTGGACTTTGCTTTTATGGGAAAAACAAAACCAACCATCAGTCATGCGTGGTGTACTTCCCTCCCCACTTCATGAGCTGGCATGGTGAAAATTCCTGGTGCTTATTGAAAGCATCATCTGATGTCGCTCGACACCACAGGGGAAAATATAAATCAAAGTGTAAGTATTCAGCACTCTCTCAGCATTGGCCTAATGTGATTAATGTAATCTGAGGTAAACACTTTAGTTATCCCTTATTACTGTTAGGGACCCAAATCAAGGGTTGGGACTTGTTATTCTAGGTAATGTGAAAAACAAGCCCTACCCATGAGATCTCCAAGGCTAAGATAAAGCTCAGGTAGAAGCTTGACAGCAGTTACCTAATAGCAATGGACAGACATGATGAAGTGTTGAATCTGAACTGTCTTAAAGGCATGTGGCAAGGGCTCTGCCATGCTCAGCACAAAGCTTTCATCTCTCAGTGGAGTAGGGTTGTGGTTACAGGGAGAATAAGGTAGTCCAGGATGAGATTCCAAGGAACTAGAGAGCCGTCAGATGCCTGAATCCCAGTGACACTGAGTAGACCTGCTTCTGCATTCTGCCTTTCAGAATCACATCCTGGTTCCAAAAAAAGTTGTTTTCTGTAAAATCTATGGTTGAAACCTTTGTCTCAGGCAATCCCCAGCACACTTTATAACTCTGAATTGTGAGGGCTGCTGGTGGAAGAAGGAAACAGACTTAATAACATGGACAGAGTTGCTTCTGGCACCTTTTGATGATTTCTTGTCTTACATGAGGAGAGGGTACCTCAGTCACTGGACGACTCAGAGCACAAACTCTAAAGTGTCACAGGTGTGAAAACTCAAGTCTAAAAGCCAAGCAATGTCCATATTGTCAGTTTTGTGCTTGCTTCACTCCTGGCTGGATGTGATGGAAAATGATAGCTCTTGGAAAGGCACATCGAGGTATTGCAGACCAGCAGCCTGCTGAGTCCAGAGAGCTGCAGGGAGCAAATGCTTCATCCAGCCAAACCCAGTGGGAATCTGTTGGAGCTCCAATATTGTTTTGCTGACACAGGAAGATGTCATCATAGCAAAATATGCAGGAGTTAACACATTATGAAATACAGTTTTGGCAGTGATGCAGACAAAGATTGTTTTGTTTGAAATGCAGCACCAGCAGTGTTGGTTAACAAGGTAATGCGGTCACCTTGCCAGCCTAAGTCATTACATTGTGCCTTTTTCTTCTAACATGTTAGGTCCAAATCCTGTGAAACAAGCTGCATAATTTTAAGCCTGTAGATAGTACTTTGATTCAAAGTTAATCTTGATTTAATGTAAATTTCTGTGTAGCAGTGGGTTAGAATAGCCAGTGGAAGTGCTAAAGGAAACCTGTATTGCACAGAAAGAGAAATGACAAGGTACCAGTGTGGGTTTAAGTAAAAAAAAAAAAAAAAAAATGAAGGAATAAAAATGCAGGAATTTTATTTTAAACTTCTTGCCAATCCTATTCATTTACAGGGTGAGAAGTGAGAAAGGCTGTCCCATGCCTGCTTACACACACTGCTGAGGGCTCGGTGCACAAAATTGCACAACCAGTTTCAAAATTACTCTTGGCTGATGCAGGCACTCTTGCTGCCCTTCCAAAAATAAAGGCAAAATTTTCAGCATCACAGAAGACTAATAAACCACCTACGCTCCTACATCTACCAAGATCAAGATAGCCCTGAATCCCATATAACTCAGAAAGTCTAGCCATGTATTTACTGCTGAAACCTGACTTTTATAATCAGGATGAAAGATTTGCAATCTGCACTTCTCAGGGCTGAGAGGCAGATCTTCTACATTCAGGACTGAATTATCTACCTGCCTTTCAGCTGAAGATCTGGTCCCCTGGGCCAAATTCTTTACCATACTTTTGCACAAGTCTGGGAAACAACCCTTCTCATCGGCATTGCTGAAAATGGACTTCCACACTCAAGTAGGCAGCTATTTCTCCCACATTTTTCACCATGCTTGTGTTCTGATTAAAGTACATCATAAAGTTAGCAAGCAAAAGCTATATTCTTCTGCAAGATCCTTGCCCAAAAATGTACTTTGAGTCCTGTATGTTGTAGTGAGTAGCAATGAGTGCCTTGCTTCGAAAATATGATCCTAAGTCAAAGATTAGCCCACATTTCAAATATTAAAGCAGTTTCTCAGACAGTATTTCATAAATAGGGCTATTCCAGTTTAGAACAACCAAGGATCTGGGTCTAAAAATGGCACAGTGGACTCTAATTAGATCTGAATAACGAAATAGGGAGCTACTTTTTTCATACCTTCGTGCTATCTTGTTTGTTGGTGTCATGACAGTTAAATAGGTAAGGTTGGACTTGACCTCAGAGGTCCTTTCCAACCCGGCTGATTCTATGATTCTACGACCAATAGCCAATTTATATTTAACATACCATTAGTTCTTACTAATTCTTGTGTCACACTTTAACAGTAAGTCCTTACAAAAATGCTTAGGAAAATAATCCATCCCATACTTCAGTTCCTCACAAGCATCCCTGATTTAATGTTTTTTGCTGGATATGTCTGTTAGCATCACTGTTTTGGTAACTTTCTGTTTTAGGACAATTTTAGGACATGTTAAAATTCAGATGATACTACTTTGTCATTTTCCCTCTATTGAGTAGTATATTGACATCAAATAGTTCACCTGAGATCATGCTGAAGTTCCCAAAGTAAGGTGAAACTCTACATGAAGAAGTCTGGCAGTATAGCTGTTTTAATTTTAAGAATGTACAATAATGCATGTGCATCATATAGAGGGATATAGAGGGAATATAGAGGGAAAAAAATCCTGTATATTGCAAGTTAGACTGTGGTTTTAATGATGAAGACATAAGACATTCCTTAGCTAACAAATCACCAATTTTTATGTATTTTATTTTTAATAGGATTTCTGATACTATCACAAAGCGGTCTTCATTCTCTGCCAAAGGGATCTGAAAACACTGGAACTAGCAAAATATTTCCACCTATTACACTGGTCTGTTAAATATTCAGCTAATTTTAGAAATTCCTTTAATCAGTAACTACAGTATATCATGTCCAGATTCCTTTTTCTACTGTAAGTGTAGGATAACTATGCAAACAAAAACAGGATATAAACAGAAGCTTATATCTCTGTATTATTTATTTCCTGTCCTTGTTCTGATTGAAACTGAACTGAAATAAATAAAATTCTTTAAAGGAAAAAAAAAACCAAAAAAAAACAAAACAGAAAATACATCCAAGGCAGATTTCATAACAGCAGAACAAGAATCATTTTGAGTGGCAATGCACTGGCAATAACTTTTGGCTTTGGTTCACATCAATCTGGAGGCCCAGCTACACAAGCCAAGCTGGCTCAGAATCTCTTCTGAACAGGCATTTATCACCTTCAGAGCAATAATATTCCAGAGGTCCTAATCAGGACAGCCTTTTGCACCAATGCAACATACTCACCTGGCACAATCCTTCCCCTACCAGTGGTCATGGCAAAAGTCCCTCTGACTTCTCTGGTGTTAGAAGTCTGGCTGACCTCCCAAATTTCCATGCTCCCTGCCTTTTCCCCTCTTTCCCACTTCATTCTGTTTTCCTGCATGTTGTGAAATCTTAAGGGTTTTAATGCAATTTGTATTTTCCTCTTCCCTTTGTCAACCTTTCCTTCCTTTGCAGACTGGTTCTGAACCATACCCTCAAGGACAAGTGGAGGAAGCTCCTGTGAGCAGTGAGAGGGGTGATGAGCCGGCTCGTCATGTCTTCTCCTTCTCCTGGTTGAACTCCCTGAATGAATGATGACTCACTCTGCTGGCTTCTGATGTGTTTCTCCTCGGAGGAACCGTGAGCACAGGCAGCCTGGCTGCAGTCAGCAAAGAAACTGGCCTGGAAAGGGACATCCGAGCAGGTTTCATTCCCAGGAACTCAGCTGACGTCCACATCATACCCTTGAGACAACAGACCTGAGAGGGATGGGAGCATGGGGACAAGTTACTATCCTGTATTGTAGTCAAAGTGTTTTCTAATAATTTTTTTACTTGCAAGGGGAAAGTAGCATCACTACAGCTTTAGGCTGAGCACTGCTAGTGTTTTGTTACTCACTTTTGGCACATCCCCTCATAGGTGTAAGCCCTTCACCAATGTTGTTAGCTAAAATGCTGGTATGGTACTAGTAGCATCCTTTGCCAAAACAGTGTTTCTTCTCAGTATCCTCCTGCATCCCCACTTGTTGGTGCTGGTGACTTCAGCAACACTATCACATCCTTGGCAGCCCCAAATCAGGGTTGTGTCTGGCAGTACTGGTGCCTCCACAGCTGCGGAACATGGTAGGAAAGAAGGAAGCTGCCATTTCTGCCTTTGCACTTGCTCTTCCTGCTAAGCCACAACAGATGATGCTCACACAAACACTTTGTTTGTGAGGAAGATTCCCAGTGGCAGGAATGAGGAAGATGCATACACCAAAAGCACTGGCCAAGACCCCGTGTGTGGATGCAGGACACAGCTCTGAGTATGTGGGGCAAATGCTGTAGTACTGCCCAGCCTGTCCAGCCATAACCTGTGTCTATGTCTTCTCAGTCATCAGTGTGTGTAGAAAAGGGGGTATGTTTTTACATGAAACCAGAATGCAGTGAGGTGGTCACAGGTACTCAGTCAAGGTTTAATTTGAAGTCCCAGTGGTGCGCTGTAGAAAAGGCAGATGCTGACTGTCCTGTTCCATGTGCATTGCAGATATTTATCCTTCTAATGAAATCAAATTTGTGCCTTAAAAGAAGTTCTACAAGCTGTATTTAAGGTGACATTCTGCAATTTTTGTCACTAGGAGCAGGATGTCAACACTCAGTAGTGTTCAAGAGAGACTGGAAGGCTGCCGGGAGTGCTTGGTGCCATAGGGGACCAGGTGTCAAGCTCTGCGCTAGGGTTACATGTGGATCTTTCCCAGATTCCTGAGCCAGGCCCTCGATGCAGTTTTGGCAGGGGACTGTGTGGAGCCGTAGGGCTGTGCTGTGTCCCAGCTGGACTGGTGAGCTGGCAGTGCAGACCATTTAGCAGGTTGTGTGGGTGTCCACCCCGTCCTGGACACCCTCCGCTATCGGCCTGAGTGACATCAACCCTCGTTTGTATCTGTTTTCCCTGGAGAACGCTCCTGCGAGAGTTTGTCGGGCTGCACAGGCGAGCTCCACGTAAAGATTTGGAACTCTCACAGCCCAGAGAGAGCGCCGCCCAGCACCGCCACCGCATCGCCTCCGGCTGCTGGAGCAGCTTTGGGATTTGGTTCGGTGTGAGGGATTTCCTATATTCTCCCAGTCGTCCTGGAGACTTCTCCTTGCTCCTCCCGCAAAGTTCCTCCACACATACTCAGAGCCCCTGGGAAGGAGCCCGCTTGGGCACCGGCGCCGGGACGGGGGAAGCCGAAGCGGGAGGAACCTGCCCTTTTGGGGAGGATATGCAGAGCCAGAATGAAAACGCAAAAGAGATGCGGGAACGCCTCACTGTTTTCCCATCGCTGCGCTCTGGCGGGACGAGGCTACCCGGCCCCGGCCACAGCGGCAGGAGCCAGGGACTCCCCTCAGGGGGCTACCGAGGCACCGATTTGCCCTCGACACCCCGTTCCCGGGAGTAGCCTGTGTCGAGGGCTGCGGCGTGGGGCAGCCCCCGTCGGGGCGCACCTCTGGGAGAGCCCGCGGGGACGGGGACTTCCCGGGGCGGGGAGGGGAAAAATATCCCCGGGGGCGACATAGGGCTCCCCAGGTGCCCGCGGACGCGGGTGCCCCCCCCCACCGCCCCCGGTAAGCTCTGAGGGAGGCGGAGCAGCCCTCAGGCGTCTAGGCAAGAAAGTCTATCGAGTCATCTTTACTTTGCAGCTTTTATTAAAAATATAAATATTAAACATTCTCTTACACAACCAAATCGACCGAGCGCTGAAAAGATGTTTTATTGTGAAAATGTTTACAGGAAAAAAAGTTAATTGAAAGTAGCTTACAGAGATTCCCCCTCCCACCTCCCTGCCCCTAGCAGAAAAGTTTTCTGTCTTCTTGGCACCATTTCTTCCAATGCTCACACATCCCTACGTAGCGATGGCACTAGGATAACTGGGAAATGGAGAAATAAATAAAGGTAGGGGAGGTTACGAACGACACTCGAGTTTCTGCACTTGGTACACGGTTGTGCATGCTAGTCAAGGGACAGAGGCTGTTCGGAGTACACCCTTCTAGGTTTAAAGCTATATAAAAATAAAGAGATGACATCAGAGCAGCACTATGGTACATCGGACGGTGTAATTATTCTTGTGCTAACTGCGGAATCTCTTTGGCAAGGTGGGGCGGGGCCGTTTCACTTCCCGATTATCTCCATCAGTTTCCTGTTGCTGTGAGCTTGCTGCGCTAACTGCTCGGCTCGGGCCATCTCCAAGACTTCTCGCAGGAGGTGGAAAGTCAGATCCAGAGAAATAGGGGGCTCCTCGGATCGCTTTTCCCTCTCCACAGCCTCACCCTCGGCTTCGCCGTTCTCGGGGCTCCCCGGCGAGCGCTTTGGCAGCTGCTGCAGCTGTTGCACCGCCGCCCGGAAAAAGTTGCTGGCGGAGGCTTCGGGCTGTAGGTGGCTGGTGCTGCTGGAGGAGGCGGAGAAAGAGCCAAGGGGTCTCTTGTGGAGGTTGCCCAGGCGCAGGAAATACTCTTCTCCCATGCGAAGCAGGACGGGCAGAGTTTGCTGCTGCTGCTGCTGCTGCTGCTGTTGCTGGAAGAAATCTGGCTGGTGCAGAGCCCCGGGGGCGGCTGCCGGACTCTTGCTGAGAGCTCTGCACTCCTGGCAGGGCAGGAGGGCGACCAGCAGGATTCCCGTGGAGACCAGCAGCGGGATCTTCATGGTCGGGGCCCAAATCTGCGGAGGCAGACGAGGAACGGGGGTTGGGTTACACAGCCGAGCCGCGGCGGCGGGGAGGGCAGCGCGGGGACGGGGACGGGGACGGGGCGCCCCCGCCGCCGCTGTCCCGGTGCTGAAACGCGCCGCTCCGCGCTCCTCCGCGCCCCTCCCGCTGCGCCCCGCGCCCCGCACACCGCACACGGCCGCCTGGCCGCGCTCACCCCGACCCGTCCACCCGCGCCGTCGAGGCGGCTGGTCCACGGGGAACAGCCCCGCGGGGCAGCTCCGGGCAGCTCCCGGGGACCAGGCTGGGCTGAACCCCTGTGGAGAGTCCCCGAGTGTGCGAGGACCCGCACCCCTTCACCCACCCAAGAGCTGCGGGGTGCGAGTGTCCGCTCCCCCGCGTCTCCCCGCACCCTGCCCTGCTCGCCGCATTCCGCGGGACTCCGCGCTCAGCCCCGCTCAGCGCAGGGCAGCGCATCCCGTTCCGCGCCAGGCGCGGCCCCGCACCTACCTGGGGCGGCGGTGGCGGCGGCAGGGCAGGGCGGGCGGCGGCGGGACTCTGCGGTGCCCGGCGTCCCTTCCTCTCGCTCTCCCTCGGAGTCGGCTCCTGGCGAACTTGGGATCAGATTTGGTCCTAATCAGAGCCGGGGCGCGGGATTTTTATAGCTTAGACCCTCTCCTGGAATCACGCAGAACTTGCCTAATAAGCTGACGCTCTCCTGACAGCCCGATTGCGTGCCCCGATCTACTGCTGAATAAATCATGGGGGCCCGTCGGAGCGGCGATGGGCAGAGTTTCGCTATCGCAACCCCAAATCTCACGTCCAATTATATCAACAGATATTTATCGCCTCTGCAGTGACGTCAGCGGGCCGGGGGCCGGGGAGCAGGATGCCCCCCCCACCCCATTGACAAAAATACTTGAATGAGATTTCCTAGCGAGCGCGTACTATGAGAGGTCACTCCGGGGAAACTTTCCACTCAAGGGTTGGCCCGCGGGGAGGTGCCCGACCCAGGCCGGGCCGGGGCTGCTATCCCGGGCCGACTCCTTCCCCTATCCCCGGTCCTGCCCGGCCCCCGCCGCCTCTGAGCCCGCCCGCACGGGGCGGCTGTGGCGGGTCAGCACGGGAGGCTTCGAGGGGCTCGCGTTTTGCGGGGATTCCGCTTTGCTCCTCGCCCCGGGCAGGCCGAGGCAGCGCTTGCCCTGCAAAGCGGGCAGGGGCGCAGCCGAGCCCGCGGGGAAGAGGCAGAACACTTGCCGGTGCCGGGAGGGACCCACGGCATCGCTGGCATCGGGGCTGCCCGGGGACTCGCCATCGGTACAAGGGGCGGAAAGCCCTCGGGGGTGGCGGGGAGCACCGGGGCCGTCGCCGCCGGGAGCATCTGGCGGGGTAGGGAGCGCAGCCCGGGCAGCTCTCCCCTCGCTCCTCCTCCCCTGCCACCGCCCGCACCGCCGCCTGCTCGTCCCGGCCCTGGCTCCGCGCCGCCGGATCGCGCTCTCCCACTCTGGTCCGTGCTCCTCTCCATTGTCTTCCTCCTTCCTGCGTGGAGGTAACAACCGCTCTTTTCCCCCCTTCTCGACTCCACCAGGTTATCTTCCCCACCTCTTCAACCCCATGGCCATATACCTCCCTGTTTGCCCTCCTCAGCTAAGACACCCTCTCTCCGGCGTGTCCTAATCCCACGTGGAGCTCTCTTTGAAGTGCTCTCCCATGTCTATTAGGCTCCAGATCATATTACACCAATCTCTCCAGCTGGGTTTCATGCCCTCTGATCTCTTCAGGAAGTAGTGCTGCCTATAGAAATGACTTCTGCCCAACACCTTTCTGTGTGCTCTTCCATTTTTGCATCCCATCATCTTTGCCAGTGTGTCTCAGCCGTGCTTCTCCATTGCCTCAGTTGCAACATCAATCATATCCCCCTCTTTAAACTGGAAAATTTTACAGAAAACCTACTAGTTTTTTTCTAGCCTAGACTGTAAATGCCTGGGGTCACGAACTTGCACATCTCCCATCATAGTGAGGAGCTGCAACAGAACAGGTGGTCGTACGCTATCAGTGCTAAATAAGTGATAAATCTGCAATCCATTTCCTTAATAAAATAACAAAGTTCAAACAACTTAATGCATGAGGTTGGCCACAACCCAATTCTGAGCATCTCCTTAGGGATGTGATGCACTTCAATTTCAGTTATACCTACCTCCAGCCTCGGACGCTTTTGGTGAAGTGCCAAAGAATCAGATCTTGTGCATCATGAAGAAATAAATGGAAAAACAAGTAGTAATACCAGAGATTTAGCTCTTCATTACCTCTGTTAGCTCAGGCATTCATGAACTGAAATGCGTATTACAGAACAGAATACATTGTGTAGCTAGTCACAGCAGAAGCTATTTGTATGCTTTTAAAGCATGTCAGCACGGCTTTCAGTGAGAACAAGAGGTTCAAAGAAACAGGAGCTAAGTTCAATCCGTTGATGGAAAACATAAGAGGTACTTACTAAACTCAAACCCTTCAGATGTGCTCTGGGGTGGGTTGTATCACTGTGTCTCCATTTTTACGTTTAATATACCCTCTAAAACACAAAACCTCTGAAAATAATGTGATCATAAATGTAAAGAAGGAAAAATTCTGATCTGAATACATGTTTTTAGTGTTGTGGATAAGATCTGAATAATACAGAGCTGCGTCTCTCTGAAAGATTGATGCCAATGAGAACTAGCTCAGGTTATGTTTCGTTTTTAATCATTTACAATATTATTTAGGTCCCCTCAGGCAAACTGTTTTGGCCTGTTTTATCCCTTGAAGAAATCCAGGTGTAGCAAATGCAACACAGGAGTGGGCTAGGATTCTCAAATTTTCACAAGAGCTGTACAGCCTGCCAGTTTCTTCTCCCCTTTTTACTGACTCCTGACATCTGAGCAGGGTCTGCAGTGTCTCATGCAAGCTTGTTTCTAATCCTATATGGTCTTATTACTCTACTTCCCTCACAGATCCTGAGCAATGTGTGAAAGGGTTTGCAACAATTTAAATGCAGGGAAGACTGTGAGACATTTGGATACCCTGATAATGAGGAATATAAAATATCACAGATACACAAACCAAAAAGTACTTCCCTCAACACTTCAGATGCAGAACTGACTACCTAGGACTACAGAATTCTGTTCTCCAGAGTCACTAGTTTCTGACTGAAATCTCACTCCTGAAGGAGTCTACAACAGAAGAAATCATGGGTTGTCACTGGAGGGGTGAAAAAGAAAAACAAAGAGGATATCAGGTACATCTGGATTAGTTTTATGTTTAGTGATATAGTTCAAGATTAGCATACCCTTCATAAGGAAAGTATTCATATTTGACTCATTCTGCAAACATCAGGAGCAAACAGAATTTTTACAGTGAATCACAAAATAACATTGTCTAGAAATAAAAAGCACTAGCAAGGCCCATTTCCTCTCCACTGATTTGGGTTGAACGCATCTGCCCTTTAGCCTTAGTGATCTCAAACTCAAGCACCTACTGAAAAGCAATTATGGCTAGTCTGAGGTAGCTAAGGGAAAGCAAAAGCATGCCCAGAGTATTATACACCCCATTGCAATACAGTACTTTCAGGTTTCTGGAGAAGCTCAGCTCATTTCCTCATCTATAAAGGGAGTTCAGACAACTACCTTAGCTAGTCACTGAATTTTTAGATAGCTAATGTCAGGTGTGAAGAATCCCCTCCTCACTGACTGACCATAGAAGAGAGATCACACAGTTCTAAATACAGTAACACAGAGAGGATGATGTTAAACTGAGGGCATGGCTCTTACCCCATGTATTTTTGAAGATGTCCAAATGCAAACATGGAAGGACATGCACTCACTGTAGATCAACTTTCTACCACAGTGCAATGTTTCATCAGCACTCCAGCCTTTGTCAGAAGGCAGTAGGAGTTTTTCTTATTATTGCATTCAGCAAACATTTCCACATCATCTCACAGAACCCCTTCATGTGATCACCATCATTCTTGATCCCTGTGATCAGCTCTCTAACATGCACTCTTACAATCTGCCCCTATTTCAGGTAAACTCAGTTTATCTTGCCCGCTCTGAGGTGCCAGTAATCATACACTGACATTTGTATGCATCACATTTCCATTTCACCTTCTGGTAGTCCTGGTACAAAGAAATCTAAATCTGATGGTCATAAATGTTACGGATTTTAGGACAACCAGAAGGAGAGAAAAGAAAAGAAAAATTCAGGGTATCTTACTATGCCTGAATGTAGTAAGTCATTTTAAGAACAAAATACATTTGCCTATTATTCCTCAGCAGCCTGAGTTTGCTAGAATAATCATAGGGAACCTCACTTAAAGTGAGTTATAAAAATCAATAAAAATAAATCAATTAAATACAAAGGAGTATGTTGTAGGTTGGGATGAAGAACGAAACTGATAAGGAGCTGAGCTATCTGCCCTTTCTTCTGACCCCAGATGTCTTCAAAATTCTCTCATTCACTTTTAATTTCTCTTTCCATTTTTCAATCACCTCCCTCAAGGAAGGAAGTCACATGCTCTTGTCACGAGGATTTTCTGTGGTACACTCACCCTTGCAGCAGAGCTCCACCTTTCACTTGTCACAGGTTTTCCTACAGTTCTGTGAGAGAGAGAGGAAAGCACCTTAGTTTCCCAGACTTAGCAGTGGGGCAAAACAGCACGAGAAGGTGAAGAGATTTATCCAACATTGCTCCAGGATTTGTGTATGAAGCAGGAGTGAATCTTGCAATATCTGAGACCAAGTCCCTTAGCTCAATCAGAGGACTATTTTCATTCATGACTTAATATTCATACTCTTGATCCCAGATGGCTGCCCACAAGACATAATTTTATGAGCTTGGGGGTCCCAGCAGAAGGAAAAATTCCTCAGGAATATCCTCTTGGTTCCATCATGTCTGGGAAGAGCACAGCCGTTCACAGCGGCTCACACACGGGTGGATTTGCAGGGACAGTTTTCCTCCCAAAGCCTGACCTCCAGCTGAGCAGGGGCCAGCGTGTGCTGCTCAGGAATCTCAAGCATGGATCTGCTGGCCCAGCCACAGCTTTCCCTTTGCCCAAAGACTTTCATGTTCAGGGGATATTCCCAACAACTCATGGTAACCCGGAGTGGAGCTGCACCCATGCACTCTTGGACATCACCAAAAAGCCCTTAGGGAGGCCTCACAGCATCACTCTCTTCTTCTGAGCAGGGAAGGGAAGTTGTAGACAGAGGCTGGGAGAAGCATGCCGGCGGCAAGGGCTGCGCCTCTCTCCTCCTGACAGCCCTCATCCAGGGAGGCAACAGCTGACCTTTATATTTACCTCACAAGACTTGTCAGTTGCTATTCTTGCTCTTGAATAAGGGCTGGAGAAGGCTGCACAGGCACGTGTGTGAGCCCTCTATGCTGTTAATGATAATGTTGCAGGAACTAATCTCACAGTTATTGGTAGCAACAAGGAAATCCATCAAACAAGCACTCCCTGGGAGTGCTGAGCAATTGGTATTCCTGGTTGTCTTGGCGTCTGGGTACATTTGACCATGAGAGAAATGTTGATGGTTAGTTGAGCGTCCAATCTGTCTGTCTGTCTTTGGCACAAAGACATAGGCTGGGGCAAGGACAAGGATTTGTGTTTGCACCTCGCACACATCTGGAACAACCCACTGAAAAAGTCAGATTCACTGGGGTTCACAGCAGCAGAGGCAAGGACACACACAGCCAGTATGGACAGCAGAGTCTGGGCTCCAGTGAATGAAATGGGCGATGCTGAACCAAGGCAGGGCAAGTGCCGGGCACACAGGCTAAGCTTCTGGCCAAGGGGAGACCAAGGTGGACCTTCAGGGAAGGGCAGGTGGGAATACCACAGTGCTTCTCCCCAGGCATGTCTCTGCCCTGGGAGGTTAAATCCCAGCACCGTTCCTTTACTTGGCAGTGGGAGAGGGGCACGGAGAGGAATCCCACAACGCTGTGACTGAATTGTTGGTGGCTGTTGATAGGCTTGTTCCAGGGAGTCTGAGAGGAACTGTTCACAAAAGGCCAGGAGCAGACAAGAGCCTGTCTGCCCAGCTGGTGTGTCCCTATGGGAAACACTACTAGGCCAGGGATGGCTTCAGTCCTCAAACACACCACTGACACCAGGACCCTACCTTGCTCTTATCATGTGCAGCATCAGGCCTGCCATCAGCCATTAGTGTCAGCAGCAATGTTTAGTTCATTCAGGTTTGAAGCTGCAGCAACGTCACAAGCGTGAGAGAACCAGGCTGCCAGGCCAATGGATCTGAGCACCACTAGGAAAATCCAGAGAAACATTTGGGCACAACTGGGCTGATGTGGCATTGTCCAGCACCCAGGCAGAAGAAATTTGAGCAAACTTCTGAATCTATGGTTTTTTTCAATGGACAACCCACTGTTCTTCTTCTGGAGAAGAAAGTAATGGGATAAACGCTGGAGCTTGGATTTGCAGGAAGTGAACCCCTTACTTGATTGGAAAACGTCCACCATGTGTGCTCATTGTGACCCAGGATTTTCTTCAAAATCACACAATCACAGAATAGTTAGGGTTGGAAGGGACATTTAAAGGTCATCTAGTCCAACACCCCTGCAAAGAAGAGGGAGATCTTCAACTCACCCAGAGCCCCGTCCAACCCAGCCTTGAATGTTCCCCTGGATGTGGCATCTCTGCACAACATGTTCCAGCCTCATCATAAAAAAAATCTTCCTGTAACACCCTCATAGTAAAAAAAAAAAATAAAAATCTTCCTTATATCTAATCTAAATCCTCTCTCTTCTAGTTTAAAACCATTACCCTTTGTTCTATCAAAACACACCCTGCTAAAAAGTTTGTCCCCATCTTTCTCAGAAGTTCCCTTTGGGTACCTGAGGCTTCTCTAAGGTCTTCCCAGAGCATTCTCTTTTCCATGCTGAACAGTCCCAACATTCTCAGCCTTTCTCACAGCAGAGGTATCCCAGCTCTCTGACCATTTCTGTGGCCCTCCTCTGGACTCATTCCAACACGTCCATACCTTTCCTGTGCTGAGGACCCCAGAGCTGGACGCAGTAATGTAAGACACATGATATATTCACATGTAAGAGCACATACAACATGAGAACAAGTCTGAGAAATGAAAACTGCATAGAGTGGGAAAATGGCCAGTGCAATTTAAAGGAGATTTGGTATACCAAGGGCAACTTCTGCTCCTGGAATCTTGTTAGAACTTCAACTGTTGTTAAAAATTAAAAAAAGAAAGTTTAGCTTTCAAGCTCAAAGGCATCATTCAGCTATACCATCAAGGCTGAGAACCCCCAAATAAACACCAGAAGAGCTGAGAATTAAATCTTCTTTAAAAATCTTATGATTCTGAAAACAATTTCAATATCTAGGGGAAAAGGAGATGAGGGCAGAACAATTTTGGAATACTTGAGATGTTGCAACTGCCTTCTCACTCCTTTCAAGTGAGGAAATATGGGAAGAAATACAAACACTATCCTGAATGGCTGGGCAATGAGCTATATATAGAATCTGCTCTGTCCTACTTAAGTTATGACTAATGCTAAACAATTAGAAATTCAGATGTCTGCATATTTGAAGGAGCAAACATCTCTAATGCACCATTTGTTGTTCATTAAAAAATGGAAGTATCAAAGCTCTGACTAGGCTGCACTTAACAGGTGTGTGTTGCTGGAAGTGGAGCCCCATGAGACTAATTGCAGGGGATAATGAACAAGATGAGGCATTTCTTGGAAAAAAAGATTGTTATCTTTATAATGACCACACTCATACCAAAGACTGAAAATTCCTTGGGGAAGAGACTTTCTTTTTTGTTTCATGCCTATCTGGTGTCTAGCACAGCAATGCCCTACTCTGTGACTAGGAATCCTAAGTGCTCCTGCAATTCAAGTAGTGTATTATAGTAAATGGTAGTGTTAAATTAGCTGGGAACATGAAGTTGGTTTTCATTATCATCTCTGATGTACAGGATCAACAAACATTTCTCTAAGCCAGAGGTCAAAGGAGTTTTATTTGAAAAGACTTTGCTTTATGAGGAGAAGACAATGCTAGTACAAAGCTACAGTTTACTCTTAGGATTTTGGCAGGACTTTTTGTCTGGTTCCTCTAATTCAGGGCTTCAGTGTCTGGAATAGGTTTTGACAATAGCCAAGATGAAAGACTGGGTGAAGGAACCAAAGTACAGAATAGAAACACAAATTATACCAGCCAATAAATGAAAGAAATTTTTAGTCTCCACCAGGCAAAATATCCAGATTTCTCAACCATTCCCAATCTCACTGGGAGTTACTGTTATTGGAAATCATGTACGTAATGAATTTACTCAATGGATGGTTTCCTTCATCTCTCTTCTGCTTTGTCATCATTATGGATGTCATGACAGGGGCTACGAATGGCACTGCCACACACACACACACACACACACACACACCCCACCACATATTATTTTGTCAGTGTCATAGGATGATTTTAGTCTGAAAGAAAGTTCTGACTTTATTCTTAACTCCTGATGCTGGAGGAGAAAAGGAGGAGTAGCAATGAGATATTGTAGTTGCTTCTTCATGACTAAGACCTTCCAGTAAACTTAGAAGCATGTATATCTTTGGCCTGAGGATGTCATTAAAAACCTAGTGGTTTAAAAGCCTAGTGAATATGAAAATGAAGTGAGATGCATTATGAATATTCCTAATCACTAAGCTTATGATTTTTCCTTCACTAGAATACAGTGGTGCCAGTGGCCTGACATCAAACCTGACATCAGGCCACTTGACAAGAAGCAAATCTCAAACTGCTTTGCAAACACCACCCCTGAAGTTACGGAATATCCACATATAACTAATTTTGTTTAGCACTGAAATGCATTCTGTACTGAGATAGTCATACAGTACCCAGAATCAAGGCCTACAGTCTGGGCTAAAACTAGCACCAGGACACGTGTACGGATACCGCATCCAAGCAAGGCTGCAGGATGGGGGTGTTACAGGCAAGCCAGCCTCATGTGATGGGTGTGGAGATGCTTGGACTACTCAAGCTTGTTGCACGCTGCTCTGGCAGTGCAATGCTGCTTCTCATGCAAGAGTCTTGCTGAAGGCTGCTGGCTCCTCACTTTTCTTTTCAAGAGCAAGCCCATGGGTTTGGAGCAGTAGTGGCTCAGCGCTTTCTCACCCTGTACTGCTGTATGTGCCTTGGGATCACCAGTTAAACTGAAACTTGGCTAAAACTGTCCAAGTAAACGCCAAGAGCTCTTCAGCACCCATCTCCAATGTAACCCAGCCCATTCTAAAGGACAGAGAAAGGATGAAATCTTAGGAGTTAGTTACTACAGTGGAGAGCCATAGGTTGGCCTCAAAGACATTAGTAGGTACAAGTTCACAGATCCTCCTAGGATGCTTTCAAATGGGAGCAGATAGCTGCCAGCAGAGGGGCCAAAGCATTTTTTAAACTTAAAAAATAGCATCAGAACTGTGATCAGTAAATAAAGTCTAATTTTAGGCAATACTTGAGTTGATAATGTCTCTTTTGAGTCAGCCACATATATGGGCATACAAAGGTTGGGAATGTCCCTATAAGGCTTTTTCAATTCTCTTAGTGAAAGCTGTGTGAAAAATAATTTTAGAGCAGCCAAATTTAAGGTGTTAACAGTGAGTGCCATTGACCTTTGGGTGTTACTTTTAAGACGGCAGCGTGAATAATAATAAACTCCCTGAGGTTGTCTCTCTTCAGTTTTCTATGAGTATCGTGTCCCCAGAGAAGATTTTAAAAATTCTTGGCTCAACCAGACAGCTCATCTGAACCTCCAAGGGATGCCACTCCAGGAAGTGGGTTCAGCAATCCCTCTGCCATGAGAGACAGATTCAAAGGAACCTGGAAACACATCTAGCGAAAGATGGGTTTGGTTGATACAAAAGCGCTTAGAATGTAGTCAGGATTCCTCTTAGGGTTGAGAGTGAGAAGAGTCTCTCTCTTTGCTAGTAGGAGAAAGAAGAGGAATCCTGGGTATAGTGTGGCAAGTACATCTCAGTCTCTTGCTTGTCCTACCTGTATGAATGATCCAGAAGGGGAAAAGGTACTCATTTTGACTTAGAGGGGATGAAAGTGTGCATCTTGGAGTCTAGGGTTTTGACACTGACTGTAATTAAACTTTTTTTGGCCCCAAAGCAAAAAGCACACGCTTTCCTCCTATTTGTCTTGGCAGAGCTTTTGGCAGAGCTGTGTGATGGAGGCTGGCTGCGTGCTGCAGAACAGGAATGGGAAGGAGATGCCAATAACAAGAAACTGGTGAACTGGAAAATAAGGGCAGTGGTAAATGAACTTGCTTCTAAATGGCAACAGGTGATTGAACTGCCTCATCCTGTCTGTATCGTGTCAGCAAGAACAATGCAGTAGGCACGTGTGTGTGACTCAAGATACCCTCCAATTTCACCACTAGAGTGGCTGTGCATAAGAGGCAGGATTTGTCTCTGGGTCCATTTGCTATTTCTTTTAACAAATAAATCTCAAATTAAAGAAATGATCAAGAAGGAATATTGTGTGCATCACAATCAACCAACATTTCCAACATGGTTTTATCTAGATCCAGAAAGCACTTCAGTAGATCTCCCAGAGAGAAAGGAAAGGAGGTATTTATGCACTCTCAGATAGAAGGAATTGTACCACTTGTTTGGGTTTTTTTTGTTGTAGCTGGATACTATGTCTCTCGCTGCAGGCACAGGACTATCCTCTCTCCTTCAGCTGCTTAGTGACACGTGAGGCAAAACTTGCAATAAACATCATGTCCTAGATACGTAGCTAAGGGGTAAATATCCCAGTTTTGGGCCCTCACAGCAGGTCCTCATTTCAAAAAATGAAATGTGATAATACCTTAAAAAATCCATTACAGTCAACACCAAACAGAGTCAAATCTGCTGATGGAAAGCAAGGAGTTATTTGACCCTTTCTTTGTAGAGAATGAAAACAAAGTCCCAGTTTGGGATCAAGGCCAGGTTTTAAATCTTGAACACCATCCTGAAGTGCAACCTTGTCTCTCTGCATGACTCTACTTGAGATAACACACGGAGCTTGAGGCGGAGCAGCCTCATCCTCCAAAGAACAAATGCCATAACTTAAATATCTTTACACCCTATCTGTCATTATGACTGGAGCCACAAAGAATAAGTTTTCCATCTGCATGTATTTCCACCACAGCATCTCAGAGGTCCTGTTCAGCTTGATTTCAATCTGGTAAGATTTGGGCATGAATGATGCCAACTGCAGAGGAGTTGCAGACAACAGTCTGGTGAATCTCTTCACGCCCATTGACACCTACTGATAACCTGTTCCTGTTCAATAACAAAACCAAATTGTCTACTTCAGGCCTTCAGTTATGGCTAGGGTGTAGCTTGAGACAGACTAAGACGTTTTCAAGAATCTAAACTGAAATAAATCTTCCAGTGACTTCTCTCTTCTGACAGAGAATGCTGTGAACTCATGGTATGTCTAATTCCTAGTGGTTTGGGAGAAAAAAAAGAAATACTTTGGTAGCACAGTTTCAGATGGGGCATATACAGATTATATCCCCCAGTAATAACCTGGCCTTCTCCAATTTGCCAAGCACAGCATCAGCGTCATGCCACTCACCACCCAGGATGCCAGTCTCAGACTGGATCTCCCTCAGGAACTCACAAGTGCTTTGTTTACTAGCCATAAACTAGGTGTGTCTTCAACTGTACTATCCTTCTGACTGCCGAGGAAGGAGCAACTACTACAGTGCTTCCAATACTTCACAAATACAGCACAGGTTTGTCATTTACTTGTCAGAACCTTCAGTCAAAAATTGCTCTTTGCCTCCTACTCCATGTCCAAGGGCCTGATCATGCAGCTTGTGCTTAGGTGCTCTGATGGGGAGCAGTCTGCAGCTTAGGGACTTGGTGATCCAGAGACAGGCTTTGTGTTTAATGAAATAGAATTTTAATAGGATAGCATAGCATTTTATTTCATGAATCTGTCTGAACAAAGATTGATTGAGGAGTGCTCTGTGAATGACATCTGCATTAAAAATAAGCAAGCCCCAAAAGGGGTCCTAACATGTACATGACTGTGATAGGAAAAAGAGAACTGCAACTATACAGTCCATCCAGCCCATCTGTAAAACTGGCAAGATCCTTCTTCTCCTAGGAAAGATATCTTTGCATCTGGTATCACTGCCCTTACATTGAAAAAGGAAGTAGTTGATTTTATAATCGATTGTAGAAGCCCTGATTCTTCCACAGCATAAACAATACAGACCATCACCTGCAGCTCAGATTTCTAGTGGAATTATCAGAAATTCCAGCAGTCCTTGGTAAGGCTGGTAGGTTACTTGCTTTGTGCTTCTAGCTATTGAAATAACATCTTTCTGTGAAGAAGAGAAGAGTGGAATTGTCTTTATCCCAAAAAACTAAGCTTCCTGGTTACCCATTATTCATTTATTTATCTGGAATCATCCCATACCTACAGGTGGGAGCCAAGAGGTGGTGCTAGAACTCAGCTATCTTGTACCCAGCAAACATATATTTCATCTGGTTTTCAGGTGGAAAGACTGTAAAAGATGGCTGGACTCCCTGTGCTTTATAATATTCCCAGGCTATGCTATTTAGTCTCCCTCAGCTGTCTGTGCTGTTAGGAAGAGTATAACCTGTTTTGTAGTTTTAGGGGCTAGCTGTTCTGGAAAGCAATCATGCTCAATTCTTCCTGCTCATTTCCTAGAGTTCTTGAAACTCTACATACAGAAGCACTCATCAGTATAATGAGAACGACTACCTCAAACGCAAATATTCATGAGTTAATCTCATCTCATTGTCCCTAAGCTGAGCACTAGAGCCACACACCACCAAAGATGTGTGAGTCAAGTAACGCTTAAAACTAACACCAGGCCTTTCATCAGTGACAAATATCCTACTTTAGGGATGAATTGCCAGAAGCTCTTCCAGTGATGGTGAATCGCACTATATTTCAGGTTAAGGACCTGGAGTAAGACAGCAAAATCGACACTGGAGTTACTTGGAGCAGTACTGACAGGAGCATCTGCAATAGCTGAGGCTTTTCTTGCCCTGCTGGTGAACGGCTGAACTGAGAAATCAATCCCAGGGGAATTGTTCCCTCCATGCAGCCATCCTCGAAAGGAAATTTTTGTGCTACAGTGGAAATTTGAGCAACATTAGGAAGAGCAGGTATATCTCTGCTTGCGACAACCATATGGTGAGGTTTCAGTGGCAGTTTTGCAGCACAGTGTGCACAGAAAAATCAAATTGAGACCACGAGAGCCGTGAATAACCACTTTTATTATCAGCTAACAGTACTTACCACTTGTTACCTGCACCACTCTTTAGCAACTGATTTTAAACAGCCCCCAAAAGAACCCTCCTCTTATAGGTTCCAGTGTTTTCTATATTTATCTCCATTAAAATCTGGGCAATTACGTCTCCTTCATCAACTTTAATCTATGAAAACAGGCCACTGAAGACTGTTACTTCTGAATCAACAAGAGCCAGCTAATGAAATATAGCTTCATGGTCAATGGTTAGGGAATTTCTTGAAGAGCTCCTAAACAATTAGCTGATAGAACACTATAAGTGAAATTTTCCTAAGCTGCTCATGAATAAACCCAGTTTTATTTCATCATAAAAAGAGCCTACTGTGATAAAAAATCAAATGCTAGGGCATTACATAATTTGTCATTATTATATAATTTGTATAACATTGCATTGTTATGCACTAGATCAATTTTCTTTGGAACAAATGAATGCAACAGCCACCTTCCATTTTGGGATAAATGTAAGCATCAATTATAGTACTCTAGGGAATCAGACAATAAGTGATACTATTCTCTGTCCCCAAAATGCGCACACATCACCAATAAAGCCATACATCAGTATAACAAGCAGGGACGCTGTTTTTGGAAGGCTATCCATCTGAAAGAGGGCTGAGAAGACTAAAGCTGCTCAGAAAGAAAAGCAGAAAAGCTCATGCCATGATCAGAGCAAGCTCTGGGCACACAGCTCCAAGTACTGAGTATTGCAAATCTGACCTGGCGCCTGCTAGTATTGGATCAAAAGTGCTGCAGCCACCTGGTGCAAAGTGCTGCTGGATCGAAATTCTTCAAAAGCAAGTTAATTTTGTAACAGCAAATTTTGTGCTGCTCTGGGTATCATCTGTTCCCCCAAAAACTGGCACAGAAGATGGAGGCAGTATAAATACCACAGCACGTGATGCGAGTAATTTGACAGAAATGGGAGCATATATTCATGCTCCAGCTGGATCGGTGGGTGATCTGGTGGTGAGCAGTTCTACCAGCAATGAATGTGGCACCACCACCAAAAAAAGAGAGAGGACTTTCATCCTGAGAATTGATTGAAAAAAGGAATCCAAAGGACAAACAATTATCCTTTGTTGCTTTATTCTTTCACCAAGGTTCTGACAAAAACCACTATTTTGTCAGCTTTTATGTTTCACTGGCTATGGACTTATGTCCAAATGGGCAACAATAGTACATTTAGACTGCAACTGAATATTTTACTTAAAATAGCCAGTTTGGCAATGTATACCCACGTTTCATAATAAAGCAGCAATAGCATAGTTATTTAGTATTTTTAATTAACTGGGAAGACCAATGCATTTCAAATAAGACACAAACCAGCAGATAAAATGTTTTGAGCTCTCATGGTCCCTCTCTCTGCCAAAGAACACATGAATAAAACTAAGTCACAAGACTGGAGATTATTCCTTTCCTTTTTTTCCCCTAAATCTATTCTCTTACCAAGCTCTGTCCTAAAGGCCTTATACAGTAGAATGTCCTTCAGTAGAATATCCTTTACCATTTAGGGTTTGTCCATGACTCAGTGGAGATAACTGGTGGATGTGTATATCCTATCAGAAATACCTGGAGCTGGCGTTTCCAGGGTGGTTCTTTCATTAACAGTCAATGCACACTTGCTAATGCAGGATTACAAGAACCATCAACACCAGCAAGAGCACTTGGGGTGATCTACAGGTAATTTTGTAGTTCCTGGGCTTTCCATAATTGCATGCTCAACATTGTCTTTTTTGAGAAGTTTTGTTTCCCACCTTTTTGTGGACATCCACTTCCACCCTTGAGTAAGGAATGAGCACTAGATTTAGGGTAAGACCTAGAAGACCGATACTCATTTCATTTTTCTGGTACTGTTATCCCAGGTGACTGTGAGCAAGTCATGCACTGTTTCAGGGCCTGACTTCTTCACACCTGAAATATTATCTCTGAAGATGCTTACAGTGAAGAATACAGGATACATAGATATTACTGTTCCATAAGCCCTATGACCCTATGTGAGATATGCATGGTCCAGTCCCCTCCTAAGTCATCTCAACTGTGCTATTCCCTCAGTGCTGTGATCTCTCCTCTCTTTCTACCAGGTTTTTCTGAGCTCACAGATGGATGTCTCAGTAGAATGCCTCTAATCAGGCACAATATTTTGCATGTAGTTAATCATTCATATGGGACTCTACATTTCAAACAGTTCAGATTTTCCTAATTAATGTTTTGCATCATGATCGTATTTACAGTAATTGGGACTGATATTTGAAGTACAGTAAAAGCTGTCATCTCATTCCCTCCTAAAGAGCCCAATTACCTTCATTTGTTAGCAAATTCATCCTAACATTTGGGTTTATTACACTTGACAACATAAAGCCAGCTCCTTCCCTGACACAGCTCAGCAGCACAACATCATAAAAGATGCTGCAGGCCTACTTTTGAAGGCTAGAGTTGGGAATGCCTTCCTGACTTACATCCTGACAGCAAAATCAATCAAAAAGTTCTTGCCCAGGACAAGAACTTCCCTTGTGCCCATGCTAGGCGTCAGCCCATCACTACTGAGGAAGATGACAGCTTTGGTAGTTAGACATTTCTCTGACGTTTACATCCTACAGGAGACAGTCCGTGCACAGGTTCGCTCAGCCCAACTTCCACCTAATTCCTCCCGCCTAGTGTTTTCAATTATCACCTCTGAAGGCCTACAACCAGCCAAGAGGATATATTAGGCTCAGAAACTGGGTCAAAAGTCAGGCCATGTGAAACAAGGCATTAGTCTTTTCGGGTTTTCACATCTCTGGATTACAGTTCTGAAGGACGGCTGTAGAGTGGCACGTGCAACTTGTGTCACTGAAAGCCATAGCTGCCATTGCATCCAAAAGTTAATTTTGCAATCGGGTATTAAAATGGACCTGTGAATTTGGCTATGTCATACAACCTTATACATGTAGCCATATACACCCCAGCAAGGTGTTTAGAAGTATGTTGTACGGGTCCTTCAGAGCAAGTCAGTCTTTCCATAGACAGGAAGGAGGATGGAAGAGTGCCATGCTTGCTTCTCGTTCTGGGAAGTCTTATTTCAGCTACTGATTATTACCTAATAACCTAATCAGCAGTAACAGCAATATTTGGCACTTAAAAACACTCTATATTCAAAAAGCTACACAAGCAGATTAGGTGGGAAATTAATCCCTAACTAATTAGCAAAGGAAGCAAGCAATAACAATATTTTAGGGTCAGAAAACAGAACTACAGCATCAAGGTCAGATCATTAGGGCACAGCCATTTATTTGTTGTGGTGTTCTGTAGGGAAACAGGTGTTTTTCAACAGGGAAATAAAGTGAACTATGATTTTAACAGATGTTAGTGGGTCAAGGTCAGACCTAGTGGGATGCTTTGAGTTGCCTAATTAATAAACATTTAAACAATAACGAAAAAATCTGTAGATCACACTCATCCCAGCTACAGCAGAAGTTTAGGAAGGGCTCATTACAGTGTGTCAGTGAGCACCAAAGACACCTCCCTGCCTCGGGTAAACAAGATGTGAATGGGAAACAGAAATCAAAAGGTCTCACCCTTCCCACCTACCTACTGAGAAAACCAAATTTGTCTCTAGATGAAATTTCAGCACAAAGTTTTCCAACTGAAATCACTTCCATGATTCAACAGTTCAATAAGCAGAAACCTCTCTCTCTCTTCTTGGTAATTTTCCCAAGAGTTTCCTCCAACTGTTTTAGCTCTTAATTTATCTCTCTCTCTCTCTTTTTTTTTTTCCTACAAGCAACTTCTTCCCCAAGCACCTATCTACAATTGAATCCTACTCTAAATTCATGTCAAGATCAGCTTATGTATTCACTGCTGAATGAATTTCAAATATGTGCTCCTTGTGTTCTTTTCCTAACAGGATAGAGAGGCCTCTTGAGTTGCTTTAAATGTCTCATTACAAATGCTTCATTAGAAACTACGTCACAGATTGTGTCAATCTGGTCCGCACTTTCATGCCAAAAAGTAAAGACTTTCAAGCTGTGCCTTTCTTACCATTAAGTTTCCAATCTGTTTTTAGAATCTCAATCAGTTCTTTAAGGAATGCAAATGTTACTTCTCCCTTTAGTGCTGAAACTAGCCACTGGGAAATGCACATGCATAATGCTTTCCTGTTCCTGCATGTATTGAAACAATAATCGATGCTGGAAGGGCAGGTTATTTCTATGTATTTTCCGAAGGACGCACGAACCTTCTACACTCATAGGGACAGATCACCCCCTTCACATTGTCTGAACAGAAATAATTCAGTTGAAATCAATATTTCATGTGACGAGAGTTTAATCAATATCAAAGTGAGAAGCCTTAAGACCATTGGGGCTGAAGCTGATCTTATGACAGTGTAACATGAGTCAAGTTTCTTCAAACCTGTTTATCCCCTCAGCTGGACCTGGTTTACAACACCACCAACGTACTTACTTCAGGACACTACTCTTAACTGCTACTTTCTCTGTAGTGCAACTTGGCTCCATTATTGTTTCCTACATACTCAGGAGCCTTGCCTGCTTTACAGACACTGGGAACTTTAGTTTTGTCAGTAACCCTTACTATGCTGTCTAATATCTGAATGGTAGAGGTCTTCTCCTTCTGCGGTTCCTGAACCACGTGGTAAAATATAGATTATTATTTTGCTGCTGCTGCTAACTCAGTCTCAGAAGCGGAGTTAAAAAATTCCAGTTGGTAGGAAACCATAAAGAACTTGTACAGGAAAGTGTTCTCAAGCAGATTATTAGCAGTTAAATTAGAGGCAACCAGTGAAAGCGTGAGATGGAAAAGCCAGCACCTTGGATATGGGAAGCTCAAATCAGATGAAAACAGAGGGTAGAATATATGAAATACACCGCAGATTATTCCTTGTTGACTGTGGTGGAGAAGAAGATGGATAAAACACCTGCTCTGCTGGCAGCCGTGCATCCAGACAGCTTCATCTGTCTGATGGTTCTGGCTGAGAAACACCAGACCATCATCTTGTAACAAGGTAGGATCTCAGAGACCTCCACAGCCTCTACCTTAACCTTTCTTTACCACTGTCAAGGTTTCCTAAGACCTAACCACAATATCAACACAGCCCATGTGTTTCCATCCTATCAAAATATTGATTGCAGACTGTGACTATGTTTCACTCAGTCTTCTTTCTATTAACCCCTCATCTGCTTTTGTCTACCCACATACACTTTGTTTCCTATGAGTGCATGACCCATACTATTCTCCTCTAGACTCTACATCTATCTCCCAGGGTGGTGAACATTAAACTGGACACAAGACTACAGCGACGCTTTATTGGGAGTAAGTAAAAGAGTTTTTGTTGCACATCATGGTGTGATACCTGCTTTTTTATCCAAACGAAGTCACAAAGTTTGGTTGGGATCTGCTGTAATTTCTAGACTTCTTTGAG
The DNA here is from genome assembly GCF_022539395.1 of Myiozetetes cayanensis. NCBI lineage: Eukaryota > Metazoa > Chordata > Aves > Passeriformes > Tyrannidae > Myiozetetes > Myiozetetes cayanensis. The sequence continues at coordinate 33,590,087 of NW_026086604.1, read as the reverse complement.
TAGATCTATGTCTACTGAAGACTCTTATTTTAGGTTGGTGCCTTTTGCTTCCCAGTATTAAAATTTTGCTTATTGGGCTGCAGATTTTTAGCCCAGTGGGTGGTTTTTTCATTAAGAAACACTTAAGTCCTTTGTCGTTCATGCTGCCCCTCCCAGATGGGAGTCATATGCAGGTTTAACAGGTATATTCTCTATTCCATCATCCAAACCACTAATGAAACACTTAATATCAAGCCCAGGTTATAAGTCCTTGGATGCATCTCCTCAGTTGGAAAGGTAATCCTAACTACTCTCTGAACAAGATTTTCAAAACCAGATTTGCATTGTCCGTGTTGATTTTCATCTACAGCAATCTTCTTCAACCTTATTCAACAAGAACCAGTCAAGACTTTTGAAAAAAAAAAAGAAAAAAAAAGCCACGGACCATCTTGTGCAATGATACCACACGAGATTTAGGTGTGGTGAAAACTAGGTGAAAGCTCTTTTGTCCTCCCTCCTTGTGTTGCATTACCAACGTGTATAGGAGTGTGCACATATTTCTTTTTAACTGTTGTTAGTATCCATTTTGCAACTCACCTCTGATATATTACAAAAGACAAGAGATCAGTCCACAGACTACCAGAAAGGAACTTGAACTAGACCAGGTTCCTCTATGCTGCTTAAGACAAACATCTCTGAGAGAGTATTGAAATCTGTTGGTGTTAAGTTTTATCTATTGCTTCTTGATTAACCTCCTCTCCAGGTTCTGGAGGAAAGGGAGATTTCATACATTTTTATGGCCCAGCATTGCAGTATTTTGGCTAAAGGGTCAAAGATCCTGACAGTTATATGCTTTCTTAATCTGGATGATTTCGGGGATTTTTAGGAATAGACCACAATAGATCAAAGAATGGTGTTAGGTGTTGCTTAGTGCTGGAAATCGTAAGAAGGTGTTTCCAAAGATGGGCACGCTGTCCTGCATTGCGCTCAAGGCCAATTTCCTACAACATCCAAAGCTGAGGCATGACTTGCATTACCATGGCAATGGCTAATGTCATGTCCATCTCCCTTTCAGAGATTAAGATTATCACAGATGCTCAGGGCCTCAGGCCTTCAGCAGACATATTACCTTCTTTCTCTGAAAGAGTTAACCCCAAATCTTGTGACCACAGATTACATATTATGTTATGCACCACACTGTCACAGATGTTTTAACACTTCTACATGCCTGACAGGAGTAGGAGGATCCTCAAGGGAAGCTGTAACTACAAATATATTACATTTAATCTTGAAGGAGAGGCCATGCAATGTCTAATTAGATTTTCCTCACTTCTTCCTCACATTTGGCCAGTTGGATTGTTATGAAGTTTCATAACATCTCAACTGAAGGGAAGGACTGTTTTCTGCTGGAGTTGTTTGCTTCCCAGCTGACTAAATTTCAATTAAGTAGTGGAAGAAATTTAATTGAGTTGTGCTGAGTTCTCCAATGACTAACAAGTCTGCTCCTGAGGTCTAGAAGAAAACATTATATCACCTGCGATGTGTGTCATCTCAAGGATGAGGCAGCAGAGCTGAAGGAGCACTGGAACATGTACAGCTGGATTTCTTCTTTTCCAGATGAGGTCCAGCCAGTATAGTCCATGTATACACTCTCTTAAAGAGAACAGAGTAGTAAAAGTCTCCAAAATCAACCCATCCATATCTCATCATAGAAACTACTAACATTTACAAGACCAAAAACTTGAGCACAGGGTTTTGAACATACTGATTTAAATGCTTCTTTGAGTATATGTAGATCGCTGTGATGGTGTTTACTGAGCTCATTCAGAAGCCAGAAGCAATCTGCACTGGCTACACACTATACCCACATCTGCCAGCCTTGCTGAGAGGCGTCACTTCTTAGCTCCTACAGAGGACACAAGCTACTACTGTCTCACAGGACTGTCCTGTACGTTGTGTAGGTACTAGTCAGTCAGGGAACTTGACACGGGAATTTCTGCATTTTTCTCCTTTTCATAGCTTAGATGTATCCTCCAAAAATGTCAGCTTGCATTTCAGTTACCTCCTCCTTTTGCTACTTCGAAAATGGAAAGATCCATTTAAGTGAATATATAGTGTTAGCAAAATATAGTGTTACTCACTGTAAGGTATCTCTGCACTGCCACAGCAGCACTGAAGAACATTTATGCTACCAAAAAGAGGCAGTCTGACTGTACATCCTGGACCCACACTCATTTTACAGTTGCCATTAGGTTGTGGCTGAACCCTACCCCTAGTCATGGGCCAGTGAGAGTGGAGAGCAGTCTGTAGCCCACTGAAGAATGTGGGCAGGATAGAGACTGCTCTCCCTGAGGTATCAGATGCTAAAAAGCTGAATGACCTCTGCATAATTTTGGTTTTACAGCTGTGGAGGGTAATGCAGCCTCCCAAGAAGCAGCTGAGCAGTCCTAGCCTATGGCACAGCCCTTGGTGCTCCAGCTAAACTGCTCTCTTGGATCACCTTCCAGCTGGCTTTTTAATTAAGGTGCTCTGTTCCACTGAAAATGGTGTCTACCTCTCCACTACACTGAGTTCTCTAACCCAGTGGGGAAACACACCAAAAGATGTGGGCACTGGTGGTAAACGCAGGCCACACAGATCCAAGTCAGAGCAGAGACACACCACTTTTATTGTGAAACAGAGTATCCATTGTCCCAGACTGACTAGTCAAGAGAAAGGCTCTCCAGTTCTCAAGTGCTTTCAGAGCTGGACTCGGTGTATTTCTAGGAGGTCTTTCATCAAACATGCTGAATTCAACTTAGAGGTGACAACGACCGGCATGTCATAACGAAGGATTTCAGGTTAAATGATCTGAAGACGCTTTCTGGTTTTTCTGGCTTTAAATCTTCCTACCTATTTTCACGCCATCTGCATTGACCCATCTTCATTCTCCATTTTCATACCTGTCTTCATACTTTTTTGTGCTTGATGGTACAGAACCAGCACCAGTCTGGAGAAATACATCTACTATCTTTCTTCTAATGTGGCCTTTCTAGAAACCATTTGATTTTTTTAAACTGACATCCTCTTCACCATAAATGTTTTCTACCAAAGGCTCACAGCAAATATCTGCCCATTCACGGCCTTTTCAAAGTCACTGCCATTGTTAATTCAGATTTTGTTTGTGTTTAAAAACTAATGTATTGATGCACTGAATTTTTATGACTCATCTAATTCTCTAAGTAGGTGGATTGTATTCCTTCATGCAGTAAAAGCATACTTTAATCTCAGCCACCCATTTCTTTTAATCTTCAAAGGCAGAATGACACAATCCAGCAGTGCAGTTGACTGCTGTTTGAGGAATATTTCTAGTCCTGCACCTGTGTCATAAAACAGACCTTCAATTATCCTAGAACTTTCCAGCATGTCTTCACACTACTTCAGTTCTCTCCTGGCTCCACGAAACGTGGTTTAGACATATTTCAGGCCAGTCTTGAATTCTGCTGGGCTCCATGCCTGTCTGGGCCTACAGGAACTCGTGAAGCCAATGGATGTAGCGTCACCTCTCCATGTTCCTCTTTTCCCCAGCTCAGACTCTTGGCTTCCCAGCATCGACCAGTTTGAATCTGACTCTATTTAATAGCACCAACTCAGAACAAGAGCTCAAGATACATGCACACATGTAGCTGTTTCTGTCTTTGGACCATAAACTTGGAGGCTGACATGCAGAAAAAGCTTAAGGGCAGCCAAGAGACTTAGAAGAACCCAAATGCAAGGTTTCCTGCCTCCTACGTATGGCCAACAGACAGCAAAAACTTACCAGTAAAGAAGAAGTCAATTAGGCCTCATCTATATTTAGAAAGGCAAAATATGGAGATAGATGTTTCTTCCTCAATACCAGTGCACAATGGTAGCCTCTGCTATGTACTAACTTCCATCTGAGCTGCCTTGACCAGTTAATCTATCAGCTGCTCCTTGTGCCAACGTACATACCTGATTAAAACCACCAAAAGTCTTCCACTAAACTTGCAGACAAAACACAGTAGATGTAATAGTCCCCCTTCCCAGCCTTTGTTCCATATTTGGCTGTGTCAGACTGTCTAAGCACATTTCTTAAAGCAAGAATGAAGGTGTTGTCTGCATCAGATTTGCTGGAGAGAGTTTTTATTAATTGTCCTTCATCTAGGATAAATTACATACATTCAGTAACTCCAGCTTCAGAAAATACATCAGAAAGAGTAAGGAAGTGGTATTAAATCAGTTAAATCAACTCAGCACAGGTACTTACAAGTCCTACATGTAGCTTTTGACTGATTTATAATTACTTAATTCCCTGAAATTAAAGAAAAATTAGCTGCCTGATTGATCTTGTAATCCAGGGGCCACAAACTGCCCTTGTTAATAGAAGACCTGCTGGTTTGGATAATAGAGAGAATTGCTAATTTACTTGCTATTCACTATGCTATAATTTTTCCTCTGAACTGAATTGTTAAAAATAAACAATTTCTTTTCCTTCCCAAATAGGAAAAAAGAGAGAATTTATTACCAAAAGTGTTTTGTGGCTTTAGGGGGAAAGTTAAATTTAGAACTTAGACTAGTTGCACAAAATGCTTTATAAATATTTTAAAGAGCTAGCTTCCACTTTCTACTGAATATAGATAGGAGTAGGGAACAAACTGAAACAAGGTTTTGGGAGGGAGTGCTGTCCCTGAAGCCTGATGTACTTTTGAAAATGCGTGAATGTATTTCACTTGGGATTTAACCTTTCCTGGTTCTGTAACTTGGCTTTATAAAACTGCAAAGCCCATGATAGCCAGACTGGTCAGACAGGAACCTGTTGGTGACTCAGTCTGTAGCCCAAGAACTCCCTGCCTTCTGCCCAGATGTGCCTACACTGGTCCTTCCTCTCCTATAAACTGGGGTACAGCTCTGGCTGCTGCTCCCCGGGCATGGGCCCAGGTGCTTTCTCAGGAACGCTGTGCTGTATGAACATGTCTGTTTGTTAGCACATATTTAGTTTTAATGCAGCATGCCATGCTTGATTTGTGATGCCCACTAAGCAGAGACCAGTCCCCACTTTCGATCTGAGCCTCGCCTACCAGCTGCGCCATGCTCTGCCGGCCCCTGTGCCTCTTTAGAGCCTGGCTTCCCCTTTCCACACTTGTTATGATTTCTGGATGTCCTTGCAGTGAAATAGAACCAGAATGTCCCCTCCTCACCTCCTTGTCTCAGCAAGCAGGAGACAACTGGGAGCTAAGTAAGGCCAGTCGCCTCCCATGGAAAATGCGCGCCTGTCCAAGCTCAGCCTGGGGCACAGCAGAGGCAGGCTCAGGCTGAGGTGGCTGATGGGCAGACAGGTTCTCCCAGGAGCTAGTCCTTCAAGTGGCTCTATTAAAGGTGGTGTTCAGGACTCTGGGACGCATTCCTATAAATCCTTTGCACCAAACTCTCTCCGAACTGATGCACCAGAATAGAAGCAAAGAACGTGTGGGGATTGTGTGCAATAAACCCCGAAAGCTTGGCCAGACCAGAGGTTTGGATAAAAGCCTGGATCTGGGATCTGGGCACACTTTGCAGTGTATACACAATATATGTCAAGAGTGACATTTTAGAAGAGCTTAGGAGAAGAAGGAATGATGACTTGCATCTCCCTGAACATAACTCCAATTACAGAACTAGAAAAGAGCAATCAGCCCTTTTTAACCACACTTGTTCTCATAGAAGAGTCAGGAAATTAAAGAGATTTTTTTTTAGGCAAAGAGATCAAATGAATTTAGGTCTCACACTTCAAAAAACCTGGCACTCTTACCAAACAATGAAGAATTTCAATAGGAAAGAACAATTAATTACTCCAAAGAGGCTGCTAAATGTTAATAAGCACAGAACTTGGAGATAATAATTTTCATCTGACAACTATTCCCATCAACAGTTGCTCTGTTAAGGAATATTTAGAAATCCTGATTGAAACTTTTAAATATAAAGACAATAATGTTGTATTGTTTGATAGTCTCACAGCCTGGACACAGTACATAATTTTGTTGGAATAGTGCAGGTAAAGAGGAAAAGGTATTGCACCAATGCAACAAGAGAAAAAAAGGAGCTGAGTAATTAGAAACAGTTAATTACCACATACAGAAACCAGTATTCATACGACAGGGCAGGCCTGGACTAAAGCAAAGACAAATGTTGTCCACACTTTCAAGCAGATCTGGTCAAAGATTTATCAGAATGTGATATTGTAAAATGGATTCCTCTTTTTTGTAAGAAACTTTGGGATGAAATATTAACCATAAACTCCCATTGAGATGATGACAGTGATCACTTTCATAAAACATATTATTGAGAACTATGTGTCTATGTTCAGAAGAATAAAAGTAAATTTTTTATTAATTCATTAAATGCATATACATGTATATACATGTGCTCATAGTTTCAGAGGGAGAATAATTTAAATATGGTAATTGTCAGTCTATTTTAACCAAAACCTCTTTCTTGTCACTGGTGCTACTCTGTAGAAAAATCAACCTACAAGCAGGAAAATGCATTATTCAAAGGACTTGGGAAGCCACAGTAATAGGTATTTGACTGACCCAAGTATTCACAAGGCTAGTGGTCATCAAAGACAGTCTAAAGCTGAAAAAGAAAAAAATAAAAGTGCCTTCAGTTTGTGGATTCAGGATATGTTTGCAGCAGTGTGTCAAAGTACTGCTGCTGATTCCACAGAAGTACAGAAGGGACCTCTGGAAGCCATCCAGTTCAACCCCCTGCTCAGGGAGGGCCACCCAGAACCTGTTGCCCAGTAATACATCTGGACAGCTTTTGAACCTCTTCAAGGAGAGAGGTTCGTAGGTGGTACCTTCCTTTTCATGTTATTACTGAAGCAAAACTAGGCCTACCATTACAACATCACGTGAAATGAAAACTGTAAATCTTAGGGTCTCATAAGCTCACAAGATTTTATGTTTTAGACTAAATCTGGGTAGGTCACTAAAACAGAGATTCAATTTCCTTCATTATTTCTTAAGGGAAAAAAAAAATCCTGTAAAACCATATTTAAAATAGAAAATCATTTCTTTGTTCCAGAGGTGGTCACATTATGGGATTGAAGGAGCCATAGAAAAGCCTAAGAGTAAATTCTATTAACATCATGAGACAGCTTTGTCTAGCACTTTGCTGTTTGTCCCTAGATTTTAAGTGAATTTGAAAACTATTTCTGTCACATTTCAGGCATGGTCTCTCATGTGCTCTGACACATCACACTGGGCTGTGCATGTGACATCATGTTTTCCTTAAAGAAAGAAGTCTGATGTGACCTATACAACTGCATGCTGTGAGTCACGGCATGATGCATTGGGCAGGAAATCTAAAAAGAGGTTTTTGCAAAATCCACTATTAAGAGTTAATTTTTCATCTTGGGAAATACAAATGTTAAAAAATAAAAAAATACTTCTAAAAATGCCAAATTCCTCTGCATACATTGTTTAGATCTAGATTGGTGGTTGCAATATATGATTTTCTTTTAAAGACTTAAATTAACAGATAGATTAGATAGATAGGTAGCAATAGAAATGTTCTTTTCAAGTTGTTTTTCTTCTTCCTAAAAGACATTTTTATTTCCTAGGTAAGATAAAGATGAAATGAGTAAACTGTGTAATATACAATGAAACAAATGAAAGCTTCTCCTTATCCTGAAATTGCAAAGAGAATAGCTCTTTGCTGGGTCTTTCAAGCTGTATTGTAATTACTTTCATGATGAGAGCTGGTTGAATTTCAAATTCATGTCACTTATTGAGCTGTTAGCTTCATAGCAGGATTTTATCTTCTCTCTGAACTCTAGTGGGTCACAGCAGGGCCTGAGCAGCATTGAGTACACAGCTGTTTTATCTAGCAGTTGAGTGTTGTGGAGCATCTCAGCATCTCTGAATCCCAAGTAGCTGGACTTTGGTCCCAGTTCAATGTCCACTGAAGTCAGACACATATGAAAGATACCTCATACTCTTACCAATACACCCTTGAACCCTTCCAGCCTACCATGAAGGATCCCTAGAGAGCTGGAGCCCTTCTCTGACAGAAAGCAGGAGGACCTGTGGGGGCGGGATGCTAGAGCCACAGACAGACACAAACCTCCCTGCAGCCCACTGCTGTGGTCACAGCTCACCGCTTTCCATGACTGCCCAGCTTACAGAGCCGCCTGTGGTAGCCAAGTCAGTTAATAGTTTAAACATCAGATTGGGATTTATTTTGCTTGTTTTCACTGAGGTGGGAGCACTTGCACAGGTGGCTGAGTGAGTAGATCAGAGTAGCCATAGCTTCTAAGAGCGAGTAACACTGAAAAGCTGGGGCAATACGTCTTCTGCTGGCAGAGCCACATCCAGGACAGATTGTCTACAGCCTGTTTTACTCTGAGTGCCATACTGCTGTACCTAAGCTCTTCTGGGAATAGAATTAGCTCATTTAAAACTTTCTCAGGTCTCTCCAGGTTACATAGCACCCTGTGAAGAGCAGACACCTCCACAAACAAAATCCTTCTCCACATCCAGGAAGGTCGCGGCTGCATTAACCTCTGGATTGCCTTTGTCTTTTCCTTCCCAGCAGTGCAAGATAGTTTGATGCAAGGAAAAAAATTAGTACCAATCTGTGATGCTGATACATTGTGAATAACCCTCCATGGAGCAAAGTTGCATGACTGAGGGCCAAAAAGGCCAGCTGAAAAACCTTGGAATAAACTCAGGATGTAGCAGACTGTCCATTGCCAGTCAGGGTCCAGTATGACATAACTGCTTTAGGGTGAGCCTCCACTGAATAACCTTATCAACTCAAGTTGGGTGTGTAAAATTAAACGTTGCAAATACTCAAACCATCCCCTGTGTTTCCTCCTCCTGATTTTTGCTGGCATGATGGAATATTGTCCTGCATGTTTATTTCCCTGGCTTCCTTCCTCCCCTGTTCTGGTCAGTCACAAACAAGAAAGAGTGTCTCTCCTCCACAAATCTCTCATCCCACTCTACCTCCCTGAGAGCTCAGTGGCAACTAAAGATTATCCTTCAGTTAGAGAACCTCCTCTGATTCTCTTGGGAATCAGCTCTGCTAACTCACTTTTTCCTTGCCTGCTCCAAAAGGAACATGGCCAAGTGAACTGAATATCAGCAGCAATTAAATTTGTAATGGTCTCTAAACAAATACCCTCTCTCAATAATTTCAGTTTGCTTGTTTTGCTCAGGCAGCATCTGTAGTCAACTTTTGATGAAGCTTTTTGACTCAAATGAGCCAGAGCCATGAAAATAATATATTCACTTAAGCATATTCACATTCCAGTTTTAAAAATACAACTGTTGCGGGGTGGGCAACTAAATTTAATGCATACATGTTTGTGCACAATGAAATCTACATATGTATCTGTAATGCTGCCTCCATCAGCTTTGCACCTTACTTTTACACTGGCAGGGATTTTCTGAAAAGGAGTAAAATAAATCTGCCTGCTAATTAAATTTAGGAATAAAGCTTTTAGACATACTATCAAAATAAAGTAAATTGATTTGCTCACAGTTCTGTGCATTTTGATTCAAGTTCAAAGTACAATTAGTTTTTTTTCTAGTGTGCAATTACACATCTGCACATAAAATAGTGTGCCCTTCATTCAACCATCTCCTTGTATTCACTGAATGTTAGTCATATCTTGTCATAAATTGTACCTTTCCATAAGTAATAAATAAGGTAGTAGTAGAATGGCATTCCCATTCAGATTATCTATTCTAAATCTGCAGTAAGCAAGTATTTCCTTGAATACCAATTTTAAAATCAATTGGATGCTATGTTTGGAAATTTCATTGCATAATATAGATGACTGGAGTCATTAACTTGTGCATAACATTAATGTAAATTCATCTGTAATCTTCTGCTTGAGGGGAAGGTGAAAAGCAATTTGTTTACAGCAATAATGGTGGAGAACAGTCTCAAGATGCTCACAGGAAGTGTATATAATTTGAAGAAGGCAATTTGAGTTTATCCAAGAGCAAGTACACTGGAAGGGAAAAATTAAGCCAAAGCATTCTTTTCTGAGGCAACAGTAGACAAAAGAGCCAACTTTCACACCTTTGTTTTCAGGGCTGGGTATGTGCCCTCTGTAATGACAGCGGGGAAAGAAACATTCGGGTGACAGCTTAGTGATTTATATCTCATGATGTCCAGAAAGACTGATCCAAACTTTGAAGACAAATGGAGTAACTCCCAGATTTACACCAACTTAAAGCAGAATTTGCTTGTGGGTAGTAGAGGAAATAGAGGGCTTGTAACTAAGGTACAAAAGTCCTTTGTAAGGTAGACTTGATGCAATTTTTTTTCAATAGGTGTAATGTAAGTACTTAGCAGAGTGTCTTTCTCTGGCCCCTTGACATTTAAACAGGAATCTATTAGTCAACTGATGTCATTAGCTAAAGTACATTCTTTCTAAGGATGACACTGATGATCTAATCGATCATCATTATTAAGCTAACATCAATCAACTGCAGGTAGACTACAGCAGCTGCCTGATAGATCAAGTTCCTCTACTAAAGTTGGAGACAACAGACTTCTTTTCTATTCCTTGCTTTTTAAAACTCACAAAATGTGGACAGGCCAAATTCTGCCACTGATTTCCATAGCGGTGTTATTTTAGATTTATGCCAGTGTAAGAAAATAAGAGGAATCTGTATTTGCTTGTTTCAGCAATGGGAAGACCATAAAACTGTCATGGTTGTGGCATAACAGTTTGGAAGAATAAGTAAGACACTTGCCTGCTGGGTACCAAAGACAAAATTTATTGACAAGTCTCAGCTTTAGACATCAGCCTAATACAGTGAAATCAACTGTTAGAAATTCATAGTTCTTTTCACAGCAGATTTTAGCAAAAAACGAAGGGATATCCTATAAATAAGACAAATGTTGATCTGAAGATTCATTTATTCACTACTGACTGCATTCACTGTGTTCCCTTGGTTTGTTGAAGCTATTTTATAGATAATTTTATATGTATATTGAGCAAAGTTATCAACTATTAGAATGATAATAATTTTGTTCAGGGAACGGGATACTACCAGCTTCTGGGCTGATTCTCTTCTCCATTTACTTATGGGAAGGGCATGAATCACAGCAGAGTGGGTGTGGATCAACAGTGACCTCCACCAAGGTGATACTTCGAGCAGTAAACAAGTGTGAGGAAAGAGGTGAACTTTGCCAGGAAAAGAGCAGGTAAACAAGGAATAAAAAAAAGAAGTAGAGTTTAAAACTATTCTTTTGTAATTATTTGGTTATTCTTCTCCTACAATAACACAGGACTGATTTTTGTAGTGCTACCCAGCTCATAAAGTGCATGTTCCTTATAGCAGAGATCTGGCACCCAGCTTGGTCTGGAAGGATCGTCGCAGTCTGGAGCTGGCAAACAGACATGGTCGAAGCAATCCACATTATCAAGCCCATGTTCAAGAAGGGTCCACTACCACTGAGTTTTTAAAGGGTACACAGATGGAGAAATTCCTGACCATGAGTAAACAGAATATGGAAATGTCTGAAATGGGCTTCTGGTCTCTGAGAAATTACCTGTCCATGTCGACAGACCAGTGCCTCGATGTCTGCCCTCAGGACAGTAGCACAGTCATGAAGTGATCCCATAAAGGCATGTTTCCTTCCAGGAGCAGTAAGACCAGGGCAGGCAGAGCCTGTGCCATAGGGAGGAGATGTCGTACCAGCCTCTGAAAGACAGGAATGAAAGGGAGAGGAGCAGCAAGCCAAGATGGGGGTGCCTGTCAGGTCTGCCTCATCCCTGTCAGATGTCAGCTGCCTCCACTGCTTCTAACTATAAATGTGACAGATAGGTGCCTCATGCCAATGGGTGCTTATAATCATGCATGATGAAAGGATCTGAGATTATGGTGCTGTCAGTGGATTCTGTGTCAAACTGGAAATTTATATTTAGTATTTACCTCACTTCAAGTCACTTAAGTTATTACCACAGTCCTTAGCCAATTCTGGGCTCTGCTCCCTCCACCCTTACATCTGACTGAGAAGTTATGGAAGTGATATTCAAAAGAGCCTGTGGGAGGCAGACGCCCAAACTCCAAAGAAATTCAGTAGAACTTGGGTATCTCAGGGATCTTTCAGAACGTGTGCCCACTGATTGCCAATTAAATGGAAAGTGCTTTATCTTAACCCAATCCCTCAGCACAGTTTGAAGTGATGGCCCAAGGTGCCAAAGACCTGGAGAGCTAAAAGAGGTCAGCAGCAAATTCTGGGACATCCATTATGAGGCGTAAATTACCGGATACAGCTTGGCCTTACTCAAGGCACCTGGTCCAAGCACCACCTACTTCTGTTCCAGATTCAGAACAAGTTCTCCAGTTATTTGCACTTCTCCATCAGCTCAACTGTAATTATGTCAGGATCATCTTGTCACTGCAACTCTACCAGGATGCCTCAAGAGCCACAGTTTTCTAAGGTGGATGAGTTCTCACCAGAATGAATCTTGCATGAGAACAACTGCCTTTGGGCAGATTCTGGTAGCACCTCTGGACATCATTCTTTCGGAGAATTTATTAGTCTGAGGCAAAAAGAATGATGTGACAAAGATGTACTTCAGCTTTAGTAAAATCAGCTCCACTGAGACAATGGGCAGATCATCAAACAAACAAATAGGCTTGCATTCTTGCTCTTCTTCCAGTTAAAAGTCATCACCAGTCTAGTTCTTGGTTGATCTCAGCATAACCTGTTCATCAGCAAACCATGGAGTCTCTATGGTCCATATTACCAGAAGTGTTGTGTATGAACACAAAGAAAACAGAAAAAAGCACTGTATTCTCTGTCTCAACAATCCTGCCACTGATAACAATGTGCAATTTTACTCAGTGGTGGACTAAAACAGGAGACTATGGGGTTAGAATTACAGATATATATATTCTGGATCATGTAAATATCTGCACAAGTGAAAGTGAGTTGGAATCTTTCACGCTATTCCTGAAATTATTCTTGGATTTGGAATAGACTCCACAGTTATCCAGCAAATGAGGTCTCCTGCACTCACAACTTACTGGGGTACGACTACAAATTATATGCCAGACAGATTTTAGAACTGACCTTAAATATCACATGTATTTAGCATAGACATCTAGTTAACAGCAACCAGCTCACAACACTCAGTTCTGTATGCTATGTGCAAAATTTCTTAATCTATATATGAAAAAGCATCGATTATAGGTTGCCAGATACATTTCTCTTGAACTGATTTTTCTACTCTTGAGTCATACTCTCATAATTTTTTAATCTGCTTATAGCAAATTGTGACCACATTTACAGTTTATCATTTTAATATCTCACTATTTTTAATATTATAAAATAGTAGTACCGGAATTATGACTTTAAATAAACAGAGTAACCATTGATACATGAAGTACTCCATACTTCATTGATAGTGCTAATAAATATTTATTTGGTCAACAGCAGAAGTAAAAAATCTCTTCCAGCCACATCAAATTGACACTATCCTCTTAATTCTTAATTTTCATGATTTCATCTGAATTAAAAAAAAAATAAATTAAGAAGTTCCGTGTTCATTTCTGGCAGAAAAGTAAATGTAACCTTAGTAAGTAATACTGTTTTGTTCTCAATTTAAAATGCTTTATTATCAGACAGCTCTTGTCTAACAGACTGGCTCAATATAACACCTTAAAACACCTGAATAATTTTCCTGTAATGAAAACTTTCTGTTTACATCTGAAAATACTCTGCTCAAATTGTAGGCATAACTTTGCAGAACAAGTCTTAATAGAAACCTATTTGTTTCTTGGTACCTTTCAAGAAGAGGAGCTGTTGCTTGCTCTGACCTTTCTCAGAATGATGCACATACTTATACCTGAAAGGTTCAAGCTGACTTTTGCAATACCTACTTCTGTAAGAGAGGGTGCTCAGTATCCAACAGAAATAAATCAAATCAGTGATCTTTACTTCAAATACATTTGTTAACTTCTACCAGTTTTCTCTTTCCCGTCTAAGGTTGGAGGGGTGAAGGACTTACCTGTCTGTGCAAGTCCTTACTGTTTTTCTCCCAGTCCAAACATAAAGTTTCCCAGATTCTTCGGGCACATTCAGCACTGGTCTGCCATTTAAGATACAAAGAATACCCACAGATATTTATGCCCACAGAAATAAAGCAGGTGACTCAGCATGTCCTGAAGTTAGTAAACCCTCTAGGACTCTCTCCCAAGCTGACTCCTTATTCAGATCCAGTTTCCTGTTTCTCACACATTATCATGATGTTCAGGAATGCTTCCTGATCTTTGAGCCAAACTATTTAATTTACAAACTTCCAACACACAGAACTTTACAAAAAAATAAGTTTGCAACTTGTTCAGATTATTTGTTTGCTCCTTGGACAGTGTTGAGACATGGAATGTTTAGAAAAGGCCTCACCAGCTTTTTCAAAGTATATGAAAAAAAAAGCAAACTTTTCAAAAAATTTTGCGTCCTTGAACATCAGAACCAAATACCTTTTCTCACAGGGGCTAGTTTCTGCTCCTGTGTGAAATGTTACTAGAATGCTGAATCAAAATTACTCCAAATGCCAGGATTTTTCAAAGCTTGCCAAAGAAATTACCAGAAATTGGGTTTTGTAAAGAAATCCAGGAGCATACTTTTGTTGCCATTTAGAAACTGCAAGTCAGCATATGGTTCAAGATCACATTTCTTGACCTCTCATCAGGATTCCTCACTTACCTTGTGAGCGTTTCTGAGTCACATCAAGTTGAAGTTTCCTGAAATCCTCATGCCCAGATCTTTCAACAACCCTATTAACTCCTCACTACTCCCCTCCTTACGTTTGTCCTTACTGATTATTACTCCCCTAATGCCTACAAAATACAATAAAGTAATGAAAATTAGACTTAGGCCAGCAGCACCAATACTGTTTTACAAGCATTTCACTACTTTACCCCTTAAAAAATGGACTTCTGCATTTGTGTGTGGCAAGATACTGAAATTTACTGATAAATATTTATAATTTCTTTTTTAAGTAAATGCAAATATAATGTTATAGTTTACGCCTTCTATGTCCTGATTCTCCTGAATATATAGTAGAAATAAAAAAAAGAAAAATAACCTGAAAAAGGGTAGGATATGATGAAAAAGAAGTTAAATGGGTTTATCCTTAAAAGATAACAGCAATTTTTTTATTTTTTAAAAAATTATACTACCACTCTGTGTATTAAATGCTAATTGCCAGAAGAGTTTATATCATGAAATGCTTATGCATCTAAGATACAGAAACAAATGCAGATTTCTTCAAATTTTCCTCTGGGAGTTATTGTGGCGAATGTTTGAATGCAAGTAACTCATTAATTAAAGATGAGGGGAACTTCTGTGCCACTGTTAAAATAATGCATGCCAGTTTTGTCCTGAGCCAAAATAAATGAGTCCATAAGTCTTATTCTCCATTCTTTTGCATCAGTGAGGTGTGTGTATGGTACCCATGATATCATTAAGCTTATAACCAGCAAGAATTTATGCTAAGAGAGAAGAATATCAGTGTAGTATACTTTTCATGCTGTATAACAATCAGGGTTTAACCATATTTATTTCAGGCCTAAAGTAAGTGGTAAAATGTTCATAAATATAATGAATAAACATTACCATGGAGCTTTGTACCAAATCCATCAAAACAGATGAAAATACTTTCTTGATCCCTAGGTCAGTTGGATTTCTTCCCTCTCATACTATGGTGTGGTGCTTCCTTTGGGCAGAAGTCTGTAAGACCTCTCAGACAGCAGGCAACATAGTGAGGACTGGCATTTCTGGGAAGGGGAAGGCTGATGATCTCAACATTTTTAAAATTAAAATTATTAGTATAAGTATATATTAGTATTTATTATTAGCGCTTGCACACTGATAATCTTGAATTATTAGTGTGAATAAATGTCTGGAATCAGTTAGACTGGGATCTCTAAAGTAGATTCTTCTTTCTCAGGATAGGGAACACCTGACTGCAGTTATCTTCTTTGTCTGACAGGAGGTGAATCTAAAGACTGTCCTAAATATGACGCTTCACTTGGAAGGAAGAGAGGATGGGCAAGGCAAGAAAAGTTCTAATGACTTAATTGCTTAGTATTACCTTTTTTTGAGGGGGCTAAAAAATCCTACAATTTTCACCTTTCTAATGAGCCTAAACATGAGACACATTATTCACTTTCTGCATATGTTTGCTGAGCATCCTGCACAGCTCCCAGTTGGGAGAGCAGTCTACTGGAGGTAGCTGGAGTGCCCACTGGCAGATAGAGGAGCTTTGCTTGAAATCCCCACCCTCAATAAGGCCACCAGTGGACATGAACATCCTTCAGCTGCGCTCTGAAGTCCTAAAAAGTAGGCAAGGAATATCCATGCAGCTTTTGCCTTTTATGCTGGTCTATTTTGCAGCAAGGGATTGAAGAGACAGAGTCTGCATAGCAGCCTGATTGCCAAGAAATTCCCATGGTGGGCAGCCAAGTGACAGGTTGTCCCAGCAGGGTTATAGGTCATCTGGGTTTGGCTCCTGCTTGCATGGGTATTTCATTATTTGTACACAGGGGGATAACAGGGACAGGAATGACTGAGAACTTTTTCCCACCATCTTCTGCCTGCTCCACCACCTTAAAAAATCTACACATTAAAACAATCTCTGAGACACTTAGGGATGTAGACTTTAAAACTGCTTTTCAGGGGTTAAAGCTGACCCACCATCTTCCAGACTGTGGTAGAAAATGCTTTGCCCTTGAGTTACTGATCTAAACAAGAGCCACTGCCACAAAGATGTTTAGGATTTACAGTTCTATGAAAAGGAGGGCGATTACACGTGGTTCAACCTGAACACAGTTTGTTCCCCATTTTGCCAGCTATCAATTAGTCATGAAGCCCTAATTTTACAGCTGTATTTTCAGAGTATCCTAATTCAAGAACCTTGAGTCCACAGAAGATTACAAAGATATTTAGAAGCAAGAAAAGAAGGAAAATATTCATCTAGTATCACCTTTGATCTTTCTTTATACAGTATGCTAGAAGCACTGTTACAGAGCTTTGTTTGTTCAAAGTGCTGTGTTTATATTAACTTAATAAAAATTGTCATGGTTTATAACAACTACCTAAACAGCAACAAAATACTGCTATAGAAAAAAGTACATAAACTCACTAGTCAGTGAATAAACTTACTGCTTCTTTGGTGTTCCACAGAGGCCAATGCTAAGAGGATAAATCTTACAGTTAGAATAGAAGAAGGTAAAATTCACATATTTGCTGTGACCTCTGACATCTCACTGCTACCAGCTGCTAAAATGCATAAGAAAAGAATTGCCAAGAAGAAAAAGGCCATGGTGTCAACATAAGAAGGACTGAGGAAAAAACGTAGTGGGCAGAATGATGTAAAGACTGTCCTTTGCCACCACAGGAAAAACAAAGCAAGGACCCCAGGGAAAGCTCTCCTCCAAAAGCCACGTAATCCCTCCCCAGGAGTACACTAAGCTCTGTCAAACACCCACCTGGATGGACAGTCTTGTTGAAGGCTGCTCCTGACCTTTTCCCTCAGCCTGTCAGAACTCCCCTTCCAGACCAAATGTATTTACTAGCAGCTATGTTTAACTTGTTCCTGCAATTTGGCAAAAACTGCCCTGTCCACAGAGCATTCAGAAGGGGATGTGGCTACTGATGTGGTTGGGCTTTACTCCTGCACCCAAATCCACAGATGGGGACTGAGTAGCTGGTAGGCAGCTAATAGCAGAACTTGTAGCCACTGCTGGTAGAAAGTGTCTTTACTGAAGAGAAAAGTTTGTCTTATTTATTTATTTATGTATTTTGATTTGTTATGCAAAAATGCCTCTAAGCACTCTGACAGTAATTAAATTTACAATCCCCATAGGATTATTCTGTGATTTATGCCAGTGTAGGTATTGACAAGGTGCCTGTAAAACCATACTGTTCCAGCACACAAAATGAACATATGTGTCATGCTGAGGGAGCAGTACTGTTGTTGGTGTACACTCACCTCCCACATGAAACGCCATCATACCTGTTAAATGACACTTGAAAATGTGTTAGCACTTAACCAGAAATATTTTCAAAATAACACTTGAACATAAGAATTCTTAACTGCTGGAAACTTTCCCCTAATTTCCTGCTAACATTTACTTACTGAAGAAGCTCACTTCCCAAACAGATTGCAAGGAAAAATTAGAGAACCTACTGGCTGAGCTGAAAGCCCAGACTCTGAATGCTTTTTAATAAGATCTTGACATTTCTCATTATGACCCTGCTTAACACAATGCTCTTCAATTTTGTTTCCTGAAAACATGTTTTACTGAAAAGAAAGAAACAAAAACTGTAAAAACCTCATGTAAATATCCCTAGGTCACCCACACCTTGTTACAGACAAATGCTGAGAATATTACTGTTGCACAGGCAAGCACTTAAGAAAAGGTTTGAATTAAAGTTGCCTGTGGAGAAAGTGATGTGGGACTGTGGAACTGAAGACAGTCATAGGGCAAACAAGGCAGGGGAGATAATCCCCTGTACAGGGATCTTACAGACAACCTAATCACATCATTTTGTATCTTTCAACCATGGTATTCTACTCGGGCGGGGGGTTATATGTAATTTTCTAGCTCTGCTAGAAACACTGGAAATGTTCTAGCGTTGTTTTTCCCAGTGATGTTTACCATCAACAGGACCACAGGCACTACAGCAGGACCATAGTCACTACAGAGTCACCAGACAAGACAGGGACAAACATCATTTCTAGAAAGCTCATCATCTCAGACCGCCTTTAGCTCTTGCTTCTGGTCAGGGCTGTGACTTGGCCCTGTAGCATGAGAGCAGGACAGCTGAAGGTAAACCAGAATCTCAGTCCAGGTATTTCACAAGGAGGCACTGGTGTGAAATTGTGCTTTGTCTGGCTGGGAAAGAGTCAGCTTCCTTCATAACATTTCATATGGTGCCATGGTTTGGATTTGTGACCAAAACTGTGTTGGTAACCCAGCAGTCTTTTAGCTATTGCTGAGCAGTACTTGCACAGCATCAAGGTTTTCTCTGTTCCTCATTCTGTCCCCCAGGGAGCAGGTTGGGGGTGGACGGGAGGCTGGGAGGGGGAACATCTTGGACAGCTGACTTGAATTACTCAAAGGTAATTTCCACACCATGTAAACCTGGAAAGACCACTTTTCAAATAGCGACTTTCCAAAATAGCCATTGCTCAAAGACTGACTTGGCACCATGGGGATGATTATCCTTTGTACCATTTTTTTTTAAATCCCTCTTCACTGACTAAACTCTGTTTATCTCGACCTAGCAGTTTTGTCACTTTTGCTCTTCCAATTCTCTTCCCCATCCTGCTGAGGGGAGGGAGTGAGTGAACAGCTGGGTCAGGGCCTGACCACAAAAGGTCCTAATCTTGATCTTCCTGTTGTTGTCAGTGGTCAGGTAGTGCAAGAACTGGATACAAGGTGGACGTTCATCACCGCACCACAACAACAGTAGCATCAAAAAAATGATGCTATTGGTGCAGTAAAGCCAGTAGGGAGAATCCTCCTTGCTGGCTTTTACTCAAATAAGTTGCAGAATCTGATCAAGACACTTCTCTTGCCGGTACAGAAAAGTAAACAGGCCTGTGCTACCTGAATCTAGGAGTTGGGTAACCAGCAAGTATGTTGTAGGAGAGATGGTAGTCACCAGCTAAAGAAAATCTCGCTCTTCTCTTCAAACCTATAACTTTGATTCAAGGTTTAAATGTCAGTGCTTGTCACATCCACTTTTTCCTGCCTCAGGCTAGTCCTACTATAGAAATAACTCCATATTCTTCTGTGCTTAGCAATGATTTTCAGTGGACCTGACATTTTCCTGACCACAGACTGTGATGACTAATGACAGTATATATGTCATGTTCTAACTTGCAGTTTGACAACAGTCAGAAAATTCAAGAACTGTTGTGCTTCAAAATGCAGGAAGTCCTAAGCCATGATACAAATTCTTAGTCACACCATTACCCTAGGACACGAGCTTCCAACAGGATTACAAGGTAATTTGGTTTGTTTGTTTCCAATAATGTTATTAGAGCTTCTGATTTACTTTAAATAACTCATCTCTTGGTCTGTATTTGTTTTGCAATTTACTTTAAATTTCAAAAGAGTTAATTAAAGGGTTCCATGAAGAGCTTCCATAGCCAAGTGCAGTGGCCTATGGTGACTACTCAACAACAGTGTTTGCCGTATCTATACCACCAGAAGCATCACTCTCAGATTGTCTCCTATATTGCGATCTCATGACACATTGATACAAGCCATAACCCACATTGCTATTTACTGACATAGCAACAAAAATGAATTAGCTGTAGAAGCTTACTGAAGATGTGTGGAATTCTTAATGATCTAAAAATATGCTACTAGCTCTCCCTTCTTTTTGTAAGAGTGTCATAGTCTGTCATTTTCTGAAGTTGGGTAGATTTTTTTTTAGTAGAATTAATATGCACAAAAATTAGTCCCCTTTTAATATGCATCAAAAATACCCAAGAAGTAGCCACCTTTTGAAGGTCTGGGGCATTTTGAATATGATTTAATGGCAAGTGTGAAAAACAAATGAGTGTCATAAGTAGTCCCCAGAGATTTCCAAATGCCATAAGCCGACAGAGAGTTATTGATTGTTGCTTAACATGCCTGTAGAAAATAATAGGGTAACAGCATCTGCGCTGTAGCCAATAAAGTTATTCTGTCTGTTGTGCCAGCACCAATATTTGGACATGTCCAGAGCTGAAGACTCATTATTTGTAATGCCAGCTCTGCTGTAACCAGAAGGGACAGCAACCAGGCTCCAGAGCCCTTGCACTTGTGCTGTCTTGCACCAAAATCATGAAGCACTTTGAGGAAGAAAAGGCAAATCAATAAGTAATTATTTTACAGCCCTCACCACTCTTTGCCCATGTCAACTAATTGAACTAATAAATAATTCATAGTTTTCTTGCTACCTTGCTGGAGACGGGCGGCAGTTTCCTCCAATGTGTCACTCCTGCTGATAAAGAGGTGACAGGGATGATCTTTCCCCATCTCCTTTCAGTCACAAGTGGCCTCGTGAGTTTGACAGAGGTAGTTCAGTGTCTGTGCCAAGCTGAGCAGGGCTGATGGGGGAAGAGGAAGGCCCAGGGTGCCCAGGCTGTCTAATAACAGGGTGTGTGGGTCTGGAAGCTGATGTATACAGTCCCCACTCCTGTGTACCTCCAATGCAGCTCATATGAGATGACAGCTGGGGACTGGCAGGGCACTGCAGGATCTGGGAGCTACTTGTGAAGCAGTGGGGTCCCCCCAGCACAGCAGTAAAGGTGCTGGCAGCCCATCCTGTCCCACCCCAGCCAGGACCAGGGCATTGGAGTACACCAGGGCAGCACCAGCCCCAGGCATCAGGCACCTCCCTGGGCATGGGCTGAGGTCAGGACAGGATGTCAACCCACAGGTGGGGGTCAGAAACAGCCCCACTGAGGGTAAGCAGGGTCAGATATGCTCAGGGTGGTCTGGCTCCATTCTGGCCACATCATCACCATGACTACAGAGCCAGGGACTGTCTCAGCTGCACCAGCACTGGGCTGCCCTGAGCATAGCAGCCAGCGCCAGGGTCGGGGGATGTGCTCAGGGCCCTGGCAGGCAGGAAATCTAAAATGCTCATGAGATGGGTTTGTGAGAGCTGGAGAAAGTAAACAAGTTGTCAGGACAACTTCATCCCCTGTATTTGGCACTGGTGAGGTTGCACCTCAAATTCTGTGTTCAGTTTTAGGCCACTCTTTACAAGGAACACATTGAGGTTCTGGAATGTGTCCAGAGAAGGACACCAGACGTGGTGAAGGACCTGGAGCACAAGTCTGGTGAGGAGCAGCTGAGGGAGCTGGGCATGTTCAGCCTGGAGAAAAGGAGGCTCAGAGGGGACTTTATTGCTCTCTACAACTACCTGAAAGGAGATTGTAGTGAGGTCAGGATCAGTCTCTTCTGCCAGGTGACAAGTGATAGGACAAGGGGAAGTGGCCTCAAGTTGAGACAGGGGATTAGATATTAGGACATTTTTATTTTTTTTTCACAGAAAGGGTTGTAGAGCATTGGAACAGAATGCCCAGGGAAGTGGTTGAATAAAAAGTTTAGTAGGTGCTGTGGAGTCACTTAGACCTGCAGTCAGTGAGTCTCAAATTGGCATCAGGAAGTTATGGAAAAAGAAACCAGAGCCAACTACACATGGAGGTGGGAATGGAACAAACAGCTGGGAGGAGGGCAGCAGAGTAATGGCTGGCAGCATTCAAACTGTAATTCAGGTCACGGGTGAAACCCACAGCAGTTTTGCCATTGATTTCACCCTGGATCTCCAAACTGCTGTAGGTCCGTCAGCATGAGCAAGGTATAATTTCAGGGCTGCTAAAAATTCATTTGAACTTTAAAGCAGACAATTGCCTTTGGCCTCCGCTAACACCTCACTTACTGCTCTTTTCTCATGCTGTGCTTGTGCCTGTAGCTGTAACCTAAAGCATGGGCAGTCACTCAGCAGGAACAAGCTGCCATTGATCTACTGGCTTAAAGAGCAGTTGCTTAGATTTATACCTGCCTGAGATCCTACTCTGGGAATTTGGCAGCTAGATGAAGAAAGCTCTAATTCTGAAACCTTTTATATTTTAAAATGAAAATGTCTTTGCATTCTAAATCTAAGCCTATACCAGCTGTAATTTACTGGCAAGGTAATAGGAAACAAGAAGAACAGGATACAATTCAGGTAAATCAGAAATCACTTAAGGCTTGATAATATTGGGGACTTTTACCTCCTGCAGTAGCACAAAATAGCAAGTTGGTTAATCAGCAAAGGAAATGTACAGGATCACTATAAATTATTTAATTCAAAAGTGACAGGAAAAGATTATTAATAAGTGACACTTTCATATAATGCCCTCATGGTGAGACCACCTGTAGTTTAATGAATTAAAATTGTTGAAAAGATTTTTGCTTAAGCTTTATACATTTAATTTGGTGGTGTTAAACGTGCCAGTTACTTGTCTTTATTAATG
The DNA here is from genome assembly GCF_022539395.1 of Myiozetetes cayanensis. NCBI lineage: Eukaryota > Metazoa > Chordata > Aves > Passeriformes > Tyrannidae > Myiozetetes > Myiozetetes cayanensis. Next base: position 33,567,067 of record NW_026086604.1, on the reverse strand, counting down.
GGATTTCTATTTTTAGATATTGGTCTCAACATGAGCAATGGGACAATATAATCAAAAGCAGCTTCTATGATACATACTCTTTATGGGAAGACTGCGGTTTTCCTCTGTGCAACCCCTTCATTCTTCAGTGTTTTATCTGGTCTTGCTGCAGCTATAAGCACAAGCCCTGACAGAGTCAGCATCTAAAGAGAAGATATATAGAGATATATAGAGACCAATTAGGTGATGTAGGAGGCTCACTCCTATAAAGCAGTTTTTATTTAAACTTCAGGTAATATTTTTTATTAAAGCCAAGGAAATGTCATATTTAATTGTGAACCCTGGTCTTTGCGGTTATATCTGCCTTTTACCTGGAGTTCATTCCATGCTTATAGTCACACAACAGTATGGCCCCTTTTATTTCACTTGTCCGATTTCTTCCTGTTCTGTTCCTTCCACTCAGAGTTTTGTCCCTCCTTCAAACAGGTTACAGTACAACTGCAAAACATACAGAAGAAAAGGTGGGAAGGGACCTCTGGATATTCCCTGATCCTACTGCCTTTTGGAAGCAAGGCCTCAGATTAAGTTACCAAGGGCTCTGCCAAGCCAAGGCTTGAGTGACTCACTTGTAGAGAGGGAGATGACACCATTTCTCTGGGCACCCTCTTCCAATGTTTAACTGTTCTCATGGAAGCTTGTTTTTTCTTGTATCCAGACAGAATATCCCCTGAAATAACTTGTGTTCATTGTGTCTTCCCCTGTCACCATGCAAACCTTTTTCCAGTTTATGGGGCACCAAATTATCGAGTACTGCAGATCAGCACAGTTCTGCCAACACCAACCATCTGCAAGGGCTAGCATTAGGTATCTGTGCTTTCCCTACTCTGATGTGACATCAGAATAAGTATTCCTGGGAGTCTGAGCATGAGAGGCTGCAATCAGGAACCAGGGTGTGTGTCTTCAGATGTCAAACTGCCTGCCTAATTGACCTTCTGAGCATCTCTGCAGATGATGTATAGCAGGGACGCTTGGCCTAGAGTCTTTGGCTTAGAGCCAGCCAGCCTGAAGACTAATCCATCTTCTGCAAAAGACACAGAAATGTTGGCAGAGGCAGACTGGAAGCCAGAGAAGTTGCTCCAGCAGTCTGTGACCTCCTGCCTCCTTTTCCTGAAGTAGCGCAGCGTCTTCCTGTTCTATACAATCTCATGGTTTGTTGCACTTACATGCTCTTGTCAGTTTGGTTCATGTGACAGAGCATGCTGGATTACATGGCAGAGAAACTGCCCCAGCATAGATGCAGAGAAACTGCCCCTGCCCACAAGACCTTCAACACAAGCCCTCTGTTCAAAGCCAACATGTATTTCAGCCAACCCCTGCTTTATCCTATCCTTCTCCTAGCTTTTGTGACTGTTGAAATACATTTCTTGCTTTGGGTTTAGAGGTTTTAAAGTCTGTGGGGTTTGGGGTTTTTTGTGGTTTTTTGGGGAGGATTTTTTGTTTGCTTTTCTTTTTGGAGACCGGGGCAGTTCTTGACTGAATAGTTAAACCTTGGGTTAGGAATAAACACCTTTTTGATTATTGATTCCAGCCAAACACAGCAAGACAACTATAAAGGTCTTTTAGGACAGGAAAAAAGTGGGTTTTCCCATATGTGAAGAATACAGAGGAGCAATCAGGAGGCAAAGGACCTGTCAGAGCAACGAATGGTCACACTGTCAGCAGTGTGTCAGAGGTTATTCTCAAACTGCAGAAGAAAACTGGAAATCAAGAAATGAGAAGGCTAGAAAAACTCATTTTGGAGACTCACCCTTAAGTAATACTGTCCTTCCACACCCTCTTACCCTAGACAAAGTAATTACATGTGAGGTGTAATGGAGAACTGGATATAGATTGCTGTTTTGTTGAAGAGGTGTGGCACAGATCTGATTCCCTTTGCCCTAGAGATGTGGAAACATATGAATTCAACCTAGGCAATAGGAAGAGCAAACACATAAAAAAACTACACGTAAGACTAGATAGAGAAAATTCAATTAGAATTAAACCTAGAAAGCACAACTAAACACGGCTGCTAAGTCAGTGCCACGCAAACCCCGAAAATTAACTTTTTAAAAATTCAGCCTATACCAACAAAGAGAAAATACCACATGCAGGAAGTGGAAAATTCTCATTTACCTGAAACTGTACATAGCAATCCCAGATCTCTCCTGAATTTTCAGCACTAAGTGCTCTTCTAAAATTTAAAAAATGTGGGTTCTCACTGTCTGCCACCTCCTACCAAAGTGGGAGGTGCAACTGAGGTTACAGCATCCTTTGGGGCCACTCTTCATTCATGGGAGTCCTCTGGGTGCAGGGAAACACTGACCAGAGGTGGCTAACTAACTCATGTTCTGATTTCTTCTACCCTTACTTCACCCATGTGGCCATGATCCCAAAAGTTGAGGTATCTTCTGCTTTTCCTTGACCCATCGTTTCACTTACTGCCATCTAGTAAATATTTTTTTAAAACCCTGTGCAAGACTTTATTGAAAATGTGAACCCAATGAAGTCTAAGTGAAGGTTCACACCCAAAAATGGAGAGAGAATTAACTTGGAAACTAATTAAACTAGTAATAAAACTAGGAAAAAAAAATCCAAAATGGTCTCTTTCACAGCTCCCAAGTAAAAAATATTAACTAACACAGACCACTTTTGAAGATCAGTTTTTATGCAATTAGAGTCAAATAAGTTCAAAAGATATTGCACCATGTTCAATATACAGAAAATATTGTAAAAGCTGCTAAAAATAGGAAAAATCCTAATACAGTTGAATCATTTACTCAAAAATCTATTTCTTAGGAAAAGTTAGTTATGAAAGTTTTTGTCACTTTTTCTGCTGACCTAAACCCCCAAAATCTAGCTTATTTGTCTTACAAAATTGGTTGTTACCAAAACTGCCCTATTCTGAAAAAGAGCTAAATGTCAAGTTACCTTTCAGCATCTACATCTTGAAGGAAAATTGAATGACACTGCATTACAAATACAGCTTACGGCTTATACACCTACATAAAATATTGAAATTTTCTCCTGTCCAAGTACCCAAATATTTTGATTAACTTGTCTTATTTCTTGAATTATGTTGAAGAATGCCTTTATTTTCCTTCCCAAGGAAGTATAGCAGGCTCCTGAGGTAGAGAAAATGTTTTAATGAGAAAAAAAAAAAAAGGAACATATTTCCTTATGGAAAAGAATGAGGAAAATTATCTCCCTTTCTGGTCAAGTAAGTGCCTTTGATGGATGTCCTGATAATTTCCTCAGTGCCATTATCTTGCCTATAATATAAGACCATAAAAAAATTAAACATGAAAGTTGTATTTTAAACACATTTTAGAATAGTTACATTCTTGCAAATAATTAACAAAGTTCCCACTACACTAATTAGCTATTCAAATCCACCTTGTGGCTTTGTTGACACCTCCCACATATTCTCTGATACAGCTGTGGATAAGATGCAGGATCCATGCAGTTATTTTAGGAACATCTTCATACAGAAAACTGTTGCAAAATCTCACTAATAACACAGAAATTTATGATAGGAAATTATGCAGACTGGTGGTGGGTTTTGCACTCCTTTTGCATACAAAACACAAAATCATCAAGCAGCAGAATTCAGATTTTATGCAGTGCTTTACACACACACAGGTCATCAAACAAGTGCATGCCCCTGTAACACACTGTCATTTATGCCAACAAAAGCAAAATGTATCTGAAGCAAGTTTATCATTTGAGAAAGCAGATTCTATGATTTTGCTCTTATCTTCACTGAATTCAAAAGGAGCACCAGGTACATTTTAGAGGCAGAAATTTGCTCCTTGGGTGTTTTAAAGAGGGCAGTGGGCAAACACTGATGTTTGGGAAAGGAGCTGTAGAGCTTCAAGGAGCCACAGTGACAGCAGCAGGGCCCTGACTGCATTCCCTGGTCTGGGTGCTGCCATCAGGCTCATCGGGGCAGCTCAGTGCCAGCACAGCTGAGGGCATTCCCCATCCCCTTCCCCATGGGAGAACAGGGCCAGAACCAAACCTGGCCATCCTGGCGTGTGTTTGACTCCAGTTCCTCCCACTGGGCCTGATCCCGATCCCCACCCATGGGCTGACACCCTGTCCCAGGCTCAGCCCATCCCCAAGGATGTGCCTGAAGCCCAGGGCTGTCCCGGTGTCCCTCAGCTGCCAGGCTCCTGGCTAAGGCACTGGGTCCCCAGCTGGTTCTCCACTGCTTGGCCCCACACAGTCATTATGACCTTGACCCTCAGTAGGGTGTTCCAATTATATTTTATGTTCAGTTTGCATAGAAAAACATACAATTTCAAGGCTAAAGAGCATATCAGGCTTTCCATGAGAGACTCACCTCAACTGTAAGGGCAGAAACCATCTGCCTGAATGTGAGCACCTGGTCCCACATGAGGTCCCTTAGGCTCTGCCACCCAGCCTCCTGCACTGCTCTAACAAGACACTCCTGTATGATAATCTCCAGCCTTGCCGTGGGATGGACCATCTCTGAACACCTATGCCAAGGGAACTGAACTGAGAACTGACTGTCCAAACGGTAGAAGTGAAATTCCTCCTTGGATTCAGACACATACATTTAGCTATGACAGATGTTGCCATGGGAGACAAGTGTCTAAGCTTCCCATCATTGCCAGCAGAGCTATGATTGATACAATCAGGGGAGGTAAAGAGCTGCCCAGCCAGAAGTTGTTTACTTTTTGGTGGGCTAAATCACTACCTCGAGTGTCAGGGAGAAGCAAGAGTGGGTCTACTTTGGAAGGGGAGCTGGGACCCAAAGGTGGCAGCAGAATAGGCAAGGCAGCAGCCTTGCTGACACTTGGCACTTTTCTGGAACATCTGGGCAAGAAGAACTGAGTAGACACTGAGTAGACACTGGTGATGGGAACCAGCATTAGCCAAGAGCCCTGTGATCCCTCAGGGATGACCACATCTAAGCTGGTCCTGAGCCAAGGCTGCCAAGCCCCCAGGATTCAGAGGGATTTGCATAGGTCCCTGACAGTAAGCTGCATTTTCTGCTCTGAATAGGGATATTTGATTCCTCTGTCCAAGGATAGGCATCTTGCTGTGCTTTTGGGATGGCCTAGTGTACCCCTCCTGATGTCCAGCTGCTGCTTCAGAAGGGTTGGTGTCTCCTGTAGGTCCTATGGCATGTCTGCCAGCCCTGGGGAAGTGCACTGGATTCTCTGGGGGATTTCAATGTCCTTCTTGTGGTGAGGGGCCCAAAACTGAACATAGGATGAGGAGCAGCCTCACCAGTGCCAAATACAGGGGAAGGATCACTGCCCTGGTTCCTGCTGGGCACTATTTCTGACATAAGCCAGGATGTCATTTGCCTTCTTGGCTACCTGGGCAGACTGCTGGCTCATGATCAGCCACTGTTGAGCAGCACCTGAAGGTCCTTTTCTGCTGGACACCTTTCCAGCCACTCTGCCCCCAGCCTGTAGCGCTGCCTGGGGTGGTTGTGATCCAAGTACAGGATTTGCCTGGTTGAACCTTACATGTTGGCCTTGGCCCCAAGTTAGTTATCTAATAACTATCTAAAGTTGGATGAAATTTGTCCTAACCTTTATTTTTAGAGATGTGGCTGTGCAAGAGATACTGATTGAAGGCTACAGCCCATGATCATAGTGTATGGGCTCACCAACACTGGGGACACATACACTGCACAGACACCTACAGTGTAAAAATCTGCACCTGCCTCTTCTTAGAAGTGCCCCAGCCCTGGCAGTGTTAAGTCTAGCTCCTGTCTGCATCCTCTCGGGATCTACAAACTCACAGCTCTCTGTTTTGTCTGCAGCACTTGAATCACTTAAGAAAATCTCTGTGTGCCCTAATACATAAAGGCCCACACAAAAACAGCAAAGAGGAACAATTTCCTCATTTAAATCCAGTAATTTAGCTGAAGCAACACTCAGCCAGCAGGTGGGAGACCTGGGCTTAGTGACCTGCTCTCAGCCTCACACACCACTTCTAGAGAGCCCTCTCAGAAGATAGAGAGAAGAAACCAGAGAGAAAGAATACATGAGAGCATATAATCAACGCGTAGAGCACTCATTTGAGAGAGGAGAAATTAGCACTTCAGTTTCTGCATCAGCTATTATTTATTTCATCAAATGGCTGCCTGATATTAACCACAAACATTAATTGGCACAGAGAGTTGTGGTATCAAGGTTCTTTGTTCTTGTTCTTATACCCCAAGTAACTATGGATTTCAGTGAAAAATGAGTAGAAATTACATAATTCATTTGCCTCTTTGTACATCGACTCATCAAAAGCCTATTGAAATATTTCTTCCTGCTCCCTGCATCACACACCCCCACTAATCAGGCCTGGAAGTTTGTTAAGGTGATTAATACAGCAACACAGTATTTTGGCATGAAATGATGTAAAGGTGGAGGGTGTAATGAGGACAGAGACAGACTCCTTTCAGAGGTGCCCGGTGCCAGGGCCAGAGGCAATGGCATAAACTGAAACCCAGGAGGTTCCCTCTGAACATCAGGAAACACTTTTTCACTGTGAGAGGTACCAAGCCCTGGCACAGGTTGGCCAGGGAGGTCGTGGAGTCTCTGTCCCTGGAGATACTCAAAAGTTGCCTGGACATGGTCCTGGGCAGTGTGGTCTGGGTGGCCTTGCTTGAGTAAGGGGTTGAACCAGGTGCCCTCCAGGTCCCTTTCCACCTCAACCACTCTGTGATCCTGTGCTCATTTCGTTCACTGGGTCTGGAGGAGCACTAGTTGCATTCTGTCTGGAAGTGTTTCGAGGATGCAACAGAAACTGTGACCAGCAGAATCCAGGTGCCAAAGTTTGGAGACTGCTGAAAACCCCCACAGAAGAGAGAACCTTATAAAAAGAAAATAGATTACTCGAACACATGACACATTCTGCTTTGCTCCGGGGAAAACTACTGGAAAAGGTCACTGACTCAATTTATTTTTGACCCACTTAAAACTTTTTTTAAAAGGCATGATTCTGTGAGCTCATTTACACTGGGGCGAACAGCACAGTTAATATACCTTCGGTGCTAATCATTTCAATTAACAAAACCAAGTAATTTTGACTGAAAAATATAAGCAGACTCATATTCTTCCTCATACTAAAATGCACAGGATCTCTATTAATTTCTGTCAATCCCTGAAGAGCAGTTAGGATTGTTTCTTCTTTTTGAGTCTAAATTCAGTATTTGGCTGCAACCTGCAGTCTTCAAAGTCTCACCTGTCACTCAGCAGGAATCCACAATGCTGGTAGTTGTTTCGGGACACAGTTCGTCCTTCCAACAAAGGGCATCCTGGTTTTTCTTTGTTAGAGGGTCTTTCTTTCCTCAATAACAACCACAAAAGCCTTACATAATTAAAACTGTAGCTCTGCTTTAAGGTGTCTTTAAAGACAGTCTGAAGGAATGAGCTAACAGCAATGCACATGGCAGTGGGAGCATAGAGTTGTATATAGATTCTCCCTTAAACAGGGAGAAATGGTGAGAAACAAATTGTTGTGCTATGAAAATTGACTGTGCATGAGAGGCAAATTAAAACAACCATTCAGGAGGTACAGTGTGATTTTTCTGGAAAAGTAAAAGTATAATCAACAGCATAAGTTTAGAAACAGTTAATAGCAGAATTCTATTTAAAAGGTTTGCAGCCTTATTTTTCTGTAGCTCCCTCTAGCCTGGTAGCTGGACAAAAATATTTCAAAAATTAGATTCATGAAGATGGAGACTAAATACAGGATATAAAGCAACATTCTATGAAAACAAAAATCTAAAATTTTCAGCTGTGGATGTCTTTGGTAAGAGGCTCACTCTTAGGTGACTGGATGCAGATTTTACTCATTTCAATGGGAGTTGTGGGATTGGGCATTTCTGAGCTCAAGGACACATTTACCCAGCTGTGTCAATGTACATGAAGAAATTCTGAACCTGCTTTTCATTTTCTCACACAATTTCTTTTAATCTTCATTCTCTTTGCTCCTCCATCCAAAACTTTCCCCCCCTGTTCTTATCTAGCAAAGACAGACACGACTTCTGCATCCCACACATCTCCAATCTGGAGACTGGCTCTCCTTGCTATACCATCAAACCTCCTAAATTTGATGCGACCAGAAAGAACGATATTCCTCTCTAGTAACAGCAGGAAATAGCACAAGATGTTGCTCAGTGAAGTACTGACTTTCTTCATTTTGTGTCATCTTCCAGTAACACATGGAATGTAAATTCACAAGTCATAACAACAAAAGAGGAGGGAGCAAGCACCACAAACACAGACTCCTTCAAAAAGTTGGGGAAGTTGTCAAACAGCTCTGCCATCACAAGCTCCGAGGGAGGCGAAGGGCCAGCCTAGTTATTGCTGGGTATGGTCTGCACATCTTTGAAGATATTCCCCTTCTCCCACTGCAGCAGTTAAACAAATCCTGCAGAATCTGCGTGTCATTACTGGGGAGAGTCTGGTTGACATTATCTAGTAAGAAGACACCTCTCTTCAGTATATGCATAAAGAACAAAACTCTGGTAAAATTATTTGTGATTATTTTACCATCATGGCCAAAGGCAGCCTTAAGTGGAGAAAGTAACAGTACTTACAGAATAAACACCAAGCAACAATACTGTTTCTGTCTCAAATCAAAAAAGTTCATTTCAAAGTTGGAATGGTTACTTTTTTTCTGTCTAAACCATAACATTTCTTCGATGAAACTTGACTCACTGGAAACAGAGTAAGAGCTATCTCCCTTTAGGAAAGCAACATATGATTATTCTTTCCTTCTATCTATGACTAACCTCAATTAGAATTTGCTCTTTTTATAAATATTCAGGCATCATTTGATGCACTGTTAAAGGAAGATAAATCTGAAGCCATTTCTGCATGAGGAAGGATCACAAAGATCATTCACAGGAGGCAAATGCACTCATCTGTGAGAAATGGGAAGTGAAAGCTCTACAAGGATGGAGCACTCTCAAACTATCTGAAGCACTTGATGGATCTTTTCCCACCCTCTGTGATTAATAGAATGCATAAGCTATTCAGTCTCCAAGCATTTTGCTTGAGGAAGCTTTGATTTGAAAAATGAGACAAGTGCTTCCAATGCTGTCATTGATAGGAAATTAGGTGATAGAAGAGAGCACATTTAAGCAGCTCTTAAATATTCATAATTAGAGCTGTCAAACTGCTATACAATCGCCTCTCTTTCTTCCTGCATTTACACAAACGTTCTGTCAGGAGTAAAGAAAACAGCAAAGCCAAGGGGATGTGACAGTACTAAAGTACTTCAGAAGTAATCACAGGAGGATGGAGTTGTGGAGTTTTTTGGTCCAGACCACAGTACAGGTATTACCATCAAGTCAGATAGGTGTACCTAATAGTTAATTTGCTATGCTGTGATGTTTTGAGTTGTTTTTCCTTTAATGAATGATGCCACCAGAGGTGTCTCCTTCTGCTACATCCCCTCTGTTTGGTACAGTAACAGAGCATTTGACTTACCAGCTTTTCAGTGTTTTCCTAGAAATACATTCCAGGATGTTTTTTTCTCATGGTTCTGAAACAAAAAACCAAAACAAAACATAAAACAAAACAAAACAACAAAAAAAAATTAAAAGGATCACACTATCTAATGCGAAATTATAATAATTATTTTAAAATAGCATATTTATTTTACTATTATGAAAATAATATATATTTATATACTTTTTTTTCCCTAAAGCCGTATACTGACAGAAGGGATCATCAAACCAGGATGTCCCAAGTATGAAAGTATATATATTCAAAAAAAAAAAGAGAGATTCAATTTGTTATGAACGTCATTAACTTTTGTTCTAGCACTCTATTAATTTAGAAGAACTCCAGCTCAGATCTACTTTTTCATTCAGTTGTGTGCACAGCGTGTCAAGAAACTGCAGACCTTCACCAGCAGCCATGAGATGTACTTGAGCAGGCAGTTGCACAAGCAAAGCAGTGCTGTGCAGTCCAGGTTGCTCCTGACTGGACCATGAACATTCCCAGAAGACCAATATCTGCTCAGGGTGCAAATTCTCACCGTTTGGTTCATCACTACAAAAACGTCTTCTGTGAGCCCAGCTGCTCCTACAGAAGACAATCTTTGCTTCATTTATTTTTTTTTTCATCTAGTTTGTAAAAGTAAGAGTTCCTCCTGTGCTGGGAGGTCACACAAGCAAGCTACAACTGCAGGAGTTCTAGTGCAGCCGAGACCTCAACCTGATATAAAGCTCTCTGCAGTGACTTCCAGCTGCCTTCAGGTCCCTTAGGCTGATCCTTAAGGAACAGCAAGGACAGATTACCATTTGTCACCTCAAATGTGCAACTACTGCTCAGACCATTTCTAAATTGGAACAGAGTTATAAGGCTGACTTAAAACGCACCTGAGAGGTAGAGAGCACTAGAAGGCAGTAATTGGTACGCAGTAACATTGTCCTCCAGTTTTGGTACAGGAAATGAAGACAAATGGCTTTTGCAGTCGACACTTCAGGAGGAGGTATACATGAAGAATGGAATTACTCCCAAAGACTTTTGGACGGGTCCATATCCCTAAACTAATGAAACAAGACTAGCCTGTAAAAATGAGAGGGACTGGCATCTCAGTCATCTCACTCTCTTTTGAGAGGTATCATATGTTTAGGGCTAGGGAAAAATAACTGATTCACAAAACATATTGATATGGAAATTGATTTCAAAATAGGAAAGAATGAAAAAATCCAAATGTATGCAATTCTCTGGAAAGGTAGCAGAGTCAAGGACAGACTGTCCGGGTGGTAGATGCTAAATGTCCCAATATGTCCGGCTCTGACATTCCAAAAAGGCAGACTGACTCACAGTTGCCACATCCTGTGTAATGGAAGATCTGGCAGACTAAAAGAAAGCTGCCCCTGGATCTTTATCCCTAAATGTATGCACTCAGATTATATCAGAAACTGGGCAAACAGAAAGGAGGTTTGCAATGAAAGCAGGATGTGCTGAATGCATAGTCTATGCTCATCCACATCTGCAAACAGCTTGACTGAATGTGTAACTGGCCGACAACCATAATATCATTTTCCCAACTATGTGATAGTTTACTTCTTCAAATTTGATTTTTGTGCTCAATCCACCATCACAAAAGCCTTCCTTTTAGAGTCAGAGGAGGAAGGAATCACAGTGATTTCCCTTCCAACCGGACTGTCTGGCACCACCTTGCACCCTACCTTAAAACTGTAGGAAAAACCAAGTTTTTTGACTTGCAAAACTGTACAGAGCTCTAAGGAGGACTGGGCTTTATGGTTTGTTAGTCTGGATAACTATGATGGTCTTTCTGGAACAAGCAAGGCACTATTCCCCATTCCTTTGTTCAAGTGGTGGGTGGATACCGAAACATTTCTGCTGTCACTTTTTGATTTTATGTTATGTGGCTTCATGTTGAGCCTTAATTTGCTGCTTTTTATAGCTCAAGTGTAAGGAATACAGTTGAACAAATGTTTGAGCCACCCTCAAAAAGAAAAAAAAAACAAACCCAAAGCAAAAAACAAACCCTGCTGTGAATATTGATTTGCATTTTTGGGCAAATTCTGGGATTACACTCCTAGTTCATCTATGACAAGTAATCCAATGAATTCTCTAATGAGAAGCAATGGCAAATGTGAGCAGGGAGCCCTGTGCTTTGAGCGTGGAGCAGGCTCAGGTCTAGCCAGGAGAAATAAAGGGGCTTTGGACACCCACCTTAATACTGACCACCCTTCTCGTGTAACAGGACATGGCTAAGGCTATGAGGACACTGCCACAGACTGACTTCCCCCTTCTTAAAGATCAGGACAGTACTTGCCCTCACGCATCGGCAGCACGGTATTGTTCAGGGAAGCCACTTTGAACTTCCGCCCCAAAGGATGCAAGAGGAGAAAGCAAAAGATATTGCAGACTTTTTTTTTATACATTCCCTTTGCAGCTGGATCCACAGAGCTGACCTACAGATGTTTTGGGAATTGCTCCAGAATTTCAGTGGCATGAGCAGGAGCAGAGTGCAGCCTAGTATAACAACAACGCATAAAATATAATTGTATAAGTGCTTTCCAGTGCAGAGACACCACTGGTGTTAGTGTTCTGCTGAAATGTTTTACAGTTTCTTAGTCTTTGACCATGCAGAATAAGCAGGAGAATATTGACAGCACTACAGAAACACAGCAGCAAGGAAACAGAGTGAAATCCTGAGCCACTGAAGACAACAGGAAATTTCTGAGGGAGCTGAACTGGATCATTGTGTACTACCTCTTCACAGACATTTTAAAGATGTATATACTGATTTTATACTGTACCACAGAGCACAGCGCTGCTGTACCTGAAAGCCTGCAGTTTCAAAGGGAACAAAGAACAGAAATCTCCTCTTTCCCTCATGAGAAAAACTCGTTCATTTTTAATGTGATTTTCTGCTGGTCCATCACCTGAGCTGACTCACTCCAGGGTCATGTGGGAAGTGGTAGGGCTTGACAGCTAGGGAGGCAGGGGCAGAAAATGTCACCACCACCCTCTTTCAGCAGCACCAGGCCCCTGAACCAGTTAGCTGTATCATTGCTGCACCCCAAATGTCCCAGTGCATGAGACTCCTGGCATTGCGTGAAATACATAAAACTGCCATGAGACACTCCAGGTAGGACAGCAGATCACCTGGAGGAGCCTCAGGGAGCACAGAGTGCACTGGATGAGAACAGTTCTACTGCCGTGCATAATCCCTTCTCCAGATCATGGGTTGGTTGGCCAGTTGCACCTGGTACCTCAGGGCAGGGACTGAAAGAGGGTGAGATATAGGTGGGGCAAGAGGGGAGCATTCAGCCAGGGCAGTCAAATTAGTCTGTCCAGTTCACTGTCCTGCTTTCCACCTTTAGCTCTCGGGAGATGAGCAAATATTTTTGAGGAATTCCTTAAGTACTCTGATTGCCAAGCCCATTTATATAGACCCATCATCATCACCTCAAAGCACTGAAGTGTGGAAGAAAAATATACTCTGAGTAAAAAACTGTAAAAAAGGGGGAAAAAAAGAAACAGCAAAGGAGTGTGGAGGAGTAAAAATAGCTTTTTAAGAGGAGATAAAAAGAAGGAAACAAGAAAAAATACTCTGGGTAGCAATATATATGGGACCTTGAATGGTCTTTACCTGTTGAGGTCCCACACAAGAAAGAGTGTCTCACCTACCTGTGGCACCTACATAATGAGGGCTCAAACTGCCACTAAGCTTACTGAAGAGAAACAAACATTTGTAGGGCAACCTTTGTCTTGTCTCAGAGAAGTTATCCAGAATATCTTGGTATTTCTTGTTTCTTTCCAGTGGTTCTAAAAGAAGCCTAAAAAATCAGCTCTCTGTGGACACCTGTAGTGTACGTGCCTAAAACTAGTTGAGGTTATTAACACAGTAACATAAGCCATGTTCCTGCATGGTCTCTTCTGCTTCTTGATGTTCTCAGGGACTCTTGAGCTCCATGTTTCCCACTTCTCAGAGAGAGGTGCCCACCACAGACAAAAGCTGTCTCAATGCCGAGCTGGAGATCAGCTGAATGCTTGGGAAACCAGGACCTGGCACACCACAACACATAAGACAGGTAGGCTTAGATGTCTCAGGGTATCATTGACATCCACTGCCAGCTTCTAACCAAGTAGAAACCAGTGTATTCCTCACAGTGCGAAAACTTTGATAAATCTTGTAGAAATAGCAACTATGTCCACTTAAATTTGCCTGTGGTGCTGTGTCCTTCATGGTCTGGGTTTCGCTCCTGTGTAAGTCCACTGAAGTCAGAGAGAAGTTGTAAAGGGAACAGAGCACGAGCCCTAGTAGAATGACAATAGCAGGCACATTAAGTAGCATACTAATTCAGTTCACTAAATTGGGCACTTGCCCACTTTATTTAAATAATTATAGTGAAAGAGACATTTATAGAATGAAAACTTTGGAACAAAGTTAGATTTAAACAAAACTGAATGAAATAAAAAGGTGCATTTTCAGTTGGCAGAAAGAAATAGGCTATATTTGGATTTTGGTCAGAAACGCAAGGACTGTTTTTATCGCCTCTAAATATGGCAGCAGAATTCTGAGGTCCCTGGTACTGGAAGTGATTCTGGAGGCACATCCTCTTTGGAGGAAGATTAGGGTAATTTTCCACACATCTGTGCTTATTAATAGAGGGGGGAATAAAGATTCAACTGTCTCAGAATGGATGGAACCTCATAAAAGCCTCAGAGACAGGAAAAGCTTCTGTCCAGAGCTTGTACTTTCCACTCTAGCAGGCGTATTGCATCAAAGCATTGCTGTCTTCAGCCATCCCGCTCTTCGTCCCAAGAGAAGTTGAAAAATTACCATGAATTCCTAATCCATTCCAGAACATACTTTTGAACCTGTTTTCAGGCAGGTGTTAAGTGAAATGATGCTGAGTTCAATTCACACTGATGAACTAGGCCATGAATGGGGATGGTTCCACTTCCTATCCATGGTGGTCTTCCAAAGGCTGCTAGCAGAATCTGGATACCCTTGCTGAACAATGACATGGCTCAGCTATTTCCTTTTTTTTTTTTTTTTTTGGCTTTGGATATTTTTGGATGGATTTGGGCCAACAGCCAAGAGACCTTGAGCTCATCATGTTCTGCCAGCTGTTCCGTGATGCTGTCTGCCTACTTCTCACCTCCCTCCCTGTTCTCACCTGCAGAGCGCAAGGGTGTCAGCTCATCCCAGCAGAACAACTTCCCTGGCCCCCTTCTACACAGCAGAGAAAGGTCTTCAGACAGACAAGACCATGTTTCTCAAACTTATTGACTTCTGTGGAATAACTTCAGGTTTTACCTGCAAAACAGGCAGAATGAGGGCATGCAGTGAGGACAACTGATGTACCAATGGGGAGCTCTTTTAACACTTTCATACAGTCTTGTGCCCTCTACAACACCTCTAACCTGCAGCTTCAGCAGAAGGAAATACATGCCAGGACTGAAGAAGCAGTGAAAATGGGAACATTGCCGTGATCCAGAGGTGCGACTGCAGCTCACACTTGAGTCACCTTCAGCTTCCAGTTGTGATGCTGACCGCAATATTTCTGCACAGACTGCAAATCTACCCAGGACCCTGGGTGAGCACTTGGCTGTGGATGTCCTCAACGTCACAGCTCCCCTGTTATCTGTAACCCAGCCAGGAGATTTCAGGTGAGCTTAGGACAGAAAGGCAAGCCACGATCCACCCCCTGAAGTGCACAAAGGTGAAGGGTGCAAACCAAGATGCTGAGCACGTGGGACCTCTTGGTACTTCAGAGATCCAAGTGCAGTTGCTGGCATGCTGGATGGAAGGGATGCAAGCAGACCACACAGCCATACTGAAAACCTCCTGTATATCTACATGTGCACCATTTTCCCTGTGAAACAGCAGCAGTTAACTACGTGCATTCACAGGATCATCCAGAGGCTTTTAAACCTTCTAATCCTACTGGAAGAGGGAAGCTGAAAGCAGGGCACTTATTTATAATGAAGGCATTTACAGAAGTAAGACTCTTTTATCTGTTTACTGTGTGGTACCAAATAGAAGGTTCTGTGAGCATGTGCATCAGATAACGGTGAAAAATGTATCTGCATTATTTTTGTTAAGTATCTGACTAATGTGAAAGAAAGACTAAAGGTCATCTGTCAAATGTAGTTGTGAGGCAGGGAAAAAATCCTCTCATGTTGCATATCTTGAAGCCTTTCAGCTCATGATATTTTTGTTGAACAGAGAAAATGTGATCAATGAATCATTAGGCATCCTGTGCCTGATAATGGAGATCAAGAGTGCCTTTTGATGATGAGTTTAAGATGCTTTTATTAACCTGTCTCAAGATGGTTGATTGCTTTCTAATGTGATGAGACCATCTCCAGCACTTGAATTTTAAATATTTAGAGATCTTTATTGTCAAATGCTTCTCAATTAAACTTCTCAATAAATTAATTACTGTGCAAATTAAGCTCAAGGTAGTTTCTAATAAAATTACAGATTTCAGTATTCTGTAAGGGTAACTAATAGGAAAACACCTGGAAATTAATGAGGAACTAGGTGGATCTCATTTTCTTTTTACACTAAGTTTCTGAGTACGTAAATCCACAAATTTATAATTCTAACTGCCTCCAGGCCTCCAGTTAAATTTTGGCTCATCACGAAAGTGCATAGGTGAGTAGAAATTAATTAATCTATGCTCTGGTCCTAAGGAGCAAAGCCATTTTCAGCCTTGAATGCTTTCTGATACAAAATCTATCTTGCATCTCATTTACTATATAGATTACATTCATATTTGTTTCACAATTCTGTTACACAGTTAGAGAAGTGTAAAGTGATTTCTGACTGAATGAGAATCAGGCCATTGCACATAAATTTTCACTCCTGTTTCAGGATCCCAATTCCCATTGAATTTACACAAAAGTGAAAACAAGATAAATCTATTTAAATCCACCAGACTGTACGATTGGGAAAACAGAGTAGGGAAGTCTTGATTAGATGAGGTGAGCGGCAGTGGTCCATGTTTAAATGACTGCATGCTTTGTAGAGTTAGAATACATAGAATTTTGTTCATGCACCCTTTTTAAACCCTGACAGTTTAGGCCTTCATCTTGAAAGACAGCTCCAGTATGAATTCTGAATTTATAAAAAGGAACAGAGTACAGTTTTGCATTAGGTCCTGCCAATCCCAACTATTCATAGATAAGCATCCTGTACCCTGTTTTCACCTGGTGATACGTCAGAAGACAAATTATTAATAATACTGATTAGGCTGCTACCTGGTCAAATTCGTATGACTTTGCTTGATTGCACAGCTATGTGACATAGTGCTCAATTGTCTTCTCTGCCATCTGCTTTTGTGTCAAGATGGGCTTTTTCCCCAAGTGACATTCTGTTGTCAGTTGCAACATTCTTGACATTTCAAAATGTCTTCATTGAGAATTTTACGGTCTACTTCAGGTTTCCACAAAAAAGTGTTGTTGATCACCACCAGTACTATGGAACTTGCTGTTTGTGGCAGTCAAAGGGATCGTTTGCCTGGCATTTTCAAGCAGCACCATGGAAAATTCTGAAACTTTACAGTCCTTTCTCCCAGTTCCCTGCCAGTTTCACTTCTGAGCGAAGAATTCAGATTGGTTTGCTTCCTCTGTTTGCTATTTTGCTCTTCACTTGCTCTATGTTTAATATTCTTCTATTCATCTATATAATGCAAGTACAACAATACAAAATTAATACTGGTTATGTTCCATGAGGTCTTAGTCATCTCATATAGGTCAGGACTGCAAGAGTTAATACGTTATTGAGATGCTCAGCTTACTGTTTTCAATTTAATTTAATGTGGACTGGCCATGTACTGTACTATATTACACTGTGTATTGTATTATATTTTAGAAAGGGGAGCCTCTCATTAGTCAGTTGTTGTGCACAAAACCATGTTATCCTGTCTCATGGGTCGTATATGAATCAAGTCTGTGATGCTGGGGAAAAAAAAAAAAAGCCATTCTTACTCTTTGGGGTACTAAAAGGAAGCCAGGAAGGCCATTGGCAAGACCTAGGAGGTATGTTACTGATGCTCATTTGGGGTATCAAAGCCAAAGAAAGATGTAGGCTTTCTCTAAGAGAAAGCTTTCAGAGGACAGCAACAAGAATAAAAATTCTGGAGAACCAACCACAAATGAAGATGGGTTAGAGGCACAATTATCATCACTGCAACTTCTGGAGGTCCTTCCCATTTGCAGTGCTGCAAGTGTGTGATTTTTGAATTCTTGACGCAATCTTCCCAGCCCACAAACACCAACATGTGTGTTGAGGAAGCCTTAAAAAATCTCAGGGAACTGTAAGGAATAGTTGGGAACAGCTGCCTTGCAGAGGTCTCATTCACAGTGCCTGTCTGGGTAGGTAATGCAAGTTACAAGGATGTTATTAATTGTCTGGAGTATCTGCATGATTTTCTCCCCTTCCACACCCTTTTCAGCAGTTTAACCTAATTATGCCCTCTGAGGGTACCCACCTGTATCTTGCAGATACTCAGACAATTAGTAACATCCTTGTACCTAACTGTGCCCTAACTGTATACCTTCAGAAACAAACAAAACAGAGCAACTCTCTGGCTGGATGCTGTAAAGCTGTGGCCTTCTAATTAGTCTCACTGACAGTGTGTGCACAAAAGCAGGCTCAGATAGCTGGCAAAGCTGACAAAACTCAAGGCAATGCCAAGTCACATCTGCCAAGGATCAGGTTGTAGACCTGTACAGTAGCAATGAGAGAATTTGGTTTGTAAAAACTTTCTGGATCAGGTCCTGCACAGCTTTCATAATGAATTTAAATAACTGCTCTTAGACACTGCAAAAAAACAGCTTGTACCACACAGAAAAAGGTCACAACAGCACTCGTGTTTCTACAAGAGGTAATTAACGTATTATTTGGCCTTTGATTTGTCAGTTCTTATAAAGTGATGTACACGGCCAGCAGTTACACAAGGACACTGTTGTACCAATGTTAGCACAGAACAATTTCATTGAGAAGCTCCCAGAGTTGCAGGGATGGATTCACGCTGAGAATAAATACACAAAATTTCTTTGTGAGGCACTTCCCATAAGACATGTACATCGAAACAAAACCTGCATCCCACAGTCCATGTTCTGTTGGTTCCTGCACTCCTTCATTTCGATGTCATGGTGAGAATGCAGGGCTTTACAATTTTGTGCTCAATGAGGTTCACTACTGGAGGATTTCTCTTTCAAAACTCGCAGTCAAATACGTACCTCACTTCAAACCCTTAAATCAGTAGGACTCCTTATGTACCTGAGTACCTTCCTGGATCAGGCTGCAAACCAGAGTTTTCCCACCTAGTTTAGCTAAAGATGAAGCTGCAAGATGAAGTACAGTAGCAGTCAGCGTATTTTGGTTTGTCTGAGCAGCTCCCATGTAGCATTAACTCTCATTATCTTGGTAAGCCCCACTCACTGCCCAAAACACAGGGAAAATCTGGCTAAATTTTGCTCCTCTCTATCTAATGCAAATGGTAAGAAAATGACATGGGTTTAGTGCTGCTACAGCAAAAGTTTACTATGCATTTAAACTTAAAATGTGTCTTCTGGACTCTGAAAGATCTATCAGCCCACCCATTTCCAGAGAGAAGCATAATGTGAAAGCAACTTTTCCTGGAAAATTGCTGTTATGCTGCTACCCTGAAAAACAGCAGAACAAAGGAGTATTTCAAGGGAGTTCGGAGGCTTGTACATCTGGGCATTTTGCAAAGGGCAAGTTTGCAACAATCTGTTGAATTTTCCAACATTATAATGAAACCAACTCAGAATCATAGCCTGTGTCCTGTTTGATCACATCTCAGCAAATCTGCATATAAAAAAAAAACAGTATGTTTGTAAAAGGAAGAGAACAAGGCTTCAGTTCATTAGGTTTTTCAATTAATGTTTAATATTGTCTGCCTTGGTTTAAACTTCCAAATCCAAACAAAGGAAAACACAAGTGGCTAGCAAAGTAGCTAGCTGAAGAGAGGCAGCAAAACAGGTTTACAAAGATAGTTTCTTTTTATATATATGTAATTTTAAACTGGCGTAATTTACACAGAAAATGCAAACTCAAAATGCGAACTCAAATGTGAAGGTACAAAAAGCAAGATCAATTTTTTTCCCTGAGGACAGTAATCAATATTGCGGTCAAAGTGCATTTTTCCTATATGTAAACCAAAGATTTTGTGCCACCTTGAAGACCACTGCTAAATCCATTGAGATGATTAACACAAATCTTCAAGTCTCCAATACAAACCCAACCCTTTTTGCTCAATAGGATATTTGATAGCATCCATCTATTTTTCTTTTTGTTCAGATTTTTGAATTTAGAGGGTTTATTTAGAAGACACAGGCTTAGTGTCAGATGCTTCCATCATAGTAATCCATAGCCTGAACAAGAATATCTCCCAAGATCTGTAAATATCCTCAGTCCAGACCTAAACCACCTATAGGGTTGGGTTTTTTTCTTTCTCTAATCAGCAAACACATAATGAGAATATGCTTTATCTAGAGCTGTTTTGCACAGCTTGAGTAAATTGGAGTGAAGGAAAAGCTGCAGTAATTCAAACCATTCATTTAAAGAGATGTTGCTCACCTCCTTCTTCCCTACTGATACTCTAAAATGCATTTATAAAGTATTTTTCCACGTAGCTTTCCTCTTCTTTCGTCTACTCTTTCTGATTGTAGTTGTCTGTATTTTCACTGGTGTATGATACAAAACTCAGGAAAGGCCTTAGCAAGTGAGTGAAAAACAATTGCTTTCCACTACAAAACGCTGCCCACAGCAAATGTACAATTGGGATTTTCCATGATCCTTTAACTGACCGGCAACATTAAAAAGGATTGAGTCATAAGCTTAATTTACAACGCAAACTTACCATCAGCTCTTTCTGGAACTTACCGACACCTGTTTCTCACACTTACCACACCATTCACACTTATTGTGCCATTTATATCAGTGCATTATAGGAAAGTTTAAGCCTGGCTTACTCACACAATTTAGTAAGTATTTTTCCCAGGTCCCCAGAAGTGCTCTGTAAACCTGCACGAGAAACTCATGCTCTGACACATCTGGACACCCCAAGTGGTTGGTCTGTCCACCAACAAACTAGTCTGGAAACAGGCTGTGGGGTGCAGCAAGATTTCGTCACAAATCGTGGGCATTCATGCCTGGTGTATCACAAAAATAATCAGAAATACTAATGGACATTATCAGAGTAGAGCACAGACTATGAAGAACAGCTTCAAATATAGGAGCAAGTAAGTAAACTCATTAGAATTAACAGGCCTTGGAGATCGAGTTGAATATGTCCCTGCTCATTGCAGGGGGGTTGGACTAGATGGC
Organism: Myiozetetes cayanensis; assembly: GCF_022539395.1. Classification (NCBI taxonomy): domain Eukaryota; kingdom Metazoa; phylum Chordata; class Aves; order Passeriformes; family Tyrannidae; genus Myiozetetes; species Myiozetetes cayanensis. The sequence continues at coordinate 33,546,205 of NW_026086604.1, read as the reverse complement.
CTTTAGGGGTCCCCTCAAACCCAAACTATTCTATGACTCTATATCTGCTTTAATGCAGTGAAGAAGGAGGTACAACAGAAGGGAATGCAAGTGATGAGAGGGAAACAAGGACCCAGGTGATGGGTTACATGGAGCACCCCTGAGGCACTCCACATGATGTGCTCTGGATGCAGCAAGGCAAGCATTCAGAGGCTCAGAGAGTAGGTAGGTGTTACATCATCTTCAAGAGAAAAGGAAGGTGTCCTTTCTCAGAATCAGGAATATTTGGGACACTAGAGAATGCAAGTGCTTGGCCTTGTAAATACTACAGAGAAAGGAGAAACAAAGAGCAGCCCAGCAAACGCTCCTATTTCCATACAGCACCTCACACTAACAGGTAGTCCCAGAGGTAAAGACTGAACATGACCTGTGTGAGAAATCTGCAGGTTTTAAACCAGCACTTAAGAGTATGATGGATTAAGCTGTTCATGCATCCTTGGCTAAAGCAGCAAATCTTTTAGTTTGTCCCTTTCATTTATTGTGTGGAAATATTTATTTTCATTGTATTGCTCCTAATTACTGCTACACACAAAATTGCCCTGCCTCTGCTTTAAAATATCCCAAGTAATTCAGAAAAATTACAGACTGAGCAGTTCCCACAGTGCCTGCAGAAGGATTCTGGAAACTGAGACTGTATCCCATTTTGCCCTTTTTCTTGTAGTGCAGCAGCCGATGAACAGAGACACTGCAGAAAACTAGAAGAATAAGGTTGCACTGCGCAGAACAGCTCATATGGGTTTGTGGCAGCACGAGGGAGGCTCTTATTAGCTCAAAGAATCTCATCCCCTCTGAGGACCCTGGAGATCTGACTGCAGATTAGGACAGGGATTTCCTGCTCCAGCTCCGAGGGCTCTGATTCAGCAGCAGCAGCGGCAGCAGGGAGGTTACCTCGTGATGGCCAACGTCATTCTTGCTTCCAGCTATCCCCACCCCCCTCCTCTGAGATGCTCCCAAAACCCTTTGCAGGAATGACTGAGAAACCAACTTAGCAACGGGTTTACTTTATAGTATGTTATAGTAAGGTAACAGCAAATTGCTGCCAGTTTCCCTTAAAGCACCAAGCTGTGAGTTCTGGTTGCTAAACGAGCAGTTACGGGAGATCTCTGATGCTACGTGAGCAGTTAAGCCACCTTTACAAGAAAGACTTCTTCAAGAAGAGGTTAGGTAGGCTGCTGTAGACACAAGTCACGATTGTTTCTCCAAGGGAAGCCATCCCTGATTGTGAGTCAAGTTGTGGTTAATTCCCTCAGGGACAAAACCAGTTTGAGAGACTGTTGTTCGCTCTTGAATGCCTAGCTCCCACCCCACCCCAGAAGCTATGCTGATTCAGCTGCCCTGCAAGCATGGTCTAAAACATGTGAAATGACTATGTTAATCTCTAGGACTTCTTTTTCAGCATAAGAACTATTTTAACCAAATCTGTCGTCACTGAGTAATGATGTAGAGTCACAGCCTTAGGCTGCATGACATTCAAAATGAAAAATATTTGTTTAACAGAATTTCCCCTAATTTATTCTGAACCACAATGCAGGTAGAAGCTCATACAAGTTTATAGGTGATTCTTGTCTTACATGAGTCACCTGTGGTTACATGTGGTTGAAAACCTTCCTAACACCTTGAATTGAACCTGAAAAGTGCCATATTTATGTGTACAAAAAGATCTAAACCAAGACTTCTTTCCCATTTCATTGATAACTGTCAACTAAAAATGTGTTAGCAAGACCTTGAAGTCTTTAATGTAAATTTAAGACTAAAATAGTCTGAAAACTCATTGAGGACAGAATTCCATCCTAACAGATCAGCCCCCCCAATGAATGGAAATGTGGAGCATAAAAGGTTACAAAACCATGTTTGGGGGACCTTTTGCTTGCTACCAAGTACTGCCAAGGCTTTGAAGATGCCTTTGGTGAGCAGCACTTCAGCATACATCTCCATGTCATCCAGCAAAGGCTGGGAGAAGATTCAGGCAGTTGTGGTGTGTGAAATGGTTGTGGTATGAGTATGAACTGATGCTTGGATCCATGCCTAGGCTCAGGTTCAAAGTTCCTCGATAAGTCTCTGAAGAATCATGGTCCTGAATGCATTGCATTGTCTTGCTTTACCAAAATCAATATTTAGATCTCTCTTGCACACGTGAACACTGTTATCTGCATAGGTTTAGTCACATGCATGGAGTATTTGTAAATGTACATAAAAGGCTGAGGTTTTCTATTGAAACCATGTCTCAAGAAAGCCACTGCTGGGTAATGGATTATTTCTGACTCACAAAAGCGTCAGAATATAGGAACTGGCATGGTCATTTTCAGCAGACATACATTTACCCTTCTCTCAGATGCACAGTATTGAACCTCCTGCTCCATTTGATTTGCATTGTGTCCCTCTGTCAATAAAAATCAGTAATGACTATAACACATCTTTTGTATCAAGGATGAAGATTTACATGTTCCATCTCACTCCCAGTGTCGGAGATATTTCCAACCATAAACCCAATCCAAGAATAGAGGAACTGCTTTTGTTCTTCTGCTTTCAAGTGCAGACTTAAAGAAGGGCAAATCTCTGTGCATGACAGATTTGTTCTAAAAGAAGGAAGTGCGTTCATGGGCTTTTTTTTTTTAGCTTGTAGAAGTAATCTTATGCCAAAAAGTAGGTCTTCTCTAGACAGGTGATAAGAAGGACTGACCCTAGAAAAAGAATGTGTTACTATGTTGCCATTCTTTCCATCACTGTCTGATAAAGTTCTCACTCTGTTCTTTAAATTATCCTAAAAAACACCCAACAAAACTTAGCCACACCATTGCTGGTACTTCTAATATTAAGACCACGCTACAAGAAAACTTTCTCAAAAAAAATCAGGTCACCGTAGAGCTCATAAAAAAAAGCAAACCACATCACAATCTGTTCTCAGTCTGATTCCCTAATGCATAGCAAGATAGGCATCAAGCACTTGGGAAGGCCTCAAATTAGCTTAGCTTTGTTTTGTTTACCCCAAATCAGTTCAGTGAAACCACACAGTCACAGCCAGTCAAATGATGAAAATAGATTATGGTCTACCCATCACTTTCCACAGTGCCTGCAGTCATCCAAATCTCCCTGCTATCTCACCAGCTATCTATGTTCTGGCTTCTGCACCAAAAATCAGGCTCTGCTTAGTTATTCACTTGTAACTGCATTCCCAACTACCCAGTCTTATGTTTTGAAACTAGAGCCATAGCCTCCTGAGTTTTATCTGCACCTTTTTTTCACAAATACAACATTCTGCTATAATCACACTGAACCTTTGGACAGAAAATCTGCCCATTTACAAACCAGCCAGAATGGTTTTTAAGCATGTGAGCACAGACATTATCCACATCAACAGAATTTGCTTAGACTTAAGCATGTCCCTTACCAGATTCCTAGTAAGGCCTTACAGTGGTGAAACCCTGAGAAGGAATGACCCACTATCTGTCATGCTTAATTTAACTCTTCTAATAGGAAAAACAGTGACTTCCAGGTATATTTTTGTTATACTGCTGAAGTCAGTTCTCATATTTTATAAAACATGGCACCTAAAGTATTTGCAATTTTTTTATTTCTTGAAGAGAGTTCTTACAGACTAGTGACTAGGAAAGAGTCTTTGTTTAGCCAAATTTGCACTCTTGTTCTTCATTATTTGGGCTGGAAAGGCACTGCACATGCCCCAGAAAATAAGATACATGCTACAGTATCTTATAGTAATAAATCCTACAGGGATGAAAAAAATGTATTAGGAAGCAGAATTTGGTCCATAAACTATTGTACTTAATTTAGCTTCAGTGAGCAAATAACTTCTCCCTTATATGAAGAAATCCTACAACATAGCTTTTTACTTCAAAGTGTACTGAACAAAGTCAGTGGAAGGCAATGATTTGGAGATAGTGTGGATATTTTCAGGGCACTTTCTACTATTTGCCAAAATTATCAGCATTTTGAGTTTTCCTGATAAAAGTGCTCTTCATAACAATCCTCACAGCAGGCTTATGAATTGGTTGAATCATCTTGTAACTACATCTACTGCCATCCAGAGGTAATTGGCAAAAGTTTGAAGAGTAAATCTAAGTTAATGGTATCACTAACAGTGAGACATTAATCCCGTACTTTAGAGCAGCTCCTATCAAACACAAACTTAAAGCTGTAGCCCATCTGAACAGAAACTACAAAAATAAACTTAAGTAGGATAATTTTTTATTCTTTTCCAAACGAAAAACAAACCTGACAGTCTATCACACTGATGTTGTAGTTCTTTTGGTGCATCACACATACCCTGCATTATGCTTTCTATTAATCTTTTGGGCAAGTGTTTCTACAAACTACACACTGGCATCTTATGTTTTTCATGCAGTTAAAATTTTTATGGGGGAAAAAACAAACAAACAAAGACAAAAACAATCAAACAAAACTAAAACTCTACAGCCTTCTTCACCCTAAAGAAAACCTGCACTTTGCAAAAGCATCCAGATTCTGCCTGGTGACCTCACAGTAAAGAAAACAAGCAGACACTAAGGAATTAATCATGTACATACACACACACACCACCCATGATATGTATTACTATAGCTCATACTGAAGAGGTAAAGAACTTCATGGAAAGGGAAAACAATGATGAAATTGTTTATTTATCTATGGATTGTAAGTACCCACAGTTAGCTGCTTTCAAGCCCTGTGGCTGAGCACTTCCAAATCCAGTCCACAGGCAGTTTGGGAAATGCAGTATTTCAGATTCTAAAAGGAGCCCAGGAACGCAAAAGCAGAGATAATCAAAATGCATAAACTTTTCTAAAATTTCACTCTTTTAAAACTTGCTGAAGAAGTCCATTAAATAACCTGGAGCAAACATGAGATAATGAGAGGGTTCAGTTCCTAAAAGCCATTTCTATAGTTCAACACTGGTATCACCCTTTCATCTTTTGAAAAGCCCAAATTTGCAGCAGTACACACACACCTATTCCCTTAACAGAAGCAGTGTGCCTGCTTGTAAATCCCAGCTTTAAAATTGGGGTACAAGCTCAAAGCGTGGCTATGATCATTATAGTGAGCATCTCAGAAGCCCCTTTTCAGAATGGGACACTTTCCCAAAATATCCATGACTGTCTACAAATCCATTCAAATATTCTTCCGACTACCACCTTCCCAATGACACCATGAAACCATAAACTGCAATCACCAAAAGCATGTTCTTGCTCTGAGGTGCAGATTTCTGGAATGCACAAAAAGGCTGGAATTCAGTTCTACACAGCAGTTTCCAGAAAGTTGTTTTTACCTTCTGAGAGTCTTCTACATGTTTTCAGGTAAAACAAGAAGATCGATTCCTGGCATGCACTCCTTCTGCTATTCCAGTGATAATCATTAACACTTCAAGCAACTTAGGAAGTGCAATAGATACTACCATTTATGTCCTCTCAGTCCCAGGCATTTACCTGCAACATTCTGGGCTTTGTATAAATATAGACCAAAAGAACTCCAAGATATTAGCTGAAAAAGATAAAACAGTAGGGTACATGAATCAGTGTAAAGGTATTAACCAAACTGCCAAAATAGTGGACCTTGCAGTTCAAAAGTTTAAATTAATGCCTAAGTATAGATAGTACTTATGCATCTCTTCAAAGAACTGCCTTTAAAAATAATTTTATCTGTGATTCCAGGTGAAAGTATGAGCTGTCCAAATTAGGGAACAAAATATTATCCAATGCCATCTTGTGGCAAATGAGAAAATAGTCTGTGCCATCTGGCTTGGATTTAAATACACAGGGACTCTGCTGCTCCACAGTGTACAAATCATGCTCAAAACTGCTGACTTGGGGGAAAAAAGAAAATTATGATAGTTAGACTTAAAAAGGGCAAGCTTTGGTTATGTTAGTCATTAGAATTAGAGAATCAGCTATTTGTCTTCATGTTACATTTTCTTTTCATTTCAACAATACTGCTGTGGCATTACACTCAGAACCATTTCCATCACTCCAAAACTGACATAAAGGAAAGATGTGATATAACTTAGTAGAGAACTGTACCTAGTATACAAAACCTCCCATCTCTTCCCTCAGCCACCATGAAGTTAAGTGCTACCACGAACTTGTTTTTGGGGCACGAAAATGTCATGGCCATACAAGCCAAATCACTGTATAGCTATAAATGGATTCTTCCATAGCACACTTGTTTAAAAATAGCACAGAGGTATCTTTGACCCAGCTGACCTTTGGGTGCACACCATATCACCCGATCACTTCACTTCACTTCACTTGTAATTATGCCAGGTGATGCTGCTTCCCAAATTCCTCCTCTCCCTTCTCTGCAGGGAAATTTCCCCCCAACACCTACGTCAGTCTATGGGGTCCTGCAATAAAATACTAGAATTCTGGTCCTGCAAGGAGTGCTTACAGGCACTGCTTATAGCAAGGAGTGTCAAATATAATCATATGCTAAAAGAAGGGAAGAAAGAAAGGAAAAAAACAAAACAAAACACAAAACACACACACAAACCCACAAACAAAACCACAAACAAATAAACAACAACAACAACAAACATGGGGAAAGTATGTTCTTGTGTTGCAGTCCCTGTCCTGTTCAGAGTTTGGATGTCATGGCACATCCCTAGTGCAGGCACAGGCAGGGGAAGTTGCAGTGCCGTGTTGTCTTTATGATGGTCCCGACTCTATGCTTTTGGCATTGTCTCCCCTCACCTGCAGGCTCTTTGCAAACATTTTCCACCTCAGCACCACTCGTTGAGAGATGGGTTTGGGGCACCACAGCACCTGCACAGCTGCAGCCTGGGTGTCACTGGGGATTTCATCAGTACCATGGGTGATAGCATCTAGAGGGTAAGTTCTCCAAGGAGCGGCTGAGGGAGCTGGGGTTGTCACCCTGGAGAAGAGGAGGCTCAGGGGTGACCTTATCGCTCTCTACAACTACCCGAAAGGAGGTTGTAGCCAGGTGGGGGTTGGCCTCTTCTACCACACAAGTGACAGGACAAGAGGACAGAGGCTCAAACTGTGCCAGGGGAGGTTCTGGTTGAACATTAGGAGGAATTTCTTCATAGAAAGGGCGATTAACCATTGGAATGGACTGTCCAGGGAGGCGGTGGAATCACCATCTCTGGAGGTGTTTAAGGAAAGACTGGACGTGGCACTTAGTGCCATACTCTAGTGACATGGTGCTGTTGTTCGACCATAGGTTGGGCTCGATGATCTGAGAGGTCTTTTCCAGCCTAATCGATTCTGGGATAGCAAGCGCCTGACCGTAAGCCAGGGACGCCAAGGCGCGGTGACACCGCAGCGGCGGGCGTAGACCACGGGAAGGTCTGTGGGGAGTCGCGGCTCCCCCAGGCGGGGCCTCGCCCGCCACCACCTCCCGCTGCCCGGGACTACATCCCCAGGCGGGCCTTGCGCCGGTCCCTCCCCCGCGGGCAGGGCTGTTCCGGGCGCGGCGGTTCCGGCGCTCTGACCCGGAGGAGCTTCCCGGGGCACCGGCGGGGCCGCTCGCACGTGGTGCCGCCGCCACCATGGCGGCCGTGCGGGTGGAGGCGGTGCTGGCGGCCGCCGAGGAGCAGGAGGCGGAGAAGCGGCGGAGCATCACGGTGGAGAAGGAGCTGGAGCTGGAATTCGACCTGGGCAACCTGCTGGCGCTGGACCGCAACCCGCCTGCGGCGGCGGCGCTGCGCGGGGCCGGCCCGCGGCGAGAGGCGCTGCTGCGGGCGCTGGCCCGCGACAACACGCAGCTGCTGGTGTCCCGGCTCTGGGAGCTGCCGGCCGAGCGCGCCGGCGGGGCCGGGGGGCCGCTGGTGGCGCGGCTGCCCGAGCCCACCTTCCGCCTGCCGCGGGAGAAGCCGCCGCCGCGGCCGCGGCCGCCGACGCGCTGGGAGCAGTTCGCGCGGCTGAAGGGCATCCGCCGCCGCAAGAAGACCTCGCTGGTGTGGGACGAGCAGGCCAAGGAGTGGCGGCGGCGCTGGGGCTACCGGCGGGCGGGCGGGGACCCGGCCCGCGCCTGGCTGGCGGAGGTGCCGGCGGGCGCCGACCCCGAGGAGGACCAGTTCGCGCGGCTGCGGCGGGAGAAGCGGGAGCGGGTGGCGCGCAACGAGCTGAACCGGCTGCGCAACCTGGCCCGGGCCCACCGCGCCGGCCGAGCCGTGCCCGCCGCGCCCCTGCACCCCACCGGCCACCAGGACCGCCAGGAGCTGCGCCGGGTCGCCCGCGTCGCCCGCGTCTCCACCGCCTCGCTCGGCCGCTTCCAGCCGCGGCTGCCGAAGGAGCCGGCCGAGCCGCCCTCCCGCAGCGGCGGCAAGAAGCGCCGCTTCGAGCCGCTCCTGGGCAACCTGGCGGCCGAGCGCAGCCGGCAGCTGGAGCTGCTGCGGGACATGGGCAGCAAGAAGCCCGTCCTGGACATCACCCGCGCTGTCAACAAGCAGATGCGCCAGGAGGAGGCCGAGGCGGCCGCCCACAAGGGCAAGAAGCAGTCGCAGCGGGGCAAGCGCGGCCGCCGGCAGCAGCGGCCGGGCCGCAGCGGCAAGAAGAGCGGAGCCCGGCGGCAGCAGCAGCAAAAGCCCGCAGGCGGTGGCACCGGCGGCGGCAGGAGGAAGAAGGCGTGAGGAACAGTGTGCAGCACGGGCTGGGGATGCCCACTAAGGCGTGGGAAGGGACTGTCACTTGCAGCCTCCCTCCCCGTGCTCTGTTCACACACATACTTGTCAATAAATACGCTCTGGCTTTTCTGAAATGTCCTGCTTTTGGATCTTAGCTGGCAGTCCAGGTGGGCCGTGTTGTCCATCCAAGGGAAATTGGTGGTGTATCAAGGGGTTGGGAGCCCTGGTTCCCCCCAGGCTGGGGGTTTCACAGTGCCATGTGTCACATGTTGCTGCAGCATCTCCAGGCAGAGCCGAGGCTGGGCAAAGCTGTCCCATGTTCAGGTAGCTGGGACTGGGGATGGACCGCGGCTGTGACCTGTGTTTTGATGGAGTAACATCCACAGATAAAGGATGTTGCTGCTGTTTTCTGCTCTGGGCAAGTGGCCTGACGGTGGAGCTCTTGCTCTGTTAAGTCAACTGCTGCTGCTCAGCTCTGGTATGCAGGCTCAGTTACCACAGGGATGTGAAAACTTACTGTAAAATTTATTGCAGGGCCTAAGAAATGGTACAGATTCTCTAGAGCGATCTATTGATTGGAAAAGGAAATCAAAAACCAACCATTGAATTCAAAGGAAAAATGTTTGTATTGAACAGCAAGTTAAACCCCAAATTTCTCCCCACAGTAGTACTAATTCATCATTTCCTAGAAACAGTTTTACAATCAAGCAGTTTGAGAGCTGATAGTGGAAATGATCTGAGACTTCTGCAGATTATTCTTTTTAACTTTGTAGGTAACATGTAGGAAAAAAAAATTGTACCAGGAAAGATACTGTTTCCTGGTAAGAAAGTAGAACAAGTTTCAGCAATCTCTGTTAAATTAGGTTTTCAAACTTTCAAGTTTGTGAATTGTTAGTGATATCATAATGCCTCACTGCAAATGAGTTTTTGAAAAAGCTGGGTGACTACAACAGTTCTCGTCTCATTCTGTAGCAGTTCAGTTTGGATGGCAGCGTCAGCAAAAAGCATCCGAAAGCAAAACCTCTGTGTAAGGCAGCTGGAGAGGGCAGAAGGGGTATGTGCACCTTGGGGCTTGGATGGCACTGATGGACTGAGTAGCGCTCAACCATGTGTTGTTTGCCTCTTAAATGTTTCTTGCCCCTGTGCTGAGCAGTCTGCACTGCTGCAGGCTGCTTCAGTCATGCTGGTGTCACAAATGGTCTTGCGGACACAACCCTCTGTTATCAAGCCTTCAGTGTGAGTATCAAGGCAAAGCAGGGGCAAAAAACACTCGAACAGGTGGAAAAGGTTGTTTAGAGATACATTCCGGACCTCTGAACTTCCAGGCATTTCCACAGGGCATGTCTTTTACCTGCTCAGCCAGAGAGATGGGGTCTTTCACAACACATACACGCACATACACATCGTCCTTTTTAAATTTAACTAATCCATTCATAGAATCACAGAATCGTTTGAGTTAGAAGGGACTAGCTAGTTCCAGCCCCTCAGCCATGGGCAGGGACACCAAATACTTGCATGTCCACACAAGGAAATTTTCAGTATCTTCAATCTTCTGAAGTACTTTTACTTTCCCAGAGACCCAGAGTACACCAGCTACCTGCCTTTAAAAGCATATTGCAAATAAATTCCTTTTTTGATGCATTAGCCTTTTTTACAACTCTCTAATAAATAAATCACAGCAGTATGCAAAGGCAAAATAACCTGCTACAACAGAAAAGTGATGCTTTCTTTGCAAGAATTCAATATTAGCTTTGCTTAATACTGATACACTTTTCTGTCAGCTAAGCAGCACAGCTTAAGAACCTTAAGAATGTGGTTACGTAATTTTGATCCATCCTGCACTGTAGTTTACCATGTAATTGTACAGAATCATGGAATTCTTAGGGTTGGAAGGGACCTCTGGAGATCATCTAGTCCAACCCCCCTGCCAAACCAGGGCCACCTAGAGCAGGTAACACAAGAACAGGCCCAGGTGGGTTATGAATGTCTCCAGAGAGGGAGACTCCACCACCTCCCTGGGTAGCTTGTTCCAGTGCTCTGCCGCTGTCAATGGAAAGAAGTTCTCCCTTCCATTGTGGTGGAACTTCTTGTGTTGTAATTTATGGCCATTGTTCCTCATCCTGTCACTGGGAACCACTAAAAAAGTCTGAAAAGTATTTCACTTAATTTTAAATTGCCTTATGCTCAGGACCGTTTTTCTTTCTCTGGCTTTTTTCTTATTTTCACTCTGCAATCCCACTACTTTAAGTATTTTTCCATGACAAGTACTTTGACCCGCACTCAGCCCTAACTGTGCTTCAGTATCTCTTCACTGGCACTCCGCGTTGTGTATTTTAGCAATCAGGCTTTGCGTGCCTGGAAACAGGCGCGGGTTGGGTTTTGCAGCTCGGTGCCTGCATTGGCCGCAGGGGCACTGACTGGGGAGGGACTGAGTGCGGACAGTTCTCATTTCACCCGTGTGACTGGTGCGGGGCCGGGAAGCGGCCCCTTGTCCCGGGAGGAGGCGGTGCCGCCGGCCCGTCCCCGTCCCGCTCCCGCCGCCGATGCCGCTCCCCGTGCGCCGCAGACGCGATGGCGGCGGGGCGGGCGCGGGCCGTGCGCCTGCTGCGGCAGCTGGAGCGGGCAGCGTGAGTGCGGCGGGACGGGACGGGACGGGGACCCCGGGGACCAGGGGTTTGCCCCCGGGGCCGGCACTGCCGGGGGCCGGGGCCGGGCGGGAGCCGCGTGTTGAGAGTGAAAAGCAGCGGCCGCTCCGTCCCCGCTCCCGCCGCACTCCGCTGGAGGCCCTTGGAATGGGTGCTTGCAGGAGACTTTTAGGCAAGGGCAGATTCGTTTGTCTGCTGTAGTTTCTCCTTTTAAACATACTTTGTTTTTCTTTCTTTCTTTCTTTTTTTTTTTTTTTAACATTTTAACTAGATGTCGGTGCCCGAGCCATGGCCACACTTATTCCCAAGGTAAGACTTAGTTTGTGTCTCCAGAGTAAAATTCTGTAGGAGACCGTGGCCCTGCAGAGCCGTACGTATCAGTGTAACCAAGGCAGAGGTGCAGGCAACAGGTGGGAAAGAGAAGAGCTTAAAGGATAAGGTAAGCAGTCTGTATTTTGCAGCTGTACAGGGCTAGTGGTTATTGTTGGAGAGATTCACTGATCCCACATAAACCACAATTACTGCTTCCTGTCCCCTCCTTCCCATCAGGCAACCTGATCAGACATTTGCTCCGGCTGCTACTGCTGCTGTCACCACCTGAGCCATCTCCACTTTAGATCTGCTTTTGGATACATACCTGTTACATTAGAAACAGGAATCAATATGGATAAAAAGTACCTATTCACAAAGGTTTGTTCTGACATGGGGAATAAAGTCTCCATAGGCTTTTTATACAGTCAGTGCCAAGAACACAGCTCAGGCCAGGGTTGTGGAGTAAGAGCAGGAGGCTTCTGCTGAGTAACCAAGAATAACTATCTGTGTCAGTCCCCAGATAGCTGATCAGTCTCCAGATCCACTGAAAATTGGTACTTCTAGACCATAATTTCTGTAATTTGTAATTCTGAGCAGCTTGGTTTCACATGATTTACTGAAGACACTTTTAAAAAAATTGCCATTTCACATATGAAAAAGCCATATCAATGTTCAGACACTTGTTTTGTCCAAGGCCATCATACAGCAAGACAATAGCACAGCTGAGAAATAGAATCTCATTCTTCTGCTTGTCTGCTTGATGACCTACTCAGTCAATTCAAACTAAGCTCTTCGTAAACAGAAGCCTTAGCTAAGCACACTCTCTGTTAAGCATGTATTGAGTCTATAGTGTAGCAAGATGATATCAGTTCAGTAAGTCTCTAAATAGAATTGTTTTAACAGTGACTGTAGAGGAAAAATACAAGTTCTTTATGTTTCTTGGCAGTCTTCAAGGAAATAGTGCATATTTTGAACTCGGTAAAAATTTGTCCTGAAAGTAAATTTTGGCTCAAGAATATAACAAGAGGACATCTATTATACTATCATAAAGCAAGAGAGTAAATGGTTTGGACATGTTCTTAGCCTGTCAAATTAATGAATGCAAGTACAGCAGACTCAAGCTCCAGGAGAGGTCAAACATGTCCAGCCTGGCAAGAGGTGGCAATGAAAGAGCTGATAGCAGCTGGCCTGGCCTTCAATAGAAAGTGCATAAAGGATTTTAATACATCTATGTCTTACTGTTGTGGGTCAGTGCATCATGTACACCCTGGAGTGTCTCTTATAGTGTGTAAGACTCATTATCATGGCTTCACTCATTGGATCTGAACCCAAATTGCATATTTTCATAATATAGCACACGTAAGGCATGACTTCAGTAGGAAGAGCAGAATGCATCATCTGATCTTTTCTTCGAGAAGAATGGGCAGTGTCAATCAATGTAGTTTGTTTCACTCTGTGGCAAAAGTAAGATATGCCAAGAAATTGAGTTTTGTGATGATTCATGCAAGAATGACATGATAGAGAAAGGCTGTGACTGAAATACTGCCCTTATAAATTTCTTTTCTCGTAAGTAAAGTTGATGGTAACACACCGATTCTTATTTATTATTATAAATGCATGCAATTTCCTAGTTTTCTAGCAAGCAATTCACTTTCACCTGCAAGTTCAGGACTGGGCAGGAGTAAAAAGAAGTGTAAACACCTGTTAGTATTGCTCCCACACATACAAGAGATGTTCTCTATCCAGGTGTACATGGAGGATGTCTCATGGATTTGTCTTAAAAGTTGTTCTGAAGTTTATCATCTAGTCCCTACACGTTTCTAGCACCTCTCAGCTTGTACGTATCAACCTGTATGCTCTGCACAGGCTCAGCTCTACTTATCATGTGCTCTTCTGGTCTTTGCAGACTGCAAATACTCTCATACAAACTTCCTGCTAACTTGTTCGGTTTTTATAGGAAATAATTCTTGAAAGAAGGGGAAAAAAAAATACTTGTTTTGCTGAATTATATTAATCAAAGCAATACTTAGACTAATCTCACAAAGAACAAGAGATGAAATGAGTAACTGTTAATCCAGACAAGCTGAGATGACCTAATATACAAATATATTAGTGATTCTAAAAGCAAGGGAGTCTATCAACTCTTGTGCTGAGGAACAGATTGCAATAACTTTTTCTTCCCTAATTTTACTGTTTCATTTCCATTGTAGTCCCTGAGCAGCCTACCCTGGGAAGCACAGACTATGCATTTGAGGTAGGTTTAATAATCAAATGTATTTGATTTTGAAGTAGCATACAAAATACTAATTGCTAAATATGGCATTTAACAAATAGCTTCATTATTAAATATTTATATTCTACTTTGTCTGTGTGGTAATAGACACCATTTATCCATTTTTCCAGAAAAAAAAGTTTGGTTTTGTTTTTGGTTTTTTGTTTGTTTGTTTTTTTGTAGATGGCCATTTCAAACATCCGATATGGAGAAGGAGTTACAAAAGAGATTGGCATGGTAAGCTACCATGGTCTAAGTCCATCTAAAGGGCTGATGGTGCTATCAATCCCTTTGATAAAGGAAAATTTATTTATGACATGTCTGAATCTCCACTGATTTGCTGTATGTGTTGTCATATATACCAGTGTAAAAAGGCTGGAAAATACTGTTGGGTACAGAACAGAAACATGTTGCATCAATGTTGCTGTGGTATAAGTGAAAGCATGAAATGCAGTTTGGGGGATAATTAGATAACTGATGATTTGCTAGGATTATGCAACAATATTTTTCTCTGACAGGGAATTTAATTCAGGAAGTTTTGAATCCTGGTGACTCACCAGGATTTTCCCAAGATCACTTTTGTCTCTTCTACTGCTCCTTGAAATGAATCAGAGACTTTTGATTAAATTAGCTAGATACTCATTCAGCTCTGAGTTTGCACTATGAAAATGAAGAATTTTTGTTGCAGCACTGTGAGATGATTCACCTGAATACATTGTTCCAGTTTGCCTTTATCGCTGGCTTTTTTCATTTATCATTTATCATTTCTCCTCCTTTCTTGGCATTTCTGTCATTACCAGTTCTCTTATTTATTTGCAAATTTGTAAAGTAAGACAACAGTCAGTAAATTAAATTAGGCAGAACCTCTGTCTTTAAACAGCATTAGAATTATTTAGAAAGCATATATCATATAGCTCTTGTGACAATTAATTTAGCAAAGGTTGGGATGTATTATTTTTCTCTCTTTTGCCACCTTATTTTGATTTTTCATCAATAAATTAATATTCAGTATTAAATTTGCAAGATTATGATCTTGTGCTTTGATAGGCATTTAGGGGAGACAACCTTTGAAAAGGCCTTATTATTGTCACAGGAACTGTGTGGGAAAAAACATTTTTTAAAAAAGTTTTACATTTTACTGTAGTCTTAACCATGTGGTTCAACAACTTTAGTTTTCTTCTGTTGTAAGACTTCAGCTATATCAGTTTGGCAGCTTTAAACTTTATGCTGCTTTCTGCATCCTATTTGTGTGTGGTTAATGCTCTTTTTCTTCAGGTTTTAAAAATTTTACAGTAACCAACTATTTTTAGGTTGGGGGTTTTTTTATTATTAATTGGTCTGTTGATTTGGATTAGTTTTTAAATTGTTCAGTGTATGATTTTTGCTAGTCATTTGTTTTTTAATGTCGTTGTTATTGTAGGACCTGCAGAATCTTGGTGCTAGAAGAGTTTGTTTGATGACAGATAAAAACCTCTCCAAACTCCCTCCTGTAAATGCAGTACTGAATTCTTTGGCAAAATATGGTATAGACTTTCAGATGTATGATAATGTCCGGGTGGAGCCAACAGACCAAAGGTACTACTTAATTCTGATGGTGCACTTCTCCAGGTAGTGCCTAGGCCTTTCCAGCATTCCCTATGGCTTTTTAAACACCTCCTTGTGAACTGCATGCTGGTCTTAATTATTAGTTTCCCCATGTACTTGTTTAATCCTGACTAATTGGAAATCCTTTCTTGTTTTCCAAGTTTCCTGGATGCCATTCAATTTGCCAAAAAGGGAGAGTTTGATGCCTATGTTGCTGTTGGAGGTGGGTCTGTGATAGACACCTGTAAAGCTGCCAACCTGTACGCAGCCAGCCCTACATCAGAATTCTTGGATTATGTCAATGCTCCTATTGGAAAAGGGAAGCCTGTCACTGTTCCCCTCAAGCCACTGATTGCAGGTAAAGCAGGAGGGGTGTGTGTGGAGAGTGAGGGCTTGAGGGAAAGGGAGTTATTCTACACTCTCTGTGATATTTCTGTTGAAATCAGTTTACCGTGACTGTTTCAGCTTCCTTTGGGCTTACAATGTCCTCTAGTTGTATTCAGCAGCAATTTTGCTGTTTACTTCAGTGTAAAAATCAGAGCTTTTGTCATTAGTTTGTCTTGTTAACTGAGTTAGACTGCTTTTACTGAGAAAAGAGATCAAAGTAATAGTTTCTCTTTGTCCTCTTGGCTCGGGATCAGGGATTCCTCCAAGATTTCCTGGTTCCTGTGTTTTTGGTGGTGTTACTATTGTGGTTTTATTTACTTATTTTGCAATATTATATATCATTTATTTGTTGTTATCCCCATTCTTCCTTTTAAGTTCCTACGACATCTGGCACTGGAAGTGAAACCACTGGTGTTGCCATTTTTGACTTCAAAGAACTAAAAGTTAAAACCGGTGAGGTTTTGCTGTTTTGTTTGGGGTTTTTTTGTTTGTTTGTTTTGTGGGGTTTTCTTGTATGCTATGCCAGACAATTGCTTTTACAATGTCTTTGTTATTTCCCTGCTATGAAAGGAAAGGATACCGCATGTCATTTCAGGTGTCGTTTTGTTTAACTGCCACAGGCAAATTTGAAGGGCTTAAATGTTTCCTTCTTGAATTAAATTCATAGCATATTAACATAATGAAATACCTATGTAATTCATTGAATTACATTTTGGAGGCAAAACAGGAAACTAAAATCTTTCAAGTCCTTAAATGGCAGAAAATGTTAATTGCAAAGGAAATTTCTACTTATATTCAGGGTCAACCAACTGTTCCTTATTTCCTCTGTATTTTTCTCTCTACTTTTAAAACTTCTGTTTCTTTGTTGTGTAATTGCAACCAAATGTTCCTTTTCCTGACTTTTGAAATCTCAGGCCTGGGATGCTGTGCAAGTGAGGGACAGTCTTCCCTTGGCCTTTTCATCCCCAGCAAATAAAGACTAAGGCTAAAATGTCATCTTGAGCGTCATAGCTCTTTTGAGGTTTTACTTCTGAACATGTGGATTTTATATGCCACACAATCTGCAGTACTTGGGACCCAAATGGGTGTGCTAAGGGGTTCTGATGATAGCTCAGGAGTTTTCTAGTCTATACGTAGTCCGTCAGTCTGTGTCTGTCTCTCCCTCAAAGCTACATCTGTAACCAAAATACAAAGGCATGGTTATTACAGATGCTGAAGGCAGCAACTGGCAATAGCAATTGATTGTAGACACAAACCAGTTTTGCCCTCTGATTGTTCACAGAAGATACAAATCTAAGAATACTGCAGATGCCATCCAGCATAGACATTTTGCGAGTATAGGCTGCTCAGGGAGGGTTGCAAACAGAGAGAGAATGCTTTTGCCACTTCAGGCAAAAGTCTCAAATCATATAACCCTGTTACAGGGACTTCATCATCAGTAGGATATCTATGATCTACATTTATAGATACTCCTTGCTCTCCCTTCTCTCTCTTCACTTTTATGTTCATAGTTTCAAATAATTTCCCCTCCCTATTTTGATGCTTTGAACATTAAGCTTGTCTTGTCCTATTTTTCTGCAAAAAATCTTTAACCGATTTTCCTCACTTACATGTTGCAGGTATTGCTTCGAGAGCCATTAAGCCAACATTAGGCATCATTGATCCTTTGCACACACTGTCTATGCCTGAACGAATAGTGGCCAACAGTGGCTTTGATGTGCTTTGGTAAGTTTTCTGTGTAGGCTGCCACCTAAACTTATTACAGCTTTGTATTTTTACTATGATGATTGTAGAAAAAAAAATATATTTTGGGAACAGAAAAGGATGATGTTTTTTGCTCCTTTTACTCTTCTTGTTAAGGTGAGCTCTGTTATACTTTCCTCTTAGTTAGTTTCACTGCCTCCCTCAGAATGCATGGAACTGAATCACTCATTTGCAGAAATTTGCTTCCAGGATGGTTGTTGTCAGGAAAGAGGGTCCAGGTGTCCTTTTTCAAGAGATCATGGAGATGATTAATCGGAATTGACAGCATTTATCATGTCTCACAGATGTGGCAGGGAATGGAGAACAAGGATTTTAGAACAAAAGCCATGATGTGTCAATACAAGTTTATAAAGGCTTGTGAGATGCTCACAGGTCTTCACCCAACTATGGCCATCTTTGGAGCCTCTCTTGTAATTTGCTTGTCACTTGGCACAAAATTTCTTCATCTTAAACCTACAGCTTTTAATTGCACAAAATGCATTGACGTTTCTAATTGGAGAGCCAGAGCTTACTTTGCTTATGGGTTCTGTGTATATTAAAGCACTAGAGGTGTAATGAAACTGTAATTTCTCAAGCTTGAAGAACCCTGAACTGCAATGTCTTGAGTGGAATCAAGGCATCTGTTCACCAATGAAAGTGGTTTGTCTGTGGTTTTGTACATCTAAATATAGCCATGTAGTCAATGCCCCTTCTTTATGTGGTCAGATTCACGAGTATCTCAGCGATGAGACTGCTGGCAGTTCCACTCAGCTCAAATATCATACCCCTAATTTTTTGAAGGTCGATACTTCTAAAAGAAAGGTACCTTATGATGCTTCCAGTGCTAAAGCTTCTTATAGTTCCTGTCCCACAGAAAGGAAATACACCCATAGCACATGTACAGCGTTCTGCAGTGAAAAGCATTACACACCAAGGTGCCAGTGCATCCAACCTAGCTTTGAGCATGGTGTGAGCTGATAGACAGTGACTGTGTTTGGATTGCCGTCTGTGTGTCTGTTGGAGAGTGAAGCCCTCTGGAGGTGCCTGCCCGGCATTCTCCCAGTTCTCTATGAGATTGTATTTTTGGTTTTGGCAACTGTTAAACACCAGAAATAAATAAGAACCTGCATTCAAAGGACAGCAGGGCAGTAACATGGAGCTCCCCCCCTTAAATAATTAACTTTTTAATCTTTCTGCTAGCCATGCTCTGGAATCCTACACCGCTCTTCCTTACAACATGCGCAGTCCCTGCCCTTCAAACCCCATCAACCGACCAGCTTACCAAGGCAGCAACCCTATCAGTGATGTCTGGGCTCTGCATGCTCTGCGTATTGTGGCTAAATATTTGAAAAGGTAATACATTTAACAGCCATCTGCCCTGCACTATGTTCTGTCTGCAGTGCCCTGAAAGGGATGCTTAGAAGAGCTTGAATTTTAGGCTAAGTGAAGGCAAGCTGCGACACTAAACTTTCTTTTTCTACCCTGGGTTTTTCTTAAATAAAGGAAAAAAATTTTCAAATAAAATTGTAAGTAACATAGGGGTTAATAGGTTTCTTGAGAAAGTAGCTTTTTAGTCCCTCTAATAATCCACTTTAGAACTCCTGTTAAAGGTATTTCAAGCTGCTCAGTTAATATGGGAGCATCATTTACATATTTTCCCAAGACTCAACTTTTTATGACAGTATAATGGGAATATGTAACAAACTGAACAAAATACTCCTGATGTAACTTCTGTGCCCGTCAGTGTAAATTAAGATACTTGCACATCCATCGAGAAGGTAACCACATACACTTACAAATGTGAAAAATTATGCCTTTATTGAAAACCTGCTCATACTTAGAAGACTTCCAATTTAGAATAAGTGATTGACTTAACTGGGCGTTGATTTTCATCCCTACGAATAAAGTTTTAGCCTCTATACAGCTTTTGTATACCTTGTGCCCTTCTATTAAAGATCATTATGGGGTTTTGTTGTAAGAGTTTTTACAGTACCTAGCTAGTCAAAATAGCTTTTTCTTGTTCATGTAGAATCCATTCAGGAGACTTTTTCTCCTCAGTTGTCAAAGTGCACAAGGAACCTGAGGCATAGGAAGGCAAGGAACCCTGTGATGGGATCTAGACCACCACCTAATGAGATGGTATAAGGCTGGAGTGATCCTTGAGCTGTACATAGAATGGCCAAAGCTCCCAAGTAGAATTGTTTAAATCACCACTGAGGTGATTATGGTTAAATTCACTCTATTTACTCAGTTTTTGGAAAAGTGAAAGGAGGCTTGCCTTTCACTGAATCAGTGTGATCTTCTTAGTGATCCAGAAGCAGGATTGTTCTCTTACTGCAGTGTGACTTGATCGCATTTCCAGCAGTTTTATCTCAGTTTATCTTAGAGAATTTTGTCCATGTCCATAAAGAAGCCCTCTCCCCCTTCTCCCTCCTGAATCACCAATCCCTTTGTGAATTTACTGATGCACAGAGCCATCAGAAACCCTGAAGACCTTGAAGCAAGAGCCAACATGCACCTGGCAAGTGCTTTTGCTGGTATTGGCTTTGGCAATGCTGGCGTCCATCTCTGGTGAGTACAGACAAACAGTAACCCCACATGAGGTCAGCTTCTAGCCAGTGTCTGTTTCAGATTGTCAAAGATGTCCCTACCTTTGTTGCTGAATGTATAATGAGGGATTGTAGCCTGGCCTGTGGACGCTGAGGGAGCTGTGTGTTGTGAGAAATTGATGGGCTCTTGGCATTTATGTGTATGAGGATTGTGTATTCTGGCTTGTAAGAGTTTTTACAGTACTTAGCTAGTCAAAATAGCTTTTTCTTGTTCATGTAGAATCCATTCAGGAGACTTTTTTTCCTAGTTGTCAAAGTGCACAAGTGAACCTGAGGCATAGGAAGGCTCAGATCCAATCACATAACAATTGCAAAACATGGCCTTCTTTACCTTCCTTGATAGTAAAGATCAAAGTAAAAGAAAAAAAAAGTCAATGACATCTAAAATGTCAGATTTCATGCCAGCTTTTCTGCAGTGAGACAGAATGATGTAATGTTGTGCTTTTCCTGAACTGATGCAATTGTCTGTAAGTTTGTCTGTAGGATAGGCAATCAGCAGGCTGAAATGAGCTGTAATTAATATTGTAAGGCAATATAGTTTCATTTGGATGAAAATCTCAGAGAAGCAATGCCTAAGCCTGAACTGTGTGAAGTTATTAGCAGTCATTCTTTTCAAATATGTTCCTTTCACTCCTTTTCTTTGAGCAAGTCTACTCTTTTAATTATTCCTTAAAATTAATGTTTATTTTTCTCAGGCAGTGTGATCACGTAGAGATGCAGGTATGGTATTTTTAGTATATCTCTATTATTTCAGGAACTGAGCATCTTTCAGTCCAGTCAGTGGGGTAATATAACTTCACATTGTCACAAAGTAAGGAGGTACTGTTTTTTACAGCTATGTCCCTGAGGTGCAGAGGGATGAGGGTTGCCTGTCCTTAATATCCACACCATAGCTGTATGTCAATACCTTTCGAGTGTCTGTACTGAAGAGACTTGCATACCAAAAACTGACCACACAAGAAATTTTCCAAATACCAGGAGTGCTGCCCTAACCACTTGCTCTCTGCTCTCTGTTCCAGCCATGGAATGTCTTACCCTATTTCTGGTTTGGTGAAAACTTATAAAGCAAAGGATTATAATGTGGATCACTCTTTAGTGGTAAAACTTGGTTTATCTTTGGTTTTGTATTATACGTTTCAGTTCTCTGTTATCTGCCATTAATGAGCATTAAAGCACATTGAAGTTAAAAGTACATGTCCTCTTTTTTTTGTTTTTTGTTCTTTCCCCAGCCCCATGGCCTTTCTGTAGTGCTGACATCCCCAGCAGTGTTCGCTTTCACGGCACAGATCCATCCTGAGCGGCACTTGGAAGCTGCAGAGATTCTAGGTAGGAGTCTCTGTGGATACAGCTTACATGTACAAATGGAATTCTTTCCAAAACGTTGTTTTGAGAGGAGAAAAAAAAAAAATGTGTGCAAACAATTGTTGTTTGGTGTTGTTTGGGCTTTAAGTTTAAAAATCAAGGTTCTGGAGTTATGTGTAAGGCAAAGTTAGAATAACACTAAATTTTGATATTGAATGATGTGGTTAGAGGAGCAAGCTGGAGAAATCTGCTTCTTGGCTAGAAAACTGGACAGCTGAAATTAACTGTAGATCTGTTACAAATCAAACAAGAGTGGCTGACTTGGCATATCTCTTGGTGCTTTATGGGGAGTAGTTACCATAAAATGAACAAGTGCTCAGGTGCATTTGCTAAAAGGAAGGATTTTGCCTAACAGATTCCCTGCTGTGGCAATGAATCAGAACAGGGTGATGTTTCGAATCACTCCTGCTTTGTTTCCATGGCACACAACTGTGGGTTTGAGTCTTTCTAATGTAGGCCTTAGCTTGTTTGTAGGTGTTGGAATTTCTCAGTGACTGATGTCAAGGGAAAGCATGGAGTAACTCTCCTGTGGACACGTGATGGCTAAGCAGTGGATTAACGAGCCAAATGACCTTTTCTGCTGCCTAGCAGAATAGAAGTAAATGCTGCAGGCT
Source organism: Myiozetetes cayanensis (assembly GCF_022539395.1). NCBI lineage: Eukaryota > Metazoa > Chordata > Aves > Passeriformes > Tyrannidae > Myiozetetes > Myiozetetes cayanensis. The sequence continues at coordinate 33,524,048 of NW_026086604.1, read as the reverse complement.
GACAGCTCTTTTAAAGGTTACCTTTTTATACAGCGCTTTGTTATCTGTGGAACCCATCACCAAAAGGTCCTAGAGAAAGGATACCTCTTAATTGCATCCCCAGCATGACTGTGTGTATTAAACCAGCTTCCAGTGATGTAATCTCAGAGCTGTTAGCAGTCTAACTGTGACAACATGGCTCTGCAGTGAGCTCATTTATTTATGTCTAAGATCAGGTGTTTGTCTGCACTAGGCTCTATGTTGTACCTAAACTGCTGCTGAAACCCATGCTGGCTAAGAAGCAGTCACAGTCAAACAGGCAGCAGTGCAGAGAGTAGAGGGAAAGTGCTAGGCCAACTGTCCTTGTATTTGGAAAATTTGTGTTCAGTCCCTTGTATGGTCAGCCTTCTGTACGCAAGTCACAGCAACCCAGTCACATCTATGACTTGCTTGTATAAGTAATCTGAAAACATCCCCAAGAAAGACTGGGACTTTTATATAGACAGTGAATCTATCACAGTATTTCCAAGAGGTCATAAAATAACATGGTCAGAAAAACTTCATTCAGGGAAAATTCCATTTGTTTCATAAATGGTGTCTGTGAGGCTCTTCAGGCTGTCTCTAAAGTATGCAGTCCTGCCTGTGGTCAAACCAGAACACAAACCTAGTTGGAATCACATACTAAACTACTAAACATCTCTGTTCCTACAGCAATAACACAGAGCTAAAATTAGGCAAAGAAAATGTTTCTGGATAACTGGTCACCACAGCAGATCAGAGAATTTGAACTCTGACTTTTGATTTTAAAACAAGTGGCTGAAAAGCAGTTCTATTAGGTTTTGTGGTACTAACTGCTGCCATAAATTCTGTCTCTAGAAGTTCTGTTAATTTTGTCAGTAGAAATTTTAGCTATGTCATTGTGTGCCTTGCCATAAAGGGACTCTGCTGAAAATGTGTCAAAGGGAATTGAATTTATTAATTCCCGTCTGGGCTGTTTACTTCTGATTCCAGTCCAGAGTCTAACTGACTACAGTAGTTGATTCAAATCTGTCATGCTGCCAAATGCAATGACTAAGAAGGTATTTTATGACATGAAGCAGATTACTAAATAGTTATGTTGTGTGTATGTACAGCTGTGAATTTGGGTAGATCCAGAAAAATCTTAATACCTCCCTGGATGGATTCTTAAATAGTTGAAATAGTTGTGCATGTGGTCAGAAATTTTCTAAGGTTGAGCAAAAAGAAAATACTAGAACTATAGCAATATTTTAAAACTGCCAGTCACATTTACTGTCATGTTTTATCTTCCTCCTTTTGCCTTTTACTTTATTATCTGAAGGTAGTGTATTTATGTCTCAGTTACTACTCCATAGCAAAACCCAGGATAAACTCAGACTTCATGCCATAATCCTAATAGCACAAGACTTCATACAGGACTCTTTCATATCTTCTTTATCAATTTCTCCCAGATATTGTCTGCTATAGCACTGGCAGTCTTACTACCCAAATATCTGAGCTCTTCAAATGAGGTGGTAGGTTTTCTGTTCACTTTAGCTTCCTTTGAATGTTCCACTGAACTGCATGAGGACCACAGAAAGTATTTTCCCTGTAGCTATTTAGTGCTCTTACTCATCTCTCAGTATGGCACTTAGACCTCACATAGTTCTGGTGTAACATCACTGAGGTTACACAGAGAACCAGTTTAGCTTGGGTTACTTTGAAAAAGAAGTCGTATGGAGGAACCCATGTCTTTCATCCAAACGTGCTTATATTATTACTTTTAAGTAAGTCCTGACCATTCATTGAAAAAGGGGAAGCAAGCTATTCTGTAAGAAATATTAATAATCTTTCTTTTTCTGTTGATGTTTTCATTACTGTTCCATAGTTGTTTCAAAGACAGCAGTTCTTCCTCTTCAGTTCTGCATTATCCTACATACTCAAATAGCATTAAATTTAGGATTTACTCAGCCCCCTGAACACTTCCCTGTCATCTTCTGCCTTTTTCAGCCTACATGCTCTAGTCCTGTATGTTAATCTGTAATTGAACAGAACAGTCCTCTAGATGTCAGCAAACTCAAGGCATTAAAATGAAGTTAGCATTTGGCACACTGTCCATAAAAATAAATACCATTGACGTTCATGCATTAGCTTCTTTCCTCCCAGCAGTTAGTCAGTCTGAAAAGTTCTTCTCCCTGTAAGCACAGAGGAAAAGGAAGTTAACCTCATGTGGCAGTTAGTCTTTTTGGCAGCATTTACCTGCTTCTGATCTTTGTTTTATTTCACCTTTCACAAACTACTCCAACTGTAAAATGAAGGCTGATTCCTCTTTTTATTTCATGTTGCTTTTAGGGCAGTGACTGTTGTGTATGGATTTGTATTCAGCTGATATTATGATTAAATTAAGTCCAGAACAGGCTTCCTCCGCTCTCTCCGCCCTACAGTCAAGGCATTATGTCTTATTTTAGGAGCTGACATCCGCACTGCCAGAATCAAAGATGCGGGGTTTATTTTGGCAGACACACTCCGGAAATTCCTATTTGATCTGAATGTTGATGATGGCTTAGCTGCAATTGGTTATTCCAAAGCAGACATCCCTGCATTAGTCAAAGGCACTCTGCCTCAGGTAAGACAGAAAGCAAAACAGTTTTTCTTGTCAAATAAAATAGAACAGATTCTGGAAAAAAACAGAATTGCTCCTTTTCAAGCAAATGTTATTCCTATTCCTGAATGAAAACAATTAACATGGAGAGAATTACGGACAGTCAACTGTATTTTGTTTCATTCCATAGTTTAGGTTTCTCTTTTCAGTGGGATTGAGTGAATGCTGCGGTCCGTAATGGTTAAATGTTTGGGCATTTTTTTAGATGTCACATTTTTGAAAAAGAGAATTTTTTCATAGACCTTTGATTTTTGTAGAAGATACTGCTTTTTTTTTTAACTATCTCTGTTAATTATGTATGCAGTTGGGCTATAGATAAAGCCTTAATACCAAGTGCTATCTGGTAAGAATGACTGAGTTCACTTTGCATTAAACTTTCCATATTGAGAAGTTGCATTTTTCTTCCCAGATGGCTTTTTTGTTTCATTGACCCCCCATCAGAATTTGAAATAAGGTCCCCTGGGATGATATAGATTAAACCTGTGAGACTGTTTTTTGCTTCAGTGCCCACAAAGACACTACAAAAAGCAACACACCACTCTAAAAGCAAAATCCAGTGTCTTCCTTGTAAAAAGACAGTTTGATTCATGTGCTATGGACTCTTCTGTCCACTTAGTATTTATTTCCACCAAGTTGCAAGGGAAATAAACACTATGGAGAAAGTGAAAAATTTTTTGGCCGAAAGAGTATTTGCTTTTTACAGCAGACCTCTTAGAATATCTAGTTCTTCTCAATCATGAATCTCAGGGCAACTTAGAACAGTTATATTAACAGTAAATATTAATATTCCTATTTTATACCTGAAAAAATGACACAAAGCTGCAACTATGTAGGATCACACACAACAGAGTGGAGGCAAAGCCAGGGAGAAAACTAAGGTCTCTGAGCACCCATCAAACAGGTTATGCATGTAAATTGTTACGGGACATTTGGGGGGTTTGTTTAGATAAATATGTTTCTTTAAAACAATTAGGTTTAGGTCATCATAAGCAAAACATCTCGTTGAAGACCAGTTTTGCATAGCTAGGGGAGGGGGAAGGTTCTTGTTTGTTAGCTTAGCTCAAACTGACTTTTAATTCATCTACTGTGGCCTCATGGCATTGATGATTGTACTGTGTAAAATGAGTTGGCCTGATGGTTTCTCAACCCTTATTTTTGTATATAAGATGTTACATGATGAAAATGTATTATTGTTCCTTAATAGTCTGTTAATACCCACAGGGTTAGTCCATACAGTTTAATCTTTTCATCTTGCAGTAGGTTTGCTTTGGAATACAGCAGTGACCCATTCATGTCAGCAAAGCAGTGTGATGCAGTTGTTATAGCTCTAAAAAGTGTGCAAAGTTTATTCCACGGTGTGAAGTGCAGGCTGCAGGAAAACAAAACTAATCTGACTGTCAGAATTTAGGTGGGAACTCTGTTGGTACAAACATCTGTGCTTGAAGTTAAAACAGAATGTATTTTCCTTCCGAAGTGAGTCTATTGAAATTGATCCTATTTGCAGACAGCAGTGATTCTAGCAGAAGATGCTGTCTTCGATGTCTAAGGTGGCTGCCTCTGTTGTGGTGTGTCAGAGAAGACGATGAGAGAAAATGAGAGATGATGGAAAGGCTGTTTTCTGGCCCACCCACCCCTGCAGACGTCCCAGAGACAGCTACAATGGGGCTGAACCAGTGATGAGCCTTGAGCCACTTGGTTTTGGCACTAGACCAGAATGCACTGAGTCAGACTAAGGGAGCCAGGGCCTTGCTATCTGGGCACCAGCAAATATCAGCAAGCTTGTGCAGAGGTAGTGCTGGTGCCTCTGTGTCGAGGCATAAAGGAGGAGCATCCGTTTGCAGCCTTCTGCTGATATAGCTGGGAAATGCTACAGTCTGTCAGGCTGATTGTCTTCTGTCTCCTGGTGTGGCTTTATGGATAACTCTGGCCATCTCAGTGCACAGAGCTGCAAAACTGTACTTTGGCCCACAGCGTCCTAATGTAAGCCTGATGAATTTGTGAATATTTGAGCACTGAGTTGTTATATTCTGCATAGTATGACTCTGAAGAAAAGCAACACACTTTTGCCCTAGTGCTATTTGAATTTTGCATTTGGTTTCAAAACTGCATAGAAGAATCTTGAGTTTCTCTTTGGCTGGATCTGTGTGTGTCTAGCAACACTGGTCAGGGATGGGGAAAGAGGTACCATTTGACTGCTACTTATGCACTAACAAAGCTTCTCCTTTAGGTAAAATTATGCACACAAAGCTGCACTTTTCATACTCATCACAAGCCATGCTAACCACGATTATGAACTGTGAATGCCTCACAGCTGACTTGCTCACCATGCTAGACCAATACTTCACATTAAGTTTGCAGTGTGGTGGCACTCTGGCTGTGTAACCACATCCAGCCCGCCCACAAATCGCATCCCCGCGGGCTGAGGGGGAAGCGGAGCGGCTGCAGAGTCGCGCTGCGGCATCGCCCTGGGCAAGGGTGTGTGCTCCACCTGGCACGGCAGCTCAGGCCAGCCTCCCGACCAGGAGGAGCCCCTTCCCCAGCATCCCACTCGGTGCATGAAGCAAGGACCTTCGCAAATGACATCCACTGTCTCACACGTGAAAAAGGGGAAAGAGATTTAAAGCTGGGGCCAGCATCTTCCACGAGGGAAGTGTTGAAACAGGTTGTAGCTGTAGAAATTTCCTCTTGCCAAAATATACCACATTTATCTAAAGATTGTGCATTCCTAGTCGTAAGTCTGGCTTCTGTCTTTGCAGACATTTCTAACACTTCCCGATATTTCAGTAAGTGTTAAAACCATTGGTTGTTGGAAACAGAAGTGCTCATCACAACCAGTGACGAGCATGTTAGCATTGGGCCCTTTCAGCTGAGTGTTTCTGCAGTACCCAAACACCTACACTTATACAGCTCCTCATCCTCAGTAACATGGGGCTTTTCTGAATTTCCACCCCTGCCTTTGTGGTTATTTTGTCCAGCAGAGCAGTGAAGCAAATACCTGAGTTTCATTTCAGTCAGTGGTACTTCAGCACCTACAAATTCTGTTGAATCACTGCCCAAATGAAGATCAACCACAACTACTTTACGCTCTGATTACAAGGTGTCAGGCTGTTTATTAAGAAGTTTCATACTATATCTTGCCATGTCTCTTTATTGGAGTCTGAGTTACAAGCACTGTTTACTCTGCCCATTTGCAGCAGTTCCTGGACCTTGAGAGATGTTGTATTTTGAAAGTCTTGGTCCCTAAAACTCAATAGTTCCAATGCTGGCAAATGAATTTTAGAAGGGACTGTGTTCCCAAGATAATATCCTCCAGTGTACTGACATCTTGATGGATAAAGCCTGTATTTGCAGTACTTTACTCTACAATTTAAAAGCTTTCTAATCTTGCTTTTCTGTGTTTAATTATAGGCAATTTTAGGTAATATGTTCTTGAAAGTCCTGTACAGTTGATGATGCCTCAACCTTAATTACTTGGTTACTTATTTGCAAAACCTTATTGTTCTCTGTAAAGGATGTAGTGCAGAGACACATAGTTCAGCGACTGTTTGATTAATTTTATTGGCAATCTTTTGTAATTTTGTTTTTCTTTAATCTTGTAGGAGAGAGTGACTAAGCTATCACCACGTCCCCAAACAGAAGAAGACTTATCAGCCCTCTTTGAGGCTTCGATGAAGCTTTATTAGCTTAAACTTTGTGTTCTGAAAATTGTGCTCTATTCTAACACAGAGGTAATTTCTTATAGATACAGCACTGAATTTGTTTAGAGCATGGAAGAACCTGCATATTTTTGACTTCTGTTCCATTGTACACTGCAAAAAGGTCACACAATTCATCTTTAACTAAGCAGTGCTTTGAAGTGAAGACTTGACAGTGGTTTCTTTTTTGCTCAGTAGTCAGTGGTATTGACTTGCATAAAAGTTGGAGCAGATTTCTTGCATTAGTGAAGGCTTTCTTGTGCTTTAGAGGTGATCAAAGGTGGAAAAATGTTTTAAAGAATATTCCAAACCATTTTGCAAATTATGCTTCTACTTAAATTATCCTTTATTTTGTTTTGAAAAGTCATGCTAGTTCCAAAATAAGTAAGATCGTTTTTAATTAGGGAGGGGGAGTTCCCTGCAGAAAATGTCAGCTTACTGTATTCTGTTCTGCTTATCATCTTTTTACCATCTGGTTTTGCTAAGAGAGCTATTGAACTGGAGTACTTCTTCTATTGTTTGGTTAAGAAAAAAACTACACCCTTCATAGTTGTTTGGAAAAGGCTTCCTGAAAATTTGTTTTGGGTTAAAATTCTGACATGTATTGTCAGATATTTATCCTTCCTTTTAAGATCTATGTGAAATGTTCATCAGGGGAACAAAAGCAGAGTAAAACACGGTCACATGCTCAACAGGAACCATGTAACAGCAAGACAGTATCCATCATGGTCATTCTGTCTCTCTGGAGGCAAGAGCTCCCTTTTCCTGCTGTGTTCTGTGGAAGGAAGCTCTCAACTGTGTCTTACTTTGCTGTGAATCAATTGCTTCTGCTGAGCTCTTGCAGGTGCTGTCCCTCAGAGTGCAGCCACCAGCTTAAGGAAGTGGCTGTGTGCTGTGGTTCAATATTAAAAATTGGTGGTGAAGCATATGGCTGCACATTGCCCCATGGGGAGCACTGGTTAAATGTGGGAATGAGCCTGCACCTTCAGAGCAGTTAACCAGCTGGTGGACTGTCAACTGAGAAAAGGAAGTGGGGAAGGGAGAAATGAAACTAAAATTTTAATACTATTTTTCTTTTTTTAAAAGGTTCAAGTTGTTGTGTGTACAGTTCATTTAAATCAGTTTCTGCTTCGTGTTGAGCTCTTTCAGCATCTGATTCATGCAGCTACCACAGCACAAGATAAATGAGAGAAGAACCCCATAACCTCTCATGTGTTTATTTCTTTCTGCTGGGAAGGGAGCACTTTTCAATCACTCTGTTGCAGTAGAAAGCTCTATCCTTTCACCTTTGCATTTATACGTTTATCTGATCAAGCTAGTGCTGTCCTAGAATCTGAGAACAGATATGTACTCAATATTGACACTGGATCTGTTTTAGTGCTGTTAGAATAGGCAGATGGATGCTCTGGTTGAAGACTGGTTGTTTTTAGTAACAGAACACGTTTAGTGGCCATAGGATTGCACTGCCAGTATGCCTCAGCCTGTGCTGGGATACACATCTGAGTTCCATGTCCTTCTGAATCTTTTCCTCTACTGAAATTACCCACAAGTACCTCTGTCATGAGAGGTGGTGTAATAGCAAAAGATGCACTTTGTTATATTGAGCAAAGCTTCCGTGTTTTGAAAAAAACCCACCCTTTTTGTCAAAACCTTCTGTCAAACCCTGCCATTCAAGGTCAGGTTGGATGGGGCTCTGAACAACCTGGTCTAGTGGAAGGTGTCCCTGCCCATGGCTTGGGCTTTGGAACTAGATGATCTTTAAGGTCCCTTCCAACCGAAATCATTCCAGGGTTCTACATAAACTTTTGGCCTGTTTTGTCTTTCCACTCCTGTCTTCCTCCAAGCTGTAGTAGCGATATGGTTTCCTGAAGAGCGAATTTTTTTGTCAAGGAACCTAATTCATGGCAGTCATGCTGCATTTAGGGAGAAGATACTTTCTGGGGAACTCAGTAGCACATGATTTCTTCACTTCAACATAGCACTTTGTTGGGCTAGTTAGGGAGGTGGGATATTTCCTTCCAGCACACTTTTTATTTGCCATTTATGCCAGTATGGCAGTTATTGGCAGACTGCATTTCCAGTTGACAAAACCTCATATTCACTTCCTATACCAGGTAACCCAGAGCTCTTGCTAGTTTTTAAATTAAGCCTCATACCCCCTCTGATATCCCATCACCACTGTTAGTTACTAGTGCAAATTTTCTGAGGAAAAATTGTGGGAGCTCATGTTACCCCACAGTGCTGTCTTTCAAATAGGGGTGATGTGACAGGGAGTCACACCCTGGCCCACAGGCAATTGTAGTTTAATTTGCAACTGAAGAGTTATGTGGGGTTTTTCATGTACTATCTTACTAAATTACTCTGTAATGAAACAACCTAGTTGGTCAAATGTATCTGTATCTTTGAACATGTCAATTTTGTGCCTGAGTCTGGCATTTGTATGGGGAGCTGGGGTGACACTGTAATTGTGAGTGCCCAGCAGTGATTGGGCATATGTGTAAAGTCTGGGCAGCTTGTTCTTGTGGCTCTTGTTACCACCCTGTTAGTCTGTGATAGATCTATTACTATGTTTAGATGATGCTGAAATGCAAATAACAAAAATAAACACAAGCTTGTTTGAAAGTGTTTGAGAGCAGTGTTTAACTCTGTCACGTTTAGTTCAATCCTACAAGGTAACTATGAACCAAAACTGTTCAGAGGAGGAGACTTTCACTGGCTTCATGGACCATAATGATTCCTCCTGCAAAGTCACTTACCTGATGAGCTTGGCACTTTTCAGCCAAAAACATTGTATTGTGGATGAGAATCGAGAGCAACAGCAGAGGCATTCCAGAAGTAAAAGCCTCTGAACTGCTGCACAGTATTTCTGTGAACATTTAAGACAGTTTCTGCATAATCAGTGCACAATACATAATCAGTACATAATCAGCTGTAAATATTATTACATATTTCATGACAACACTGTTAATCCTTTTGTACATCATACTTGCTAGCAGTAGGGCTTGATTGAGTCACTCCTCTTCCTTGGGGGGGGGTCAGAGACTTAGTTTCTGCCTTAAACAGCTGTAACTATATAAAATGATTTGTCAGTCTCTATATAAAGAAGAACAAATGTCCAGTTCATAGAGACCATGGTTTTTTAATATGTTTTAAGTAAGCATATATGTCAGCTATTCAGTCATGACAAAAGGATGGTTTGAAGAGGCATTAGGGACTCCTGTTAGAGTAGGAGTTATCACGTTCATGATTCTTCCTGAGGACATTCACCCACTATTTCTTTTCCCTAGTCTTGTATCCTCTGAGTTCTGTGCAGGCAGACACAAAACAAAACCTGGCCCATCTGATTACTCACTCAGTCCATCTACATTAATAAGATTAGCTTTGGGGAGCAAGTGTGAGTGAACAAGTGCATATGAAAGTGCTGGTGAAAGTAGTTTACCAGTGGCTATATTTTTACCTGGAGTGCACAAAATGAAAAGCTCGCTCCACTCTCCTCACAAGGTAGAGCTTACCAGGTTTCTGCTTGGGATTATAAAAACAAGAGCAGCTGGTACAGTAGTTTGTCCATCCCCTCTTTTCCCTTGCCTCTTCCAGTGCTGATTTTACCAGCATTTAAAGCAAAAAGAGAACGAAGTGAAAAAAATACATAACCAATGTGCCTAAATCTCCAAAAACTCTCATCGTCTTCCTGTGTGAATAAACTTGGAAGAAACCACAGGTGGGTTATTGTGTATGCTCATTCCTCATCGCACCATCTTGTGCCAAGTCTGTCGTCTTCTGTCTTGTGGTTGGCTTTTCATCTCCTTCAGACCTGAAGAAACATGAGAAAGAGCAATGGTTGAGGGACACAGCTCAGCTCTCTCTAGGCCCTCTCCATAACCCCCGAGTAAATCTGCTTAAGTATCACAGTGCTGCAGGACACGTGCAGTGTGCCTTGGACTCAACAGCTCCTACCTAGTAAATCTGTCACTGCATTAAGTGTTATCTGTGCAGAGGGGACAAGGGCAATCTGATGCAATGCAGCATCAAGAGGCCTAAAGGTAAAGTCTGCGTTTTTCCTCAGACTGTCCCTGTGTGCTTTCTAAAGGAAAAGGTACTTATTTTAAATCCAAACACCAACTAGTGAACACAGAAAGTGATGCCACCATTTTCCTGATCTCTTCAGGAGCTGTAGCTCATGCAGGAGCACACAAACTGCTTGTCTGCTGCAGTGTCAGCCCTGAGCAGTGAGAAGAGGGTCTTCCACACCAACCCACCCCTGATAATCCTCCCTCGAGACCTGGTTTAATCTTTAATATACCACCAGGCCACCTACAGAAGAAGTTTCTCTTTAAGCAGTGGTGTGGTGGGACTGTCAGTGACTGAATTTGCAGAGATCTCAGCTCCATTTGTGTGTTGGGTTGCAGTGGACATATAAGAAATCATACAGGGTCAGTTTATTACAAAATGTTTAATGCATATTTTTATGTGTAGGGGTCCATGAAAATAAGTAGAAGCTTCTAATGCTGCTCTGAATTTCTCAGAGAAATTGAGACAGAAAAAACAGCCCAAAACATAGACTATCATTAGGAAGGCTACAGTTCCTTAGATGCAATGTTTCTGAATGCAGTTTTATATTTTGGCAGTCCCAGTCTCCCATTAAATAATTCACTAAAATAACATTCAGTTTCTTTTGTTTCCCATTGTACAGAAACAGCTGCCACGAGTGAGTTGGTAGAAAATGTTTACAGCCAAATAATAAGAGGAAGAACCATTTGGCACAGCTCAGTGGAATGTTAATCAGGTTCTTAAGTTAACTGCTTTCCTAGGTGAGGAGAGGAGGATTAAAACAAATACTTTCAGTCTCTAGTTTCTATTGAAAAGTTATATGTACTCCATTTTCAGAGAACTCTAAGTACAACAACAAATGGCATCAGGTATTTTCCTTTTAAGATAATTCACGTGTTAATTCATGTCACCCTGTAGAACCACACAGCTGGTTCTGTGGTCATGTACACTGGCAGCACTTGCACAGCCCAAAGTCAGCTGAGGAGTGACAGAATGTTGGTTGTGCTGACCCTGTAGTCTGAGCTCCCATTAAATGTTCAGTTTAATCTAATACTACTGTATCATTAAATATATATATATCATAGGACAAGGTGGTTTTTTGATGGGGAACTTTTTCTCTGTGTTCCCTGACCCGCAGTGACTTTGACCTACTTTAACAGTGCACTTGTACTTTTTCTGGGGGACTCTTTGGATGCTTGACCATACAGCCTTAAATTAGCAACTTAACATTGAAATGCTGATTTACACCTGCAGTCAAATGGATAACACATGTTAAAGACTGATTGTCAGCAGCTCTAATACGTTATCGCTTCACTCTGTGGCATTGTCACTTGCCTTTATGGGATTTAAGGAAAACATTGTGTGGCATTGTTGGTATGGCTGTGGACACAGCTGTGGGGGGCTGACACTGTGTATGGACTTTGTCATTTATCTAAAAGCTGACATCACTTTCAAAAAACCACTGTTTAAGTGTTGCTGTATATTTTAAGACAGCATTGGAAATAAGGAAGCTTTTTTGATTGCATAAAAAACCATTTAACATTGAATAACTTGCTCTTCTGACCTTTTCACCTTAAGAAAGATTAATAGTGGCTTAGATCAGAACTTCCCCCCCAACCCAATCAGGGGTCTGAATGCTTCAGGGATTCAGACAGACAAAGAAAGTCATTTCACCTCTAGGTCACCAGCACAGACCTAGGATGTCTCACTGGTGATCATTAGATGATTGCTCAGTCAGTTACGTGCAAGAGTTGGTGGTCATAATCCATTTTCCAATGGACAGGTTCCTGCCTCATGAAAGCTGTCACTACATGCTTATCCAAGCAGCAACAAATGTGAATTAACATGAAGAGAGCCTGAACTGCATTTGCCTTACACTGCTAAAAACCTCAGAGCCTCTGTAACACTTGTTTCAGTGGATCAGAGCCTCTCCAGGAAGGGTCGAAGCCGTGTTGGTGCCGTGTTGTGAGCGATGGCACTTCGGTGTTCCCTTCCAGAGGGCTGCAGCCTCTGCTCCCCACCTCTGGAGCACGAGGGTCCTGTTCAGACACACTCAGAGCGGCACCGTTTGCATTTCTGGCACTTAGGACACCCTAGAATAACACATCCCACAGCCTTCATGTAGACATCTCCCAGTGTTAGTTCTTGGTGTGGTCAAGCTGGTGTACTTCATACCTACTGCACTTGCGTTTTAAATAGAAGTCCTAAAAGTAGGACTCCTCCACTGGCAAAACTGAGCAGAGAGCTATTGGGCAGAGTTTGATAGTAAAGTAACCATTTGTGACTTCTCATGTCAGAAATTATAACGTCACCCACTGTAAAGCACAGTTCAGGGACCTGCCCGACAGAGCTGAGCTAAAATCACCGACGCGCCAAACAAAGGCAGCACAGGGTCGGCTGACAGGCTTTTAAGGTCTAAATGTGTCCTTCACCAGCAACATCTGCATGCACACAGCAAGCAAGGCACTGGGAAAAACTGACGTGAGTGCAAACATCTGCATACAATTTTTTTAGCAGCTGAGACATTGAGCGTGAATATATAACACAGTTACACACTGGAGAGAGAGGAAGGTGAAATGCTAGGATCCAGGAGTCTACTACTTTTGGCTGACCAAGTTGAGAGGATATATGAACATCAGACTTCAGGGAGACATCTAAGATGAGAATATGCATTTTAAAAAACGTTGTAAAAACCTGAAGGATGAGGAATCTAAACCCATATAGTTATTAAGGAGAATGTGCCATGTCCATTGCAAAGCCCACGAAACCTCTTTCGTGTTCTTTTTTGGTTTTCTCTCACCCAGGGTTACCTCTGTACAGTACTTTCCTCATATTGGACAGAGCAACAGAACAGATTACAAGTAGAACTGAATTAATAAAGGTAAATGCTTAAGTGTAAAGGCTAAGAGGAGAGAGCAAAAGGACAAGTAAAGATCATCAGTTCTGCGAAAACCAGAGATCTCAGAGGCTGCTGCGTGACTTTTACTGACCTCCATATAGCTTATGAGATTGAAAATCCTCTCCTATGTATTTGCAGCATTAATTCCTCTTGTTATCTGAGGTGATCTACTTTAATCAGATTCCTACAAACAAGTCAAGTACTTAGAGCAGAAGATCTTTGACACCCCTCCTTGGCAGCGTCAGTGGAGAGGACAAAGACCAAACCAGCAGGAAGATCAGATAAACCATCTCATCTCTTTCAGGATAATTGGCATCAGAGGGAGTCCCCTCCCTCCAGAGTCGTACCTGTATGCTCTGTGCTCATGTGAGGTAATGGTTGCACAAAAGCTACCTCAAAATTCTCACATTTCAAGGACTGGTGCTCCCACGCTGTTTTAAAACCTCCTCTGTTGCAGTACCATCTCCTGTGCTACCTTGCTGTTTCACACAGGCCCACAGCTTAAGTCTGGATCAAATGGGGACTCACAAATTTGATCCTCATATGCCTTTAGTGCAGCTTCTACTTCCTGTCTTCTAAGTTTCTGGAACTGGGGTTTCTGAGTGCCGATAACGACGGTCCTTGTTTTAAATCTAATCTCATTTTCACACAGAACTTGAGCCAGAGGAGGCAATGCCATTTGATACCCTCCAAAGACTTTCATCCCCACAAAGAACATGTGTTGCACGTGGCAAAAGGAGCTTGACGGCTGTGTGAGGACACACTAGAGACATGTAAGGTGACAGTTCAAGTTGCCTTACCATTTAGACTTATCCATTGGAGAAATCCTAAGTATTCTGTGCCTGGTTAGCCAAGCAGTGGATTTTACTGCATATGGTGTGAGACACAGTGTGCAGTTAGAGCAAGAGGGCTACCACTACATAAATCCAGGAATCACTGGACAAGCTTTTATTAACATGCTTGTTTGCCCAAAAATGGTTATGTTCATAGCAGGAGCCAGTAGTCAAAATAATCTTAAAATATTCTAAAGAAAAAAACCGGGAGTGAAAAAATACCATACAAAAATCCGTGTGCTTTATCAGGGGAAAAAAGACATCACTGATCAATTAGCCTGAAAAATTAATAAATCAAGGACAAATGTAACAAAGTTCAGCATTTTAATCAGCTATTGTTGTCACAGCCCAGTTTGGACATACCGCTTCTTTGTTGACATTTTTAATGCTTTCTGTGGATTACCAGTACATGACCAGTATATGAAAGCTTGTTAAGCCTCCACGTGCTCAGCCTGGCCCTAGCTTTAATACTGGCTTAGTGCAATCCCTTCTGCTGGCACAAGCTCTGCGGGACTTGAACCTTGCGGTGCTGGGCATTGTGTTTCTTGATAATCATCGTATGGACTTACTCAAGTGTGTTTTACGAGCTTAGGGCAAATTTGTGAATGCCCAATTATCTATATGTAACTTTTTTGAGAGAAGCCAACTAGACTTGTGGGTTTTTTCTTTTGTCAGGATCCTGCAATATCTTTTTGTAACTAGTGGTGGGATGCTTTCAGCCTGACTTCCAGGTCTGGCTGGTATTTTTTTCACGATTAGCAGAGAAGTCTGTTCATTAGTCCTTTCTTGCATCTCTCTCACCTGGGCCCCTGTAGTGAATTTAAAGTTCACTTCAATCTTATTCCCATGCAGGAAAAATCTGTTACAGCAGCTTCTAGCCAGATGCAAATTCACATGTTACTTTTAAAAATCCTTTACTTATTCACAGATCTTTCAGCCATGCAGTGCTGCTTCAATTTTGAACTAGATTTTCAGTCTGCTATGAGTGGGAGGTTAAATTTTTGATAGTGCATCTGTCTTTCTGTTCCTTTCATTTAGAGAAAAATAACAGATTATGTATGAGATGCTCACTTCCTATTTTACTTTTTTGTTGTTGTTGGTTTTCCTTTTCAGTCATTTTCAGTTGCAATTCTGTGGCCCTAAAATGAAACAAAGCAGTTTTCCTTCCACAAAAAGTGGTGCTGGCACTGCATCATGCAGAAGTGTTGTAGAGTAGGTGCCTGCAGCATGCATGTGCAGTTTTATCCCATCTTATTTTTAAATGGTTATCTGTGCATCACTCTGGTTCACAATCCTATTCCAAAAATATCTGAGGTTTATCCTTATCATATTCCCCAGCTATCAGTAAGAAATAGGCTCAAGGGGCTCAGTACAGATTAGACTTGCCTCTTACACAACGAGGTACAAGATCCAGGTAGAAGCCAGAGACCTGCCTTGGGAAGAGCTCTGTCCTCTGTGGGCCAGGGAATCCCTTGGCAATATTCCTTACCTATACTGAGAGTAGCAGGATACTTCCCACCAACTTCACGGGAACAATACTGTGCTAAAAAGGGATTAATTTTTTCACAGAGGCCAGGATAAATAAGGTCTAGAGGTTTCTGACACTTATCTTAAATCACTCAAAATTTTAATTACAGTTTTTGTAATCATATTTGACCTTTTTATTCGATTCCTTTTTTTAAGTTCATAAGCTCTGACATACTTGGTAAACAGGACAAACATCTACACTTGTTTCTTCCAAATGTATCTGAACAGATTCAGCCCTTGCAAAAAGCACTCTTGCCATCTCCCCAGAGGGACATTTCACCGGTTTATTTGGATTTTCTACCGTGTTTACAAGGGTTACTGAGCCTCCTGTTGTTTTCAACAGTTATTTTTCTCTCAGCCTCAGCAAACAACTGTTCTCTTCCACCTTTGTGTCCTTTCTACCCACATTCCCAAGAATCAAATACCTTCCCTGTCTCAGACTTGCAGATAAGGTTAGATGGGTGTTTTGACAGACACCATATGTCTGTTCTTGTGTCCTGAGTTGTTCTCATCCTCCTCCTCCTCCTCCTCAGTTGTCCCTCTTCACCTTTGGTCACCCTTTTCTTGCACCAAGAAACATTCTGATCCTTTGCTGTCAGCACTGAGAGTTCAGCTGTTTGATAAACTGCTATATCACAGCAAGGAATTTGGATTTCCCATGTTTGTTTGGGAGTCTTCAGTCAAAGATATACCCTAGTGCCAAAACTTCTTTGGGTCTTCTCATGGCTGCAGGGGCACCATGTGAATTAAGTTAATAACTTATTAATTGTCTTTAGCGGTGAGGAAAAAAAATTGAGCCTGGTCTCCAGATGTTTTATGTAGTTTGGGGAACAAAACAATGATTCATGGAGTCAAAAATTGTTTGTTTCCTGCTTCCACCATAGACTGGACTCTTGCTAGGTCAGTAGAGAACCAAAGGAAAACACCATATGAAATTTTCTGATATGGCTCTGCAAGCAGTTCCTGGGTTGGACATTGTGTAGTGTTATCTCCCTCAAGTCTAAAATTACTGCCTGCTGTTCTGCATGCAGGTACTGCCATGCAGGTAGCATGCAGTCGAGCTTGGCAGGTGTTATTACACCTATTTTATAGCTAAACCAGGACATTTGTCCAAAATATTTCACAGACAGGTGGGAAAAACGTAGCCCAATATGTGCAGTCCTTTTCTTGAAGCCATGTTAAGATTTCCTGCAAAACCCTGGGCATTCACAGTGCTTGACTACGCTGTAAGATCTGGACAAAATAAGGCAGCAAACTCCCTTTCACGACCAGAGGAAAATTCATTCCCAGGTGAGGATCCCTGATGAGAGATGCTATTTTTGCCCTCCTAAACCCTATTTTTCAGTTTGGAAGTGAGGTGAGAGCCTTTTATCAGCTCCTTGTAGAGAGTGACTCATTCCCAGAGCATCCTGTGCCTGTGAAGATGTGTTCAAAGCCTACCTGCCCTGTAACACAGGGAATGCCAACTGGTAACAAGCTCTTGAGTCACACTTCAGTGTCCACATTCCCACCACTCCTCAACAGCACAAGGTATCCAATACTTGTTCTGATGTTAAATCTCATCTATGATTTGAAAATATCTCTAGGTCCTACCTAGAACCAGGAAACCAATGACTTCGATCCAAGAGTACCCCACTTCTCATAAGACTGAATATCTTGAAGGTGAAATAAAGGGTGGGTTTGTTATAGATTTGTTATAGCCTTTTTTTTTTTTTAATTGACTATTCAGTGTTGGTCTTCATTATTTTTTTTTTTTATTCTTTTGAAAGCTTTAAAGCCTCCTGCATAACCGCATCTGCCCCATTCACTGCTGAATGGACGGTGCGCTGATCTTTTTCTCGGTGGGTAATGGATTTGGTTTGATTGCTTGACACAGGAACAATAGGGGGGTAAACAATTGCCTTCGCACCCGTGCAGCTCCCCATCTGTTGAGTGTGTGCGCCTTCAGAGGCAGCCGGGCAGGGACAGATGAACGTGCCAGCCGAGCCTGATGTTAATGACATCAGTCATACAAGCAGAACATGTGGCGCAATAAATCAAAAACTAATTGAACTTTTGGTCGATTGTATTGCCGTCCCACCGCCCACTTCAAGCACGACACAGTTTGCTCAGACAATACCTCCAGCACCGCGATGGCTTTGCTACCGCTGGACAGCAGGAGCCTGCCCTGGGAGGTGACAAGAGATAACAGCTTCTCTTCACTCATTGCTTTCCTGAAACAGTGACACCTTCCACCCAACCAAAATGCTTCCAGGCTCAGGATGTGCATTTGACCAATGTTTGTTATTTCAAATAAGAAATGTTCATCAATATGACAATGACAGCCCATGCTCATTGGCAATTTCTGTCTGGGGCTGTTGGTGGCAGACCTCTATTATAGGAGAAGACAGCTCTTGTTTTCGTGTTAATTAGATACACACGTGGTAGTAATGGAGGCTATTCATTAGACTGATATAATTTAATATCATTATTCACACTTGAAAGTGTTCCTACTACATCAGTTGCTGGAGCCTGCAAGCCAAAATTTTCTGTCTTAGGTGTCCATGGCAGCACTAAGTCACCAGAAGTTGAGGGGGCTGATATTCAGAGGTGGAAAAGAACAATTTCTGATGGGAGTATTAAGGAATGAAAAGCTTTGGCAAGAAGACCCTTGACTGAAGTGCATAAATATGGGATTAGGCCCCAGAACCATCAAGTCATGTAGGAACCCATCTATCTATGACTGAACCACCTGCCCTCCCTCTGCAACCACAGAAGCATAGGGGGCATAGAGACCTATGCACATCTGCCTGATGTGCCCTTTCTTAGTCATCTGCATTTGAAATTTTCCTTTGAAATGCCCAGCATTCTGGTACTTTTTCATGACATTAAAAGTTAAAGCACAAAATGCTTTTCTTAATGCCCCTGGAATCAATTCCTCATTAGATGGAGAAAGCAAATTTTTATGATAAATGTGTTAAAGTACACGCTTAACATAATTAAAAAAAAAAAAAATCCATGCAGTGCTTCTGTAAACATTTGTTTGCCTATAGCTTAGACTTTAATTATTAGCTATTTATTGCAGAGGATTCTCCACACTGGTAAAAGGAGACATTAAATAAAATGCTCTTATCTGAGTAGAGGCTTAAGTAACAGCTAAATTAAATCTTTGTGTTAATATTATTCATAGAAAGCCAGATGGGAGCAGAAAATGTTGCAATGAAGAATATGGAATGAGATGAGATCACAGCATCAGTCTGTCCTTTGTAGATCTGGACAATGATCACAGAGCCAGATTGGATTAGTGAAACCTATTTACCAGAAGTTCAGAGCGGTTGCATGAAGCTGAAAGGCAGTCAGTGGGGAGACGTGGAAAATGCACCAGATTTACAGCTGCAGCGACGAGAATTTAGAAGTTTTCACCACTGTGATTTCATCCAAATGTGAGTACATCAAAACGTAACAACCGCTACGGTGTTGTGTTTTGGAGGGATGGGACGTTTAGCGGTGGGGAAATCTTTGAGGGAGCAGCTCCCGTGCTCTGCCGTGCCCTGCTCTGCCTGCAGCCCAGCACTCGCTGCCGCTTTCACGAGGTAATCCATGCAGGTGCTTCGGCATCGTGGCTGGGTAAAATCTTTGTGCTGGCAAAATTGGGAGATCTGAAATCGGTGTTGCTGTACCTATGAGGTAACTGCTAAAGTGACAGCTTGCAACTGTGTGGCTATTCTGCCTAATAGAAAAGAGAATGAAGTTCTGCAAGCAGTTAGCAGTTCAGATGAAGTGGGTGAACTGCATGAATGTTGAATTTAAGTCTGCTGGCTCAATAAGTGGACCATTTCCAAAGCCATGCCCTGGAAATGAATGCATGATTAACATTAATTGCTTCTAATGAAGAGTAAGAACCGGACAAAGCCCAGCCTGCATTTGATTGAACAAATTAGTTTAAATTCAATGGCTGCATATTTCAGCAACAAGAAAGCAGGGGAAAGCAGGGAAAACAAATTCTGGGACCAGAGCAGATCTATACTTGCAAGCTGCGAGCATGAGCTCTCAGCTGCCTAATTTTGCAATATAAGTGGAAATGACAAAGTGAAACGTCACTGTAATTGTATTTGTTGCCTGAAAGCTGGGCTGTACATACAAACATTCTTTTGCAGGCAAATCCAGATACCTCGTCTGCAGGGATTAATTCTTCCCTTCCTTCTCCCACTCTCTGCAGAGATTCGTGTTTGCAGGGACAGCCCCACAGCCCCACTGTTTGCATTGCTGCCATTGTGTTCCCCCACAAGTGGGTCACTTCTGGCTACCTCTGTGATTCAGTCTTCTTTCATGGGCTATTCAAGTAATTGCATGTTTGCTGGTGCTGTGACTTCCCTTTCATGCCTTGCCTTTCTTCAGCCCCTGTAAGCCTTTTGCCACTTGTTCTGGCAGACGACAGGCAGTAAGTTGGACTGTGGATCCCATGTACTCTGATAATATGAAAATTTATTACTGTTAGGCTCATTTATGTGTTCTTCCTTGTGCGCCAGCCTGGGGAGCTATAACAGCACAACAGCACTTGCTTCTGCTAGAAATCCCTACGAATTGTGCTCCTCACACTGTCTGGTAAAATACATAAAATATCAGAGAGACAAGACGGTAATTACTTGCATCACTAAGCTTTTTTGCATTTATGTGTTTTGTTTGTGAGCAATTTGTTTAGTCCTCACGCGATGAAATTCCAGAAGTAAAGGTGATATAAGCAGCTTCAAAAACAACTTAAAAGATATTGCCAGGGAAGAAAAAAAAAAAAAAACCACAAAAAACAAGCCACCTTCATTATGTTTGTCTGGCTTTCATCCCACACTACTTTGGTTTAAAATATAAAACGTGTCCTGCAGGAGAAGATAGTAAGGATCCCTGAGGATATCATGCCATGCAAAACAGACTGTAATTGAAATGACAGCTTAGCACACTCTCAAACTCTGAACAGGCAGATAACTTACTTGTCATGAGTTCAGCGTGGAAGTGCTCTGTGCTGCAGTGGTCCATTCTCAGGGACCCTAGGCAAGGCTGTTCACCTCCCACGTTCCTGTCATATTTCACTGCTGGCAGAGCACAGGCCAAAACTTTTTCTCCTGTGTGGTCCTAATGCTCAGTACTTATATCCTCACAGGGGTATGGAGGGGTGGCTGTTGGACATACTCAAACTGTCTAGGAAGAGTGACTTTGGTCTCACTGCCAGCTCTGCTCGTACTGGAGCCCTGGAAAGCCCAGTCACTTGTTATTCCTGCCATCTGAGGAGAGCAGTTTGGCTGCAGTAATCAGCAGCCTTGGATGACCTCCAGCTGCTTCCACAGCTTCAAAACTCTGCAAACAGTAATACATGGCAGAGATAAGCACTGTAGCTCCTGGAGTTAAATGTATGCCAGTGTAAAGGAAAGCTCACCTGGGGAGCAGGAGTCACCCATCATCCCATAACAAATCTTCCTGGCTCTTCAAAGCCTTTGGATTATACATGGAACCTGAATAGGAAACACCCATTCACATGCCTTGCCCCAAGGGTCAGCCTTTAGAACTGGAGTCAATTCTCCACACTTGGCAGATTTTTGCAGGCCTGTTCCTGTCACTGGCTGCTAAATCCTGTAGCTCCTGTAGCCTGAAAACGGGGGAGGGTAATATATGATGAGAGGGAGAGCTGGAAGTATTCAGAGCCTTTCAGGTGAGTTTCAATTCTAACTCAAACAACAAGTGTTTAAATAATCTTTACTTTGTCCAATAAAACCCTTGCCCAAAACCAATCACTTCAGTCAAGCCAAAATCTTGGCTTATGGACCTGGCATTTTGTGTGTCTTTTGGCTAGTGATTCTATGATTTTGGTGTTTTCCTGGGTCTAAGAAATAAAAAAGAGCAACAGACTTTAAGCAAAGTGCCCCAAGTTAAAGAACCAAATGGGTCGTTTTGAGGATTGAAAAAGAAAATATTAGGCTTAGTGCAAATGCTGTGCTTTGGACATCATGCAGTAAAGGGAAATGATGTCCTGAGGAACTTTGAGCTTATTGATAAAATCCCTAACTAGATAAAATTATAGAACTCTCCAAGTTCACATATACACTAGTAGTTTCCTTCTGAAATACTGGCAGGTGAGAGGTCAGATCAAAACTGAGGAAGGAGAAGGGTTCCTCCTGGAAGCCTACGGAAGAGTTGCAGAAACTTGGAATAGGCTGTTGCCCTGAGCCCATGGATGTCTGTATTGTATAGACAGAGCATGATCTCTGAGACAACATCAAAAAGGACTTTTTGGGAGTTATTTCAGCTGGAATCTTCCTTAAAGGCATGTGTACACCTCCGCTACAGGCTGACCATGTTCCTGTTCTTCTTTTGCAGCATGCAGTCCTGCCCGAAGACGAGCCAAAACTACACAGCACATCCTAACAAAGACCGTAAGAAAAGTCGCCTTTTCTCTCCCTCTTTTTTTTTTTTTTTTTTAAATTCTAGTTGATTACACTTACCCTAAAAAAATGCTGTGGATAAATGGGAAGCAGATCTTTCAGGGCAAAGAAGTGCATCAGTGTCTAATGTAGGGAATGGAGTGGGAAACAGAAATGGGAGTTTCTGTGAAGCTGCAGGTTTATTTACAGAAGTGTTTTGAAACAAACAATAAAATAAATGTGGTTTTGCTGTGCACAGTCAAAATGAACATAGCAGCTTATCAACATGGACCATCTGAGGGAATCACAGACTTAATTCTTATCCATAAAGCCTTAATAATACTACCAGGAGGACAGGCAGGAATGAAAAGTAAACACATCATAGCAATACATATAAGCATTAATCAAGGAGCCAGTATCCCAGGGAATTTGGGAGAAAACCACTAAGCAATGGGCTGTAATCTCAGCCCAAAAGGATGACTCTGAGAGAGCCACTGGAGGATACTTGTCCCTTGGCCCCAGCAGTGTTTGCCTGCCCTTGACTCACCCCCAGTGCACTGGCACAGAGGGTAAACATGGAGTTTTACCCACTCCCTGTAGGTGAGGTACCCCCCAAACTAAAATAATTGAACATTTTTCATTCTCTGAGAAAATGTTTTCCAAGTTCCAGTGCTCTGGCACATGGTGTGAGGTTTCTTGTCCTCAGAGCCAGTTTTTCCTCCTTAAATCCACTTGACCCATCCACAACCCCTTTCACAATCCTTTTAACTGATTTGCAGGAATGACAGTCTCTTTCTCTTCTGCATATCCAAGCCCTTTTATAGAGCTTGAGACTCTTCTGCCACAGCATTTCTTCTCACCACAGACCTGTCTCCTCTCCAGCACTTTGTTGAAATGTTTTGCTCCTTGGCTTTTCCTTTTTCCATGCCCTATCCTCTACCCAGCCCCATCCTCAACTGCTAGAGAGCCTCTTCTTTGCATTCCTGTTTCCCTGATCTCCCTACAGAACTGTAGGTCCTCCTGCTTACCACACTCACTCTCGTTCCCTCTTTTGGTTATTAAAGCACATCACAGGATCCCAGAGTGTCACAGGAGGTATGAACCACTTCCCAGGCTGAGTCAATAACACACCTGTAGACACTACATATGTGTATTTTTCCAAATGGTAAAAAGTCTTATTTTTGTCCTGTAACTCAGGCTCAGGTTTCAAAACAACTCTTCATTCCAAATGCAGATGAAAGTCAGAGTGCTGAAGTGTTACTCAAACTAAGCCATTGTGAGATACCCCATTTTTATTTCTTATGCCTTTGATATCTTTTGTTTTCCATGCAATAGAAAAACAGCAGAAAAGTCCAAACTAAAAGTGAACTATTCTCACTTGATGAAACAGTATGCTCAGATAAGTTATCTTTTTTTTTTTGGACAAAATTTCTTATAAAACTATTTAGCTGAAAACTTTCAGCTAAGCTTTTATTGAAATCAAGGGCAACTCTATGTCTACTATGATGTTCCAAATCTTAGCAGATAGTTGTTGTTGTTTCTACTAAATGGAAGCACCTGATATTTAATTTGGATTGGATCAGCTACTGTGGCAGCACTATACTCATAAAGGCCTAAGAAAATAAGATAAGAAAGTCCCTGGTTTGTTGCTGTATTTTAAGAGGATTGTTTTTTTCCTTTGGGGCTTTCCTGACCCCAATTAAGGATGTCCTTTGATTGGCCCTTAGTCGTGATGCAGGCAGCATCATATTAGCAGTGGGAGCACCAAGCTCTGAGGAATGGTCTGCAGCTCCAGCAAAGAAAACAAGGATGGCTCTCAAACCAAAGTGACTGACACAGTCAACTCTTGGACTTGTGCACTCCCCTTCATCAGTGGGATGCAGCTGCTTACAGCTCATACACAAGCATTCAAATAAATTGCACATACTGGAATAGACGTGCCTGTGAGGAAGTTGTGATTGCCAGTTTCTAGACCCACAGAAAAGTAGCAGAATGATTATTTATTTTTCACTTTTGCATCTGCACCTGCAGTCAGTGCCGTAGAAATGCCTCAGCTAACATGAAATCTTCTGCTCTGGTGATTGCAGTGGATGCACAACTTTAATCCTCAGCAAGGCAAAAATAGCAACCAATGTGGACATCTGCCAGACCTTTTTTTTTTTTCACAGAAGAAATAGTCAAGCAGTGTAACATTAAGTGATTTAACATTCAAATGACTGACTTTTGGGGGTGTAACTTCCATCACATTCAAGAACCCATCCCAAATGCACAATCATGACTGTGGAAGGGTGAGAGAAAGGGGGAAACACCTTCTCTTTTTCAACTGAGTGTTTAAAGAACCTGTTTATTTGCAGTTCTTGTTGCCCTATTAAGAGATATTTTCAATGATAGTAGATCCCTTACTTCTCCTCCCTTGCTCTTCTAGCCCCAAAATCCCTTGGGTAGAACTGTCTGGGCACTAGTACCTGGCTACTTTGCATGAAAGTGGTAAATCCCTCTGCAGACACTAGAGCTGCCACATTAAAAATCAGCTGAGTATTAGATCATCAAAAAAAGCTTAACTCTACAAATCTGACATTTGCTCCTCTAACAAGCACTTTGTTGTTCAGCCTCTAACCTTCAAAGCTTTATCCAAAGCCATATATTTAATTCTCACGTTTTCTGGATGGTTGTTGGTTTGGTGGTGGGATTTTGGGTCCAGCATCAGGGTGGCTGGAACAGCATCTATGCTGCTCTGCAACCCTCCTGCATCTTTCGTGCCCCTTCCCCCTTAGCACAGCTAATTCCAACAGTGGGTATGCCAGGCCTCCGTGCTGTCACGTGCACAGCAAAGTCCATAGAAAGACACTTTGCTGAGCTCTGAATTCAGAGGCAACGTCCTGCAAACAGACTGAGCCGGTCAAGGGACTTACAGGTTCTAAAAACAGTAGGTTTTTAGAGAGCAACTTGTTAATTCTGCATAGTCTGGCTGACTCCACCATTCACACAGATTTAAATCTCCTGGTATGTCTAGAAAAGAAAAGTGACTCGCAGCTGATCCTTCTGCCTTACCCTAGGTACCCTAGAGAAATGTCAGCTCCACTTTGGATCAAAACCACGCTACAGCAGGTTTAGTTTCCTGACCTAGATAAGTCTTAACATATTACAGCAATGGGTGAGGTAGCCAAAGTCACAGTGAAATCTTAAATTAGGAGATAAGGAACTCCCAAAGTGTGCTACAGCCAAACACTGCAAAGATGTTCACTGAAGATGTGCTATAGAGGTTGCACCACTGTCTCCAGCTGTAATGGAAAATGGTACTGTAACTTATTTATGCAGATTCTGCTGCTTGAAGGCATTTTGGCATTAATGATATCACATGTAACGAGGAATCTTGCAATCAATAACCATGTGCCTAAATCCTGCTTCCTTTCCCCAAACCATATTTCATTCCTTGCAACACGTAGGCAGAGTGTTAAGTTTCAAGTCCATGATGGTTTACAGTGATCGAATAAGCCACTTTCAGGATTAGAGGTAGCTGCAGCTCCTACTTACCAAAAATGCTCTTTCCATGACAATGCAAAATAAGTGACCTCAGGTGTCTCAGTGGCAGGGAGTTAATGATATTTTCTGTCACACACCAGTGAAGTCTGAGTTTGACCAAGAGCACTGGGCACATTTCCAGAGATGGTGGGAAGAGCTAAGCTTTGTGGAATTCCTTGAAAGCTGGAAGAGCTTGATTCACATGAGGCAGGTTCCAAGGGCTGTCATGAGAGACCCCTGCCAGCTACAGTCTCATCATATTTCTACTGAAGACAGGTGTCTCCACTGATGTCGTTGTGGTGAAGGGGGTGATGCCTCCGAGAAGCAGCTTGCAAGGTTCGGGTGGTCAGGGCGTGTGTGGACACAGGAGCCTGCAGCCTGTGAGGAGCTGCTGCACAGGGATGGGGAGGTGCTGGAACTGGTCCAGGGGCAGCTGGGAGAGAGTCAATGCCAGCAGCTTCAGCAGCAACAGGAGGCCTCTCACAACCAGCATCACCCTCGTTTCTGAGTTATTGGAGTAATGCTGAGGCTCAAATCTGTTCAGCAGCACCAGATTCATGGTCAGTAGAGCTGGGAACCAGCTGCAGCCGCCCTCAGCATGTGCTTATCTTCCCTTTGACCTTCACTTACCACTGGGTATGTCCTTAAGTAGCTTATGGAGTGGGGACTGTGTTTGGCTGCGTGTCGAAGTCCACAGAATTAGGAGAAAACCTCCCCTAGACTTTGGATTAGGCTTTGGTTGCCTTACCAGCCTTTTCCAGCAACATTTCTGCCTACTGTTGGGCAGTTTCTGCTCCTCTCCCTTCTGATCAGTAAGACTCAGATCATGTAGCCTCCTCTAGACTCCTGAGGGTACATGGAGACAAAAGAGTTAAGTGGTCAGGTTGGGGTTTTTCTTCTTTCCTATTTTGCAAAGCGTTGGTTTGTATACGTTTTTATGTCTGTGTAAAAAATCACATGCTCAGAATATTGCAGATTAACGGCAAACTGAATTAAAACTTAATTAGAGGAAATGGACAATTTGGCATGAGGGGCCATGCTTAAATCCAGTCTTGCTTTTATCATGAGTGTATGTTAGAAGGCAATAGGTAGAATTAAGGGGTTTTTTACATTTTTTCTAAGGTTTTTCTGCCAACAATGAGCTGGTCAGTTGCTGGTCCCAGTCCTGAAACAAAATAACTGTATTTATATCTAAAACATGTAGATGGCAACTACATCATCAGTTAGATGCAAGTAACTGCTTTACTCCTGGTCTTCCAATATAAGATCAGCATAAGTCTGATAGGAAACAGGCTGCCATGTGTCTTGTTTCCTTGAAGATTTGGATCTTCACCCTGTTTAAGTTCTCAGTATGACAATAGTAAGTCTTCAGGGAAGAAGAATTAAATGAAAAATAAACCCACAGCAAAGTATGAAACACTCTTTTCCTGCTATTAGAACTTTAATCTTCTTGAGAAAACTGTTCCCAGACCATCCTGAGTAACAGTCCTAATGGACCCACTTGCTTCAAGTATCCCTGTCTCTTTAAACTCACATTAGCTTTGTCTCACCCAGTTGCCTGTGGAAGCACAGTGAGTGACATCACTTAGTTGTGATTTTGTTCGCACTCATTTTTGAGATACAGAGAGATGCATCTCAGTGAATGTTGTTTGTGGGAGCTAATGTTTGTGCAAATTAATCTCTAGAAGCACAATTATTTACTGCCTCATATCCTCATGTAGTCAGTTACCAGGTACAAAATGTAAGTCCCAAAGACAAGGGAAGACCTTGAGGAAATAGCAATCACAATTCTCATTGTGTAAGTTTGACTGATTGCCCAAGATGCGGCACAATAAAAAATTAAATTTGAGCTGCCTAATAGGCATATCCTACTCAGTGGATCTTGAAGAATACCACATTTCAGTCTCCTGATTAGAACACAGAAAGGTGCAAATAAGTAGCTGGGTCCCAGAGAGACCCCACATGATTTTCCCATTCTCATGCACAGAGGCTAGAGCCAAACAAAAACAAACCCCTCAAATCCCACATCCCCCACCTGACAAGATCCCCTTTGGATGAGCAAACAGCCTCTCGGCTCCCCCCTGACCTCAACAGACCACCTAATTTCCAAAGCCAGGTGTGACAGGATGGCTTTGCCTCTTCCCCGCAGGTGGTGGCCATCCCCGAGCGCCGGCCCCGCCAGGCTGAGCTGCTGCAGGTGCTCTACAGCGAGGACGAGGCGCAGGGCCCGGGCGGGCAGCGGGGACCCTGCCCCGCCAAGGGCACGGCCCGGCACGGTGAGTCCACAGAACGGGCTTTGCTCCTCCACGGCTTTAGGACGTTCTTGGATATTGCAGCCTTCCAGTTCGCAGAGGAGCGGGCACATTTATTATGTACCTGGAGGATAATTCCATGCTTAAAATATCCAGTGGAATTAATGAGATAATGACCGTGGCATTGCTCAATTTATTTGGAGTCATAAACTCACTTTATGCAGTCGTAAACGCTCCTTGACAATATGACAATATTTTAGAATGATAAACTGTGAATTACTACATTTGCCTGAGTCATCTTATTATATAAGATCCCTGTTCAGTTGCTTAGAATTTGCCAGAACATAATAATTTGAGATGAAATTTCAGATTCTGGATGTCAGCTACAGGCCTGCATTTTTTTCAACTAAAACTTCTTCAGCATATTTGTGAGAACTCGTGAAGGAAAAATAGAGCTTGCCAGTACAAAACCAAGGAGATGAGTAAACATAAACAGAGGGGTCATTCAGCTCCTTCAGCACTGGTGTGTTATGTTTGGAGGATCAAAGCTGGAGCAGGGCTGCGCAGTTTGGCAAGGGATGGCCTTTTAATCAAAACCACGTCTTTTACTCTCCTTTGGAAAACCACCCAGTTGCAGTCGAGTCATAAGCCCTTAAAAAAAATCCGATATGGCATGTATTTGGTAGACAAAATGGACATTTGGCTGTTAGAAGCTTCTAAATCAGTAAAGCAGGTGCGTGAAGGTGCATATTCCTCACAGCACTGGTCTGCAACTGCACTGCACATAAGCCATCCCTTCAGGAACACGGACCAGACAGGAGCAGGGCCTGGGAAACTGGAAAGGAAGAAACTGAGCTTGAGACCATAGGGAAAGATCTCAAACCAGGACCAGAGCCAAGATGTGTCTGAACAAAGAACTGGAGCCTCAGGGCTGGAGCGGGGAGAGGAGGAGGAGTGGCTGCAGGGTAAAGGGTGGCAGAGAGCCAGAGCAGGAGAAATGAGGGCCTGCTGGTCTCTGCTGTTTGGGGAGATGAGTAAAGGATGACAGATAAGTGCAAAAAAGAGAAAAGCTGTAGGAATCCGAAAAGAAAAACAGAAAAGGGGGAAACAGGTCTCACAGGAGGAGAAAGGGAAGTGAGTGGGCAGAACTTAGAAACTAAGTTTAAATTAGAACAAAAAGCATAAAAGAGCACTGATGAGGCCATCAGCGTGTTTATTACTAGCGTCAGAAATCCTACACAAATAACAAAGCATAAGGACAGTCCATTTCGGTGTGCAGGAAGGCACTGCTGAAAGTGGAATTCACAATACACCCAGCCACTACTGTCCTGAGGGGAGCACCTACAAACCTGAAGCCATGAGGCCTTACTTTTGTTCAGATACTTAGCTAAAAAGTTTGCCAGAACATTTTCTGTATCTAGGAAGAAGAGGGACAGGCTGAAGCAAAGAATCAGATGATATAAGAGCAAACAAAACCAAATAAAAAGAAAAATATGGACATTAGCTGAAGCACTGATGCCTGGAGCTACTTGCTGAATACTGTTAGTACCTAATATGCAAGATGAGAGGAGGTAATTGCATTAACTTTGACGTGAGGGATACAGTAAGGTACCTAATGGAATTACTAGAGGGGGTGGAGCGGGAAGCAAGAAGCTGGTTAAGACATTTGTCATGCTCAAATATTTCCCCCAGAAGGAGAAGACAGTTCTGATTGCTAAGTCATGCTGGAGGCAGCACTGTAAGCAGCACCTTGACTCTTTCCAAATTTGCTTTCATTATTTATATTGCACTGGTCACAGCAGTAGAGATGTCCACATTCCCCCAGCCAAATGGGAGAATCTGACTCCATGAAAAAAATCTGGCATCCCTCCCTGATTTATTTCCTTGGCACAGCTAGCAGGAATGTCAGTGAGCATTTATCCATGGGTAAGTTACTGGCTGAGCACTCACTTGAAACTGAAGGGTAACCTCCAGAGCTGAGGACAGCAGAGAGGTGTCACTCAGCCACGAGCAGACAGAAATGTTAAATCCCTCCCCGTGATGAGGTGGACATGACTCACATCTCTGCCCATAAATAACTCTGCAGGGCAATCCAGAAATGAGAGAATTATCTCCTAGGCAGGACAGACCTGCACTGGGGGCTTCAGGATGCACAAAAACTGGGTTATCCGACCTCTGCTGAAGAGCAGCAGATGGGACCTCTCTTTGTACGTAGAGACACGTGAGTGTTCCCAGAGGGGCAAGGTCACCCTCTTAGCTTGGTCTGCTGAGGACAGTTCACTGTCTCATTTGGAAAGTCTAGGAGCAAGCAGTTGAGAGACTTTCCAGAATGGCATAAGTAATTCCACAATCACTTATTTTGACATCACAGTAGATGGTCATAGGAAAGAAAACTCTGTGCCTTTGGCTATAATCAAATCTAGTTAGAATTATAATCTGTATATCTGGACTCTGTCCAAATCTGGGCTCTGTCCATATCTGAGTTTTACTGCATGAAAAGAGGCTCTTCATACAAGATGTGCCAAAGGGATAATTACAGATAATGCCATGTCTCTTATGCTTTGCAGTGGGAATTAATGAACAAGAGTCATCCAAGTCCTGTAATCACCTGTTGGATGGAAAGTCTTTGGTAAGTAAATACAGCAAGACCAGCTGACCAGCTACCATTGTCTGATGCATCTTAAACCATTAAACCTATCAGCTTGTCCCACAGTAACAGCATGACAGTCTGTTGCAGTAGATGTGGATTTCACATAAAGCTTTGAGACATAATTCTGCCATAGGATCCTTAGCTGGGAGCAGAGACTGGCTCAGGACAACTACCCCTCAGGGGACCAGGAAGGGAGTTGGGATGGAGGGAGGCAGGCTCCTGTTCTGGATGCTCAGCAACCTGCAAGAGCTGGGAGGAATTATCTTCTTGTTTCTCAGGGAATTTCACATATTGGGAAAAAATTAATTTCTAAAGCGCAACAGGCATCAAATAATTCGCCTTCTCCACAATGCCAACCTGACACGATAATCATGTAAGTCAGAAATGTCAAAAAAGAGTTGATGAGAAAATCCTCATACAAACCCCCAAAATTTGTATTTTAATAGACACACATAATGTTTTGGTTAAAAATTACTCTCGTGTATTGAAACATTCTCCCTCCCTTCTTTGTCTTATAAAAATCCACAATTTTCAAAATCCCTACATTTAGAAAACCTAGATTTTTCAAAAAGAAAAAATCTTCTGAGAAGTTTCTTGCCAACACCAGACCTTGCTATCAAAACTTTATGGCTTCAAAGGCGCTTTTGGATAGCTGCAACATACTTGCTTGCTAGCTGAAAGCTGAGCTACACTTGAGAAAAACAAGCAGTACAATATTGAAGGATGGTCAAAATTAGTGGTATTCAGTGTAATGAAGCTAATTGAACTTACCAATAATTACCATGGTTAAATTGCAAAAGATGCCTGCAAAAGTGATTCCAAAATCTCCAGGTCCTGGGATACTTGAAAAGCACACTTAAATGTATCCAGCCTCAGATTAATCCCAGGAGAAATAGCCCTAGACAGCTTACAGATTAGTTATGCTAGTGTCAATAACATGAAGAAATTTTTCAGTATTGCCAGTAAAATCGATGTATGCTTATTGCCTGAAATGATGAGATCACAGCACAGTTTTTGACTTTTTTTGTATTTCTGGGCAACTAATATTTTAACTTACTGTATTGGAGGATGTGCTACTCTCAGTGACCTGTTTATGGGATAAAGTGACTCAGATCTGGCAGGCAATTTAGCTTCGAATAAGACCAGGAAGGAGTTGACAATCAGGCACTTGTGGGGCTGTGGCAGAACTGGAGTATAATCAGGGCCCCCACACCAGAGAGAAGCACCCAACAACACAGGGAAACATTTCACAATGCTCAAGGGATGGTGATGGCTGAGACATCTGCTTCCCAGGCAGCCAGAGAGGTGGCCTGTGAGGAGCTGCAAGAGACAGGCTGCTCAGTCTGCACAAAGCCTCACTGCCCCAGGAAGCTAAATGTAAGGACTGGGGAATAAAAAAAGTTCTGCAAGCCTCCCTCTTTCGATGGGAGGTGTAACTCTTACTCATACAAGTGGTGTGCTGAGCTCAGTGAGAACATTCGTGCTAGCAATTGGTATTTGTGTGGTTGAGAGCTGAGCACTCAAATCAGTCAAATCCCTAACCTGCATACTCTTCTTGAGAGATTTACAGTATTTATTGATTTTGTTAAAGCAGCCTCTTTCCCCAGAAGAACTGTGTCGCTACTCATCAGTGGCATTTCCTAACAATGTGCTTTTTCCTCCCACAGATTCCTTCATCTCCAGTTGCTCATATCACAGTGAAAGCTGTGGCTGTCAGAGGCTCTCCCACACGTGACTGCACTTCTAAAGAGGAGTAAGTCCCTTCCCACCCCTCCAACAAGCCATGCCTCTTGCTTCCCAAAGGCAGGGAGAGATTGGTATCTGATTATATCAGATTATATCATTAGCCACAGCTGCTTATACAGCTGCCTCAGTGCCTATTGCAACTGTTTTATCACCAAAAAAAAAATCATCTTAATTCAAAATATAAGCATTTTCAAGTATTTTCCCTCTAAGAAGTCCACAATATTTGCCCTAAGGTAGCTTATAAAATATAATTAACTAAAAAAAGAAAACTAAAAACAAACAAACAAAAACCCCAAAAAGCACAAACCTTTAATGGCTTCAAGCCTAATTAAGGAACAGCTTGACCACAGTACAAATGCACTCATCAGCAGGTAATTAACTCAGACATGGATCTGTGTGGTACTTGAGATGCTACCATTGCCACCTGAGGGACAGTAGCAAGCTGATTGTCACAGTGTCATCACACTCTGTACAGAGAGATGTAAAGCCCCCTCAGCCAGTGGAGTTCACCCCTCCCAGGTGCTGCCACATGGTCCCTGGGATTTGGTGGAAGGGTCCAGCTCTCTCCTTGGACAACCTGCCAGCTTCTTATTGGGTGACAAGTGCTAGAGAGGATGCACTTAGTAGTGGCCCCACTTGTAGCCCATCCCCTTGTGTGAGTGTCTACTCTGACAGCAAGGGAACAGGGGCACCAAGTGAAAGGGGGGCAGCTGCAGCATCCAAGGCCACTGTTCTGCACAGCCCCTGCTCATTCCAGTCTTGCCAGTCCCAGGGACAGGCCAGGCATGGACATATCTGGTTGAAACAACGAGACAGCTTCTGGTTTTGAATGGCTGGTCTCCATAAGCAGGGAAGAAGGGCCATGAAGATGCACTCTGTACACATCTGTGCTTTATTTGCCAGCCACAGGCACCACTGGAGAAAGACAACAGAGTATGACCTGGCCTTGCCACCAGGAGCAGAAGCTTCCCTACCACTGACAGGAGGCAACCTGTGCGGGACACCCAGCCTCCTGAGGAAGATGTGGATGAAGCACAAGAAGAAGTCAGAGTACCTGGGGGCAACCAACAGTGCCTTTGAGGCGGACTGATGGGGCTCAGCATCACTTGGAAAGGCAGAAGGTCCTTTAGCCAAGGTGCTTTAGGGAACAGACACAGCACAGCTCATCCAGGAAAACAATATCCTTTTTATTACTTCATGCCATTGCCTCAAAACAGTGGGAGAAAGGCTAACTAAGATAAAAATTATGAACATGATGCAACTCGCTGGCCTTTCTTTGTTGCATTATACTAAAATCCCAAGTGTCCCACCAGATTTACATTTTGATTCAATTATGCTGAAACTACTGCTGACCCAATCACCATTTTCTACGTCCTGTCTCAATCAGCTCAGACTTGCAACAAGAAAAGCCTAGCAAGAGGTTTGTGTATTCCTGCAAGGCAACAAATCAGTGACAGAGTGCCATGAAATCCAAGGGATCTACTTGTTGTGTACTGCTGCTTGCTGTCTTTCCCCTCCCATATCACGAGAAAAAACCCACATCTTACGATATGCTTGGTTGAACGACACATGCTAAACATTTTTCTTCCTTCAGTTTCAACGTTTCAAGACTGGAGTAGAAGAGTCAAAAATTTTAAAACGATGGGCCAGAACTGAGAAAATGTGCAAACATATGTACCAAACTTGTGATTGATGTTTCAAAGTGTCCTGCCAGATCAAGCTGTGAGCAACTGAATAACCTCAAAGGATACTTTCTGCCATAGAACCTGCTTATATGTGAAGTAGTAGTCAGCAGCTTAACCTCTACCACATGGGTAGAACTTATTTCATTAAGTGCACTAAATACTAGGAGGAAAGAAAACACATAAATGGTGCAACTTGGTAACTAAACATGAGATAATTTGCATGTGGGAGACCTGTGCTTAAGAATAGATAGATTTAATGGGATTTGCTTAATTTTTTTTTCTCAATTTAGAAATAGCTCTCTTAGGTTTTTGTCTCAAAAAAAGAAAAAAAAACAGCTTTACAAAAGTGTTTTCACCACGGTTACAGACAATATTACACTAGTCATGAGCAGCACTTGCCTCCTATGAGCGCTCCCTGGTTCTTATAAAAGGCATTTGTTTCCCTGAATACAGAACTTTATTTTTCAAGTTGGAGGAAGAATATATCCTGTTGCTCATAATAACGACGAATTCTAATCTAACAGCCAGTGCACCAAAACATAAATTGAAAATTCAAGTCTTACTCTGACAGAAGCAGAAGGAAGAAGTTCCCTTCTGAAACTTGCTTGCCTGCAGCCAGTGCAGTGAAATGCACTGAGATGCCATCAAAAGCAGTGCCATGGTATGTACTGAGGTGAGGAGGCTCAGACAACTCTCCCTGGTCAGGGGTCACTAGCTCAGAAGTACCAGGGTACCTCCTGGCCAGGAGGCAAAGGCAGACAGGCCCTCTGGCTTTGGGCTGAGCAGGGTAAAGCAGCACACAGGAAAGATTGGTTGTTCAGGCTGTCAAGCTGCAAAAGTCCTTGGAATGGCAAAGCAAATGGAACAGCAGCTTCCCAGAGAAAGTGTACCCAGTGGCTCTAAGGAGGCCAGCAGGGAACACCTGTGTGGGGCTAGACATGATGGAGGAGGCAGTAGGGTGGGGATGGAAGCATTGTTGAAAAAGATAACTGTGGCTTTTCATACAGTCAAAATCCACTCCAGAGTCTGCCAATGAGAGAGAGACACTAGACCTTCATGAAATACCTCTGTCAGCCCTCACATTCAGCTATCTGTCACTGCTTCAAGTCACAGGCTCCTCTTTCAGAGGTGCTCAACTATTCGGAGTATAACCTTGCAACTAGAAATCACACAGACTTTCAGTCCTCCTTACCAAAGGTGAAAAGTCCTTTTCTGGCCCAGCAGCCTGACACGGGGATGATCTGCTCTCCTGCTTTTATTTCTTGCTCCTGGGAAAGAAGGAGAACACAGTTCCTTATTAACCACATGCTGGAAGTGGCAATGGTGACCCAGTATTAACCATGTGCCACCTGTCACAGCACGTGAGAGCGATGCCAGTGCCCACTGAAGGCTGAATACCTGAGCAGTTCCACAGCAGTTTTCTCACAGGGGTCCACCCCACCTTGAAATTGGAGCGTGACACATTGGCCCTGTGTAATAGTCTGGGCACCGTGACCCTGCCAACCCCAGGTCCTCTATGACTGAACCAAGCTGGAGCCATGGCCAAGAGTTTCTTGAGCACACCTTTTACAGATATCACCAACCACACTGCAGCCCCCTCCCCAGCCCACAGGAAACCTGCCAGAAACCTTGGCCTTGTAGGCACGTGCTATTTTTACCCACATAGGTGAACTTAGTAAGTTCAGAGGGACTGCTCCCTTGCACAGAGATGCAGACCCAAGGAGTAAGGAGAACAGTAATCACTCCTTCCCTTTCTTGGTCTCATTTACCAAACAAAGCAAAAATAAGGATGGTGGACAGACACTGGGAAAAGTCCATTTGCTGAAACTGGTGATTAAGAGAGTGAGCATTTGTGGTACCTGCCCTTGTAGATAGCATGACCCATAGAGCACCCAAACACACTCCAGGGCAGCAAGAGTTTTGTCTGTTGAGAAAGTTGTACTGTAGTATTTAATTTGTTAATTAATAGCTTTAAGCAGTATGAGGATGGAGGTGGAGATTATAATTATTTCTTCTTAATAATTGCTTTATCTTGAAATGTGTATTTATGTTTTTCTATTTATTTAATTTATAATTTGGATCTACAAGAGGAGGAGATATTTACAAGAAGCGCATTTAATTTTCTTGTATTTCAGGTACTGCTGTGGAGATTTTTTGTATTGCAGTAGATATTTATTTTATTGATTTAAAAATATGTTTTATTATGGGAAAAAAAATTAAATAAACAAGTAGCATGTGTTAACCTTTGGATCTCAGTGACTTAAGAGGTTTTGGAAAGCATTTAGTAGAAAACAAAGGCAGAGTGCCTGGTACTTAAAAATACAAACACCTGATAACAAAGAACTCGAACTTTGCTCTCTGTAGGGAGAGCCTGAAAGTGTGTTTGAGGCTCCGGTACTTTACAGGTGGTAGAATCACCGTTTGTTATCAGATACACAGAGAAAAGCCCTGGCACTGCCAGCAGTCAGATATCAGATACACCTTTACACACCTGACCTCAAATGCATTCCGAACACAACATTAAATGTCACTGCAGCCCTGGGAAGAAAGCAGTGTCACCTCCCTCCCATCAGATAAGAGCACCAAGACAGAGACTCCCCAAAGGTAGTTAAGGCTCTGGTAGAGAATAAAACCAAGTGCTCCCTGTCTTCATTTTACCAGTTGACAACAAAGTCGCTGGACTTATCTCAAACACAACTCTGCCTTTGGAGACTCCCTGCTAAACCACAGCCCAGCCCCAGAAGGGTGGCACAGGGACACAGGAGCCCTGCCTAGGGGAAATGACTTAGGACTGCAAGTGGAAAAACTTTAAGATACAAAGAAACAAAAAATATGGTGTTGGCATTCTTCATCAAACCTTCCAAGCTCATCTGTTAGAGCGTGACTTGTCCCCCTGCCTGCTTCAGGGCTCGTACCTCACACAGCTCTGGTGAAAAGTTGCCACATTTCTGTTCCTTCCATTACAGACAGCATTATGTTTAAAATGAGCAAGCCAGGGAGTGTCCTCTTGGTGAGTCTCCACACCACAGGGCTTGGCATGGATTTTTTCCAAGACCTGGCCTCTGCTAAAAACTCTTCTGCAAATACCTGACCTTTAGCCATGTGTTAAAAATATCAGCATGAGTATGCAAGAGGATGTGGATATGCAATACATTTTCCAGATGAAGCTGTACAGAAAACAATGTTGGGTTGACTCCAGCACACTGTCAGAAAAATGTGGAATAGTGATAAGAAAATAAGTGAACTGTACTATTTTCCCACCAAAGATGCAGAGATTGTCAACTTTGCAGCTGAAAGCATTGCCCCTGGCACTACCAGGCACAAGCCTGTTGTTATAGTTTATAACATCTGTCAGGAGATGCATTTTTCAGACATGTTTCATGTCAATTTATAATTTGGCATTCCATGGAACTACAGACTAACTGGGTCACTGACCTGAGAGAAACACACTGCATGATGACAGTCCCTTCCACTTACGGTAGTTTATAGTTCATTTTCACAAAAAAAAAAAAGGTTTTCTAATTTTGTCTCACCATTTCAAAAATATTTTTGTGATAGAGCTAGTCACTAAAATATCTATCATGACTTTGCATACCACTTATTTAAATAAACTGTACTGAATTTAAGGCTAGGCTACTATATTAAATAATTCCTACTGATGCATGAAAAAAAATAAATCTCAGATATGCTTTGCCTGCCTTTCTTCCCCTTTTGCTCTCACCTTACAGACCCTGTAGCAAACAGTGTTGCCAGAAGAGCCGATTATGGACACGTGGCTGTTTGAGGAAATACCACACACTTTATACTGAAAATATTTAAACTCAAACATTGGCATCAGCAGAACAATTTCACGTCTGAGAGTTACCCAGCCAGAAAAGTTGCAATATCAGAACTTGCACACACAAACAAAACTGAAACAAGTCAGATTTCTCAGATGAAACCCCTCTTCAGAAAGCCGTATGTGAACTCTACAAGCAATGAAGATGTCAAACAGCCACAATTATTTTAAGAGAGGTTTTTAAGATCTCAGCATTAACTCCATAGATGATTCACAGGCAAGAAGCTCGACCCTACATAGTATTGAATACCTTTTTTTCTTTTTAAGTGGCAGAACTATTATTAAATGGGTACACAGAGCACTAACATAAAAACTGAAGTGATTAGAAGGAAAAGAGAGAGCTGAATATTTACTTCAGTTACATGAAGGCCCAGAAAAACTGAGACGTTAAGTTCAAAGGGAAATGAAATGGAAACCTTGAGTAAGGGAATGATCTCCCTCTTCTCAGCCATCAGGTTGGAGTCACTACTAAAAGAGACACCATATTTAACAGTTTTTTATTAATAAGCCCTGTGGAGCAGTCGAGGGCCTCAGTCCTGGCCCAAAGGTAGCAGATCAGCACAGTCACTTGCTGGCAGTCCCCAGGCTCAGCCAGGTGTTCCACGCTGTCAGACCTCCTGTCCTGCAGATTCACCTGCCTAATAGTCTGCTTTATTTTAGACAGACATTTTCCTGCTGAGCCACCACATTTTGCATAAAAGCAGTGAAACACAATCTATTTGTCTGATGCAGCACACAATCTATTTGTCTGATGCTTCCTTTTTTGGGGAGGATGGGGTGCACTGGGCCATAAAGCAGAACAGACATGCAAAAGCCCACGCAGCATGCACGGTTCTTCTCCCCTCTGTCTGACAAGGCACTTTTTGGTGAAGTGAGCCCCAGGCAGAGCCGTGCTGGGAGCTGACTGTGAAACCAGACACTCGGCCTGTGATGTGCCAGCAAAAGCAAAGGCGGGGCTCAGGAAGCAACAGCCTCCTCACCAAAGCTGTTGCCCAAGAAATAAGGACCACTAAACATATAGCAAAAACTTCAGAAATTACAGGTTACTTTACTTGGGAGGGACCTTAAATGTCATCTAGTTCCAAGCTCCTATCGTGGGCAAGGACACCTTTCACTAGACCAGGTTGCTCAAAACCCCATCCATCCAGTCCTTGAACACTTCCAGGGATGCGGCATGCACAGCTTCTCTGGACAACCTTGTTCCAGTGCCTCATTACACTCCCAGTGAAGAGTTTCTTCCTAATATCTAATGTAAACCTACCCTATTTCAGTTTAAAGTCATTCCCTTTTGTCCTATCACTACATGTCCTTGTAAAAAGTCCTGCTCCAGCTCTCCTGTAGCCCCATTTAGGTACTGGAAGGCTGCTCTAAGGTCTCCCTGGAGCCTTCTCTTCTCCAGGCTAAACAACCCCAACTCTCTCAGTCTGTCTTCTTGGGAGAGGTGTTCCAGCTCTCAGATCATCTTCATGAGTCTCCTCTGAACTTGCTCCAGCACATCCAAATCTTTTTTATGTTGGGGTCCCCAGAGTTGGACACAGCAGTCCAGGTGGGGTTTCACATTACTTATCTATAATGAACCCTTATAAATGGTGTTTATTAACACTTAGACTCTTGCAATGTCTATTCATTTAATCTTAAAGGTAATATTTAAAAATCCAAGCTTTGGAGTGACAGGGGAGTCACTCCACATGTGCAAAACAGCTACGGTCTGGTTGCCACTTCTCCAGCACCTGTTTTGCCTGTGAAAATCCTGCTGCAGGTAAGGAGCACGAAACAGCTGTAGTTCTCCTACAGGACCCACAACAGAAGGAAAACTCCGAAGTCATCTCTTTCACATCTAGCTGTGCTACCAGCTGGAGGGCTCTTAGTTTAAGCAGATTATTTCAGAGAGAAAGTAACACGTGCACGAACCCTGCAACAGCCCTCTGTGAGACAGGACACAATAGCTGCCTTATAAATGGGTGCAGGCAGCACCTCAGAGAAACCCTTCTCATGATCAACAAGGAGATCTTGCTATGTGGAAGGTGCTTGTTGTACAAAACCACCCACTGACACACACATTTTTCCCTGTGGCTCAGCACCTGCTCCCAAACAACAGTGTAGGCAGGCTAGCGATGTCCTTCTGAGGAAATAAGCCAGGGGGCACCTGGCTTCACTCTCTCCCAGCCAGCAACCCTATCACCAAGCCACTATTAACTGCTGCAAAAGAAACTGCTTTATTTCCTTTTATTTACCATGAAAAAACAGCACAAAGTCCATCTAACCAGGGCAAATGCACACAGCTATTATCAAAGTTTCTGCACCTTGATAAGCAGTGCCAACACGGAGAACCAGCAGATGTCACACGTTGGGAAACGAAAGGACTTCCCTCAAATGTTGAAAACAGTGTT
Organism: Myiozetetes cayanensis; assembly: GCF_022539395.1. Lineage (NCBI taxonomy): Eukaryota > Metazoa > Chordata > Aves > Passeriformes > Tyrannidae > Myiozetetes > Myiozetetes cayanensis. The sequence continues at coordinate 33,483,937 of NW_026086604.1, read as the reverse complement.
ATGCAAAACTATTCTGTTGTTGTTTCATAAATATCTTGGCAGGATGGCTGGACATGTGTGACCTTACGCTGCACCTTTTGAGCTGTCTGAAGGTCATCTTTCCCCAAGATCTATGGTCTGCCTGCTTTGCAGCTGTCATATTACTTAAGTAAATCAATGTGATAGCTTTATTCATGTTCAGTAAAGAGCCAGAAAGACTTTTTTGTTCTGGGCCATAAGCCTTATGCTACAATGTGATGACTTCTATCCTGACATCACACACCTTGTGAAACAGAAAACTGCAATAAACACTGCCTGAAAATATTCTGTCCACAGTCATTAGGCCTAAAAACTCACATCTCCCAAATGATCTCTCAGATTTTAAACAAAAATTAAATTAAAGTTAAAAAATAAAAATACAGCCTAAGGGGAAAAAGTTACCAGGATGTAATGGCAAGAGCTTTGGTCCAGCCATCACCTGAACTTTAGGGGTCTGTCATGTAGATTTGGCTTTAAACCTCATGACAGCTAATGTCAGCACTCAGTAGACACACAGAGGTGCTGGCACTTGAGGGTGCCGCTGGTCCTGCTCACTTAGCTCTACAGATTTTAACTAAATTAACATTAACTTTTTTTCCCCATCTTGCCATACTCAGACCTTGCCCACTCCTGGTGAGTTTTTTCAGCATTTTTAGTTATTTGCATTTTTGACCGTTTAAGCAGTCAAAGGTGGCTCCAAGCACTTTTGTGAACCATGTCTTTGCTATGAATGAAAGCAGTCTCTAGCAACAGAGTTTGAAGAAGGTAGAAGAATGAGGTAGAGAAGGACTGTTGCCGACAGCCAGATCCACTGCTGACTTTTCCACCTGCAGAGCTGAGTTACTATGGGACAGGGAGGTGGGCTGGAATTGTGGTACTCACACTGTCCTCGTCACAGAGCCTGGCACCAAACTGTGGGGTTCTGAACAGGATAAGAATGTGAAGGTGCTTCTCCCCTGAAACTGCTCTTGCAAACACGAATTCTTTTCAGGGCATCATTTCTCTTCTTACCTGCTCATTTAAAGCTGGAAATGAGAGAAACACACATGCTTACTCCCACCTTCCCCAGGGGCAAGGAACACGATGCTAACACACGCAGAGCCGGATGTGGTTATAAACACAAACACTGACAACCTTTACCAGCAAAGAACACTAGATGTAAAACTCTGGGCAGTGTCTGTCATAAGTTGAACTGGGTCTGTGGACCTAAAAGCCCTTCTGAAATATGATTTCCAGAGGTGGGTTCAAACCCTGCAGCTATCTACAGACACAATGCAGAGGGCCACATGCACAAGCTGGGAGCACCTCAGGTACAGGAGCACTTCAGGTACAGAGATGTTCCCCCTGCCACGTGTTTATATCCACATTTGCTACCGAGTCATTGCTGAGGGAGGGAGTCCCTTGTTGTCAGCAAGCTCGTCAGGAGCTCTGCAGGGAGAGAGGCATCTGCTGCCAGCCAGCCCCAGCTCTCCTCCCTGAGGCCAGGACTGATGGAGCCCCTGCGCCTGCTTGGTCCTTTGCTGCCTTCACTGCACCCTGAAAGGGCGACCTCGGGTGACCCAGGCCACGTTTGCCATTTTCCCCCAGCCAGACAGACAAAAGCAAGGGAAGATGTAATATGTTTTGCACATTTGCCCAATGCAATTAGCAACAGGCTCTTAGCCGAGGGGCTGCATTGTCACACTCAGCTGGAGCCAGCTAAGCTGATTTGTCCGGGCTTGCAAAACTCCCCTTTTACAGGCCAGTGACTATGGTCAAAGGACAAACCGACAAGGTCCCATCTTGGCCCCAGCTGCCAAGAGATCCACCCCCTCCACCTGGCCCTACCAGGAGATGGGAAGTTTTGAAGACTGCTAGGATTCTTTCTCACTGCTGGACAACCAGGTTCATGTGCTGCAGGAGCTTCCAGGCTCCCTCATTCTCCTGCCCTGGGCTGGAAGTCTCCTGCCCTAGCCTGGTTTCCCAACTGGCTAAAACATCCATGCCAGCACTGCAAGCCAGTGTTTGCAGAATACAGGATATACAAACATAAGCGTAATCATCACTTACTGTCAGCCCAAGGAAAAACGCTTGAGCTCTGGTAAGCACAGAATGCTCACCACAGGGCACGAAAGGAGCATCAGCTCAGCAAACACAGGATGCTCCATACCTGGTCACTGCAAGTTTGCTAAAGGAGGTGTTGTATTAACAATAACCACAACAAAAAAAAAGAAGAAAAAAAAAAAAAAAGGGAGGGGGCAGGGGGAAGAAAATAAAAAGCTCTCTTCCCGCCAAAAATAATGCGGCAGCAGGTCCACAGAGTGTCTGCCAGATGACCCGCTTGTCACACTCATAATTGCTTCCCATCTGGTGTCTGGAGCACACAAAGCCTGGCCGTTTGCCAGCGCAGGACGACGCACAAACTGGCCTACTTCTGGTGACACGGGCCCTCCAGACACCGCTGATCCCCTGTTTCCGTATGGCTGAGGAGAAGGTGGCATTCATTTGTAAATTGCCGGCGGCTGATTTATCCGGCTATTCGACCCCGCTCAGCCCAGCTAAGGCGCTTCCCCTTTGCTGCGCGGCGCAGCCCCGGCCCCGGGGCCGCAGAGAGCCCTCTCGGGCAGCGAGTCGACACAGGCACACTCCTGTCGGGGGGAGAAGGAACGGTGTCGGCCCACACGCCACTCAGCTTTAGGATGAGGGCGTCAGCCCAACTCATCCCTACATGTATGTGGAAACACATCCTCAACTGCTCTGATTTACAAAGCTGATTGCTCTTCCAAACTCTCTTTCCACCTAACGTGTACTCACAGCTCATGTCGTTCACATAGCTCCTCCAAGGACTTCTGAGGTACTATGTATCAGTGCTTATGACCACTGTCTTTCAATGAGCAGTTTTTTCACGTGCTGTTTTGTTGGGGTTTTTTAAATCTGTTTTAAATCTGTTTTATGGGTTTGTTCAATTGATTATTTTTTAATTATTTTTTTAATGCCTACTGTTGTAAGAACCTAATATTCTCAGAAAGCTGAACAAATATTCCTTAACCTATGGGATGGAGCACTTAAAAGCAGAGTGCACAACACGCTCTAAAGAGTGCTCTAAAGCTCTGCTGGTTGTGAAACAGCCAAACATCACTTTTACAAGGAGTAACTCTGATCAAGCAACTGGCGAATGGTCAGCAAGGAAGTAAATGCTGGCTAAGCAGAATTCTCCCTCCCCAAAAGAGAAAAGTACCCTTTTCCACCAGACTGTAACACAGGACAGTTACAGATGTACATCACTGCTAGCCAAGACACAGCCCATTCCCATCTTGCTTGTGCTAAGGCCTCTAACATCCATCTTCTCTGTATCAGAGGGTGTATCAGATGATACAGGAAATCAGAAGTCAGGTAAATAACCCAGGAGACTCTAAAAAGAAACCCAAATTAGAACCCAAAATTTCTGTAAAAGGTAATGGCAGGTAGACAGAACTGCCGCTGCAATAGCAACTGCATCACTGGGTGACAAAGTCCAACAGCAGGCACTGTCAGAGGACTCCTTTCAGTTCTGTACCTCACGAAAAACCAGACACAGCAATGAAGCAGAAGAGAAAATGAAATTAAAAAAGAAAACCACACCACCAACAAAAGCTGATACTGAAGAATGCCATATTGCACATCTCTTAATCCAGATGCAAACAGAGGTTTCTTCACAAGCATTAAGGTGATATAGTGGGTATAAGCATTTAGGTATTTTCTTCATACAGAAATGTAGGATTATGTATAAGCATCCAAGGCTTACCTGTTCCTCCAACACATCACGCTAGCACAACTACAAGGATCCCATTGTTCCCTTCAGCTGCAGGGCAAGAATCCAACCCACTCAAGGGTTAAGCTGGCTGTCTCCAGGGGCAGCCACACAGACCAGTATGCTGCAGCTTCAAGAGGGACCAATCTTTTGGCTAGCCTGGCACAGAAACAGTAATCCACAGCTTCCTCATGAAAGTAAGCATTTAAGCCTATAAAGATTCAGCTTATCCAACGTCAAGGAAACTTATGAAAAAAAAAAAAAAAACCAAACCTGGATGAGGTCTAGCATTAGAACACATCCCTGTACTTTCTGCCTAGGTAGTGAACCTTTATCTGAATATTTATCATTAAAGGAAATGCACGAAATCAATGTTTCAAAATTTTTGTTGCTTGCATTGTGTGTGACCTTGGTCACAGGTATGGCGCAACTGTAGTCCGTTAATATTCAGTGTTTAAAACCCTTATTTCACAAAGCTTGATTCACTCTCAGCATTGCATCAGTTTTAGTTTTGTGCAAATCTAGTAGAATTATTCTCATGTAAAATCAGAATAACAGCAGTAGGAACTGGGCTTATTCTCACCAATCAATTCCTTTAAGATAATTTCTTCTAAGTAAAAGCCAGTCCATGAGTAAAGCTTCCAGAGTTTTCATATAATGAAATTTAGGGTTGTAGTTACTACCAAATTTGCCTTACTGGCTGTCCATCCACTCTACTTTGTTTCATTGAGCAAAGTCAACACAGAAAAATGAATTAGTCACATCATTAGACTTCACTTTCCTTTACCTACACTTCACCCTGTGACATCAGCAGCCAGCCACAAGAACAAATGCTCTAGTCAGTCCACTTCACTTGTCCCAAGTGATGGAAAACCTTACGCATGCAGACACGAGCAGGTCTGCAGGTTATTCATACAGTGGTCTGGCTGTGACAGTCAAATCCCCAGCAAAGCCCCCATAACAGTCAGAGTTTGCTTATACAGGTTAAAGTTAGATAACACAAATTACCAGGACCTATTTCTGAAGAGCTGGCTTGTGCTAGTCCCTCCTGTCCTTTTCCTTCAACAGATTACCTTAATTATTTGTCATTTATATTTTGTCACAAAACTGGGAAAAGCACTGGAAATTTTGTATTGAATGCCAGTGTTTCTCTCAAAATAAGAGAGTTTAACACTAACTCAGATTAATACATGTTTGTGAGAACCAGTAAGGGAGGGGAAAAAATAAAATCACACTGCACAGCTTACACTTGCATTTACTTCTCAAGACTCAGGCACACATACCAAAATACTTCTACCCTACAAATGTAGGGAATCTAGAAAAAGCTTTAGACTATGAACATACATCTCAAGTTGTTTACTATACGTATTAAAGCTTTGAGAGACCAATATAAACTGACCAAATACAAGTAGGCTTACACGCAGGTTGAATTGAAGCAGGTACTACCAGGGGACTCCATCCTGCTTTGTAATCCACTGATTCCCATAACTGCTGTCTCTGCCCAGTCCAGAAAAGGCAAGTCTCTTGCAGTTTCACAGGCACACATACAAACATGTTTTCAAATAAAAGACACTTACAGTAACCTGGTACATAGATGCTTTATTTCTGACATTAACGTGGTCTGTATTGCGAGATTCTCTTATATAAAAGTAAAGTTTGTAGTACAACAAAAACTAAGATAAACAAGGCATTTGTTGCACATTCTGTCAAACCTTAGAACAAAAATATGGAGTAATATGTATTTAGGTTTCATGCAAGTTTGGCTGCTGCATGTACAATTTACCTATCAAGTGAAAGAAATGCAAATGCACACAACATTCAAAAAGTAATAAGATGCCTGACATATGAAAGATTAAAACCTTCCTGCTAAAGTAACAAAGTAGGAGTTAACTAAACGATCCAACCAATACCAACAGAAATTATTACTATTCACCATAAATCTATGCTTAAACTTGGTACAGGTACTTTTGGTGATGCCACTTCTATGGAAATATACCATCCAGATTCTAGATATTAATTCTCTCAATGTCTGATTTCATTTTCTGTGAATTAAATGATGTCTCCAGCACTAAATGTTGCTGTTAAATCCACTCTGGTAACACACACCTAAAATCTAGTACTGCCAAGAATTGACTCCTCTAAATTGTCATAGGTGAGGAGTAATCCTGGCATGATGGGCATTTTCTGATCCCTTGTTTATATAGGATTCCCACCCCCCTTGAAATTTTGATGTGAATTAAAAACTGCTAAAAATGTTTGTGCCTACTACTATCGGAGCCAATATTAAAAAGCTCTTAAAAACAAGGATTATATATGCTTTGAGATGTTTAAAAAAAGTTTAAGAACCCATTACCTTCCTTGTGCCACTCATCACATGTTAAAATTCTCCATAAATACATTCTTTTCTACCATCTTTGATATTACAGTGTTAGGAACAGTTTCCACACCCTGCATAGTACTGGTTGATCTCATAAAGTTAACTAGAGAACCTGACATCATGTAATTTTACATACAGTGCATATGATGCTCGCTCTTTCCATCTCTCATAGCAGCAAGCCGATTCTGCCACTATCTGTAGCAGCACACCCGGGAGTGGAGAGGAAGAGTGTCTGAATTATAAATAACTAAAACTACAGTGTACAATTCTATTTACCTGTCAGTATTTGTTGAGAGCACACCATTATAACTTGCTCAAAATTAACTACGTAAAAATCTCTACAACAAAAGCAAACCAAAACATTTTTTCAAAACCAAAAATAAAGACATAAAATAAGTGCAAATACCTAAAATAGGCAACTAAAGCAAGTGTTGTGACCTGTATACCTTTAAATAAGGACAAAGACTTTTCATAAATAAAAGAATGTTCTCTTTGCTCTTCAAACATTTAGTCAGTATATAATGGTCAAAGTCAAGTGCAGATACAATTGTTTTGAGATCCAAGGTGCCAAGTTTCTTTAAAAAAAAAAAAAAAGAATAAAATATATATATTGAAAATGCATTAGTTTTTAGTTCCTATGCAGGACAAAGTACTCCTGGGTCTCATGTAAGACCCCACCATTTCTTTCTAAATATATTTAAACAAGGAACAGGAACAGTTGCTGTATAATACAGGTATACCTTGTCATTATGTTGTAGACCAACATGATTTTAGGGCTATAGTGCAATCCTTACGCAGATGTAACACATACAGTATAGATTTTTACACTTCACTGTAATTCTTCTGCTATTCCACATATTTTAAACTTGTCCTTTTTTCATTTTAGCTGTTTTAACAGGAAACAACATTGGCCTCTAGACAACCTGCATACATATAAATATCTACATTTAAGCTTTGAAATGGAAATAAATTATAAAAACAGAATCCTCTCCAATTTACAAAATTTTCCTTGTTCCTACATACTGTACAATACATTCAACAATCATCTCATTTTGAGATTTATGAAGAAAATACTGATGCTTTACACTAAACTTAATTCACCCCCTCTGCCTACTTCTAGTACCATTTGCAAATAAATATATTTAACACTGTAGTTAATTCCATTGTTTTGCAGCATACCAAAAAAATTAGTAGTGCAACTTTCTATCCTTCCTTTGTACTTCTTTCTGTTGTGTTTCTTTATATACTAGAAAAATGCTACATAAGCAAAAGCATATTCAGTCATGTATCTTGCTCATTTGAAAACCAGAAACAACCTATAAACCTACTCTATATTGAAAATGCTCCAACAGATAAAAAATGCAATGCAAGTCAAAAGAATAAATATGAAAAATAAACCTAAAAACTGTATGTTGGCAATACTGAAATGCATTTTCCCCTTCTTTATGTTATTGTAGGGCATTACGCTTCTAATATTTAAGAAACTCATTGCAGAACTGTTTGCAGTATCCCTTCGTAAAGTATGCAAGAGCTTCACGTCTGTTCTTTGTCAGTCAAAAGAAGAAAGGAAGCTTTAAGGTAGCTTTAAGGTTTCCCTTGGCAGACTCTCTCAAAGACAAGACTTAATTCACAATATCGTACTGGAATCGCATTTAACATTGTTTCAGTTTCAATGGAAAGAGATGGTTGTCAGTTGCAGTGACCATCACAGTATCAGAGACCTTGAATTGCTGTTGGTAGCTGTGTATGTGCTCAGATATCTCCTCGCTTGTTCAGTCATGATAAGCTGGTCTTCTGTTTTTCCATAAACAACTGCTTCCCAGTCACGATTTGGCTGCATAAAATAAAATTCTGTTAAAAAGATTCTTTTAACAAACTAAAATACTTGAGCAGTTCTCATACAATCTCAGAGTACTAATAAATTATCAAAGTCTATCAATAATATATATTACTGAGAAGGATCTAATTCTACAGTACAATACCTAAGAACTGTGACAAAGCTCCCTGTCTACCCCTTAATCCAGCTCCCCAGCAGTGCATCTGTGTTATGCTCCAAGTTTTAGCACACAAAGTGAAAAACACTCTTAAAATACTAACTAGTGCAACAATACATAAAAGGGAAGCTAATTAAGTTATCTTCTTTTTGAATATCTTTCCCCTTAAATGTGCTGAGTTCAACAGGCAGAAAAACACATTATTGACAGCTGTTTGGAGACACCAAGGAAGGCAAAATGGTTTGGCAGCTGAAAAAGAATACTGTGCAGAACTTTACTGAACCAAGTGGCAGCTGTGGATGACTGGTCAGATTTTTGGGGGGAATACATTAGAAATGGTAAAGGAATTGGGAATAAAAATGATGAATGGAAGAATAATTGAGCCACTAGTCCTGCTTCTTCCATGAAGCAAAGCTTGCACCTTTGCATGATTTACTGAATCTCAAGCTGATTTGTTGCAGCTCTAACTTGGACATGACACTAGCAGATTGCAGCATAAAGAAGAACGCAAGATCCTCTTCCTCCCACGTTGAGCTAGAAACTGATCCAAAGGATCAGTTCTACATATATATTCATGGAGAAACTGAGCTGTTTGAGTTTCTCTATAAATTTAGCAGAACTCGATTCATGGAAGGGACTTGGGGTTAAAGAGGCCACAAAACTGAGTGGGAATTTCTCTGGGGAAAGAGAAAAAAAAAAATGCTTCAATGCAAACATTTGTGAGTATAGTATGACTAAGCTCCCCTTTTAAGTATTCTAAAGAGCATACTTCTGGGCCAGATAGATGAATTTACCTTTGTTGCAATTTATAGTAGTAATCCTTTTATTTATTTATTTATTTTAATATTACCATCAAATGAACTTTGTTCTTCTTTCTCATAAGAAAAGATCAGAAAGTAATACTGTTGTCTCTATACTTAAAAACATCATCAGTAAAGCAATAAAGTAGAACAGGGAAGATGGGGCTCCAGGTGCCCTGTGTTTTTTGGGGGATTTTTTTTTCGTCAATACAGAGCTGTGCATATTCTGAGAAGCCACAAAAATTTTATACATTAACTCCCTATGGGAAAAACTGGTACAAAATCAGATCAAAGAATCTTTTCCTAAAGCTGGTGGTCAAGACACGCAGAGGGAAAACTAGGTTCAATGGTTTTACCAGTAAGGAAAATATACAGAGGTACAAGAACAGGCATGTTACAAGAACATCTACCAAATGGAACCTGTGGATGAACTCTGATTAATGAAACCCACTGGGCTTATTATGAAGTAAGCATCAGCCAAATTTGAGAAGCTTAAGCAGTACAGAGGTTTAGTTAAGTTTTTTTAACTCCAAGTCTTGGGTACCCAGGCTGTTTTGGAGGTTTCCCCTATCCTGTTTTCCCCACATTTAAATCTTAGAGGCCACTCAGTGAAACATCAGGGTTGTATTTAGCGAACTTAGCTATGAATTTGGTGGACAAATAACCAACTTACAAGAAATAAGGATCATGGAAACACTGACCGAAACTGGATCACTGATTTGAACAATTCTAGACATTAGGGCAAGACAGAAACAAAACAACAAAAAAATTCTTTGTTAACCTGCTAACAGAGCTAACAGAATTCTTTGCATCCAGACCTGAAGAGCTTTCTCCATTTTGACATTTTTTGAAGCACATGCATTCAGTTTCTTCTTAATTACTGCATTTGCTTTGTCTGCCGGATTTGTATCCTGTTTTTCTGATGTCAGGTTACATCTGTTGTCCTGTATTTCCAACAATGGTGTCATTAATAAAGATGTGGTATATGCATTTTTTGACTATTGACAAAAAAGAGGGTAGGAAACAGGAATAATAATTAGTATTTAATACAGAAAGACTTTAACTGCTGTGTTCAGAGAAGCTAAAATGTAAATAAAGCAAATACTATCAGAAAGACCCTAGGAAAGAATCTGAAAAGAAAAAGTGATGAACAGTATATGAAGAACTAGCATGGTCTACAGTGGCGTCCATAGTCAATACTAAGCACAGTACAACAAGCAGCTGGATTTAGCATGATTTAGGTGTTACTGAGTAGACGGCTTCTTTACTCTAAAGCCACACTACAGCTGATAACATTTTGTTAAGAACAAGAACTTGATAAAGTAGTAACTACAGAACAGTTTTAAAGAAAAAAGCTTGTCATTCACTTCTAGCAGAGCCCTTGTGAAAGTCAGGAGAAGGAGACTGGAGTGGAAAAAATAAGACTAATCAGTTTCAGGGGAATGCTGTTCCTCCTGCGAGAGTGTTCTTGGGGAAGGGGGGAATTCCCACTAGGTGGCAGAGCACCCAACACCCAGGAGGCAGATACCTAGGCTTGGCACAGGGTCTTCAAAGGCATTAAAGAGGGAATTCAGGAAACCAGGTACAATAATCAGAAAGGAGTATGACTCAAGCACCTTAAGCATTCTTTTTAAGGACTTTGGCTCCTACCTCTTGAATATACCTTGTACCTAATCAAGAATCACAGACATTTACTCTTTCAGAATTAAACACATACATACATTAATTTAAAGATTAGAATGAAGTTTTCCTACAAACTATAAGACTAAAGATTAATCTGTTCATATGTGAATTCAAGCCCAATGTTCAAGTATTTCTTAAGTATTTTAAGTAGTATTTCAAACTGAATGTGATTTTCACTTTCTAGATTTATGAATCTAGCCTTAATCCAAAAATTGTATTTTAGTTCACAGAACAAAAGATACACGGTTCCACATTAATATTGCTGCCAGTGCTGCTCTTCAGTAGTTTAATACTTACTTGTATATCTAAACTATTATCTTCTGTGAAGCGCTGGGCACCAACCTCTTCTTTTTCCTGTGAATCTAGGACCAGAGATTTTCTGACTTTTTTAGAAGAGTTGTGCTGAAATAAACATTTTGCAGAGGAAAATTGTAAAATATTATTTAAAAGTAGTTATTTTCTATTTGAAATTATTATTGTCATGTTACCTCCTGCTTGCAGTTTTTATACACAGTGTCATCTTCCTCCTTGGGAAATATATCTGTTCCAGTTTCCTCTTTCAAAACTTCCCTAATGTCTTCCTCCGAGAAGGCAAGTGGTTGTGACTAAAATTAATTAAAATTGAAAGAGAAAATACAGGAAGTCTATTAGTTGTTAGTTCTTACCACATCCTACATTCAGCTAATGTAGGCTAGAAAAGACATCTTGCAAAATACAGCAGCAGATAAATGGATTTAAGCTACTGTAGTTAAAAACTACAGGATTACATTTCACAGCTACGGAGATTTTTTAAAGTTACTTTTACTCCACATTATTTACAGCCAGATAAAATATATACATGCCTCACAAATGCCAGGTAGCATTGAAGGAGACAAACTACTTCTTTGTATTTATTAGTAATGGTTATCCACTGATAGAAGGGGTAAAAACATCTACATACATGTACATGCATACAAACATATTAAAAAAACTGTACCAGAAATGTATGACTTGTTGAGAAAGGAATTTATGTCAATTTTAACACAAATCTTTGTATGAGACATTGATAGTTCTAAGTACAGTGCAGAATTTCACAGAAGCCATACAGATGGCTCCTTTGTGTACCAACAGGAGAAGAATTCCCTTAAGCCCTCAAAATTTGATTTTGAACAGGAGGTTAATAGTGGACAGAAACAGGAATGCCAAACCACTCCATTTGCATAGTGAGGGACTGTGAATCTATAGGGTAACACAGATGGTGCCAAGCCCTGTGGCAAAGTCTGAGCTGCCTTCTGTGTTTGTAGAAAAGAAGTAGTCAATATATATTGGCTGGAATTTTTTCAGAATTTGAAAAGCATATGTCTACTGAATTCCAAAAGTTATTAGGCATTAACATACCTTAGCTAGGCTAGGAAGAGAACAAAAATTGAATTCATTTGGAACAAACAAACAAGCAAAAAAGTAACATTATCCATAGTCAACAACTACAAAAAAACTCCTGTGACAGCCAGAAGAATCAGGGGGTCATGAAGTACTATACTAAGATTTCTGGATTTAGGATGAAAAAATTACAGATGTCATTCAAGTTTAACACACTGTGGTGAACACCTAGTTTCAGTCCTAGCACTGTAGAATAACGAAAGCCAGAAAACAACTCAGGTCTAACATAGTCCAGAGGATTCAGAGATAATGCAGCTTTTCAAGTCAAATGTGAAAGTTGTTTAAAATAACGAGGTCAGTCATACTCATCTACAGCAGCTTGCTCTTACTAGATTACCCAGTTGGAGGACCCTAACCCATTCACTCTCTCACAATTTTTCTTTAACAAAACAGAATGCTAAAGTATTCAAATTAAGATCTCAGACAATTATGTAACCACCTGTAAGGTGATACATAAGGTTACACAAAAGGAGAAAAAAACTCCTGATGTTTCCTGGAAGATCCCAGCACCTGGGAAGACATTTCCAGAAACTGATAAGAGAGACCAGTGATACAAAGATAACACTGACCTTTTTTTGCAAACATCCTGCCAGAGAGAACACAGGAAAATTTCCTTTGGGCCTATGTCATTTGTCTATCCCCCCAAAATTAGTGTATTGACTCAAACTGCCTAAGAAAAAGGGTATAAAAAGAGACTGGACATAAGCAAAAACAGGGGAGAAGTTCCATCAACACTGCAAGAGATGGCTGATGAGCTAGTCTTTCTCCTTCCACTTCTGGTGATGCCTGGAAGGTGAGACTAATGCTAATTACTTGCTTCTAAATAACTAGAACTTACTTTTGCTTCACAGTATTCTTAGTAAGTTGCTTTGCTTTAAAGTGTGTGCTTATGCCTTGCTTTATTATTATTACTACATGGTTTAAATGTATTTTTGCAGTTAGACTCTATTCCAGACAACACAAACCCTATAAATTGACACAAATTTGTACTAATAAACACATTATTTCATGAACTGCTAGCCTGAGTCTGGTTTTAGGTGCTGACATTTTCGTGGATGGCAAAATAACTCATAGAAGAAACTTGCTGAGAGGTTTCCCTGTCGCTATTAAGTGCGATCCCTATAAAAGGTATCAAATGGCCTGTCCATCTCAGTGAATCTGTTAGGGGAAGATTCTCACCTAATGAGATGCTAACAGACTATATTAGACAATAAAAGGCTTTGATCCCCTGGGAGGACACTGATAGACAAACAGTAAATTAATACAGATTGGACAGAAAATTCTTCTTTTCTGCCCCCTTTAACATGACACCATCTCATAAGAGGTACAGTGTTAGCAAAGCTAGACAAGACTTAAAACAACTCATAAATATGAAACCAATCCATTTAAGATTACTGTGGATGTAATTACAGATTATATATACCAAATTACCATTCAAGAAGATAATGCCTCCATACCACACTGAAGGATATGAGTCTAACAACCAAATCTGAAGCATTTTTGGTTGACATTCTAGGATAATAAGGCAAGTAAGTGAAAAAACAGCAGTTAGAAAATGCTTTTTAAGATCACACTGAGACTTAGAGTACCTCAAAACCAAAGAGGGCATTTAGACTTCATCAAAGAAGAAAAGAAATAGTCTCATCACATACCATAAGTCTGAGAGGACCATACTTTTTTTCCTGAGCAGCCAAAGCATTTTTAAAAGGAGTTGGTGTCCTTGGTGTTGAACCCAAAAGAGACCTTCTCATTGTGGGAGTTCTAAAACTATTCAAGCATAGCAAAGTGTTCATACATGCATTTTAATATTTTAATTTATCATTAGTAATGTAATAAAATTAATCTAAGAAGCATTTGAAAATACCTTAATTTGCACAAGATATCACCACCGTGAATCTCTACATATTAAGATTATTTTATATAGTACTACGAGTATTAAGAGTATTATATATAGTAATATTTTATATAGTATTACCCCAGGTGTATTAAACTTTAACTGGATTTTGAAAATATTTGCTTTTATTTGAACACCACCACCAGATGTTTAATGTAATAGTCCTACCCCACATTTTCCTTTTGATCTTGTGGTGTCATTTCCTTGTGTAGAGGAGTCGTAATAAGAACTTTCTGCCCACAGATTGGAGTTGATGTAAATGCTGGATTTTCAAAGTTAAATTGTTCATTTGCAGAGCAAGTGTTGAAAAACTAAGCAAAAGAGAGAGAGAAAAAAACCCCTAACTAACCTTATAGGACAAAGCTTCACCATGGTACTAAACAGTAAAAAACCCCAAAATTATAATACACACGTATCTGAAAGGCTTTTACAAATACACTATTCTTGACTTACACTAGACATTTCACAACATCACAGAATCAACTGTATTGGAAAAGATCTCAGAGATCCTCAAGTCCAACCCTTGATCCAACACCACCATGGTTACTAGACCATGGCACTAAGTGCGACATCCAGTCTCATCTTAAAATCCTCCAGGGACGGTAAATCCACCACCTCCCTGGACAGCCCATTCCAATGTCTGATTACTCTCTCTGTAAAAATTTTTTTCCTAATATTCTATCTAAACCTCCTCTGGCAGAGCTTAAGACCGTGCCCTCTTGTCCTGCTGCTGGTTGCCTGGGAGAAGAGACATTTATTGCTGAAACCTTGATTTTCTCCTTAAAATCCCTACTGCTTAATTAGGTCACAGAGACAAAAGGTCTCTATCAACAACTATTTGCATGAGAAAGTCTGAGTTCAGACACTAGTTGGTCGCTGCTGCTGCCGCCCTCTCTCATCACTCTTCAAAACAGAGGAAATAGGTTTATTTAACAATTTATGGTTTATTTTTAATATATCTACCCTTGTGCAGATGTTTTAAGAAGCTTTTTGACGTATCTGTTTAGGCTACAACGTATGACTAGGGAAGAAACCGCTTATAATTTATAACTCACTCACCTGTGATGGAGAAAACGGTAGTGTTTTCACTGGCGTACGCTTTAGTGCAACATTGACAGCATCATTACACAAGCCGTCGTTCAGATCACTGACTGGTGATTGCCCGACACGCAATCTCTTTTTCTTTCTCAGGATAGCAGGTGGATTGCTGAACTTAGTTAAGTTTGAGGTTGTTGAAAAAACTGTTTCTTCATCTCCACTGATGCTACTACTGTGGTTTTTGCCATCCAGCATAACACCAACATTATACTGGCACTCAGGAGCTCCTTCATTGTGTTGAAGCCGCATGAGTTTTACTGGAGCTGACTTGACAGGAGATACAACAGCCTCTGAAAGCTCAAAACAGGTGACATCACTCCACGCTACCGGATCCTGTGAGGCAAGATGCAAAACACTCAAAAGGCTAGCACGCTCCTTCAAGGTTATTTCACAATGTCCAAGCCACTCTATCAGCTCTCTATCTCCAGAAGCCATATACTGAATTATTCTCCCTGTAACTTTCATACAATCCTAAAAGACTGAATATTTTAAAAAATAATTATGTTTAAACAGACAATAAAACATTCAATATGGCTGAAACTACAGACAAGTACAAAATAAGGTAATTTTAAGAGTATTTTACACATACTCTGTAAGTTGATATTCCCAAATAAGCACTTCTTTTAAAGAAGAAATACAAACTTACAATTTCCATAAGATCTAGTGTCTCTGCAAATTCTGGAATGGTTTGTAGAGGTGTTAACATTCTATTTGCTTCAACACCCAAATATTTAGGTGGTGAATTCTGCTGAACAGGTGTGATTCGAGTCTCATCCATGCTGTAGAAATCACTTGTTTGTTCCTCAAGGCTATTTAGTGTATTAGGCATACAGTCTTCCATGACAAAACTTCCAGACCAACAAGGTAAGCTTCCAGCTTGCTAAAAAGTTATGAGGAAATACATTAATCTTACTCAACTTAGAGGTTGGAAAGAGTAAATTACGTGACTGCAGGGTAGAAAATGTGTAGGAAGAGTAAGCATATTCATTTTTGCATTTTCAAATACTAATTATGTGTTTCAATTAATGCAGTTAGTCTTCTCCTTACATTAACAAACACAACATTTTCAAAATGTGTAAGATTTTTATCTTACCTCTCATTCATATCTCATACATGCTTATTAACTTAGATAATTATGGGTTGCATTAGAAGCCATCTCTGATCCAAGTTGCCTGTACACTAGAAACCTAGTATATCATGAAGTAATCTTCACTACAGAACACAGATACATTTCAAGATGTTTCTAGAATGTGAAGTACTTCTTGTTTGATCTGATTTTTTAGGGCAGATTCTGCATTAATAGTTCCCTTTTAGTAGACTGCTTTAGAAACATTTTAATTTTCACTGGAAATCTAAAAGCAAAATAGATTCCACTAGATAAGCAGAATATTCCACTGTTTCAAAATAATGCCAGCAATAGCTCCACCACATAAAAATGGAAGTTCCTCTGTAATCTAAATTAGTGATCAATATGGTTGGGTTGGTTAGGTGTCTGATGTTCACAGCTTTCTGAGGAAATCAGTGACATCACCTGCAAGTTACCCTAATTCCACTGAATTTATGCATAAATTGCGTACAGTGCCTGTTTATTTACTGTTAGTCATGTCCGAATGTAGATATCACGTATTGCAAGTACTACACCAAAGTTTAACAAAAATGTAATCTACAGGACATTTTGAAATCAAATAGGGCAAAGTCTATGTATTTTTCATCTGCCTCTGTTGAGCAGATGATCAATATTGCTAATCTATAAAACTGAAATGGCAGGGATATCAAATGTGTTATCTCTTGAAGAGGATTAAAATTCTTAGGAACAACTGCCAAACTGCTGGTCACATTTCTGCTGTCTTCACTGTTTAGAAGGTTAAAACTGCACTAAAAATAAGTTGTTTCAGTCCTAATATATAGATTTTGGTTTACAACTCAACAGTCGTAGGTTTGGGTTTAGAGGGTCAGGTGTAAAAAACACCACACTAAACCAAACAACCAATTGCTGAGGATTAACCTCAGTAATGCATATTCAAATATTTACAGTCCTTACAGAAGACATTTGTTTTCTTCTGATTTCAGTCTCTGCTGACATAAGTAGCAATTCGAGTTCCTTTATTTTCTTTTCTTTATCAGGATCGTCATCAATAAATGGCTGCTGAAAAATTTAAGAAAGAAAGCATTACTATTTTCCACTTCCACCATCCCTTCACAGTAAAAATTCTACATTACAACATAGCTGTATTTTCAACAGGAATCCACACACAGAGGGAACAGAGTTGTTCAAGTTGTATCAAGTTTGTAGTACAGTAGTCACTCACAAGTAAAACAACTCCAATTACCAGGAGATGGATCTGATGTTACAGTGGTTTGTAAGGTAGTATTTTAACACATTTCTAATATGGCCTGTAAATGGCCAGTGTGCTACAGCTATGTTCTATCTTTAATAGAACCAACAATGTTGGCACATTGGAATATGTGTTCATGTTTTTGTGTGCTTTCTAAAATTTTGAGTTATTTATCCTCACTAAGTGTGTAAGAAAGTGTTTCAAATCAGCATTTGTAGAGTGTCTACAAGGCAATCCTACCACTACTATCAGAAAAGAAAATTAACTAATTGGTTTTGGTTGGTTGGTTTATTTTTAACCTCCTTAATACTTTCCATTAGTGTTATAAATATAGGTCAGTGAGGATATATGCCATGAGTTTCAAAACTAGTTATAATCCTGATTTTAGAGAGTACTCGCAGAATCAGGGCAGAAAATGCAATATGAAACAGATGACCTGCATAGGAAAACTTCAGGTTAGGTAGAGAGTTCTGCAGAATGCCTCTACATCTACTACAAACAAAACATACATTATTCCTTGTGTCGAAATATTTTTTTTACTAATTCTAAAGTCACAAAAGTTCTTCCAAGGGTCATACCAGAAGCAAAGATCTACATTCAGTCTGCAACATGCAAGGAATTTCAGATATATTCCAAGTGAGCCCAAAGAAGCAAAATGAAAATAACATATTTGTTTTAAAGTTCCTCAATACTTCAGCATTTAGAATGTTGCAAAAGAGCACCTTCAACAGACTGAAAGACATTTATCACTGAGAAAGAAAGAAAAGCTACTGAGAACAATAACGCACAGTCAGAAGTAAGTTATTTGAACTGAGTTTTTCAGATAGGGTTGTATTTATTACATATATATAAGCAGTAAAGTCTGGTATTTAAATCTCTCATAAGGTGGTAATACTAACAGGTCACAATTTTAACCTCATGATTTAACAAGTAGACTAAATTTTAATCCATATTTCTCTCAGAAATAAGCACAAACATCATGTTTCTGGGAAATACAGAAAGCTCCATTTTTCCTATCAAGAAATACCAATGATGCAAGCAAGCCTAACTAAAGAGGAACTTATATAAATCTAGGTGAATGATGAAGACTAACAAACATACTGAAGACATAAGTTTTTAAACTCTTCATTTTACTGTATAATACACAGTAAATTCTCTTTAATTTATGAAGCCTGTTAACAAATTTACCTGAACTATGTTGGAAGATGATGGAGCATGTTCTAGACAGCTGCCTTCTGATGAAGCATACTGATAGGCTGGAATCTGAAAAGACATAAAACATTTTACAAACCCTCAACAAAAGGAGGTTATAACATTATCTCTAGTTTAATGTACATAAACTATTTATTATGGTTTACAAATCATAAGTTACCATAAAAATCACAAAAAATATTCCACATATCTTCAATATTTCAGATTTATTTCTTGTTCCAAACCAAATAATTTATTTGAAACTGGGAAATACTTATTACTCTTAATTTTGAACTTACATGTGTTTGAACAGGCATATAAAACTGATTCTGAGTGTGCAAGTGTTCCATAGTCAGACAAGGTTGGGGCTGATGTTCAGAAGAACTAGTGCTTTCAGACTTTATAACACTTTGCAAATATCCTTCCTGTTCCACCTTTCTCCGCATTGTTGAATTCCAGTGATTTTTAATTGAATTATCAGTCCTAAAATAAAAGTGAAAAACAGTGACTGGTTTCCATATCTCAAAATTTAATATATGACATAATTTACAGGGTTTGTAGAGTAGGTTAACCTGAGGCTACACAAATCCAGAAAGTTCCAGCAGTTAGACTGAAAGTTCTATTATCAGTGGTGGTTTGGGCATAATTACTAGAAAGCTGCTCTTCTAAAAACTTCCTTATACTAAACTTCAAGTCTGCAAGAAATTAAAAGCAGCAAAAGAGAAAGCCTTGGTTCTGGCTGTTGTCACAGGTGAGAACCTTTTCTATTGGATACTTGGAATGTAAGACAATCACCCTGAGGTCCCACAGCATAATAAGGGCATTTCAACTAGTGTTTGCTGCTGGAAGACACCTATTCTAAAAATGTGACAGCCTGCAATCCCAGCTCTGTGTTTTATGTGCAGCTTTGTGAAAGAACATCTTAATACTCTTTGTGCCCTTGATCTTGTATGGGGAGAAGCAACCATGGCGTTTTGACAAGTAGACTGAAATACTTCACACAATCACTGAAATCACTAGAGAACCATTTAGGCAAGAGTGGAGTATAACTGCATTACAGTCTAAAATACCAGCAATATTATTCCTAGCCTTAGAGAGAGGTACACAGAAACAAAAATTGCTTAAAGCCCCATTCTTCATTTAAGCTTGACTCCCCTTTTTCATCCTACTAGTGTTGGACTCTACAAATCTTCTAGGTCCAGGATCTCTACCAGTCTTCAACTAAGAGTCATCTTAGATTTATTTACAACAAACAAGTCAGTGAATTAGGAATTTGTCTGTCAAACTCATCTTCCCTATCTGAAATTCTACTTAGTTGCAATCCATTTTCTCCTCATTCCTCTGAAGGATTTTCTGTGAGTCATGGGTTGTGTACTTAATCAAAACTTTTAAACACATATCTCTTATTCTGCCAACATAGCAAGTCCTGACATTCCTTAGGCACAGCTAGATTCCTGAACACACAAACTGAATTCAGAAAGGGACAACTTAACATTGAAATTCAATTACAAGGTAAAAGCATTATTTTATTAAACTCTTTATACATTAAAATTTTGTTTTCCACAACTATAGAAACTGCCAATCAGACTTGAAACAAATATAAGGAGAACAACGCATACAATTCATTTTTAACATAGAGACTTCATGGAGCTTTGCAATGCATGACTCCTAAGTCCGGACTTTCAAATATTACTAATATTTTCTTTTACAAGTGTCCAGTTCAACAAGTGTTACACACACATACACACAAAAAAAATAAATTCGATCTTAAAGCAAGAGAGTCACCCTCAAATGCATATTAATGAAGGCACTTTGTCATCAAGTTTGATATCAAATCATTCTTGCTCTATTACTTGAAGTTAACCCTCTTCAGCTCAATTGCAGAGGGTTTTTAAGTGATCAAGAGGATTTTGAAGGTACCTGCAAAGCATTAGAGGTCTTTATATTGGTTTTATGGCTTTTTAAGAATGCATAATCAAATGCAAAACATCTTAAAAATTTTTAGTATCTATCAAGATAAATACGTTGTGGTATAAGTTTCAACAGATGCTCTCTGACTAACAAGTTACATTGGAAAGGGTAGTGAGATGACCACTTTTCATATTCCAATATTTAACACAAATAGAGTTGCAAAGCACCTTCCAGGAAGAAGTTTGGCTATTTCAGCCCATCGGTTTCCCAAACGCTTGTGAGCTTCATAGATTATTCTGTCCTCTTCTTCTGTCCACGAAGACTTTTTTACCTCAGGATTGAGATGGTTATGCCATCTCTCTCTGCACTGCTTGCCTATTCTTCCTTTCAAGTGTTTTGCAATTAGAGACCAGCGCTTTGGACCATACTTCTGAACTAATTCAATAACCTGGAACACAGATGAAAGCACATTACAATTCCAAAACCTAGTTTACCTAATCAAAGACTGAGAACACTGATAAACTCACATTTTAGAATAGCATTGTAATAGTCTTCTTGGTATGATATTAGACCTAAGGGGGCAGATGATGACTTGGGGGGTTAAAAATGATTCTTCAAGAAATCAAAAAAATTACTTATTAACTGCAAATTCTCTGTGTTTAGAATATAAATATATACTGATGAAAACATTCATTTGGAAGCGTTCTTTCTGTCACCCATTGCATAAGCTGACATTAGGCAGACCATACATTCCATCTACTTAGGAGCAGCTACATTTTTTTTCTTCTCACACGACCCAGTGTAATGTAAATATCCATGGCTCAAGACCCACCAGACATCAACTCTGTGGGAACAAACCTTAAGGAAAAGTGCACATTCTTAGCAGTCATATGGCAATTTTATTACAGTAAAAGAGCAGAGTTTCAATTAGTTTTCATTACCCTCTGATCTTCTTCTTTAGTCCAGGGACCTTTAATCAATTCTGGGTTTAGTACCTTCTGCCATCGATGCTGGCACTGAAAATCTGAACGATTCTGAAACAGTTTTAGAAGATCAGTGTAGCTGTTAAACTCTAGAATATGTAAATATGTAAGTACTTTCTAGCCAGAATTATTAGCTTATTTCAAATTAAAATGTTTATTTAGACATTTGTTCTAAGTATAATTGTTAAATTCTCCCTTACTGTTTCCTCTTCCATTTGCTTATAAAAACTTATCTCCAGAAAAATAAAGCCTTGCATGAAGCTCTATTCAATGTACTTACTTGATAATTAAATTCAGAACTTACTCTTCTTTAGAGAGAAATTTAGAATTATTTTTGTCCTCATTACTCCACACTTTCTCTGAACTTTGAGGCTGATATACTTTTGACATTATCTACAACTTAAATAAGGAGAGAAATTTTTAAGGAAATACTTTTTCTTTCAGATAAAAGAATAAACCTTTTTCCAAGTCTCAGATGAACATATTCTCAGTTCTTTACCACAGTGTTAAGGAAAACAGATTTATATCAAGTTTAGTTAACACATACTAATTAAACAACACTGCTTTTGCCAGTCAGGACAGATGGTGCTTTTCTGTAGCTTCACTAAGGATCTTTTGAAATTTTGTTCCCAGTTATGAAAGAGACATAAGTTTTCACTTAGCTTCCTAAAAACTGTCTGTAGGGAAAGCTTGGTCCAATCCTTAGAAACATGCAGGTAAGAGCCTGCCCCAGTAGAACACACTAGCATTCCTTTTTTAACAGTGGGACATGATTATTTACTCACTTCAGTGCAAGCTGTTGGACAGCAAGTACCAACTGCAAGGTTTTGCTGGGCTTGTTTAAAAGTAAAGGTGTTAACATGCTAAAGTGAAGTTAACCAAGCAGCAGTCTAGCAGACCAGAAAAAACACCCAAAACACTAATATCTGAAATTACACAATACCTTCCAAGTTAATCATAAGTAGTAACTGTATGATTAAAAGCACATTAGTTTATTAAAAAACATTTTCTAGTGAAGACAAGCTGTAAAAGACAGACTCAATATAAAATACCTGTTTCCATTTTGAGGGGAAAAAAAATTAAATTGTGGCCTTTTAGTGTTTTTACCTTCCAGACATTTCTGAAACCCTAATATATTTTTGGGAAAAGAGTAAAACAAATGATGGGATGAAACAATACAATCATTTCAGTTTCCCTTAGCTGCAAAAAATTGAAGGCAATTATAAGCTGTGTTCCCTCTCTTGGGAGTCATCTTGAAGCCATCTTCACTTTTTGGGGGCAGAGTAGAGGAAAGGTTTACTTGTGCCCAGTCCAACAACAAAATGAGGCTTTGAAAACACAGAAGCTTGCAGGCCTCTACATGCTAGTAATTGAAGATGCACTTGGTTTTCCTTGCAAAAGACCATCAGTAACTGAATAAGTGCTAATTATGCCAGCCTCTATTATTTGGCTATTGAACACTGCAATAAGTCATCTAAAGAGGTTGTGGAGTCTCCATCCGTGGAGATATTCAAAACCCAAAAGGACACTGTCCTGGGCAGCCTGCTCCAGCTGACCTTGCTTGAGCAGGAGCTGTGAACCAGATGATCTTGAAAAGTTCCTTCCAACATAAACAATTCTGCAGTGGGCAACCTGCTGAACAAGAGCTTTCTTGTCTCCAGAAGCATTTGTTTACATCTGGAGAACTTTTTATTAAAAAGCACCTCCATACTACACCTGCAGATCAGTATCACCAAACATTGTATTTTCAGTTTAATACACAAGCTTTTTGATATTATCACGTTCTCCTCTGCCATTCACTCACTTGACTGATTTTTAGAAGGGGATAATGCACATATAAGGAATACTGATTTGCTTATGCACTCCTTAAATTTAGCAGCTTTGAGTTTATTCCCTGATATCTACACTTTGCCACCTGAAAAAAAAAAATCAGAAGCATCACAGTTGCACAATTATGAGGAGAATGATAAAAACTTACAGTTGTTCTGAATTTAGAATTCAAGTCTATGTTTAGCACACAGGAATTTCATAGAACTGTATCACCCCACACAATATTATAAGACCCTCAAAGGTGTGAGGGGATTTCTAATATTTGAATATTCAATACCATTTCCAGGCAGTGATTTCAGCCTTAGATCTTAGTTACATTTTTCACAGTAGGATTTCATAACATTTGTTCAGAAGAGAAACAAACATCATCAATTCTAGCTGTAGGTACTTTATACCAGTGCCTCTCATATAGCTGAAGAAACATAAATATTTGAACCAGTAGCTCTTTCACTCATTCCACCTGACCATTTGAACAGAACAGAAATTTTAAGTGTCAGTAGGAAACTTCCACAACACTGGCTAAGGTTCCATTCCTGGTAACTGAAGACATCATCAGGTGGGAAGATTTATGTATGTTAGGGAAGCAGTCATCACTATAAAAAACCAAAAGCCAACAAAACAAAACCCAACAAACACACACAAAAAATAATTTAAAAAAAAATCACCCCCTCTTTCCTATGGTGTTTAAGAAATGGATCTCACTTCTTTCAAGCAATCTTTCAGATGCAACCCACTCTCCTAACTGCTTCAGAAGCAACCCATGAACTGTAGATTACCAGAAGTAATGTAATCAGTAAGAAACAGGAATATATTCCATAATAAAAACAAATAGCAAGTGGGAACCGAAGGCATCAAGTATTTTTGATCATTTCAGACCACTGTTACAGCCTAAGCCTATAAGGTTTCCCAAGGTCTGAGCTAGATCTCAAATCTATTCTAGAAGCATTTCCTAACATAGTTTTTATTGTTATATGCTTCTGATATATATTTCACCCCATTTCCAAACTAGACATATAACCAGATAAACATCAAGAGAACTTAACTGAAACAGAGGTTCAACTTACTTGTAGATGACTAGCAATGAAAGCCCAATCATCTGTACCATTTTGTTCCACCAGCTTCTTTAGCCTTTCATCCTGTTAAAGACATAACCTCAGCCAGTAAATGTTACATGCTGTCCAAATACAATACTAAATAACAGCATATTTCGTGAGCTAATAAGATCATGTAGGAATCAAACTAAAGCCAAAAAAAGTATTACCTCTTCACGTGTCCATTTCACCTTGCTACATATCTTCTTCAAACCTTTTTGCTGTGGTACTTCATAGTCATGATCCATATACTGAAAGTCATCATCTTCCTCACTGCAGAGTACAACAGAAGAGTGAAGAAGATCAAAATAGAGTTTAAAATACCTCTGAATAATTTTTCCCCCTAATTACTTGTAGCTTTTTTCCAATCTGTACATATTGTTCTAAAATGATATACGGGGTTTGCATGATCATAAGACCTACCCCCAGCAGTTCACTGTGCCAAAGGAACAGAATGAATTTTAATTTCAAGGCCACAGAGGGGGATATGGACAGGTAACTCATTTCAATCAAGACTTAAATATTATATGAAAACTACTTTCTAAGATTCATGGCTTTGTAACACATTTGTGAATCTTTATTTTACACAAATGAGCTTATAAGATAGAGTGGTTTGCTAGTCTGCAAAACACATTCATGATCCACCTTCATAGCTGAAACAACAAGCACAAGAGTGTCGAATAAGTGTTAATTTGAGATTCTAAGTGGGCTCCCAACTTCACTAAAAGCGTTGCTCAGTGTTACAGGCATTAGATACAAATCTTTGCAGACAGATACATTCCAGCAAGAAATAACTAGGGCATCAGTGCCGAGCCTCAAAGTGCAGAGCCAGAGGGACCGGCAACCAGGTACCTCTGCGACTCCACGTAGACCACTCTCCATCTACTGGAGAAATTCGGAACTCCACAGCCTGGATAAACAAAGTCTTCCAAACAGGCGGCACAGAGAAGTGTTTCATGTAAACATCGCTTAAACTTCTGTGTCAGTGACTCGTGTTAGTCAGTATAAATTCAAACACATGTGGAAACCTAGGTCTAACAAGAACAGCTGCAGTTCCCCTACATGAATTATAGCAAAGGCCCAAAGAAGGGATTCCCATCCCAATACATGGCTTAAATTAAAAGCAGTTTCATACTGAAATGTGTATTTTTCTCCATTCTTATATCAGTACAAAGTATGATACAAATACCACAAACAGACGTTCAAAACTAAACTTACTAGTTCTGTTCAACCTTGACAATTACGTCAATTTTTCAACCAAAAGTGAAAAAAAACCCCAAACTTTCCCAGTAATGGAATTAACCTGTGCTGGTGTCCTAAGAACAGATTAGATAGGAGATCTCTACATTATTTTCCAGATCAGCACAGATTTTCCAGATTAACCACATATGCATTATTTGTCATTTCCCGTGAAATATGTTCCTGCAAGCCACAGAGGACATATCTCATTCAAAAGCACTACCACAGGATAGTAAGTGCCCACTCTTGCAGACCCAGTGTATTTAACATCACTTCTACATCCTACACCACCACCTGTATTTGCCCTACTTTGGTTCATGATGCAGCAGAAACAGTAACACAAACATATGAAAACTCTGTGCAGTTGGTGAAATACAAGGCAGTAAAATTGTCAAAAAGTCAACTGCAAGTTCCTCATGGTACAAAAAAACTAGGCTACAAAATGACTGTAAGAGCTTTGCATTAAGTGGCTTAGGACTTACAAAAAGAGAATGTAAATTCAGAAGCAACAAAGTTTTTTCTTCCTCTCACACCTCCTTTTTTTGTCTTTTGTCCACAGGTAATCAACAAACTTCAAGGGTATATCTTGGTATTATGAGAAGCATATTTTGGTATTATAAACTGATTTCATACCAAGCAAACCATACAGTTCACTTATAACTAAAATTTGGCCTTGTGATTAAGGCCTTTTTCAACACAACCTCCTCACCTACTGCACAGTAAATTAGTTCATGAAGTTTTCAGTTACGTGAAAAGTCATGGGAATTTAAAAAAAGAAGGGGCTCCCTGTACAGGGCAGTGATGTTGATGAGAGCGCCAGTATCAGACACCGTGGATTCCCCCCTGGCAGCAGTAGTGGTTCAGAGCCCTGTGCCTGAAATTCTCCGGCAGCACACGTGTCCCACAGCCAAACTGGCACAGCCCTGGATGCCTCCATGCACTTAGCAGGTGTGAGGACCAGCCAAGCAGGCACTGACCTCTCCTGCACCTTGATTCCACACGAATAACCACCTAGTCTGAGTCTTGCTTAGAACAGTGCTCCAATAGGTTATAAATTAAATACGCATGAATGGTTGGGACTACCAATTTAAGTTTTCAATTAAACAAAGATTTTCAAACACGTGGGGTTGTTATAGCTCACTGACAATTCTTCTGCAGTTACGAAACTGCGCTACATCCCTGCACCAAAGTGGAACACGGCCACCAAGTTTCATCAAATAAAACATTTGGAACAATAAAGCAAGTATTTTGTGAGCTCTGTGCTAGCCATCCTTGCAATTCTGAGTTGAGAATTATTAAAGGAAAAAAATCAAGCCTGTAAATGCAACAACCAAGAACAGTTTAAAATTAATTTAATATAACATTAAATTAACTTGACTCCATTTGGCGCAAAACAATTACACCTCTCTCCCTACTCCACACCTAGATTAACAATCTTGAAATCACCTTTATGGAAACTCATAGTTTCAATAATTTAGTTTTTAGTGGAAATATAATCATCACACTTATTTGGAGATATCAACACACACTGACACAGTATTGCCCTAGGGCTACTGACCTCTAGCCAAACCTTCCTCTGCTATTCACAACCCGCTGTATTTTCAACCATGAAATCAAAGCACTCTTTAGCCATGTGAGACAACACAAGCTAAAGTCTGACAAAAAATGAAACTACTGCTTGCAAGATCACAGGTGAAAGTCTCTTAAGCTACAAAATACACATTAGGAGTAACAAGAAACATTCTGTCTCTGAGCTGATTCTTGCAGACAGCCAAGCACAGACAGCTCCAGCAGTTACCCTCTGCAAGCAAAGCCCCTTTGTGGTTTACACAACTAGAGCCCCAAAGCATTGCTTTCTTGTTTTAGTTGCAGTTTTGCAGAAAAATATTATCTTACAAACTTCTTCCATGTCAGAGAGAAAAACACAGGCGGAGTTTTAACATCTATAACTTTGAAAGTAGTCTCAATTACAGGAAAAGTATGCATTCATGGTAAACCCCTGATGCCTTGGGTAACTCACTGAGTATCCTTTCCTTTTTCAATCCTAGTCCTTCTCTTGTATTTCTTTATCACTTTTCAAAAACTGATTTTCTATTTAGGACAAGAATAACCATAGTGACAAAACAGTTCTTCAAGGCCACCTTCTGAATACAAAGCAGAGACACACCCATTTTCATATCAATACGACAAAAGGTGTATGAAACCCATCTGGGGCTGCTGATGGAGTTCTTGAGGAAAACATTATCTCTCAGGAATATTTCAGGATAGATTGTGACATCCTCAATCAAAGGATATGCCAAATCAGAGAAAGTAGGTGTATTGAAGATACTGGAAAAATCAACAGGCCCAAATCTTACATCAAGGCAGTGCCAAAGCCACTCGGGAGGTGAAAAGGAAGAAGTACTACTCCATCAGAAGGCAAGTAACCAGCAGGGAAAGCCGCTGAGCAGACAACGTAGTTGTTACTAACAGGCTCAGTTGTCCAGGTAAGCTACGACAGACGGCCCGAGGGAAAGCACAGAGGTGAGAGCAGCTGCCAGGGGAAAGGCGGGATTTGTACCCGAGAGGTGGTGCCCGCCAGCCCGAGGGAACAGATACCTGTGCGGTGCCGGAGGGGGGAGGGAGGTGGGCAGTGACAGCCGAGGCGATGGCAGGAGGCCGGAGCGGCGCTGAGGGGCGGGGCGGCACCTGGCCGGGATCCCGGGGCGCGGGGGGCACCGGGGCGCGGGGCGGCGGGGAGGCAGCGCTGCCCGGGAGGGGTGGGGGGCACAGAGCGCACGGAGCCCCGGTCCGCACTCACCTGCGCCGTCTCTCCGCCATCCTCGGGGCGCACCATAGGGGGGGCCGCCACGGCCGCGGGGCGCAGCGCGGAGCCCCCGAGCCCCGCCCGGGCTCCCTCTCTCAGGACAGGGCAGGGCACGTAGCAGGGCACTGGTGGGTCAGGAAGGCTCGAGGCGGGCAGGTATCCTCCCAGGGCCCGCTGCTGCCCGCGGTGCCCGCAGCACCCCGCCGGCCGCCCTCAGCCCCGGCCCGGCCCGGGCGCGTCAGGCATGGCTCGGCCTGGCCGCTGCCCGCAAGGACGGGGCGCGCAGCGGCCCCTTTCTCGCCCCGGCCGGTGCCTCGCTCCCCGCTGCTGTCAGAGCTGCCGCGGGCTTCGGCGGTGCGCGCCCGCCCTTCCCGGGCTGCGCTGCTCTGCTTTGCTCCGCTGTTCAGCGCCGCCCTGCCCTGCCCTGCGCTGCGCTGCGCCCGCCCGGCCCCGGCCCTGCCGCCCCGGCCGCCGCCGCCGCCGCTCGGGCTCAGCCGCCGGCGCTCGCGGCGCGCTCGGCCGGTGCCGCCCGAATCTCGCGCGCAGCCTCCCCCCCGCGAGCCGCCGTTTGAATCTGCGCAGGCGGACTGACGCCCCATTGGCCGCCGCCGCCCGCACGCGGCCCCGCGCGCCGGGCGGGGGCGGGGCAGGGCCTCGCGCTGGCGGGCGGGCGGTGTGACGGCGCCGCGGGGGGAGCGGGTCCCGCCGGCGCGGGAGCCCCGTAACGCTTCGCCGCGAGCGCCCGCGAGCCGCCCCCGCGCCCGCCGCAACGGCGGCGCCTCCCGACGGCCGCAGGGAGGAAAAGGTAACGGCAGGGCCGCCCCGCGCGGCAAAACCGAGCGCCTCCTTCGAGCCGGAATCGAACCAGCGACCTAAGGATTCCCGCGGGCCGCGCCACTACAGTCCTCCGCTCTACCAGCTGAGCTATCGAAGGGAGCTGGCGAATGCTTCCCGCTCCAGAGTAGAAAACCTTCTTCCCGCCACCACTGATGATGCGCGTCGGGATCCCCTTCTTGCGGAATCGAGCCAGGATCCCCTCCCCAGGAAGAACCGGAGCGTAAAAGCACGCTGGGGACCGAGACCCGGCAGCTCCCGGCCCTGCGTGCCGCTGCCGGCGGGCCGGTCAGCGCAGGGTGCGGCGCTCTCAGCCGCTCACGCTGCCCCGCCGGGCGCGGCGTGTCTGGCGCTCCGAAGGCAGCGCTTCCCACTTCCCCCCCCTCGCCGAAAATTCCATGCCCTGTGGTTACACGCGTGCCTGAGGAGCGAGAAGCGCGGGTTTCATCACACCCAGCCATCGCTGTGTTACGGGGCTCCTGCTCCAGCCGCTGCACTGGTCTGCTGAGAAAAGGTCACCCCCAAAGGAATCACGGAATCAGTTAGGTTGGAAAAGGCCTCTGAGATCATGTAGTCTAGCCTACGACCAAATACCACCCTGTCAACTAGACCATGTCCAGTTTTTCCTTAAACACCTCCATGGACGGTGACTCGACCACCTCCCTGGGCAGCCCAGTCCAATGTCTAATCACTCTTTCTGTGAAAAAAAGCTTTCTCCTGTCCAACCTAGACCTCGCCTGGCACAGCTTAAGACTGTCCCCTAGTCCTGTCACTCGTTGCTTGGGAGAAGAGACCAGCGCTCACACTGCTACAACCTCCTTTCAGGTAGATGTGGCACCACATCCTCACGTGGCTGCGCTGACAGACACATGGACTCTGTGGAGCTCCTAGGGAAACAGGATGGGAGCACCTGATGTGAAGACGCGTCGGCAGCTGTACAGCCAAAGAAACCCAGAAGGGTAAGGGCAGTGTTTAAAGGTGCTCACCCACAGCGTTCACTCAGCTCTGGGTGCTCACATCCATTACAGGGCCCAAAACCAAGCTTTTTGCTTTAATAAATGGAACATGATTTTTACTTTAATGGACAAAAAAAAAAATCAGCAAAGCAGCATATAGCTTCTTGTTACAAATACATTTTTTTCAGTGGTTTACTTATGGAAATTTGCTCGCCACCACCACCATCACAGTGGCAACAATCTCCTGACACTTATCACCAGCGTAAAGTACAAGTTACATTCCAACAGAACCTTTCTGTTTTCTAGGTATTCCTATATACAAAAGTCTTTATCTGGAATCATAGAATGGTTTTGGTTGGAAGGGACCTTAAAGATCGTCTCGTTCCAACCCCCCTGCCATGGGTAGGGACACCTTCCACTACACAAGGTTGCTCAAAGCGCTATCCAACATGGCCTTGAACACCTTACAGGGACAGGGCATCCCCAACTTCTCTAGGCAACCTGTGCCAGTGAAGAATTTTTTTCCTAATAACTGTTCTAAACCTATTCTCTTTCAGTTTGAAGCCATTCCCCCTGGACCTGTCACTACAGGAGATGCTCCAGTTACACTTTAAGTTGTATTTAAAGAGAGATGCTCCAGTCCCTTAATCATCTTTGTTGCCCTCCGCTAGAGCTGCTGCAGGAGCTCCATGTCTCTCTTTTCCTGAGAAGCACTGACCTGGGCACAGCACGCCATGTGAGGCCTCATCGGGACTGAATATACGGGCAGGATCACCTCCCTCGACCTGCTGTCAGTGCTCTTCCTAACGCAGCCCGGGATACCATTGGCCCTCCTGGCCGCCGGGGCACACTGCTGGCTCACGGACAGCTTGTTGTCCACGAGGATGGAATTCACAGAAGTTATCTGTATAAACGAAGCCCTTTATGGAGTCCGTACATCCCCGCAGCATTATGGATGTCCCCTGTACGTCCCCACAGCCGAACGGATGATCCCATAGGCAGGTGTCTCCGAGCGGGAACGCCGGGCTCGCAGCGCCCTCTGCGCGGGCACACGGGAACTGCAGGCTCACGGCACGGAAGGGGGAACACCCACCAAAAAATCCAACTTCACCCGCGTCACAAACCTGCTGTTACAAGGGCGAACTCCCATCGTTGCATGTTTCATGGAGGAAAAAAAAAAAAAAAAAAGTTGGGGTTTTTATTTGCAGTATTTGCCTGCTGCTTGCTAATAGGCATTCAGCACCAACCTGTCTTCGCTGTGATGCGTTTTTAGCATCCAGAAATGACAACGCAGCAGGTTTCCCCACATCAAAGCTCTGACAGGAGTCTTTGAACTACAAAAGCCATAATCAAAAAGTAATAAAATCCACCCTGAGACAGGATTTGTGTTGTCAGCCTCATGCGGTATGAAATGGCATCTTTTAGCACTCATTTATATTTAATTCAAAGTGAAAGGAGCCAAAATGAAAATATTGTTGTCTAAATAGATACTTTCTTGTATATTCCCACAGTAACACATGTGTTCCTAATTTGCAGGAAATAGATCCTGAAAGCATTAGCTGAGACAAACTGCTAAATTAATAAATAGTGATAGTCCTGTTGTTAAGAATAATAACCTAAAGATGCAGTTTGTTATGACATCCAGTAAACATTCTTCTTGTAGTACATCAGTAACTATGCACCTCTCTCTTTTTTTTTTTCTTTTTTAATCCTGTTACTGTCCTATGTGACAAGGTCTAGTGTTTGGAGTTTCTTGTGCTTCTACATCACAAGAAAAAAAAATAAAATATATATATATATAAGATATTCATCCCCTCTCTCTATTTCTTCTCAGCTTCTAGTAACTTCACAAAACCAAGCCAGAGGCCTACTTCTCTCTCTTCAGAGATCTCATAGGAAGTTATTTCTTCCAACTGTTCATTGAAGAGCATCCCTAGGAAAGAAGGTGCAAACTGACAGTCTGTCTCTGTAGCACGATAGGGAACATCTCCCTCAAATGCTACCATTTTCAGGGACTATCCCCTCCCATTCCATCAGGACTGTCAAGGCCCACAAGCCACCAGGCTCAACCTCAATAGACTTCTGGTAGGACACTCATCAGCTGGCAACATCCGAGTCCCATTGTGTTTTCTTTCTTTGGCTGTCCTTCTCTTGTGACAAAGGAGAGCTCAGTTCCAGCCTAGACCTGAAGAACCTGACAAGGTGCAAAGACATTGCTGCAGATTCAGAATGTCAGGATGAGGTAAATGTCTCTCCTAGCTCATGGACCTTGAGTCACAGTGGTCATACTTACAGTGGCACTTTGCCACTTCCCCACTACCTTAGGACTGTTTAGCTGTGTCTCCTGACAAATCAAAACCAAATGTCATTAGAATCAGCTGTTGGCATTCAGATCCTGCTTAGCTTTTGTAGTGTTGCACAAGTGCTAGCAGCAGTGGGCAACCCACTTCCAAAGACAGAACACTCACTACAAACTTCGCTGGAGGACACAGTGATGATCCTGTCACTTGTTCTGTTATTTATTCCTTCTTGCTTAGTTTCCTGCTAATCTGCAGTGGGAAAATTTGTATTAGGCATTCATTATGACTCCAACCAACAGCAGACTCTGATCTTGCTGAAAAAGAGGTCCCTTTCTGTGCAATGCTGATGCTTCAAAAAATGTTACCTAGTTGCAGTAATATAAAGGTACCACGCTATTAGGCCATATGTTAATTCCATATGTGTATTACTGGGCTCATTTGTTACTGCTCCAATTTTTTGAGAGTTCCACCTATTTCCTGATAAATCCTTTCATGAATAAAACAGTATCAGTCATGACCTCATTGCCTATTGTCAAAAAGCTGAAATAATGGAAAAACTCTCAAGTCATGTGCAGAGGATTGTAATTCTTTGCTGCTATGCATCAGAATGTAGTAGTGAATTCAGGCAACCAATTCAACATTTATCTGGACAATAAAACAACATATGGATATTTCCCAAGAGGCACAGGGCTTAACGCCAGTGACATGCAGTTAAGAATAATCAGTCTGTCCTAATGATCTCCCCGTAAGTTGTTCAGAAACCTTATAACAAGAGAAACCCATCTTTGTCAAAGATGATTCTCAGCACAATCAATCAACAAGGCATGCAACTGAATTCTTGCTATGAGAGAAGAATCTAGCAAAATTCCTAGAAGGAATTCCTTAAGCTCAGGAATCAGATTTTTGAATTGTGGAAAACAAGTGGCTTATTTCCTCAGCAATCAGTTTCCCAACCAATTGCTGCCAGTCTCATAGAAGTAAGATCTATAAAGTAAAAGAAACACTTAATGATTGCTAAAATAAAGAAAAAGCTCAGTGTAGATGAGCTTACAATTTTTTTACCCAATACTTTCCTTTTAGTAGTCTTCAATACTTCATCACCAGTTCCCCTAGTGACTATAATCTTCAGAGCTCAGCACTGGCTGAAACACCAAATATGTCAATCAAACCACATCCATCCACCAACTCTTCAGCTCAGCTGCTTGACTTGGTCAGAATTCACTGTCACAGCACTACTCATTCAGTACCCAAGGTGTTGTGGCTTGCATCATCCCTGTGGGGGTTGAGCTTCCTCCCCATGTTTGGAGAAATTCCTGATGAAGAGCACAAGGGTACTCACCAGATACTCTTTTAAATTAAAATAGTTCTCCATATGACAGCACCTTATTACCTGCATCTGCTCCATGTCTCAGTACCAAAGATCTCAGCTTGTCATTAATACTTGAGTCATGTCACAGTCAGTTCAGGGAAGCTGCAGTTCAGAGCAATTTCAACTTGCTGTGGGCCTTCAGAGTCATACTTAGAGATTTTCTCTTTTCTTTTCTCAACTCCTTGTTACCAAAGTTTCTGAAGGGCAATTCATGGCTGCTGAAAACTATCTGGTTTTCTTTCTAAATGCTTCTCACAACATTTTCCTAACATGTTAAGTCTCATGGGAACAACAACTTCACCCAGAAGAGCTAGCAAGTTCTGTGCACTTCAACTCAACCTACTTATACAGCCTTTCAGAGAGGGAAAAAAGTGCTGTTACCTCTGCCTAACTCAATTAGCCTGTGTTCTGACACAGACAAATTGCACGCACTTCGTGATTTCATGAATTTTGTTTCACTGCATCAACATTATTCATGCTAGTGTAAGGAGGGTGGAAATGTAAGGCTAAAAGGCCACCATATCACAAAAATACCAAAATAATCACGTGTGTCTGGATGGGCCCAGAATTTATGCTTGTGCATTAGCCTCTGTGACAATTATGCACACAAAACATCTCGCATGTTTCCAAAGCAGCCCATATCACCTTATCAAGGAGGCAGTACAACTACTTAACGAATTCTGAGCTGGCCTTGGGATGAAGCCTTGGACTGAAAACAACCACCACAGTTCCCAGGCTCAGAAGATCAATTAAGAAGCTCCAGGGATAGTACCAGAGACTGACACCAGGATCCTCTTGCTCAGAATGCAAGGTAGTGGTGTCAGTGCACAGTTCAGATGGATGCTGCCACTTCAAACCAAGTCCTAAACCTCACCTCATCTGCTAACAAGTACAGCAGCAGCTGCACTGATTGACAGTATTCCTTTGAAGGGACAAATTTCATTTGGCAACTACATCACCTATGGTTTCCATGGCACGGACATTTAATTTATATGAGGCACTATCAAGGCAAACATTACTTTTTAGGGGCTAAAAGTGGAACAGCCTTGAATCAATGAAAAGGGGAGAAAACATTCCTAAACTTACACTCAGACGTTACACTTCAAGATTAATTATAATATTAATCTCAATTGATAAGCTTTACTGATTTCTCAAATGCCACTCATTTATTTTGGAAATCATGGAGGAATAATTGTATTAGTTTTGTTCAGGTATGCAAATATTTTTTAAAAAAACTGACCACTTTCACAAACATACTTACAACTTTGGAGATCGAACATTTGGAAGTTACCTGTTAATGAGGTATTACAAATACATATTGTCCCATGCTGTTTTGGAATTACATTCTAGTAGGTCATCACTACAAATGCATGAGAAGTCAACTTAATCCTTAGATTTTGTCCACCCCAGGAGTAAACAATTAGTCCTAATGAAAGGGACTAAAGCAGTTGGAGCCAGACTGAGCCAACCAAATGATCAGGCAGCAGTAACAGTGTCCCAGCAGCAGCCTAAATGAGATTCAGGCAAGCAGCCTAAATTTAATAGTATCCTTATAATAGATGAAAAGCACTGGCTTGACTTTCTACCCCAAAAATCAAAACTACTTTATAAAAAGAATAGTGTTCTGATCCCCAACTTTCCAAACAAGCAAAAAGACTATCAGGCTCCTGATTACAAAAACAAGAGTCAAAGAGGCAAATCTGCCAGTATTACACCTAGCACTCCAAAACATGCTTGCCTCTGCTGCTTCCACAACTGTAGTTTACCTCTTTTCCCAAGGCACTGTTGCTCTCATGCCCTGCAGAATTCTAGCAGGAGGGGAGAAGAAAGAGCAGAGGGTGCTTACAGATGAAAAAGACTGCACACTCCATCCTGGCTCCACTTCTGCAGTCAGAAACAAGTGTTCAAGAACGGTTCTTAGTTACTGCAAATATATTTACTGAGTCTGTTAAATGGCTCAAGTTTGAGTTTCCAATGTAGAACCTCAGGGTTAGGGTTGGAAAGATACAAAACGTTAAATTAAAAAAAAAAAAGATTACTTTCAGAATGGACAGTAGATATCTAGGAATTTTTTGGCTGCAGGCTTAATAGAGACCTCTGAGAGAGTTCAAAGTTTCCAAACTAAAAAGGGTATGAGTTATCTCAGCTGACTTCAAATGCACGAAAGAAAACAAACAAAAATGTTGGTGTATGTGGCAGGGTAAAGAAGTACTTAAGGTTACGAGAAACAGAGGGAGCAAAGAAATAAATAGTGGCATCTAGTTTCTTCTAGTGTACCATGCTTTGACTTCTCTTATTCTGAAAGCAAAAAGAAGCAGGTACTCTTGACCTTTATTTCCTGAATCCCTCCTGCTGTCTGCAAAAATAATTGCTATTTCCAGCATCTGTCTCAGGAAGCCAAGTAAGTACCTTATTTTAGAAAAAACACAGGGGGAAAAAGTATTCTTGTATGTGCAATGTTCAGATGTAGGATTTAGGTATGTACTGAGCAACACTTGAGCAGATTTGAGCACACAAATAATTAGGAATCATTTCAATCCCTGTGCTTTTAAGCTAGGCCCTTGCCTTTTCCAGCTCTTTTCTTGCTGTCATAAAACCTACACCATCATGGGGCAATGACTGGTGACATCTCAACCACTGGGGTTGGAAAGTGTATATTGGCATCTTCTGCTCCTAGGAGAAAGGAGAGGTGGATCTCAGGGAATCCCCAGATTTACAGTGAGACACTCCAGCTTCTAAAGTTCCACCATGGAGATGGAACACAGTGGACATAAAACAATACAAAACATGGTTGCCCTATAGAACTACTAGGTGAATTTTTAGAAACATGGATAAATCCTTATGTATCTTCTGCCCTTTCCTGAATATGCTGACAAGTCCTCTGTTCTCTCTAGGAATCTCCCTTCATTTCCTTCTGTGCCATACAAGGCTTCCGTGCTTGTAACAAGGTTTTTATTTCCATCAGCCTAATTTTTGTGAAATTGGATCATTTGTTGCCTCTGACTTTAAAAGCAGGAGTACAGAGGGCAATAAGCTTATAAAAACATTCATGATAAAAATGATTCAGAAGTCCAAGTGACAGATGAAAAGCAAACAGGAAAGCCAACATCAGAAGAGACCTCTTGAGGATTTGCAGAGACTGCACAAATGCATGTGGGAAAGGAGAATTTAGGATTAGGAGGTAGCATCTGTAAAATGCCTGTAAAATCAAAATTTCTCATTGTGAAAGAAGTTGCTTGAACTATGCCTTAAAGGTTTCTAAGAAATGACTGCGTTTCACCCAGCCAGGCTCCACAGATTGTTGGGTAAACCACAGCATCTTCTAAACCTTCTTCTAATTTCTGGTAACTTCTTTCCACCTGCCATCTTTCTTTTAATTCTTCACTTACTGAATACCAGTTTCCAAACAGCACAGAGCCAGCCCAGATCTACAGGATCACTTTAGAAGTGAAATTAGATTTGCTACTAGCAAGGCAAGCCACTAGAAGTATTATTTCCAGCAGAAAACAAAATTAGGTAGTCTTTTAAAAATAGAGGTGGATAAAATCCAAATACAAGTCTGTGCGGCTATCTCATAATCAATCTTTTTTCTTAACAGAGAATAACAGTCCTTTCTGAAGCCTCTTAAAGTTCCTACAAGTTACTGCAGCAGAGGTCATGCGTACACTGAAGCCTAATGTCTTTGATGACATTAATAAATGTTCAGAATCACCAAGTGTACATCAATTTAAGTAATTCAAATCCAAATAAACCCATTTCAAACCAGCTGTGGCAACTGGGTTTCTGTAAAGTCAGCTTGGCCATCAAGCCTACTATGGATCCAAGCACCTACTTCTTTCATCAATTTTTGAATACTCTTAAAACGTCACAAATCAGCAGAAGCCAACGTGTATCAAAGCCTCCACATCAAGCAAAGCGACATCGTTTCGCTTCACTTTTGCAGTCAATACAGGTGTTTGAATTGACTCTTTGTAATACCAAAAGTACCTTCCACAACTCACTACACACGCTGATGAGTAGCCAAGGTTCACTCTCACCCTGATCCCAGGAATAAGACTGTATTTTGAGGAGCCTTGTTCTGAAAGGAAGCTGGGGTTTTGCAGGGATACTACAACAGATTTACTATGGACATATACAAGAAAAAAAAAAAAAGAGAAAATAAACAATGAAGAACAACCACCAAGAACCCAGCCCCAACAACTCTAATCTAAAATAAAAATTTAGACAGATATTAAGCCTATACAATTAACAGCAGAAGTAAAATGAGAACATTTTGAAAGCACACTTAACTTTGTAGCTTCATACGTTCAGTGCTGGTTTTGGCCACATTATAATCACTGCATTAATAAAGATGAGCAAATTTCTAGCTTAGCATTAAGCATTTAAGCTTTTGAAATACAAATCTTCCAAAGAATAATTTTCAATTCTTCATGATACAACATGCAATCAAAATTAAGCCCGTGTATTTACACCCATCATTTTAAAGAATGTTTTAATGCTAGCACACTTGGAATTAAAGCCTTTCAGTAAATACAGGAAGAAGTAACACAGCGGTTTGCAGATGGGTTTCATGGCTTTTTTTTAGGCTCAAAAGTTTTGATTAAAGCTGATTTTTGAAACAAAGTACCACATGTAGCTGGTGGGAAAAGCACAGAAATAATTTAAGTAGTTGTCAATATGTTCATCTTTGAGTATTGCCAAATTTTCAAAAGCCTAGTTCTTTCAAATTGTACCATTCATACTTGAATATTATACGCAAGCAGTAAAATTTTGCTTTGAATACATTTTGACCAACATTTCAAATACAGATTGCAAGGTATCTTAAATGTCACATATGACTTGCTCAGCATTTTTCTACATCCTCTTGGTGATAACTCTGGAAAAAAAAATTAGATCTTGGATCTCGTTCGCAAATATATGAAACATATATTGTTTAGAAATCTCTCAAATTCAATTTGTTTAACGAAATATTCAGAACAGGTACAAGGTCAAAGAAACACTGTTTTCTTTGACTTTCCTTCTTTCCAAAGAGTTCTTTTAAAGAACTTTCTTTCCAAAAAGTTCCTTTTAAACAGAAGCATTACTAAAGGAAAATGGATGACATCAGATTTTACTTTTCTAAGAGTTGTACCAGTTTTTCAACTTCTGTACGAGTATTCATGTATGCAAATATAACGCAATTTATATGCAGAACGTAGAATATATTTTCAGCTCACTCATTCTGTAGCCAAGTCAGTGTTAATTAAATAAGCTAATGTGTGAAAGACTAGATAAAAGTTGCACCTTATAAAACAAAAACAGATGTTTTAACTTATAGTTTTAATATAGCAATCAAAGAAAATTCCAAATACTGTACAGTGAAGTGTAGTATAGTACACTATATACTGTTATAATACACTATTGTTACATTACAGATAAAAAAATCAAATATAATTAGTACAGCAATCACAAATAAAACAAACCAAACCTTGCTGGATAACAGCCAGTACTGTGAAGATGGTATAGCTTCTATGCTAATTTATTTTTAATTCAACATGTAAAGCACTTTTTAAAAAGTTTTTTTTCTAAATATATACACTATTTTAATTCCTATTTATACATTTTAAATAGCATTCCCTCCTAAAAGTGCACTCTTTCATTTCTTGGCAATAATCCTCATTGAACGTAAAATATTTCTGAAAATACCACTCTTCTTTCAATCTTTTATTGCTCAACCACAGGCATAAGGGCTCAGAGGGAATCCTGCATTCTAAAGATCTTAAGCAAATTCTTCATGAAGCTAAACTGATATCCACAAGCAAAACAAAGAAACCACTCACTGTTGTGGTTAACAAAAGGATCAACTTCGTATTCATATTATTATTTTACAATAGCATGTAGATTCTGATTTTTGAAAATGGAGCCAAACAAATGTAGAGATAACAGTGGTATCTTCCTAAATCATTCATTTTCCATACAATTCAGACCGAGCATCGCTCTCCCAATTGTAAGCATACAGTGGATTTTATTACCTGGCATTTTCAGAGCACTGAAAAAGTAGCAAGCAACTCTGCTAACCCTGTGACAGTGACAACAGACTCTACTTTATCAAAGATTGCAAATTAAGTATTTTGGTCTTGAAAGCATGCCTGCTGCACAGGGCTGTCAGCACACAGCCCTGTGGTGGCACTGTGCCTCTGTGCCTCTGCTGGAGTGTTCTGTCGGAGGCAACATCTAGCTCACATTTTGGAGCCAGCAAGACTAGTAAGCTATATGGGACTCACAAAGCCAACAATGCCCACTGCTGTTTTGTGACTACAACAGGGAAGACATCCCAAATATATTTCTTTGATTTCATTTGGAAAAAAAGAGAAAAAATTAGAGAAAGTGCACTATCAAAAATTCAACCTTACTAAGCAGCCAGCCATTTGAAATAGTAAAAGTCTTACATTTTCCTGGAAAACTGATCTGTTCTCCTGAGGTTTCCCATATGCTCATCAGCAACCTAGTATATTTCCCTTTTTATTTTCATAAGAGGCCTGGATTTTCAGTAACCATCTTTCCTTTAGGTTATACATACTAAGCCATAGTAAAGTTTCGGATTTTCTAATAATGTGTTTTCTTTGACACAAGATGCAGTGTAGAAGATGGTTGGTCTTTAGACAAGAAAGTAATGCAGGTAGATACTCAAAAAGAATTTAGAACCATGGCCTCTTTCCACAGGTAATTCAGTAGCAGGAATTTGGGTTGGTTCCTTTTATGTTTTAAGAAAAGGGCATCCTTCTTGACATTTGAAAAGTCCTATTGACACATCTTCACATCCACAACGAGCCAACGTCTTCCCTGCCCTTGTGCCCCATCACCATTTTCCTGACTAACAGGGAAATCTGACAAGCACAAGTACATGGGTGCTCCTAAGACAGGCACACAGATTTGCCTCAACTTACATTTGCACCCACTGCTAACAACCAAACGAAACATCTGTTCCAACTTGCACTTTGGTGTTCTTTATTTCACTTCTCCAGTCACACATCTCACCGCCATGTAGATGAAGTTTAGGTTCACTTCAGAGTATCAAAAGCCACCTTTCTCAAAACCACTGATACTAAATGCATGGGAAAGCCACATGAAATAAGAACACTGCAAAGAAACATGCACAATCCTGCTTTACACCAGAGGAACTCAGACCAGTGGATCTTGTGACTGACACCATTTTACCATTCCTTTGAGACCATCTTTTTTAGGAACTGGAGGGTTCTGAACTACTTGACTCCAGTGGGCCCAAGACAACACTAAGGGTGAGTCAAACAGAGCTATTATCTGTTTCTACTTCTAGTTAGTTAAGAAGGAAAATGTCAAATTACTGCTGAAATGGGAAGTGTGTCAAAACTAAACCAAGCCTTCCTCTTTACACAGTAAAAGGCACACAAACTTCTGCAGTCTTACCAGAATGGCATGAAAGAAGTGAGCATTTTTCATTGAACTAAGGGTGATGTGTAATAAACATTTCAATTTCTTTCAAACTTAAAATTCTCTCATATACACTGCCTATAATTTTTTTCAGCCAAGGAAGACTTTTTTTCTAAAGAAAAGGTTAAAACTTTCAAAGTGATGGTTACCTGGTCTAAACTGCAAGAGATCCAGGAGATTCCTCCCCCTCAACCTCTCCTGATTTAAACTCTTTCCCAGGAACATGCACTGCTATAGTTTTCAAAGCTTCACACAGTGACAAAGCACAAGCCTCTGCTCAACATTTTCTATATAGATGTAGCCTTCAGCCAGCTAGACTGATTCATGGGCGGCTAAATGTTTTCAGAAGTCATGGCAGGCTTCCAGCTGCTGCATGTGCATCCTGTTTCTCACTGAATAAGCCCTGCCAGTTAATCAGTGCATCAGCAAGGTCAGTTCTGGTGAGCCAACTATCTCATACATTCCAAGCTTCCAAACTGCTAACTTACTGGGTAGCAATTTGAGATCTTAACATTTTTCATATTTGTGAAAAGGTGTTCCTTAATTTTTACTTCTAAGTAGTGTACTAAATAATAAAGTATTTGTTCCATCTACATAAAAAGTTAACCAACAGAGGCATTTTAATTTACCTTGACAAAAGAGAGGGGCTATTATTTCAGTGACTTGCTTCATTTCAGTTTTCCATACAAAAATAAATCCTCCCTCATGGGACATTTTATCATACTAATGCTCAGAACTGTTTAAGTGACTAGAAATGTAAAAAGTGAGGAGACTTTTCTGAGTACAAACATATACAACACAAACCACATTAGTGAACTGATAAAAACCCACATGTGCACAAACACAGACTTCAGTACTTAAATGCTCTTAATTAATTTGAAGCTGTATTTAACATCTTTCATCCATTCAATGTTATTTCACCATGAGAGGAAGCAACAATAGTGCATTTAAATATGAC
The DNA here is from genome assembly GCF_022539395.1 of Myiozetetes cayanensis. Taxonomy (NCBI): domain Eukaryota; kingdom Metazoa; phylum Chordata; class Aves; order Passeriformes; family Tyrannidae; genus Myiozetetes; species Myiozetetes cayanensis. Next base: position 33,441,632 of record NW_026086604.1, on the reverse strand, counting down.
TATGAAGATAGGAAGCAAAGTGCAGTATCAGAAACACATTCCATCCTTAGGGAGCAAGCACAATGGCTGCTTCTTAAAAACTAGCACTGCAGGTCTGATGAACACACTACTTAAGTGGATACCAGCTATATTATCACTGATGCAGGGAAATCTGCATCACAAACTGAAGTGAGGCTGAGAGAGGTGGGTAGTCTTTAAATACACTGAAACAGCATGTATTCCTTGTTCCCACAGAGTAAACACTGAGCTTCTAAAAGCTCGATTATCCCCCAACATTTTTGGATAATGTATGTTAGAGTAATTTCCTTCCAATAAATTCTTAATTTGCTCTTAAGAGGGCAGCTGTTATTTAATTTTTGACATTTCTAACCAATGCTAGTAATCCAAGTCTTTCAGAAGAAATGGATTTGCCAATGAACGTTTGTTGTTTATTGAAATTGCCATCTTCTCTCCTGTAATTGTCTTAAAAGTTGAACACCTGACTACCTCGGTATTTGGGAGGAAATAAAGACGTGCTATCACCTACTAACAGAGCACCAAAATGGTTGTGTTGGCTCAGACAGCCATGCATAACCACACCACATTCACTTCATCATATGCTAAGTAGCCTTTTTACTAACTTTCTTAAACTGACAATATGGAGAAATTAGAGTTTACTAAAGTTACACACATTCCAAGATTTCTGAGAGGCGTAAACAGCTCTATGAATGAAAAAGTTACTAAATTGGAGAAAGTGCCAGCACAATGTAATTAAAAGTACTGTATATGCTACATTATCAAATTTAGCAGAAGTTTAGTTTCACTTGCTTTTTGAAATTTACGTATAATTCATGTTTATAGTGTATTTTTTACTGGAATTAAGTACCTGGGACAGAATTAATTTTGTCACATTTCTAGTTTTGCCTGTTCTAGCCTTTTCGGCAACCTTAAACTAGCATGGTAAGAACCTTGCATGGGCTTAAATTTTAACACATTTAAGGAATTAAAAATTACAAAGAATTTTCAAGAACCCACGTGTACAGCAGATATTCATCTCAGTGCATTTCCTAATAACTAATTTACAGGTAACAGAGCCAGCCTGGGCAGCAGTATGGTAATATTGAAAGCTATTGCCAATCACACGCTTATCATGCACTGAATAAGATGATATAATCTTTGACATACATACAAGATTTAATAACTAATCACTTTGTGTGGCCCAGCCAATAAACATTACATTTGAACAGTAATTTCTTCTACCCTTATTAGATTTTAACCTATCAAGAGTGATCCATTGGCTCAGTTGCATTAGTGATTCCTGCATCTTGACTATCCATCTCCTCAAGCTCCTCAACAGAATTTCCCTTTTGTGCTTTAGACCTTGCAGGGAATGTTGTTCCCACAGAATTCACCACGTTACCATCAGTTGATTCGGTATTCAAGTGTTCAGTACCACCTGGTGCAGAAAATGATTCGGGTAAGCCAGCCTGAAAGCTCCCAGTTTTAGCAGTTGAACTCACTGCCTCTACTTTCCTTTGAGATACATCAACTGATGCTGACTGCTCTGTATTCTGATCCCGCAAATGTCTATCCATTGAAGCCTGAATAGAAGAGACCATTTCCTGCAACTTTTTTCTCTGTGCCTCAATCAGAGTGGGGTCAAGCTGCCTGCTGTCTCTCATTGTCACAACTCCCGGAGCAATTCGGATAAGCTCACTGTTACCAGAAGCAGCTGTGAATACAGAAGGCTCAATTTTAGCAGAAGGACTGAAGTCCGTTTCTGTGCTATGCTTTCTTAAAAGTGGTGTTTCCCTGGCTCTTTGATCATGTTGTTGACTACTAGATGCAGTTCCTAGGGAATGGCCCTTTCCTTGAAATGCAGTTACATTATGTAGTTGTTCAGATTTCTTTTTCACTACTCCACCACTACCCAGCTTCAGCATTCCGTGTGAAGGACTCGCTTCCCTGCTTCTTGAAGTAGCTTCAGCTCGCACTTGACTTAAGGCCTCTTTAACCAGCTCTTCAACGTCAGGACCGATTGGAAAGTGCCCAGCAGCATCCACACACAGCTCTAATCTGTCTTCTGCTGCATTGTACACAAAGTTTTTACCAGGCAGATGTGGAAAAGTGCAGTGCTTGCCATCAGCCAAACCTACAGAGATAGAAAAAGTTATTCAAAGTGCCAACATATTTTGAGGTATGCTCTGAACACACAGTAATTATTGTATTTAAATTTACTGCACCAAGTATGTAAAAAAACCCACACTGAAAGTTACTACCATGAGAGAAAAAAATTGGGCTTTTATGCCACACAATAGCAACCACAGCATGTTGCTAAGATGCTGCTGCTGCCTCCTATGATGACTCTAATGAAGAGATAATGCTGCAGTATTACTAGATAAAATAACCACCTCACTGCAACTTGCAGTTCTAACACAACAGAAGTTAAAGAAATAGAATATGCCTGCAGTAACACAAACCAAGCCAAACTCTATCACTACCACCATCCCACATTCCCACCCAAAACAAGACAAAACCAACCAAACAAACATCAAAACCAGAAAACTCCCAAGGAGCACATTTCAAAACACTATCTGCAGAAGTTCTATTTAAGACCACTTCCATACTAGTCAGAACTGTAGTAGGATTTCAGGGTGTGAAACAGTTGCTAAACCTGAGGAATTTCAAATTTGGTATTTTGTCTTCTTCTCAGAGAGGAAGTGTTGCTAGATAAACAAAAGTGTTTCAAGCTATGTTTAGTAGTCCTGGAGATTATAACTATTAACCTTTACAAAAGAAACATAAGGCATAATATTTTTGGTCTGCTGTTTGTTTCACTGTCCCACTTACAATTTGACCAATCTGTAAAAACAGAAAGTTCACTAGATAATTTTAAGTTCTGAAGATTCTCTGTGTCAAAAATGGACAACATTCATTTTTAACAGTTTATCATCATAAAACACAAAATAACTCTTTCAACTCTGTCCCATACAGGCTGTGGTAAAGCAATAAGGTAAATATGAATATAAAAATAAGGTAAAGCAAATTCAGCTTCCTGTGAGTTAAAAGCTATCTGCAGATGAAAACTTGGCTGCAGCCACTCTCTTCACTTTAGTTTCATCAGCTATGCAAGGAGAGCTACAATGAAAACAACACTGTTTAAAAGGTGCCAGGAGTAGGTAAATTATTGGGATTTTTCCTCACATTCATAAAATTCTTGAAGAAAACCACCAAAAATTATTCAGAAGGGAAGAAACACATCAACTAAATTCTAGTTCTGTGTTATCAAATACAATGCACTCAAAATGAGTATTATGGGCATCAATGAAAAATGTCATTCAATAATTTGAAATGTTATTAAACTGTTTTCATACTGATGGACCAAATGACCAATCTCACTCATCTTCCACAGCTTCTGATTCCACTCGCGCAGCTGCAGAGAATCTACAAATAGGATTTTATTTCAAAGAGTGTCAGATGTGTAGCTCCTTCTTTATATATTCATGGAAGCCAATAACAAAACAGCCAAAACACAGAAAAAAATTTACCCTCAAACACCTACCTGTCTAACTCAGCCTGAAGAACATATTTTAAGTACATAATTTACCAGCTTATTTGCCAAAGAGGGAGCTGTAACAATTCCTGTGATAGACCAAAACTGCCTCTGAAACTGCAATTCTGAAATCTCAAAGTAAGATCTTAAACAATATCTATTAAATCAAACTTCAACTGATTAACAGTACCTACACTTGATAGAAAGCTTTGTTCCAAAGATCCAGGACAATAGCTGCATTATTACATTAACTAAAATATTAAAAATAGGTAAGGGGCTTCTTTAAGTGGAAAGATTAGTCAGATCCTTGCACAATGGAATTGTTGTACTAGTGTGCTAATGCTGAAATAGAAATTCTACCTACCAAGGTAGTGTAAAACACCTGCATATGTAGAAATGCAATAATGGTCAAATACAAACTGTCATCTCCCACAGCCTTATTGCTTACCTCGTCAGTTCGCAAAAATTACTTGTAAGTCAGGCATTTTCTGTAAGTTAATGACCAGCTGGGTTATCCCATGGATTCATTTCAAGTTCTCAACTCTGGCTAGTCATCAATTGGTCAAAAATGCCCTTTCCAGCAGGCAATGTATAAACTATAATTCACTTGCCATAAACATTACACCAGTCCTTACAAGCACAGTAAAAAAAATAATACTAAAAGGAAACAGATCTGCCATAAGGCATCTGCACACTAATTCAATTACCCAGGCTAATAATTCAATGAGAGGTGGTGGGCATTGAATATACCTTGTATTTTAATTACTGCAAAAAGGACAGAAATTACATGGTAAAATACCTGTTTTCAGAAATAAGTAAGATAAGGTTGAAAAAACTGCCAAAGAACAAATCAGACAGTAAGAAAGAAGTAAAGGAATCATTACAATAGATGAAATCACAAGAGCTGAACTATGAATGTAAAGACTCAAACAAGAAAATAAACTTTAAAGGGAAGAAAATAATTGATTGGTACTTTCTTCTCTAAAGAAACATATGCTATTCTTTGTAGGTAGTATTTGTAAACTTAGAAATCAAATATACTCTAACTACTTGCTTGGTTAGTCTGCATAGAGCCCAAATGTGATATTCATCAGTGCAAGAAGGGCATGGACAGCTTTGCTTCTGAACAACTACCTTAGGAATACGAATTTAACCAACAATTTAAATTTAAAACTTGCAGGACCCCATACAAAATACTAAGAAGACCACTAGAAATAAACTCCTTCTAGTAAGTGTTTTAAAGTATAACAGCAACAGGTCCTACGTTTTTCTCTTTGTTTGATCTTTATAGGAGAAAAGAAGTTTTTAAAAAACCTGTTAACTTATTCTGGTCATTTTGTCACCAAAAAAAAATTGTTTGTACAATTCAGTAAGCAAAAAATTCAGAAAATAAGAGGTTTAAGTTCAAAGAAGTAGGCTAAGGCTCTGAAGGAGCATAAAGAGTTCCACAATATTATAAGAATTAAAATGTTCTAGAGTAATAAAATAAAATAAAAATACATTTATGCTTACAAGTGACTCAATATCAATTTACAGTTTGCAGGATTTGAAAGCAGAAGGAAGGGATAAACGAAACCCCCAAAATACCTGTTGTTTTCTTCATTATGCTGTAGAATACTCCACCCTGCTGAAACAACTGAGGAAGGCCCTTTGCATAAGACCAAACATCTTCTCCTGTAAAAATCAAACACAACCATTAGAATTAAATAGTCATATTTTAATATTACAGACAATGGCTGAAAATGGAGCTCCTTGAATCAAGAGCTGAGTCCTCACTGTCTTCTATGCAATAAAGAATTTGAATTTTTACTGCAATTCACAGAATAGGAGCTCAAGACCTTGAGAAACTTTCAGAAAAACATACCACTGTCTGCAGTCAAATATCCTACATGTTCTAGTACAAAGGTTCCTAAATTTAATTTGATCCAAATTTGCAGCTCCTGGTTCTTTGCCAGGCCCTAAACACCAGTCTTCATTCTCTTCCTACCCATCCTTTCTACATTAAACTTCCAAAATTCAAGCACCATACCCTTGCTCATTAAAACATTAATTCTATATCTCTACACCTTCTCAAAAATCAGAGATCAATTTCACAGCTGCCACAGAGCAGCTGAGACACAAACGTCCACATAGGCAGCTGCATAGAAGCTGTGTCTGTACCTTGCTTTTCTTAAGAGTTAGAAACAAAATATCAACAATGAGGCCCCAGCAGCCCTGTGTAACTGGCATTTTTCAAAGAAGCCAAAAATGGCATTGAAATGTGACAACTTTAAATGATGTTGAGAGAAAGAAGGGAAAAAAACCCAAACAACCTAGACTATGTAAGGAAAGGAATATAAGGAACAGAAAAAATGGGTTACAGTGACAAGAGTATCAGTGACCTAAGAGAACCTGCTCAATCAGTTCAGATCTGCATTTTTGCCTACACCCATTTCCTCATTTTGCTAACCACTTACCTGCTTCAGAGAAGTGATATGTGATGCAGCTGTCAAAGTAGTGCAAATGGAAAGTACTGATAAATTCCATTCTCCTGATGCAGAAGCAACTACTGTGCATATATGTTTTCAGAAAAAAATTCCTTTTCCCACTTTACATCAAACATTTAGGGGAACACACTGAAGTACTTTAAATAGAACTTGCCCCCTTCTTTAGGCAATGAAATCTCAATTACCACATCTCTCAAATTTCTATTAAGATTGGAGAATCTTCAACTATAGTTAACTGGATGTACTAACTACTTAGAATAGAAATAGCTGGAATGTGTCAGCCTGCAAAATATTAGCCAGTAATATTTCTTTGCTTGCTGTTACAAGCAAAATAAAAGTAAAAACCTATTTTTAATAGCTTCCATATACTGAACTTGCTCCTTTTATTTCTGACTTGCTCCTTTTATTTCTTTACTGCATATCCCACATGGTAACTGTGGCTATTTTCCTGTTCCACTTGCCTCAGGTGAGAAAATATATTTCACCTTCCTGACAGTGGTATTATATGCTACATCATGCTTTGAAACCATTCAAGCCATTCTCCAGCTTTTGCTTCCACTCCCTGACAGGCATGGGAGACATGGGACTCCATACGCTTCCCTGCTCATCTGTTCCCCCACCATGATTCTGTCACTCACCTCTCCTCTTCAGGCATTATTCAGGTCCCTATTCTCTTACAAAGGTACAGTGCACATTCATCATGTTCTGTCTTTAGACATTTTTAAAGACAGGAGGCCTAAACAATCCAATTAATTTTGAATACATTCCCTCGAACCATATATGCTTGGGCTCACTGCATTCATTTGCACATCAAGCTCACAAATTTGGCCTTCGCTTCCTAGCAAGAACATCCAGGTAGTAAACCAACTACTCTTTTTTCTTATTTTCCATGGTCTATTGAAGGAGGTCTTGTGTCACTGCTACCTGCATCTTTATTCTCATTTGCAATTCAAAATGCATATCCCTATACACAATAGCTCCAAAGCATCCCTGCTGTGGCTCTTCTGAGTCCTCCTGATGGTTTAAACACTGCCCACAGGAATCAAAATAACCACTACACTGACAGGTAACAGAATACAGCTGTCAGTCCACCCAAGCCTGAAGAGGCCACAGACAGCAGCCAAACAGTGGCTGACTCCACACTAAGGACTCCTTTACTCTTTTATTTGAAGGTCTCCCTTTCCTTCCACAAAGAAGCAGCCCAGTTTTAGACATTAGCAACATTTTCCAAGCAAAGATTCCCTATTTGCTGCAGGCATGATTTTTAAAGCTTTGCACAAGGGAAGTACCACTGTTTAGTTAGCCTTTTATGCAACACTAACAAGGACTACATGCAGGAAAGCGTGGACAGCAAGGCTCACAAAACAAAAGCATCAGCTGCTGAAAGAAATACAAACTAACCAGGTTGTTTTGACAGAGATCTCCCATTGGAAGACAAAAAAAAACCACAGTTGCAACTGGACTTCCCCAGATCAGAGGAACCAGTATGTGTGACTCAACTAAACTACATCTGAGGTTTGCAGAGCTTTGTTGTTAGTTGGGTTTTACCATTTGTTTTGGTTTTATTTGCCATGGCAGTGAAGTGTTTATAGGTCACAAGTTAATTTGGATGATCATTTAGTTAGATTAAAAACTCCCTCGAGACACTACATTTATCACAGAGATTATGTTCTCTGCACTGTTCCCACTCCAGTACACACTTCCCCAGACCAGATCCCAACTCCAGAACATTAAGGTATTACAACAAATCAAAACTATCCTACCCACAAATATGCCTTTTCTGCTGGTGTAGGTTAGTCTGCACCTGCTGCAAGCCCAAGATTGTCACTTCATACAGCAGAGAGAACACAAAGAAGTGCAAAACAAATAAAAAAACTCAGCTGATAAACACAGGTTTTAAAAACAAGCTGTTTAATTCCAAGAAAATCCTGGTATCAATTAATAAGTTTAAATTAAACTTGGTTATTTTGATTTTTGTGCACTGATGAATTCATCAATGAAAAACAAACCACTCAAAACAGGTTCATCATACTTGGCTTACAGGTATCCACAGTGCCTCTGCATGGACCTAATTAAATCTGTTTTAAATATAACACTTTAAATATGTTAATGTAAAATTACAATTCCTTTAGTCTTTTCCCTATAGAGTTCCGTATCTTGAGTTAAAAAAAGAGAAAGCTTTACAAAAAATCATGCATAATATGTTAAATAGTCGAGAGTCACAGTATCTAATTTGCCAGGGCTTTTTTTAAATTATATACAGAAAAATTAAAGAACATGATCTAAAATTCTAATAAGTTAACTAGCTGAGACCAGAAAAGAAAAATCTTAGTAACTGAAATACAAAAGAAGTATTTCAGCCCATAGGAGACTCTAAGTGAAAGAAATGCTTTTAAGCATCCAGAATGAATAGTTATGGATGTTTGAAGACACACTTTCACTAAAGACAATTGGGGAAAAGAAAACTGTATCTGGCCCAGCAAGCTATTTCAACAGCTTCTCCCCACTACACATTCTAATACGACTGTTTTACAAGAATGCTTTTAGCAGAACAAAGTTACAAAGCAGACTCTCAGAACTTTGCTGCACAGTTTTTAGCACTACAGAAATGTAATTGGGAAACACTAAGGCTTCTTGTCCCAGAAAGGCTGAATATAGCCCCCTGAGGAACTGCCACCCCAAAACTTTTTACAAAGTGCAAGGACTTAGAAAGTTTTCCAGAGTTTGTTAACCCATTGAAAAATCACAAGTGTAAACAGGCAAGTAACTTGATTTTTTTCTACAAATATTTTTAAAGGAGAATGAAGACCCAGGGAGAAAAGTGATGATACAATAGTAGCATCTTATTCAGTAGCTGCATAAGGTTTTCTAACTGGTTTATCTCTTGCTGCCACTTTTACTTCTATTAGTAATGCAAAATGGATGCAGTCAGAGAAGGGTGAGGTAAATTCTATTCTAACCTGTGCTCTGAAAGCAGAATCTAACAACAGTGAGAGGCAAAGACAGAAACTGATTCTTGCACACAAGATCAGCTCACAATCTATGGATAAGTATTTGAAAATAATGACACACCTTCATACTGAAGTTACCAAGATACTTTTAAAGCACATTGAAAGTTTTTTTTTAAGCTAAAGCAAATAACTATACTTTCAGCAATATTTCCTTCAGACAGGAAAGCACTGTTTTAAGCTTTATCTCAAAATTAAGACAACTTTTAAACCTAACCTCTTCCTGCACTTTGGAACGGGGTTGTAAATGTCAGTGTGATGAGGTGAGTAGTGATTCAGCACCTTATCTTGCAAGAGACACAGGAGTACACCATCACACTTGGAAAAGAATCAAAGTTCTGCTTGATGAACTTCTGACACACCACTCGGTGATTACGTAATTGTTTCGTTTCTGAGACATCACATGCTTTAGCCACACCAAATCCCTCCAGCAAGAGAGAAGGCTCCCACAAAAAGAACCCAACCTGTAAACATGGTTCATAGAGCTGAATGTATGATAATTATTGTTCCACTTCCTGCCAGGAAGCAGCAAGAACTGTAAAACCTGATGAAGAAAGTACACAAACGAAGGTCCAGGTCTCCAGAGTTCAAAAAGCAAAATAAAAACCACAGGCACCTGAGAAAAGCCCTTTCATCTTGAATTATTAGGAGATTTACATGACTGATAATTTATAAGTATACCTTTCGAATCCTATCTCCACCTTTAGGATTCAGATCCATGTTTAGATTCTTTCAGTTTCTCGTCTGCTTACATTCTGAAATAATAGTTTTCCCAGCTCTCTAAAAAGACCAAATCTTTATTTAAAATTAGCAGATTAGAAAGGGACAATGTCATGTTGATTTGCTTAAACCAACACAACTCTCTACGGAGAGAAATGCCAGGATTTCATCCTACTACTAAGGTGAAAATGTGGTCCTCGGACTTCCAATGAGCAGACACTCAGCATCCCCTTCTCACCTCTGCTATGAATTTATCTCCTGAAACCTGAAGGAGAAGTAGGAAAAAAGAGAGCATGTAGCTCTCACACATACACTTCAGATGTGTGCCTAATGAGAGACAGGAAAAACCAGCAGAGAGCCAGGACAGCACAGGCAATGCAAGTACTTCTAACCAGTAATTTTTAAAAGAGGACTTTATAGCAAAGAAGGAACTATCCCATATACCTCATATATGCATTTTTAGAAGCCACTGACAGCGTGTTAAATGCACTTCTAATAAAGGAACTAATCTTCTCCATCATTGCAGAATGAAAAAAAAAATATACGTACGTAACTACAGTTTGAAAAAATGTTATCTTCTACTTAAAAACATTATTTCAAAGTACAACATGAAGTCAGCCTTACCCATGAGTGTTGCCAGAAGACAGAGTGAATACATCTCCTTATCCACTTGCTCTTGCAGATCCTTTGATGAGATTTTACTGGTCACAGCAATGTCTTCATGCTTCACAGCATGGGCTGAGTGTGCTGAGGCAGCCTGCCTGCCTTCCTCCTTACCCTTCAGGATTTCTATGGCAATCCTGTCACCATGCTGCAAAGGAACGGGCTCGTTTTCCATGCCTTCTTTGGGAGGCAGAAGCTCTTTCGGAGGAAAGCCGTAGCGAATACATTGCAAATAGGGAGGAATATTAAATTCTCTCGCTATGCCTTCCTGCAGTTCCAAGAAGGTGGTGGTGCACTTCAGGGTAAGCATCGACTGCCTCCCATCATTGGTGGTTATTCGAATTTTCTTTTCTTTTGCAGATGTTGGAGAATACGGGGTTTTGGTTGGTGTAGCAGGTGCAGACGATGGCCCCTCACGAACAGTCCCGGGAGAAGCAGTCCTGGGTTGCCCTTTATGCTCTTGTTTCAATTTCTCACTTTTCCGCTTCTGCATTACGGAAGCTTGGTCCGCAATGTTCTGCTGAATAGTTCTTTCAGCTTTGCTCATATTCAGCTCCTCCTTGTGCAAAGTTTTTGTCTTCTGTCCAGTCAAAATAATTTTGGTTGGAAGTTGCGACTCTAACTCTTGTCCTTGCTGTACATCATCAGCTCTTTGGGCGTGAGCACCATCGATATTTACAGGGGTATAGTCATCGGGGTTCTTTTTGGCAGTTTGATGCAATATTGTGTTGACAACTTTCTGAACAAGAATCTCACTACCAAATTCACCAGGGAAGTGCTTGGTAACAAGTTTCATGGCGACATCATACACGTTGCTGTTCAGAGATGTGTCACTTTCGTACTGGAACCAGTAGACCGTCTCTCTCACCACTCTTCCACCCCACTCTAGAGTAATAGGAAAAGCTTCAGGTAGATTGTCATATTCTTTACCTTCCCAGTAGTGCTTGAATCCACAGCCACATTTGCCACCTGTAGACTTAGTATTAGTTCTGTCTCCATCGATATATGAAACAGACCCATCCTCTCTGACGCGGCGCATTAAGTTACCGTGACACCAGTTACAAACAGTCAAATTGCTCAGGCCATAGTCTGGTACCAGCACATCCTTCGTGGGGTTGTAAGAACACACCAAACTGTTCAGGGGAAAACTGTAATTTTTGTCGGGCCTTAGTTGGCCATGGGTGCTTTTTGCCAGGTTATACAGCTTCCCCCCGGGAGCCAGCCACTCTGGGGGAACGTGATGCTCCGAAAGGGCCCCGCAGATGAGGCACCTGTGAAGGCGGTTGTCCATCACTGCTTTTTTGGCAGCTGCAGTGACCTCTTCAGGCTGGACCCCTATTACTCCAGTCCTTCTGTAGAAATACTGATGCACGTCAGCTACAAGACTGGGGTGGATACCGTGTTTACTCATGAAAACCTCCTCCATCGCAGCAACAAGCCTCATCAAGTACTTGTCCTGCAAACTTCTGTCTCCTCCAATGATACAACCACCGTCCTCCTCTAGCATGATGTACTTTTTGATGAGGTCTTGAGGAACTCCCCAGGCTTTAGGAAGTAGCTTCCTAGGCAGTTTAGGTAAAGCAGCACCTTTTATTCCAACAAGAGGAATATAATGGTTACGTCCTGAGCTACTCCACGCAATGCAGATCGGCTTGTTCAGCATGCCATCTTTTCCCATGCATTTTTCCAGGGGTATCAGACCAGGGAGGAACGTCGCGGAATAATCTCCAGAGCTTCGCATTCCACTCAAGGAGTCTAACAGGATTATGGGCCGATGAAGCACGTTGGCCAGACCAAAGATGTGAATATTCCTAAGGCCCATTGGCACACCTTCTGGAGGAACAAACAAAGGGTCACATTCATTGATAATGTCCTCCCACTCTGCCGCATCGATAAAGTCATGGAAAAGTGCCTTGTAGTGACTCAGATTCTCCTCAAAATGCTTCTTTAGATTCTCTCGCAGAGCATGCCAGAACAGTTCCCTGCCAACCAGCGCCCGCGAGACTGCGTGGACAAGGCAGTGGCCATCGCCATCCACGTGGACAGGGATGAGGCACTCTTGACTGTTGTTGGCCTTCTTGATGTCTTCCAGGGTGTCGTGCAGGTAGATGAGGCTGCCAGAGCGGTCCTTCCCATAACCGATGGTTTCGACGTGCTCCGGCTCGATGAGGAAGGCGCGGTCGCCCAGGAGGGAGCAGTCAAAGATGTCTCCCTGGTTCATCTCCGTGAGGAGTTTGGCTTTGCCAGTCTGCTTGTCCATCCCGTAGCGGGCCAGGATGGGGGCCAGGAGCTTGCAGTGGTAGTTGGAGAGGCCCATGACTTTGACGAGCTCGGTGTTCCTGCGGGGCGGGCCGGCGCCGCTGACGCCCAGCAGCGCGTTCCGCAGCAGGTTGTGCAGCACCAGGTCGGGGTCCGTCACCTCCTCCACGGCCAGCAGCTGCCGCTGCTCGTGGCGCCGCCCGCAGTCCGTGCACTCGATGCTGCCGCTGCCCTGCGGCCCGTGGGCCGGGAAGAACAGCCGCGCCTGGCATTTGGGGTCTGGGCAGGTGCCCGAGAAGATGCGCCGGTCCCGCTTCTTGGAGGCGGCCGGAGGCGGCGGCTGCGGCTGCTGCTGAGGGGACGGCGGCGGCGGCGGCGGCTGCTGGGGCTGGGACATCGCTCCGCTCTGCCCGGGCTTCACCCGCACCCGCTGCTCCGCCGCCCTCACAAGCGCATCCCCTGCGCGCCGGACAAGGACCGCCGGACAAGGACCGCCGCCCCTCCCGCCGCCCCTCAGCGCCGGTGCCGCCCGAGCACCGAGCGCCCCCCGCCCGACGCGGAAGTGCCGCCGCTCTCACCGCCCCTCGGCCGCCTCAGTGCCCGCAGCGCCGCGGCCTCGCGCACTTCCACGCCGGCGGCGCACGCGCAGCGCCGCGGGGGCGGCCGGGAGCGGTAGTACCGCCCGGCGCGGCCGCCCGGCGTGGGGAAGGGAGGGGGCCCGCGCGAGAACTACCGGGACCGCGAGGCCGTGCGGCGCAGGGAGGCGGGCGGGGCAAGGCCTCGCGGGAATGCTGGGAAGTGTAGTCGGCGGTGGGTGGGCCGGGCGGGACGCGCGGGGCGCTCGGCGGCGCTTGTTGCGCTTCCTGCGGCAGGCGGGGGCACGGGTCTGGGGGGACACCCCGTTTGTGCATCCCTCCTGTGTCCCCCCCGGGTGTGTGATCTGGGGTGACACCCCACGTGTAACATCCCTCCTGTCCCCTCGCCCCCCCGCCTGGAGGGCGGGTCTGAGTCTGGGGGCACACTCCGAGTGTACAGTCCCCCTCTGTCCCCATCGCGTGTTGAGGCCGAGGTGACACCCCACGTGTACATCTCTCCTGTGTCCCCTCGCCCCCTGCATGAGCACGGAGACGAGGGTCCCTCCCGTGTCCCCCGTGCCCCTGGGCAGGCTCCAGGGGCAGGGGCGGCTCAGTCCCCAGAGGTTGCCGCCGGCCAGAGGCTGCCACAAAGAGTCAGGGCAGGAGGCCGGCCCCAGCCTGCCCCTCAGAGCGCTGCACAGAGGGCTCTGGGTGCCTGGGGGTGACCTTACGCCTTCCTGGGCACGCAGGTTTTCTGACAGCCCTGCATCTCTCGCCGGGCAGGATCCCCTGCGGGCGTGGGCACACGAGCTCCGACCCCAGGCTGTGCCCCACAGCCAGGCCCGGGCTGTGCCTGCCCTTCGAGCTCCACGGGCTTTCTGGAGCTCAACACAACCCCGTCGCGGTTTCGATTCCCGAGAAGCTACGCCGGGCTGCTTCTCCGGGAGGTGATATATCTCAGCGGAGGTGTTCCCCAGCTGCCGGCTGCTGATAGCGACAAAACAAGGCACAAGGAGACGCGAGAGCAAGTTGTTAACGCCAACGATCCTCCAGCTGGTGCTACGTAAGGAGATAATGAGGGAACGGAGCTGGCATTTACATTATCTCCAGTGGCCGTCTGAAATTATACTTTTGCACAAATGAAACGGGATAATGTTCACAACTTCCAACCTAATTACAGCAGGCTGGCGGTGTATTCATGCGGAGAGCTCAAGGAGGGTTACTGTCAGCAAACAGGGGATTTAAGTTCTCTGAAAGCTATTCCAGACAGAGATTTATCCTTTAATAAAGGAAAACTGAAGCTGAACTGTTGGAGGACACGGTGGGACCTCACGGGATAATGCCAAGTACCAGAGTGACCCAGCCCTACAGGTACAAGGGCAAAAAAAATGACCACTTCCTCCCTCCTCCATCAGCCTGGTTCCACCAAACAAATGCCTGACATTTATATCCCAAGGCCTTACCTATTCTCGAGTCAGCCAAATGATCAAAGATTAGAATAAAAATCATAGAGAATGTATTGTGCTAGTATTTTCCAATGCAAAGGGCATGTTACATTTTCATTAACCTAAGCAAATAATTTATGCATATGACATTTAAATTAAAAAGATTCGGATGATTAATACATAGAGAAAGATTCTGTTTCTGTGCTCTGTCACAGGTTTAAGGAAAAAAATGGCTCTAGGCCTGGCCCCGTGACAGACTGAGCACTGCCACCTTCCAGTGACAGCAGCTGAGCTGTGCATGCTCATTCCCTTTCAGTTTCAGTAATTTGTCAAGCGTAGAAAATGTGTGTGTGTGTGTGTAAATGTATGCATTCCACAGCACAATCTTTTATCTGATCTTTCAAAATATGTGGCAGATTTGAAGAGGACAAGGTGAAAATTATGAGACAGATGTTCATTCTTGGCTGCTACTAATTCTTTTTTATGTGTATGACAGTAAGGTAGCAGCATCACCAGCTCCATAATCCTGCCAATGAGCCTTGTACTTGGGGATAAATCAGCAGTCTGTGCCCATTCATTCTGTAGCCTTCCCTTCATAAGTAGCGGGGACGCAGTAAAAATGCAAATAGGGAAGGCTCTGTCCTCTGTGAAACTGTGTGGCAGCCACTGAGAATGGGCACCATTCAGGGCATCGGCCGGTGACAATCCTGCGCTGACCCGGCCTGTGTTCTGAAGAAATGTCAAAGAATTTTTCTGTAACATCGTGGCCTCTGGAGCAATTCATTTCTTCTCATATGGGAAATAAACACTTCCGTTGTTGTTTAACAGTACTTTGTAGTAAACAATAGGGAGCACCCTGGTGAAATAATTCACTTTTACTGTCAAAGCCGATGGAACTTTTGATATTTTGTTTACTTCTCTAGCCAGATGTTTTTATGAAAGCACTCTGACAGTAAAGTCAAAAGTATTTCTCCTTCCAATTCCCTACATTAATTTCACTGATAAATTATATTCAATACAAGAATCTATCTTTTATGGTGACTTGACCCTAATTAACATGGATGTCTTCAATGAATGACATTTGCAAGTTTTCCAGCTATGTGCAGACTTATCATCATGATTGATTGCCCAAGCAATTTCCACAACAAAACTTTCATTACAGAATCTTTGATAAAAATCACAATTCTCTGGCAAGCTAATAATTTATGCAAATTAAATGCATCTTTATTTACAAGCTTTATACACTGTATCTGGCAAACAGGATAAGGAAGTTCTGTGTTATATCACTGAATACAGATCATGCAAATAACTAAATCTTTAAACAGCCTTAAAGGAAAATTCAGGAAATCCAGGGTCTACCTTATTAGTAGGTACCCTGCAGAAGTGTAGCAATAAGTTCTACCAGAGAACACAGCAAGAAACACACTATTTTCACAGGCAAACAACAACATCACAGTCAAGAAAGTAGGATTACTTTCACATCCACCACATACTTGAAGATCACACTAATTAGAAAGTTAAATCTATTTATAATGGGTCAGAAGAGTGATTAATTGTCAGTAACAGGATATATCTGAACCTGTGCCACTTTGTTGATGAGAGCCAAGCACTGCCAGTCAAAATACCAGGCATTCATTTCAGACTCAGGATGCAAGACGTAAAAATTTCAGTTTGATCTTCACCCAGTGCTATTCCCTCTTCTTTGTCATTCACCCTCAGGAAATGGGTCATTCCCAGGTCAAAGCAATTATTTCTCAGAGGAACTTGTTTCTTTGGAAGAGCAATGAGAAGTTTCCAGCTGAACAGAAACAAGAGGCTTGTGCACCATGCCGAAGACCAGATCGCAATAAACTAAAGATGTTCTATTTTGTCAAGAAGTGGAAGTTATTTTCAGCTTTCAGCTATACTTCAGCATGCTCTACAGAAAAGATAGCTAAAATCTGGTGTTATCTTTGTTGAAATACTGGCAAAGCTGATCCTGCCTAGGCTGCAAGACTAGCTAGTTTAGTCTGGCCTGGCCCTAAAAGCTCTCTACATTTACATCTGAGAAAAAGGAGAGAGAAAACACAAGTGTGAGGTACAGGGGAAGACGGCAATATCATCACACCCCACAATGAATGCAACCCATTTCTATTTAGATATGACCCCCTAGTGTCTAAAAAGCGTGTGTAGAACTGCAACTGGATAGTACTTATAATATCATAAGTAGTATTAGTAGTACCAGCTATCTACAAGGAGTCAACAGCAGCATGTGCTCCACCACACTGCACAGCTTTGAGTCCCGTGTAATGGGGACTCTTGTATTTATCACTCCTGTTAAAACAATTCAGCACTCACTTCCAAACTGCTGCTGAACTGCATATATTTTTTTGCCCGTCACTTGAGCAGGCATTTTGAAAAGCCCAAGCACTAACCACCACACTAACTGTGGAGTGACAAAGGGGTATTGGTCACAGGCCTCCTCATGTCCTTGTCCTCAGAGGCAGCGTGCAGCCCAGCAGTGTTCTGGCAGGACAGGAATGACCACTGAGCAACTTCAGCCTTCATAAACCTTTGGGTTAATTAATAGTTAGTTGATGGTGGTTAGAAGACAGCTCCTGACTTATCCATGGGACCTGGACTGGTAACTCTTGTCCTGGATATATCCAGATGAATAACTTCCACATCCCTCTTCTACTGCCTCCCAATTATGTCCAAAATGAACAACTGTTTTTCTTCAGTGCTTTCACAGAGCTTGAACTGCTGCCATTGCAACAGGTTCAGCATTTCACACCACTAATAGATGCTCTCTGTTAACACTGATGTCATTCCTACACACAAGACCAAATTTGGGCTGCTCAGAATGTGGTATGTGTGTTAGCAAAACACAAGCCTCGTTAGGAAAACAACATGAAAAGGGAAATACTGGGCAGAGGTTCCAATACTAATTGCCATTATCCAAATAGCCTGCTCAAAGGCTTTGCTGCTGCAAATGTTTGCTCAGGTATAGCCTTGTCCAGTAAGAGCAGCTTGACAGCTGACTCTCATGCAGGGACAAACGGGGCATCCAAGAGAAGCTACATGGATTTGAGTTCTTTGCCTATGCTTTCCTTTTATTTCTTGGCTCAAAATCTGGTTCTGAGGCCCTATCTTGAAAGCATTTTAAATTGATTTCACATGCAAACTCCTCTGCATTATTCTGAATATCCCCTGCGAATTGATGTCAGCAGAACTGGCAAACAAAATGGATTAATCAGGACTGTCATTGTCCAGGAACTGTCAATAGAAAATCGATCTTTAGGGCAGTAGACTGTTAAAAAAAGGGAGAACATAAGTGTTATTAGCTTAGATGTGTAACCTGATTATATGGATGCCTCAATAGCAATTACTGTGAATATTTATCTGCTTTCCATAGTGCTCTGTCAAATACAATTTGAAGGAATGGTACAATCCCATTACACGAAATGATAAATGCCTCAAAATAAAATAGGTTGGGCAACTGACACACTCTCTGCCCTATTGATTTGTATGTTCACAGCGTATACAGTCACCGATCTCATCAGCTGTTAAAGGTTTACTTAAATCTATATGACAACCACATGTATTTAAGCATCCTGATTAACTGTCTGGTCCCAAGTGAAATTCTCTCTGCAAATGCCCCATTTAGTAGGGAAGAATGAACTGCCATTTCCAGTACAGAAGAATTCCCAAGTCAAGGATATAGATGGGGGACAAAGACAACAAATACTTCTTACAGAGAGCACATAGCAGTGACGCCTGGCTTGCGATTATACTTAAAATTTGGAAGTATTTCACAGGTTCAGAGCCTGTATTTTTCAAAGTTGAAGACATAGCAGAGAACCTGATACACAAATTCGAAATGGTGAGAATGGATCAACAAAGGAAAAACAAATGTAGTCACTCTAAGGAAAAAAAGGAAAAACAAGTGTAGTCACTCTATCCTTAGATTTTCTCCTGAGGGTTTTAACCTAGATGTTATTACAGTTCAAATTTAAACTAGATGAACCCTTCAAACTGGTTTGTTGCCCTGTCCTTTGGCTACTAAGCTGAGCATAATGCCCCACCTTCCAAAATGCACAAACACCATTACCAACAGTAGCCAGATGTTCCAATAGTTTCTAGTTTTCCAATAGCTCAGAAGGTTCTTGGTCCTTTGTATACCTTTAAATGCCTAAACTACAGCTCTTGTGTTCACGAATTCACTGCAGTTCAGTAACAACCTTCCAGCAAGTGGGATCTTCTACCACACTGTGATTTCTAGGTATTGAAATTAGAGAAAAAGCAAAGGTTTTTTGTGATTAGTTGCAAAAACAAAGAAACAGGTCCCTACTGCTGGGCAGGAATTTATTTGAAGAGAAGCTTTTTCTTGCATCTGATGCGAAAACCATTCACGGTAACAATGAAGATGTATCATCCATTTAAAAAAACCACAACTTTTTTTTTTGCTTTTGAGAAGTATTTACCCGTTATAAAGTCATTAGCTTCTATCATGAAAAATTCATTAAGTGACTTTCAATTAACTCTTGCCCTTCACTAATTTTACAAGAAAACAGGAAAAAAAAAAGGGGGAAAAAAAAAAGAAAGAAAGCTAACAAACAAACAAACAAACAAATGAAACCCCCAGCAAGTTGCTCCTGGAGACTTTTCCACTTCTGGTGTATTTTACTCTTATTTGCATAAAGCCATGGATGGTGCTTATCTCTGTATATACAATACTGGTAGTCCGAAGCCAAAGCTACACACCACGAATCCTGGGACAGGGTGCCAAAGCCTCCTCCTGCGCTGTTCTGCCGCACTCAGCTCTGGCAGTAGGTGTCAGCAGAAGCCAAGGAAGGGAACCTTCCCACTCACCCCGGGAACACGGATGATACATCAGTGCTGTGGGGCACAACTACTCCGTCACTCTATTGCCTTTTAATCTGACTAATCAAATAAAGAAAAACGGAGGGTCCAGCTGCTGAACATCCTACACGATTTTACCACACCGAGCAAATAAGCAGGATGAGCTTTGATTACACCCCGAGATTTCAGTAGCATAGCAAGCGTGGTAGGGGAGTTCATAAGACAGATACTGATATCAAGGAACATTGTGAGCTGAAGAATGATGGGAAACCGTGATTTGCACATTTGGGAACACGAGTGCCAGTTCTGAGGTCCGAAATTCATCATCCGGAATTCAAACAACTGCAACAAAGGGGGGGGTGAAGAGAAGGCAGGGGAAAGATGGTATGACTTTACTATGGAGCACTGGATAAGGAAGATTCAGGGGATATAATTTTAAGGGGAGGTTTTCAAACAAAATCATACTAAGGACCTTCATTACCATCAAGTTCACTACTCAGATTAAGAGACATCTGCTGGTAAATGGGTTCAGTGAGAGAAAGCTCATTAACAGATAGAAGATTTAGGAGAGATTCTGTCAGTATAGAAAACATAAGGCATCTTATAGGGAAGGCTTTCTAGATTTGAATCTGAGCAAATCTAGCTGAGTAAACAAAAATATCAAACAAGTTGCACAAGAAATCACAAGAGAGCAAAAGAAGAACAATTAACTTCAATAAAACATCTTTGAAACTCTCTGCATTGCTAGATAATATCGCATGTGAAGAAAGTAAAAATCAAAAATCATTCTGAAAAATGCAGAGGTTACATGTGCCCAAACTATCCTGATCCAAGGAATAGTAAAGTACAGAAAAATCAGCTTGGTTAAACAATTACATTGACCCCAAAACTACAAAAAAACCAACCCAACAAAAAAAACCCAAAACCAAATAACCATCCCACAAACGAAAGAGGACATTCTGCAAGCACTCTATTACAGTGAGGAGTGGTTGACAATGCCAGCCCAATACGGTCACCTATTTTCTCTCAGTGAGGGCAGGCCACAAACGTGAGAAGAAGCGATAGCTGCCTGATCTTGGCATTCCTGAGTTTTGGTATCCTCTCACATCGCACCTTACAATCAAGCTGGCAGAAAATGCACTGATCTGATACTGCTGTGCTAGATAGAAAAGCCATGATTATAGCAAACTTATGTAACCACAACATATGCGGAGCAGCTGGTCACTACCAAACTGTAAAAGCATATCAAAATCAGGTTATGCAAGCATCTGTCCTCAGTCTGTTCATTAATTACATGCAAGATTATACTTATTAAACTTGTGGGAAACACTAAGCTGGAAAGAGTTGCAAGCGCTTTGAGGGAGAAATTTACAGTTAAAAATTATCTTTGCAATCTAGTGAAATAAGTAGGATTAGAAATCAGCATATATAATATTTTATTCTCACTTATAATCATAAGATAAAAGAGTAAATATATTAGAAGCATTCTTCAGAAAGGATCAGAGTAACAGTGAATCACAAACTGCTTGTGAGTCAGCCGTGTCATATTGTTATGAGAAAGCAAAGCCTTTTAGAGGATTCAGAGAATGAGTGTCACAGGTAGACAAAAGGATCAACATGGCAACTTGCAGCAAGCATAGTGTGTGTTGGTACCTCATTGCAAGAAACATGAAAATCAACAGGTAGAAGTCCAAGCTAAATGAACAAAAAAAATACTCATGGTCTAGAAAAAAAAAAGGCTGAGAAAAAGAATGGATGTCCTCCTGCAAGAGCTAGGTAACTGAGGCAGGTATCACACACAGGCTGGAAGTAAGAATCAAGATCTCAGTAAAGAACAATGATACAGAATTACAGAATATGAGAAAAATATGTTAGAGATAACACTACTTAATGAAAAATAGTCTGCTCTACTCACAAACCTTTCCTATCTTTCTATTTGTGTCCATGATTGATAAATCCACTCTGCTGATGGTTTTGTTCAGCTCTTGTTTATACCAGGAGCAGCCAGCCCAGTGCTCAAGATAAACCGTGAAATCTGGCAGAACGCTCCTGATAAAAACAAACAAAACATACTGACTATGCTAAAAACTAGAAAATAAAACTAAAATAAGACTTTGAGAAAAAGAGACTGAGAGCTTACCTTCCTGTATATGTGTTAGCAGAGCTGAGTTTCATCTAATCCCTACTCTAAATATTGTGCCTTGGTCACTCCCTAGGACTCCAGACACTTTCTAAACAGGCTTTTTGTGAGCAGCCATCTCCTATCACGTGTGCAAAAGGATTTCTCATAAACTTCGAGCAGCTGCCACCAGCAAAGAAGTTACTTCAGAAGCAGAAAGATACTGGTGTTTTAAACATGCTTTACGGGCAGCAGATCCAAGTACCAGTTAGCACACCTGGGACAGCAGATCCTTGTACCAGTTGGTCAGCACATCTGGGACACTAACTCTATCCTTCCTGCTGGAGCTCTGCAAGAGTTGATTACAGAATAGATGTTTTCAGAATAGAGTTGCAGCACACTGAAACCGCAGGGTTTAGTAACACAGATATCTCTTCTTCACTTGCCCAATTCAGCCATCCTTTCATTGCACAGCCATTGTATTTCTCTCCACTTATTTCTGTGAGTTTATTAAAAAAAAAAAAAGTAACTTCACATCCTTCCCTTTTGTCCTACAGAAGAATTTCATCCATTTCCCTAATCTGGTTGTATCTGTATTGCATTAGAGTGTGGGAAAGTTCATAGAACAGAAGACAGTGAAGATGAGAATGCAGAACAAAACTGAAGGAAAACAGAAATTTTATTTAACTTTTAAGTTAAGTAACTTACAGTATTAGCAGGGCTGAAAAGAGTGCCTGCACTACTGAGATGTGAACATTAAGTCAAAACACTTCCAATTGACACATATATGAAAGATTTCACATACATAAACTTTTGTAAACCCTCCACTTCACTTAGAAATGGCTAACAGCTTCCTTACACTTCCTTCTACTCTTGCTTATTCAAAAGGCTTATTCTCTTCTTTTAAAGATTTTATACCCTTACTCCTATATTAAGACAAATAAGAACACCTCTATGAATTTGTGGTAGGTTTTGAGATTTTATGTCTGTGCAAGCTGTTGCCTCATTGTTGCTACTTCCTGATAACTCATGGGAAACATCTGAGGCAGGGACTTTCTTGTTCCCCAAAATGGCAACCACAGCTGGGATGAAAATGAAAAGGGAGAAGAAACAAAAAAACCCACTTCATTACATAACTCTGTTTTCTAAATGGGGTATTTTCTTACACTGAAACTTTGGTAAGTTAATTCAATTTCAGCTTCTTGGAAACTGTCATTGCCATACACATGGTGCATTTTTCTTTCCTATACCACTAAGATTTAATCCCAATTCCCTTTTACAAAACAATGAAAAGAAGCAAAAGTAGACTTAGGGTTTCACTTAGGGCCTCTAACTTACCATGTGTTTAATTATTACATCTTACTTTCAGTAAGATGACTATTTGTCCTCTCATGTTTTCTTTGGTCCGTTCTTTGGATTTCCATTTGGAGGCATCTTGAGACAACAGTTATGGAGCACCCTTAAAACAAAAGTCATACTGCCCTTTTTCTTATATCTTTTTCTAGAGGAATATCTAGAGAAATCCAGCTTCTTGGCTGGATGCTTGAGAATTTAATATATTTTTATTTAATATATTGTTTGGTATTTAATATATTTTAAATAAATAGCTTTAAAAATCTAAAAATAACTTAAAATTTAAAAATAATGTTTTAAAGAAGTTCACTACAGATTTAAAGAATATACTGTCTTCCATTATTTTAGATGATTGTGCTTGCAGAGGCTGACTGTTAGATGCTGCAGCCATCGTGCCTGGTGTTTCGTATGGCAAATAGCTCATAGCAGCAGGGATCCTGAATGCAAAAATGGGATCTGCTTTCAATGCAAAAATTTAACAGGCTTGTGGTGTGAATGAATGAACCTCACAGTGTATCCAGCAACAAAAGCTGAAGGGCAGTGAACCTTTTGGTCTAATTAACTTTGAACTTCACGGGGAAAACACTTAAAATGTTAAATAGCACAATATGCCACCGCAGTTGACTAAGAGGATATGATCAAGGAATAACAAATTTCCTTTTTGGAAGAAGGGAAGAAAACGACCTGTGATTACTAGCTGCCTAGGCAGAGGAATCCATGATTATTGCTTACCTCTCACCATTTCAGGAACAGGACTGTACTTACTCACCTGAAAGCTGCTCCTAGTTAGGGCCTAAGCAACAGTGCTAAAATATCAGAAATTTGGCAATATCTTCCTCCAGTTCGATTCATCAGTATTCCACTTGTCTCAAGATCAAACAATTAATGAGTATTATTTAATCACAACTAAGACTTGGAAAAGTCTCTGTTTACACTCTGGACTGGGGTACCTCACCTGAATATCTGTCCACGATGGACTCCAATTCTTCAAAAATCTGATCTAGATATACTCATGGCACTGATAAGTACAAACTAAAGTACAAAACTCCAACAACACTGGAAATATAACCAACTAAAAATGGTGGCTATGAGAAGGGTGACCTCCACACCTCTGTACCTGTTGTGATTTGGGTGTTGATGTGAAAGCCTAATGGCAGTACTTTGGAGATAATTTTTCCTTGGAGGCATAATGAGAGCTAGATAGGGATCCTCAGATGCGATTTTGCAACTAAGTTCAGGGTGTTCAACAAAGTATTTAAGTTTCTTTCCATTTAAGATTTGTTTTGAACTTTCACCTTAATTGCTGTAGTCCATATTTCAAATGTTCAATAAAATGTGTTATACTACCTTACTGGAGTAAAGTAAATTCAATACCTGTGCCTTGTAAATCTCTATGCTAATTAGGAATATCACACCATCACAGAATATGCTGAGTTGGAAGGGACCCATAAGGATCACTGATTCCAGCTCCTGGCTCTGCACAGGATCATCCCCAAGAGTCACACCATGTGCCTGAGAGTGTCATCTAAATGCTTCTTGAACTCTGTCGGGCTGGTGCTGTGACCACTTTCCTGGAGAGCCTATTCCAGTGCCCAACCACCCTCTGGGTGAAGAATCTTTTTCTAATATCCAACCTAAACCCTCCCCAACACTACTTGAGGCCATTCCCTGACATCCTGTCACTGGTCACCACAGAGAAGAGATATCTGACCCACCCACCCTTCCCTTCACAAGGATCTTGTAGACTGTCATGAGGTCACCCCTCAGTCTCCTTTTCTCCAGGCTGCTAGTCCCCTGAAGAGGAACTTTATAATTCCTTCGGGACCTTGCTCCAAAAAAATGGGAATTTGTGTGCCTGAAGATAGAAACCTCTTCATGAACATGGATTCAGTGTCAGATGAATGCCATGTCACAACAAGCCTTTCTCATGCTACGTAATCATTAATCTATTTCCTTGTTAGCATGCGGCTGTGGGGGATCTAACTAGCCTGAACGTGTACTGTCAGGTCTGCTGAACAGACAACCCTAGGTGAAAGATCATCTTATATAACTTTCTGCTCTCTGCTTTAAAACTTCCTTAACTTCCTTTGTTCCACTTGTCCTCAGTCTGTTTCTTTCATCCCTACTTTGGCTCATAGCCTATAGTCCTAGAAAGCTTGCTGCGAGTCTACATCAGCTAACGACCATTTGTCTTTGCAATTTTCCCCTCTGAAGTTCAGCCCGCGCTATTGTGGGGCTTCTTTATATGGGAGGAGGCAGAAGTAGGATGCATGAAGGCAGAGTTGCTATGGGTAAAAAAGTGAAAAGGGAAGAAAGAAGAAAGGCAGAGACACGCAAATAGGTGAAGCAGCAAAGAGAATGAAAGAAGGTATAGGAAAAAGGCAGAAGTCATGGAGGCCTCGCAAAAGATGTTTCTGCCCTTTGTTTGGTCTCTCATAATAAGGTGGAGAATGCATCATCCCCACAACTACTGAGTTACTGCACAAAGGGTTTACTCTGACCTTAGTCTGTGCACCAGACTGCTGATACTGACAGGAATTTTGTTATGCTTTAAAAGCAGTATGTCATCATCATCTGGGGATTTTTCCCCCATTTTCTCTTTCTCTAGAAGCTGATGCTTCTAGGTGTGCTGTTCAGACATTGGCCTGTGTGTAGTTAATAAATCAAACAATAGAGCAAACAATAGAGCAAACATGAGGGAACAAATGAGTACATCTATTAGCTTTGTTTGCTCAGCAGCAGGCCTAAGACTGACCTTTTAAAGATTTTCTAGATTTAGTGCTGCCTAGTATGGATGACATAGCATTAGGGACCTTGAGTGTGTACTTATGTCCTCCCAGCAGAATATCAGAGCAAGAGGAAAACATGCCATTCTTACAGGGAAATTACGATGAAAAAGAAGGCAGAATGTACTGGCAAGTATTTTTTTCCTTTGTTCCTTATTTTACTTTAAGAGGCTTTTATCATAGGTGAAGTTTGCTTGCATTGAAGGGAAGGCAGTTCAGATTCTCTTTGGTATTTAGGTCTTCTGCTCTGGCTGTACAGTAGGGCAATAGCCTGAGTAGCAACAGAAGAGTCTCTGGTGCAGACAAATGAACTTGGAAAGAGTGTGAATTTACAGTTATCCAGGGACTCCACCACCATGGCAATGTCATGGAGAGGCCAGGGCTGCATCTGCACATTGTGGTCTAAACTTGGAAGCTTTTCACCAGGCTGTCAGCGTGGCAACCCAGCACTTGCAAGATGACCGTAACTTTCTCAATCTGCCTAGTTTGTGCCAAAGTGCATGTGAAGCAGGAAAAAAATGGATTGTATCAGGTCAAAGAAAGATTTGTAGTGTTTTTACACACATACACAATAAAAAAAAAAGACAAGAAGAAACTTCCAGTGGTTCAGACCCCTCAACTGATAAAACGCTGCTATTTATAGCTGACCTTTTGTGTTCCTTCCTACCAGCTCTGTGCTCTTTTAAGTGGCAGGAAAACTCTCGAAAGAGTTGTGTATTATTATTAGCTAACTGAAATGGATTTCACTTTAAATTGATACTTTTCACAATTTTCAATTTCAGATAAGAAATAAACAATACAAGAATACCTGGATAGAACTTTGGTAGTAGAATTCCCAATGTCAGTAAGCACTTTATCTAGTGTTTAAGAAGTAAAAGCATGTTGTGATAAAACATCAGATTATAGGCTACTTTGGGGTTGAACAGATCTTTCCTTTTTAGGGAAGGGGAAGACCCATTCTTTGTTCAAATTTTAATTTTGTCCTGATACGGGAAAAAGACCTTCCAAGACTTTTTCATCATTCAGGTTATTTGGAAGAGAAAGGAAAGGAGGGAGTGATTACATCTATTATTCAGTCTTGCTCTACTAATTTAATCCAATGCAGAAATAGGTGAAAAGATGAAAGATTAATTCCTGTTAAATATATACAGACTTAGGAGGAACAGAAGGTTACGATGATCATAGAATCACAGAATCACAGAGTAGTTTGGGTTGAAACAGACTGTTAAAGGTCAACTAGCCCAAGCCCGTGCATTGAGTAAGGACAAGCTTCTTGTAGCCCCATTTAGGTACTGGAAGGCTGCTATAAGGTCTCCCCAGAGCCTTCTCTTCTCCAGCCCAAACATCTCCAACTTCCTCACCTGTCTTCATAGGAAGAGATGCTCCAGCCCTCTGTTCGTCCTCTTGGCCCTCCACTAAACTCGCTCCAACAGGTCCACATCTTTATTGTGTTGAGGACCCAGGGCTGGACACAGTATTCCAGGTGGGATCTCACCAGAAGAGAGTAGAGGGGCAGAATCAACTCCCTCAATCTGCTGGACACACTGCTTGTGGTGCAGCCCAGGATATGGTTGGCTTTCTGGGCTTTGAGCACGTACTCGTGGGTCATGCCCAGCTTTTCATCCACCATCACAGGTCTGCTCTCCATCCATTCATCTCCCAACTTGTATTGATACTGGGGGTTGCCCCAACCCAGGCATAGTGCCTTGCACTTGGTCTTGTCGAACCTCATTGAGGTTCCCAGGGGCCATTTCTCAAGTTTGTCCAGATCCCTCTGGATGGCATTCCATCCCTCAGGTCTGTTAACTGCACCACTCAGCTTGGTGTCATCTGCAAAAATTGCTGAGGGTGCCTTCAATACCTTTGTCTGTGTCACAGATGAAGACATTAAACAGTGCCAGTCCCAATATGGACCTCTGAGGGGCACAGCTTGTCACTCATCTCCACTTGGACGTTGAGCCATTGACCACTACCCTCTGGATATAATCATCCAACCAATTTCTCCTCCAATGGACAGTCCACCCATGAAATTCATATCTCTCCAATTTAGAGAGAAGGATGTTGTGGAGGACCGTGTCAAAGGCTCTACAAAGTTCAGATAAATAACATCTGTAGCCCTTCCCTTGTCTGCTGCTGTAGTCACGCCATCATAGAAGGCCACTGGGTTGCTCAGGCAGGACTTGCTCTTGGCGAAGCTATGCTGGCTGTCTCTCTTCTCCCTGTGCCGTAGCATAGCTTCTGTTCCAGAGGCAGATCTGTTCCATGGTCTTCCCAGACACAGAGGTGACACTGACAGGTCAGTAGTTCCCATGATGTTTAAATGTACTTCAACTTTCTATTTTAAGTTATCTAAATAATCTGGCAATTTTCTAAGTTCATATTTTTGACCATTAGCACAGTTTTAGAGAAGCTGTCAGTCAGAAAGACATGTTTGACACAATAGCAGTTGTTGTAGCCATTCAAGTGTACAGTTCCAGTGAGTGGTGGTAGACTAAAGAAAAGATGAAGACCAGAAGTGAATTTTGAGGTGCAGTCAAATGACTGGGCATAACTATGGGTTAAATCAGCATTCCCACTAAAAATGTGCCAGCAAAATCTTTAAATTAAGAGAATGAAAGTGGAAGCTTGCATGAAAACATACCACCTTGGCAAGAGCTGTTTATTCCTACCTTTCCTCAAAGATGTGGCTTTTAGCTGTAGTTTTTCATTTCACTCCTTTGCTTGGCAGTCCTTAAAAGCTGGGAAGGAAGGTACTATCCAAACCGTGTTGAAGGGACACTGTAATGTAGTGATCCTTCTTTCAAGATATACTATGACATCAGGTTAACTAGACCAGACCAATCTCTTTGTCTGGTATTCACTTTTACCCATATTAAAGTCTCTGTTTTATTTCCAGCATCTCAGGATGCAAGAGCTGTTGCTTTCTTCAGTAGTCTCTTCCCTTTCTCTCACTGCCACTCAGCAAATTTCACCTGTGCCCTGACTGTGCTTGGAACAACCTCCCTTGTCTCACATCTCGTCTCTGAGGCCTTCCTGAAATTCTCCTTGTTTTGTGAGGCCTCCAGGCTGGTGCCATCTTCTAAGGGGTGCCATATGGGAACTTCAGTTGGCCATACCCAGAACCATCAATCTGATAGAAGTGTTTTGAGGCAGAATTGCACAAATTAAGGGTGGGGTGGGGTTTGGTGTGCTGCATCCTCTGGTATTATGTGGAGAAGAAAGTGTGTCAGGAAGCACGGAGGAAGCAGCCAAAAAAGAGACAGCAAATGTTGCTTCAGACAAACTGATAACTCTATTTTTACCACATCCTGCTGTGAGAAATGAATACTGAAAGTGATTATTGAAGAAGAAAGACAAAATAATGCCTGGAAGACAGAGGGGGGAGGATACTTCTGCACCCTAGATGACGTCTCCGATGCTTCTTTCCTCCATCCAGCCCTAATAATGTACTTTTGCTGCCCGGATGGATAAAATATTAGCATCGAAAATCCATCCTCGCTTTCCGTGCCGGGCAGTGGCACCTCCGCAGGGGACGGAGCGGCCCGGTCCTGTGCAGGCTCTGTGTACGTCCCGATGAGGTACAATCCCTGCCCGCGGCCTCACAGCATCGTCAGCCCTCGGAACCCGCTCCCGAGGCGCGGCCGGCGCGCCCGCTGGGCTCTGGATGTGGGGAGGACCGCGTCGCCCTGGATTATCCGTAGGTTTAGCGGGAGGATCGCGCTAATCCGCCCCTGTATCCCACGTCCCCGCGCTGGCCGGCAGCCGCAGGCTCTGCGGTCCCTCCGGGAGCTGCAGCCGCGGGGCCCCGGGCGGGAGCGGGGCCGGCTGCGAGTCCCCGCCTGACCCCGCGCCGGGCGCCGCCCGGGGGGCGCTGGGCGGGCCGGGCCGGCGGCGGGGGCGGCGAGGCGGCTGCGACAGCGACACCGCCAGCGGCACCGACAAGTGACAGCGACACCGGCAGCGGCAGCGGCCCCGCCTGCGCCGGCGGGGGAGCGGCTGCCGCCCTTGGCCGCCCGGGGAGGGGGCAGCCCCGCGGCGGGGCGCGTCATCCCGCGGCCGCGGCGGGAGGAGCGCGGCTGACGCGGCGGGGAGGAGGAAGC
This sequence comes from Myiozetetes cayanensis, assembly GCF_022539395.1. Lineage (NCBI taxonomy): Eukaryota > Metazoa > Chordata > Aves > Passeriformes > Tyrannidae > Myiozetetes > Myiozetetes cayanensis. The sequence goes on along the minus strand of NW_026086604.1, from coordinate 33,411,744 downwards.
GGCAACTCGGGCGGACGGACGGGCAGGCGGACGGACGGACGGACGGACACACCCCGGCCCGCCCCGGCCAGCGGAGGGACGGGGGGTCGGAGGGAGGCAGGTACGCGGCGTCCGGCCGTCCAGGGCTCCGTGCCCCCTCCGACGGGCATGGGAAAGAGGGGCCGCCCGGAGCGGCGGAGGTTCGGCGGCCGCGGGGGTACGGGACACGGGGACGTTTTGTTTCCCTTTTGTTGCAGCCCCAAAACGCCCTCGTGCTTCGCCCGCACCTCCGGCGTTCCCGTGGAGTGTGCTCGGTGTGGCCCTGGCGGGGGGGCTCCTGCGGAGGGGGACGGGGGAACTGAAAGTGTTCCCGCAGGAAAGCGCAGCTCCCCGCGTGGGCGTGCGGCTCCAGCGGCAGGGATCCACTTATGGACACGGGGCAAAGTGCTCACAGACGAGTAAACAAACACGGAGAAACTTCTGCTTTTTTTTTTTTTCTCACAGCGAGCATAATTTTAGATACTGTATTTGCAAGGAAGTTGCAAAGTCATTCACCGTTTCTCATTCTCCCCTCCTGTTTTTTGTTTGTTTTTTTTTTGTTTTTTTTTATTCCCACCCTTCTACAGCAGGGTCACTTGGCTCCTGCTAGTACTCTCGCCCGCGTGTTTTTATGGGTTACTGCATGTATGTGTAGTTTTACTTATTATGCTTTATTTTGCATAGCTGGCTGTGTGTGGGAGGATTTGATTTCTGAGTTGCAACCACAGGCACCACCAAACTCCATTTCATTTCCACTACTTAATTCCATAAAGACAGTAATGCTGCTGCACACTTTTAAGAGGTGAAGGATGGCTTGGCATTTACATTTAGAGCAGGTGAAAGAGCCCTTGCCCAGAGAGCCCTTGTCCCGTGCCCCGGCAGGATGAAGAGATCTTAGCTCGCTTTGCTTTGCGCCTCACAGAGGAAAAGCAGTGGATGCAGTTTGTGTCTGAGGTCGCTCTTTCTAGTGGTCTATGTGCCAGACAGACAAGGGCTGGAATTGCCTCTTTACCCCTTTAAACACCTTCACAACCTTCAGTATGAGAGAAGGTTGGAGGCAGGAAGAGAATTAAAATGTTTTCTCCTCTTGTGCAGAAGGACTTGCGAAGTATTGGTACTTCCTGCACAGATCTTTTCCGGGAAGGTAAAATTCTGACGCAGACTTTGAGGATTTGCGTTAACGGGAGAACTGGTCGAGCTTGAAAGAGTATCCCATAAAATTCACCTGTGTGACTTTGTATTTGCAGGATGTCTTTGTCTCAGTGCTTTCATGAGCATGGGTCAGAGCTCCTTGACTTCCCCTTCCTGACACTTAACACGGTCCTGCAAAGCTGTTTCTTGATCTGAATTCTACCAGGCTCTTTCCCATAATTTTTGAGAGTGTTAGAAGAGCAGGAATATGCACTAGTTGGCGTCAAAAAACATTTAGTGATCTCTGTATTTCTGTCTAGTAAGTACTGCAGCCCCTTTGTTACATGCATTGAAATAGCATTGACGTTTATACTGGACACTCAAAATAGATGTTGGCAGCCCTTGCATTTAATTTCTTTCATGCTAATTTAATAAATTCAGTACCTATTGTAATCTGAAAAGAGGATTAAACATTTCCTGAGGGAAAGGAGAGTTATGCGGACTGGTGTATTCATGGGCTGCATCCAGAGTACTGCAAGACTTGCAGTTCATTGGTTATGCTGTTCTGAGTGGATCTTCATTCTGACAATCAACAACTCATAGCTGTTGTTGCTTTTTACTATTGCTGTCTGCATTCTTATTCTCTAAGGACAGGTATCTTTTTAAAGAAGCCTGACAAAGCTGGGTGTTCGAGTCTCATTGAACAGAAGTCTTCAAAGGACCTACGGGGAGATTAGTTGGGTGGTTCCTAGCCCACTCTGCTTATAAAAGAATGTATTGCAGGGAGGTTGTAGTTCAAGTTTTAAGATGTGGGCACTTTAAAATTACTACTCTCTTCATTTTTTTACTTGTTTAAAGTCAACCCACTAGTAGGTGGATAATTTGACTGTAATGGCATGCGTTTAAAATAGTGATTGCTGGTTTTTAATATGCAGAATTGCTTCAGCCTAGCTAGCTGGAATAGCTGTAAGCCTCCAAAGCTGACCTTACCCAGCAATAAGATATTTCAGTAGGGTATGCTGAGGGCCAAAAGTAAAGTATATGAAATAAAATGTCCTAGGTATTAGCAAATAAAAATAGATGCAAAGCATCTCTTGTCTCTCCTGGGATCTAGGGTTTATGATGAAAATCATCTGTCAATCTGTAATGCCACACATGCTAATTGCAGGTCCATGTTAATCATCACTCTCTAAGAGGGTATGTCAAATCTTGTTTTCCATCCCATCCATATAGGATAAGCTTCTAATAAGCTGTGATCCTTCAGCCACATCCACACATCAGTTCTCTCCTGGGTTATCCTGCCTATAACCCAGATCATTTTCCAGATGGTTTCAGTTTTATAATTTGCTTGCAAGTTACTAGGGCTTTTTTGTCCCATGGCTACAAGCTGTTTATACACAAATGCCCTGCATTTCTGCATGGAAATAGAGCTCAGATTACACATATTTGCAGTTGCAAATTAGTTTTTTGTTTCAACTGTCTAATTTGTCATTTAGAAAAATGTTATTTCAAAGGAGTGCACGCTTCCCAAAAATAAAGTCACTATTGGTTGGTTTTGTGACTTCATTTTTGGACATCCTTAAGTCAGTGAAGACTTATTCTGCTATGAATTTTTTTTCTGTAGGCCAAGGAACTAGAAAGTAGCATAAGTAATGTATGTATTTGTATAGACTGAGCTGTAGTAAAGCAATATGTTGTTTTTATTTGAATTCAGCTCTAAGAGTGTTTATACTGAAGGATTCATTTTGTTCTAGTTTAAGTAGTATCCATATGCTGGAATATCCTGCAGAGCAAACACTTACACTTTCCAAAGTAGAACTGAAAGGCTTCAGCATACTGTAAGAACATTTTAAAATGTGCTAATCAGGTTCCTGCTTCCCCCAAGTCTTCCAAACCACCTAACACTGTGCCTGCCTGACTATGAAAGTGGCTTAAATGTATTGGATCTCCCTTTAAGCAGAAAGTTATTAAGCGCCTTATTTAGAGCTGCTGCAGTTGAGCATCAAAGCCCTTAGGAGATGAAGAAACTAGGGCACCTGGCAAGAGCATTGTAAACACACACCCTGATGGGATTGGCTGTGTCTTGAAATGCAGTTGTTTAGGCTTCCTTTTTAAAACATTGCTAGAAGAGGAGCCAGTGCTCTCACCTTTCCCTGAGAGCTCCTGGTGGTAAGACTTGTTTGAAGAGTAGACTGTGTTCTGGTAGTTGACACCTGGGCTCCTGATCCAAGTGCCCAAGGGGTTCAAGCCCACATCTTCTCCTACCTCTCTAGCTGTTGAATAGGCTGAAGGAAGTGGGAGGGCATGTTTCTTTCCTTGTGTTCAACCTGGGCCCTCGTGCGGAAGATGCAGCCGGTTGCCTGAGGGAGCACATGAGGGAGCACCAGAATCTGACTCTGTCACAGCATTTTGTGTGCTCCACTGGGAGGAGGGCTGGCATCTAGTGGTTGGTTGCTGATGATGAGACTGTTATCAGAGGTGAACATTTTCTTGATATCCTCTACGTTTCAAGAGAGGATCAAGACTTGGCTAATTGCTCTAGGAGAAAACTAGGCCTAGGAGAAGACTGGGCTTAGAGATCTGCAGTGAGTGGTGACAACTGTTTGTAGTCCTGATTTAGAATTTAAGCCCTCAAGCTGAAGTGGGGAAAGCGTCCAGTGTTTCCTACCGGAAAGCCCCATTTCCAGCGCAGGAATTTCCATCCTGGGCCACCTCTCTTACACAGTGTATCTGTATGGCGATTGGTGCCAGCCTGCCAGTTCTGTATTACGCAAGTTTTTAGGTGTCGTTGTAAGTAATCCGTACCACAGATTTGGGTGTTTATGACCTGACCTGAACTCAGTTCTCTCACCCAATTCTGTGCTGAGAGTCTTCTTCCCTAACCTTTAGCAAAGGAAAAGTAAGGTTGTCTCTTCATGTGATCTTTTCACTAGCGTTTCTCAGACACCCTGCAAGCATCATCCGATGAGGAAAGGGAACTTATTATTTCCTCATGTTTGAAATGCTTCGCTTTGCAACTGAAGTTACAAACTTTCTTTGTTTTAGGGCAGGAAAGCACCTGGTTGAAGGGGGAATGTGTATAAGCAAGATTGGTGTCTAAATTTATTTCAAAGCTCCTTTATTCAGAGAGATGCCACATCTTATTTCTTGGCACTCTTGTTTGAAACTGTGAGGGCAACTGGCAAGCTGCTAGTGCTAAGTGCCTTGCCAGATACTATTGCAAAATGCTGCCAGTGAAGGAGTTGCATAACTTTACAGACCGTTATGTTTCTCTTGGAGTAAACCAGAGGGGTACCAGCTTCTGAACCTTTGCCTCTGCTGAGAAGCAGGACGGACATGTTTCCATCAGCTTATGAGGCACCAACACACTGCTTTGCTGCTGCTGTCTCTTCCAGCTCTTGCAATCAGTTTTCCTGCAATGATACTTCTCTGTCTCTTGTTTACTGTTGCTAAATAACCAAGGAAACAGAACAATTTAAAATATCTTCACTGTATTGTTAATTGCAAAATATTTTGGAACAGACATCAGACCAAGGAAAGGTTTGCCTCGGATTCTGGACCCAATATTGCTACTGTAGCAGACGCATCAGAATACATTTGCAGTGCCCCACTGAGTTATAACTCATACTTCAGTGCTTATTGAACATCTATGGAACTGAAGTAATTCCCAAGTACTTGTATTTGTCAATATAATGTAGGGTGCAAAATCTGATATCTAAATATGTGCAAACTGTGTGCCAGTTTTTGAGAATTTGTAACTTTTCTCTTTGCTTTTAAAACAGGGCACCAGTTGGAAACACAGTTCTATTTTTCAGAAACTGCCTTGATAGCTGTTTCAGAGCTTTGCATCATTAATCTGTCTCAAATTGATATTTTAATGAGAAAATGTAAGTGTCTGGGGACTTGTGAGGATTGTTGTCCTGTGATGTTGCATATAACATTGCATTACAGTGAAATTTCTGGATTCAGCTAGGAATATAAGCTGAAGGGGTAAGTGCTGCTTAGGGCTAAACACCACGCTGTTATTCCAGTTAGAAGAAACCTTGGGAGGTGGCAAGTGTGACCTCCTGCTTGAAAGAGGGTTCAGACAGGGCTGCTCAGGGCTTTGTGGAGCTGGGTTTTGAAAACCTCCCAAAGACAGAGGCTCCACAGCCCCGCTGGGCAACCTGCCTTAGTGATTAGTTGTCCTGGTGGGATTTTCCCTTCTCATGCAATGCAGTGTAGAGAGTTTGTGTCTGCCTTTGTACCGTTCTTGAAGACATTGGGAGGCTGCTGTTACCTGCCCCTCAAGTCTCCTCTTCTCAAGACTGAGTAGGTCCAGTTGCCTCCAACTCACCTCCTAGACCATGTGCTGCAGCCCATGACTGTCTGTCTTCTGGCCTCTTCCATGCCCTGTGTAGTTTCTGCTTAAGAGCAGGAATGTTGGATGTATTTAGATGGAAGTGTACTCTGTCTGCAGGGCTCTGGATGACTGTGTATTTATATTGAGATAATTTAGGTTTAGAGGTTTTTTTTGTATGGCATCTTAGGTATTTATGAAATGGGGTCGCTATCAAGCCCTAAAATATGTTTCATACTAAGTTTAGTAAATAAGTAAGGACTGAGCATTCAGATAATGAATGCTTTTACTCAAACTCAGTGGAATTTCCACTTTGTGGTATGTGTTTTGCTTTAATGCTGGGAAGAACATAGAAGAGGAACAGGAGGCAGTTAAAGAAAAAAAATTATGGGACTTAACCATACTTTGCAAAAGCAAGATGCACTAAGTCTACGAGTTTGGAATGCTACCAAAAACTACAAACCAGGGAAAACTTAGGACAGTTCAGAAATAAAAGCCTCCTGGCAAAAGTACTCCAGACTGTCAAAGGCCTTGAAGACAAGTGCACCAAAGAACTAGAAGACTTGTGCTTCTTTGTTGCCGTAGTAGTGGTGCATTTGAATATATTAGCAGGGTGGGGAAGGAAAAAAAAAGAAAAGAGCTATGTCTTCATAAAAGGTAAGTAGAAAGAACATGTAGCATTAAAGAGTATATAGCAGTGTTTTATGATATGAGAGGTAAGAAATGAAACAGAAGGGGGTTATCTGGAGTCATAGTAGATGCTGACAGCCTAGAATCTAATTTGCCTCCTGATTTATTTTTTTTTCAAATACTAAGCCCTCTGTTTTTTTCATTTAAGCATTTAATTTAAATAATTAACATAATGGTATTAATTTATGTTCCAAGTAGTCACGGTAAATTTCTTGTAAATAACTCATCAGTTGATCTTTAAAAGGGGTCCTCTATTTTTCAGACTAGCACAGAAATGGTTAAGCAGCATTTTAATATTAAAGCATCTAAATTTCACCTCCCAAATCAGTCCTTGGTAAGGGAATATCTGGTCTCTTTGGAATTGTTGGGACTAACAACTCTTTCCTGCCATCCTTCTGTTTTCAGAGCCCTGATAAAAAACATATGGGATTTCTCTGTCAGGGGACCAACAAAACTGTCCCTTGGTTGTGTCCCTTGAAAATAATGTCATACTTGCAGCTGTGGCAGAAAACCTGAGAAATTACATTGCTATGGTGAGATAGTGTGGCCAGTGTGCTCCAAAATTTTCAACTGTCTTGGTGTAAAGTGTTTGTATCAAGAATGAACTGTGCTATTTCCAATGCGGATTTAAGTCTTGTGTATGTGTCCACACATACTACATGTAATTCTAAAGGCATATGCCAGATAGATTGGTTTAACTTCAATTTTCTTCAGAATTTTTTGGAGGTTGGCTGCCTCTTTGGTTCTCTTTTCATGTTAACTAATACGTTATGTAGTGGATGAATAGGATTCTTTATAGAATTATCTAAAACCAGGCACTGATTTATTTGAAAACAAAGGGTTTCTTTAGAGCTAAGTTTAAGCTGGCATTGCCATGAATCCTAGAATTATTCTACATTTAAATGAGAGAACAGTGATGCACTTGTACTTGGGCTTTGAACAGCACAGAGCTGTTGACCAGAGCCTCGGAGACCGCTGAGCAAATCTGTTTAGGTTCATTTGCCAGAGTTTCCAAGCCTACTTTTCTCTCCTTACACAGATGATGAGAAGCAAAGCTAAAAGGACACTAGAAGCTGCACTGATCAATTTGTTTGGAGGTAGACAAATTGTTCGTTGATGTGCAATCAAAAAATGTATAAAACCCTGCTCTGTAGTGATCTGAACACATACTTTTTCTCTGTTTTGCTTTGGGGTGTGTGGGGTCTTGAGCACAGCAGCTAAACAATACTTCACTTGTTCGTAAAAAACCTTGGGAAGAAGGGGTGAGAAAGAAGAAAATATTTACAGCAGTTTTCCACCCAATTAAAATCAGAAGGCAGACTAAAAAGGAAAGAGTTCATGTATGGTCCAAGCCAATTAAAAGTAAATTTTGCCGCTTGGATGTTAATTTACACGTCCAAGGCAATGTAAATTTAAACTAGAAGTTTGACTTAACCTCACCAGTTCAGATGAACTTCAAATTTATGATTCATTTGGTTTTGGTCATGGCATCTGGGTGTTTAAGCACATTTTGTGTGAATTGACATTAGAAATTCATAAACTGCCTTAAAACGTTAAACTTGTGGAGTACTTCACCAGAATGTGTAAATAATGCCTGTCTTGCAAACATAGCTCTGCAACGCGAGCTGGCTCGGATCCTCAGTTAAGATATTCTTATGTTTGGTGCCCTAAGCCATTCTTCCCGTTGTTTAATTATCTGGGAATAAAAGCAGAATTCTGTCGCTTCTCTCATGTATTAAAAGGTATCTCAAATTTCTGTGCAAACATTTTATTTGTATGTGTTGGTATCAGTTGAGGTTGTTTGCGGGTTTTTTACCCTATAATGTGTGTTTATTTATAAAGAATTGAACTAGAGGTGGAAGGAGGACTCTCATAACACAGGGTTTTACTCAGAAATTAAACTGCAAACTTGTCAATATGTGCAAAAATCACTTTACTGCTTTACATAGGAGCATCACTTGAAGTGACCTGAAAGAAATTTTATCGTCAACCGCCCAGTCAAATCCCAGATGATTATTCAGGGAACCATGTTGGATGCGTGATGTGCACAGAGTAAGAAAGAAAACCGCCCTTGACAAGGAATCTGAAAGGGCTGAATATTTCAGAAGCTACAGAGCATAAGGAACAGAGGATGGCCTTGCAGCTCAGAATCTAAACAGGCATACACACAGACATGTGCACAGTTTGACACTTCTTTAGGAAAAGAAAGTCGATGAAATGAAAATATGTTGATATTAGGAACTGCCAAGGAGAAACTGGAACATTCTTTGTCTTGGTTACTGCTCTATTACTCGGCAGCTGGAAAAGATTGATGGCTTGGGTGCTTGGCCCTTTTTTTTTGGTTCTGCTGTTTTAATTTATGAGTCAGAAAGTCCCCAGACATGGGTCCTTATTTAAAGAAAAGAAAGAAAAATAAGATAGATTATTAGCATTGTTACTTTAAAGCAAATGCAGTTGAAACATTAAAACGTTGTGATGGTTTGTTACAGTTTATTTACAGATCTGCCAGAGATGTCCATATGTCACATCGCATGTCATTTAAAATGGTCAATATGTTGTCTCGAACCAGTCAGTGCCTGGTGCCTAGACACTTCACGCTGTCACTCCAGTCATGTGTGTTGCTGCATAGCATTTAAATCAGTCTAATAGTGGAGGTAAGCAGTGCTGTTCTGGTCTGCTACAGCTGACGCCTCCTGCCTTGCTCTCTGCCACATGGATGCCACTGTTGGTCCCTGGATTCCCCTGGTTTGGCTTAGGATGAGTCTCTGTTACTGTATTAGTTCAGTTCAGGAGATGCTTTTGGAGTACATCCCTCACTGGGTGATCTTGGGGAACATGAGCTGGATTCCTTTCAGGTGAAGTAAGACTGGAAGATGTTCTTCAGGAGTGCTTTAAACATCCACTGACCATGAGGGGGTGTCCTGCCCACAGGACCACGCTGAGACAGGCTGAAGCAGAACATACAAATCCTGCCATGCCAGCATGGGTCGTGTGGGTGCTGCATCTTCAGCAGCCACTGTTTTCCTCTCTGTGGATATGCTTTTCTTGCTAAGGTAGATGTTGGAACAAAAACTAGAGCAAGGGCAGATCCAAGCACCTGGAGCCTGCCTTTTCTCTTGACTTCAGGTGCAGCCTCATTAGTCGTCGCTCTTGAAAGCATAATACACCTCTGAAATTACTCTCCCTGCAAGTAGCAGTCTCATTTTTTATCTTTCTTTTTCTCAGTTTCCTGCCTGGCACTTGACTTCCCTCAGGGCTTCTCCTCTCGTGCTTTCAAACCTCTTTTCCTTCCTCTTACTTCTGGTTTGCCACCATCGCTTTCCTCGAATATTGCTCCCAGCCATAAGGTCTCAGTCTCAAGAGTTCATGTAACTGTCTCTGCCCCAAAGATGTAATCTGTCTTTTATGAAGAAGTATTTGCTTCGTTTGTATTTAAAGCTCTTTGCTGGTGAAGTCTCTTCCAGTGCTTTACTACTCTTCAAATATTTTTTTAATGTTATCTCCCCTCCTCCATTGTTTAACCTGAACCTTTCCTGTGCTAATTTTAAACTCATTAGGACTTGTCATATCCATAGAGACAATTCCCTTCTCTTCGAAGCAATCTTCCAGTGTAACAGCTTAAGTGGATTACCCTCTGCTCCCCTCCCCTACTAACAACTAGCTTGTCCATCCCACTTCCCCTAAGTCACATTTTCTAGATTAGTTGGCATTTTCGTTTCTCTTCCCTAGACCCTCTCAGGTAGGCCCACATCTTTTAATGCATTCAGACACAAACAGAGGATTTTTTTTTTAATTCAGCAGATTACGGACAGTCTTTCCACTCCCAACACTTTTATTTTATAACTTGTAGTGATGTTTGTCTTTCTTAGAACAGCATGACATTTGTCTCTTGTGACCTGCTGTAGTCTGAGGCCTTGTTGTTTCCTATCCTGTCTTTTTATATTAGGTGTTTCCTGCCTGTGGGCAGTATCTTGTACGTAACCTGCTACATTTCACTCCATCCTTCCAGATCGCTACTCCATCCTGACAATGATATATTTAACCTTTGTTTCTCACATCCAGAACTAATATTTATTATTTCTGCATCTGTAGCCTGGTTGTTAAAATATCTCGAGGTGGTTTCAAAGCCTTTCTAAAGGGAAGACATGGCATTTGTGGTTTCTCTCCTACCTATCTGGAAGGCTGTCAGAGGAAGTTAGCAATGTGATCTAACAAATCTCTTTTGGCTGCTACTTATCTTCCAGGTGCTGCTAATTGATCTGTTCTGGATTGTCTAATTTGAAGTTAAACTGACTCACTGGGTCTTTAACATCCTTACCTGGTTTTTTTTGTTGCTTTGGTTTGTTTGGGTTTTTTCCATTGTGCACACACAGACACATTTCTTTTCACATTCTCTCTCGCTTTCCCCTTGAAATCTTACCTGTCATTGCTATAATTTATGCTAATCACTGCTTGCATTTGATCCTTTTAGTGAAGACTGATGTTCTAAGCATGATAGCCTTCTGGATGTCATCTCTCATCAGCTTTTCTCTGTGTTGTCCAGGGCAGCAAGGTGTTCTCACTCTTCAGCTATAAACATATTGATAATAAGGATTTTCTTTTTTTGTTGTTAGCCCTTCGTTTTTCTCAGTAAAATTGTAACTTAACCATGCTTATTCTCTATAACTACGTACTTCTTATTGCTAGCAATTTGACCATGTTTTCACATTCAGTGTCTGTCTTGACAAATAAATCTTGTGCTACTTCTGCTGTTAATTTTTACAGGGTACAAGCACAGATTATCCTATTATATCGTTTTGTGGAGGATTTACACTGCTTTCTTGTCTCTCCTCATAGAATCGTCCTTGTGAGGTCTCTTCTCTACCTGTGTTCATGTTTTTCTTTGCTACATTGTCAGGCTACCTCACCTCCCATTTAATGAGGCTTACTTAACTTTTCTTCCTAACTGGTTGCTCTCCATTTGGTTTGAAAGAAATCTGAAGGATCTGCTGCCTTCTGTATATTCTCCATTTTTAATTTTAAAAAATCACCGATTTTGAAATAAAAGAATTTTGAATCTAAACAACAATAAAGCTTAAATTCACAGGCCTTTGCTCCTTATACCATGTGGCTATCATGATACTGCATGTTGTTAGATTCTCACTTTGGGCTGTCCTGTTTTATTTCCAAGTCACTAGCTTTTTGGTACGTGGATTTATGATATCAAACTGCTAACCCTGGTGCTGCTAGATGGCTTTTAATGGCTTTGTCGTTATTTAAACTGATTAGCCCTGTCAGTGTAAACGGCTTGTTTGCAGCGCTTCTGCCTCTGCCGACTGTCATTGTGCGTGTTGTCTGCCACTGTGCACAGTGCCAGTGGACCTACCATGGATGGGAAACATCAGCCTAAAGAGAGGGAATCCTTTCAGATTTACCGAATCCAGAATGGTTTGGGTTGGAAGGGACCATAAAGATCATTTGGTCTACATTTCTGGTCTGTAACCTCAGCCTATCCGTGAATGGTCCAGATTTTGTTTCATGAGTTGTTGATGCTGTACAAAGGTCAGATGCTGGATCCAAACTCTTCCAACCATGGATTTATTTCCACTACTCATTACAGCAATGAAAGTAAAACATTTTAACAGAACCCCTTCATCAGAACGATGAACCCCTTCATCAGTGTGATGAGTGACCTTGGCAATTAACTGTAAATGCCTCCCCTTGCTGTTTTGAAAGGGGAATGCTGCACTGTGTTCCACTCCTGAGAGAGAACTCAATCTTTGCACATTCACCCTTGGTGACTCCAATGATGCTAAAGACTTACCATTGACTTTCTTCAAATCCATGATGAGTAAAAAAGTCTGAAAGTGTGCTCCCACCCTGGTGCAGGCAGTCAGTCAGTGCAGCACTTCCTCTGAATGAAAGCTGCAGTATGTGGTGCCATGCTTTGAAAAGAAAGGGATCTGGTTAAAATGTAAGACAAATTCCACAATTTATGTGTTCATTAGATATTAACAATTATTCTCTGAAATAACTTTTTGTTAGTATCCAATTTACTTACTATCCTAATAAATTTGTCCCCTCCCTACCCCCATATATGCTTGGGATTTTTGGTTGGGTAGGTTTTTTTCCTTACAAAAGAAAATCTCAAAATAAAAATTATTTTTTTTTAGTCATAAAGGAGTGTAAGTTCTGCATGTTTTCCTACCTCCTCCTCCAGACACTACAGGAAGTCATAGTCTCTGTTCTCAACTTTCCTGGACATGCAACAAACCAAAAATTCATATAATCCCTTGTAAATTAAATAACTTATCTCACTAGATCCCTGCTTTCATACTCCCACAAATGCAGCAACGACACAGGTGTAGTTTGACTCTATACCTGTTCACCATGGTAGGCATATTAATGCTTTCAAATTCGCATTTATGTGAAAAGTCCAAAATGTCTTTTTCTTTGGTATTATGTTGATGTTTTATTTGTTCTCTTTTTTGTTCTCTTTTTGTCTCCCTCAACCACTGGTCCTTTTGTTATTTGATAGAAACTCCATTGTCACTCCTTCATCCCATGAATTACTAAGGTGATCTGACTTGTGTGACTTGAGACATCCTTTCTGTAAACCAGATTTGAAAATGTGGTACTAGTTTAACTATGCAGAATCAGAGAAAGGTAAAACCCATAGGTTGAGATAAGAACAGTTTAAGAATTGAAATGAACTAAAATATAATAATAGCAACAACAACAATAATCATGAAAAAGGAGAAAACAGAAACACGGGAATAAAACCCAAGAGAAAGAAGTGGTGGACAGTGCAATTGCTGACCATCCACTAAATGATGCCCATCCCATCCCTGAGCAGCAATCATCCCCTCCTGGCCAACACCCCCATTGTATATGCTGAGCATGATGTTCTGTGGTATGGAACATCCCTTTGGCCAATTTGGGTCAGCTGTCCTAGCCATGCTTCCTCCCAGCTTCTTGTGCACCTGCTCTCTGGCGGAGCATGAGAACCTGAAAAGCCCTTGACTTAGGGTAAACACTGCTTAGCAACAACTAAAACAGCACTGTGTTATCAGGATTATTCTCATAAGGAACCCAAAACACAGCACTGTACCAGCTACTAGGAAGAAAATGAACTCTATCCCAGCCAAAACCAGGACAGTTCACGATGAATGCAATAAAATATATATGAAAAACTTTATTGAGTAATTATGCTCATTGCAGTGCTGGAGATAGGAGTCAGCAGTACAGTCATCTTGCTTGCTCTGACTTCAAGAGAATCCTCAGTACTTCCTAATTAGGCAGTACTTATGCATTATTCCTGTAAGAGCGAGAAATAAGCAGTACTTACATTTTCTGAGTTTGGATGCTCTTCTGGATCAATCAGTGGAGGTAGATGGGTGAAGGATGGAAATACCCGTGCTTACCCCAGTTTTATTTTTGTAGAGGTATGTGGAGAGGGCCCCTTGGCTGGACATTTGCCTGCCACCCCAGGCTCCCTAGGGGAGGTGACCGCGGCGGCAGCGCAGGCGTCCCCAAGGTTTTGGCCTGCAATCAGCTGTGTGCGGGTGGGCATAAACTGGTGACAAACAAAGGGAAAAAAAAGGAGCAGCGTAGGCCTGGGAGAACCACAGTTATGTAAAGGTGAACAATGAAACATTATTTCTGAAGTGGGTATTTTGAAGGGCTTTTACCGCAACACTTTTTGTATAAATGAAAGGTACATTTGAATCGGAAGCAATTTGGTGTAGAAAACTGCAAGTGACTCATCCCAAACCGGAGGGGAAACAGAGCTACTGTGGCATGGAGAGATTTTTGAGTGCTTGCATGGTATCTGATTCAGACTGAAGTTAAATTTTCATCAGTTAATCTAAGAGTGAGAGATATTAGTACCCTCCTCCAACACTGCTCCTTTTATCATCCATTAGCATGGTGCATATTTCAGCTAGGATGTCCTCATCACCACCGCAGTTGCATCCGAAGAGAGGTTGATTGTTGGTAGCTTCTTCAAGGTTGCACAGATTCTGCACAGATCCCATATTTTACTATCAATGCAGTAACAACATGTTTATCAAGAGCTTTAGTTCAGGAGATGTACATCATCTTGAGTTCTCAAGGCTTTACAAAATCTTTATCTTCTTTCTAGAACAAAAATTTTTTTTTGTTTAATTCAGAGATTTATAAAAACATTTAATGAACCAGGCTGACACAAAGATTGCCATGTAATTAACAGATGTTGACATTTTGCCCCTTTGTGTTCTCGTGCAAGCTTAAAACTGGGCTGTCATCTACAAAAAATGGTTTAATTTGTACCACGTTGTTGGAGAAAACTGTAGATGGAATAAGATTTGCTCTTGATAGATCCAAGAGGAGCTTGGATTGTGTGCAGGAACATTTTCGTAAGAAACATTTGAGTAACTTGAACAATGACTCCAAGAAAATACTATGTCTTTTAAATAATCTGGTTCTTATTGTCCTTTTTGAAATGACTGTATGTACATAAAAGCTAAATGTTAATAGATACAATTTTGTGATAACTTCTCCCACATAGTATTCATGTTCCATGCTGTAACCTACAATATCTTTCCTTGTTCCATGTGGTCCTTACCACTCAACACCACCTAATATCAAAAATTTGCTGCCCTGAAGGATTAAATACTGCCTTGTTCCTTTTTATAACTGCATAATAGAACATTGGTCTTCAGCTAATATCGAGATTACAGGGATTTATTTAATTGTTGCTTATGCTTCATACTTGTATTTACAATATTCCATTAACTGGCTTATGAGAGATTGCCATCTTATAAAAAGAAAAGCAAGTTAAAGAAAAAATTAGTTTAGTGGAGTCCAGAAGTTGATCATCTGTGCTCTGTCCCTGCTTCTTCTTCTTCTTCTTGCATTGGTTTTACCTGGTATAAGAGGATTGGATGTATCTTCATGTAAATCTATCTTTTGTGAATCTACTGCTGAAACTCACTTAATGGTTCAGACCTGCATGCACTTTTCAAGCTCCCAGGACTGAAAATTAGAGTATTTGTTCTTGGAGAACAAAAAAACAGTCTCTAGTTGGTAGATGGAAATACCTCTCCTTTGTGGGTCAGGAATAGGTTGGACATCTGGCAAATGTGAGGAAATTACTAGATAAACAAGTAAACAAAGTAAGGATAGCAAATAATAAACTCTTTGAACATTTTGCTTATATCCATGTCTTTTTTGGATTATAAAATACAGCTTCTTGCTTTGGTAGTTGCTTGTTTTAATTGTTGTTACCTTTTTTTTCTACTCTGAGTTGGTGCATAACAATACTTTGGTGGAATGCATGTGTCTTTTGCTGCAAACAGTTTTTAAAAGTATTAATAGAATAGCAAAACCAAATCTTGTCTATTCTGTAGATGTTAGGCTGCCTTTAAAATGCTTATATTTTGGAAAAAGGCTGTGAGCCTTTTGTGAAGGGGCATGCACACCCCAAATCAAAGCCCTTGTTCGGTTTCATTGAATAGAATACCAGTAAATAGCTTGAAGATGCAAACATGGTCCTTGTGTTCATGCTCATCTCTACAATTTGAGGAAGAACTCTTGACATTCTGGGTAAACCCCACCTACATAACATTGTGTGCCAGAGAACTTGTTTACCAAAGCATGTTTGTTCACCCCAGCCTGTATTTGCAATTCTGGTAGAACGTGCTGTAGCTGGGATTCAGGAGGCTGAAATAAGAAACATCCATTCAGAATTACCACTTAGAGAGCTTTTTGTCTTTTATACTTAGCTTAGCTTTGGTATACCGTCCTGCACAAACTGCTCAGATCTGGAAACTCAGAGTCTTGAGTATTTTATAGAGTATTTTATAGAACTGTATTTATAAACAGAATTCCAAAAAAATCTTTATTAAGAGCAAAATGCAGGTTGTACAGTACTATCAGTTGGGAGTTTTTTTATCAATTTATACTTTATGAGCTGTAGTGTCTAACCTCAGGTTCACAGTGTTCGACAGTTTATTAATGTTTTATGCCAGTCTGCTGAAACTAGTCCCAGAACACATAAGCATATACCAATAAGCTGTGTATTTGGCATGTCAAGCACTTCTGTCGCTATATGCCTATAAAGCAGCTGGTTATCTTTGTTTTTTTATTATGTGGGTATCCACCCTTGGAGGACTTGGTGGTAAGTAAGGTCCAATGTACTTTTCCTTGTATTCTTGGAACCCATGTAAATCTTTGTGCTTCCATGTAAACCAGTGGAGGTGTCTTGAGGCAGTATCCACTCTGTAAATCTCCAAGATAACTGATAACTGAGGTAAACCAGGCTATCGTGAGTTTGCATTTATACTGTTGTTCTGTTTCTGGCAGCTGAACTAGTTTGTGAAAGTTTCACTTGATACCTGCTCCAGCACACTTGCAGTGAGTGAGGGTAAGTGCAGGGCAAAAGGAGATCCGGGCCACATGCCCTCCGTGAGTGGTGCTTCTCCTATGGACACAGCTCTGGTGGGATGACGTCTCCTGTTGGAACCCTGCCAGCTATTGCAGCGATAAGTGAACAGGATGTAAACAACAGGGTTTGGGTCAGACAGTTCATGTGCACTGAATTCACCATTCACTTTAAATGCCTTGCATGCCATGTAATTTTTAGAAACTAATCTTAAGTGGTTTGCTTTATAACAAAAATACGTTGTTCAACGTGCCCTACCTGAAAAAAGCACTCCGTGTGTGGCAACAATAACACGTTTTAGTGTGCACAAGGGAAAGAAAGAAATTGAAGAGGATGAAGTGAGGAAAATAGAGATGCATGTATTGATATTGCAGATACGGTATTTCACTGCCTGATACTACTTTTTGACTTTGAAATTTCATTGTGCTTCTGTACTAGTGTTCCTCTTTAGAATATGCTTCAATTGATTTAGACCCGTTTTTTTCTTAGCTTCTGTGAAGAATTTCTTTGATGTGGTGCTGCTGTCATTTTTCTGATTCATGTTATACATACTCTGTGATGTTTGTGAAATGATGCAGTTTATTAATATTTTCCTATGGTTTTCCATCATTTTGGTTTGTGGTGTTTGCTGTGCTAAGTGAGAGTTCATGTAGTGTTGATGCAGATCCTGGTTTTGATCTTCATTAGCTTCTGTGTTTCAGGACATTCTTCTTGTAATATGTGGATCACCTTCTTTGTGTTTGGAGTGCTGGAAACTGGCAGTTCACTGTGAATGTCACTATGAATGAGTCTTCCTTTCACGTGTCAAGTTCTTACATTTCGTCAGGAGCATATATTACTAAATCTTTCAATCGTACTTGTTTAGGTGGCTTGTGGTAGTTTCAGGTGGGTTGGTTAGTTTGTTTGGGAGAAGGGGTTGAAGTGTATGTTTGCAATGAATCAGTCTTTTAATTATTCATTTCATTCCTTCAAACTGAAAGACTGTAATCTGAAATCATTCTGTATTTGATGTCGTGTACAAAAAGAAAGTAGGGAATAAAAACATTTCCCCTGCACAGCTCATGTAAAACTGAGCCATTACTCAGACTTCTCTAATGAGCCCAGGCACACAACTATGGAAATTAGTTAAATGAAAGCTGTTAATATGCATACATGCATTAAGTGTTACAAAACCAGCTTTGGTAAAGAACAGTTACCTGGTGATGCTGTTGCTTGCACATGCACTGTGAGCTTTAAATCTTGTTCATCTGGCATTTCTTCCACAGTTTTAACTCTCAGGCTTTCAGCTAGATTCCTTTCCCACTGTCTGTCTTCTCTTATTTGAGAAGACCATCAATGGTAGCCCATGTGCCTAGGGACTCTACTAGAAGACTGTTTTCTCCAGTACACAACTTTTGGGTATCACACATTGCTGTGCTGAATGCCTGGTCCCAAACTGGCCCATTCCCGAGCTCCTTCATAGTCCTGTTCCTAAGCAGACAGTGGGGTATGAATATGGATTACTTAGGCTCCAAACAGGAGGCTGGAAGGTAGAGGCCAGATGCGTATCTGTCTTCATACATTTTATGGGGTCTTTGTGGCAGCCAGAATCCCAGGTGTTAGACAATATTTGCCCAGAGTTGCTCTACCTGCATCATTGTGAGGCCCGTCCATTGCAGCCCGAGGCTTTCCAAGGAGTGATATCCTCAGACAGCTCAATGCTGCGTAGGTGGATACACCCTGCTGGGAATTGGGTTCTTTGATTAAAACAATTGGCACATGCAAAGTTAATTATGGTGGCCATCAGTTGTTTCCTGAGTGCAGTCTAATTTCAGGGCTCGATAGGCTAAAGGCTAACAATAATTATTTAAAAGATCACTTTGCATGTATTACTGCGTCACGTTAATGCCTTTTGGAGGGTTTTAAACAGACACCCATTTGGTTTAACTGGAGTTGCCAATTGACAGGATACTGCCACAGAAGAGTTTACAAATTCCAAACATCATCTCATCTTAGTGTCCAAACCTGCTGACTATTAACGGACTGTTCTGGGGCAAGGAGGTTGTGTTGTCCTTCAGCGTGAGGAGTAGGACAAAAAGCCTTGTGTTAACAGTGATAGCCTAAGATACTCCTTTGAAGATTCAGGAACTGAAACAGAAAGCTGTGGTGTTGGTGTTTGAAGCTGATAGTGTTACTCTGTTAGCTGATTTTGTTACTGAGTGACTCATTGTGTTTTAGCAGTAACTACAACTATTGGACTACGCTTGTCAAGTGGTCTGGGCTGTGCTTTTTGTGTGAATATTTGAATAAACACTAAAATTTCCCAGTATATACATATGGAACAGTGTTCACTAGTAAAGGTACTGGCTACATTTAAACAGGTTATCTGCATTCCTGCTTTTTTTATCCTCTATTTTTGTATGTATAGTTCTCTTGATGTTATAAAACTAGACTTTTGATCTTTGGTCAGGGACAAGGTTTTCATACCAATTTAAGGACATTTTCAGTAAAAATAGAACTGAATAGTTCAGATAGTTACTACTTGCTCATACTGGGCTTGGAGAAACATTTTAAAGGTACTGTGCATTTCTGTGACCTCTTGTATTTGCAGTGGACTGAGATGGGTCCTTAATTTCTCTTCCTTTTTTTCATCTTTTCCAACCCATCACCCAGTCACTGATATTCCTCAGCAAAGACTTAAAATACCTGGGATGACAGCACAGTACATGGATTTGTAACATTCTTTAGAAGCAAAGTACTGCAAAACGGTTGAAATGAGATTCTCTGTGTGTATTACTTGCCCAGGAAATGTAAATGGGGAATGCAAGGGAGTTCCTGGGGACAAAAATGTCAGAGTGAATGCTGACCTTTAACTTCACTACAAGGCAAGTTGAGTTCCATGCATTTCTCTTGTGCTATGCAGTTAACCACCAGGTATCCACCTTGACACTGGAATATTAGCCTTTAAAAGCCCATCAAGTAAATCTGTAAATTAGGATTTATTTAAATTTTAGGACCTTAGCAGTGTTTTGCATAGTATGACACACTAGATAGATGAAGATGCTGCAAATTTTATTCAGGCAAATTACCATGTAAGGACCACATTCCTGATCACTAGTTACTTACTCTGGAATAGTGAGAGGAACTGCATAAAATGAACCGCTCGACAGCTCAGTCTTCAAGGAGATTTTAACTGTGAGGAAGAACAAATAGCCGCTCTTTAGTCTGAGGTTTAGGGCTTAGACAGTGTGGCCAGGTAGACAAAGTTAAATTATCTCTAGGCCAGGGTCATCTTTTCAGCTTTCCTGCGTTGAGGTCTTTCTACTCACTGTAAATCAGTCCAGTAGCTCCATTCAACTGATCTACTGACAAGTGAATGATTAACCAAAAACTATCAAGTAGACAGAAGCCGAACACTGCTAAACAACTGCAACATAAAACAGCTCTTGAGTACAGATTACCTGATTAAATTATTTGCCAACGAGTTATTCTGACTGAAGTTCAGAAGCATTCTGCTCTGGGGTTCACCATGAGAAGTGCTAACAAAGCTTCTTTCAAACCTCTCTATGAATGTAAGGCAAATACCTTGCCAGATCTGAACAAGCAAGAGAAGGCTGTTGCTACAATGCCTGCAGAGCCTCAGGTTTAGCAGTGCCTACCCAAAAATACAGGTAAAAATACAAAGCTCCAAAATCAGGAAAGGGGAGGTTAGGATGAGAAAATTCCTCATTTCTTCCTGTTCAGACTCTACTGAAATGGAAGCCTGTGATCCATTTGACTTGTAGCTTGTGCGTACACAGTTACAACACGCTAATCCAAACACTGACGTATTTTAAAAACTGCCAGACTGCTTCTCTGATTTGTTTTTGGAGAATGCTTGGATGACTGTCAGTGCCTGACACATGAGTGTAGTATTATGCAGGAAAACTTCTGCAGCAGGAGTGCTCAGAAGGAGGATCTCTGGAATCACTCCTTGCCAGATACTTGCCAATACCTGCGATGGTTAAAATGAGCATCGTCATGTCCCGTCAGGCCCAAATACAAGTCTTGTGAAGACAGGCTTGTAGAACGTGAGGCTTCTCCATAATCAATAGAACAATTTCTGATGAAAACCTGTGGGGTTCTGGGGCACCCAGGTGTTACATCAGTTAAGACAGTGAAATGGGCTGCGGTGTTTTCATACTTGCTCACTCTTTACATGGCAGTTGAAATCCCGAGAAACATTTCAGGTATTTATAGGGAGGAAGCTCAAATGGCACAGGCTTTTAACTCATCCTGAGTGTTACCATTTGTATTAGATATTCCCTGCCTCTGAAGCCTTGTCTGAGTGTTTGAAAGCGTAGCAGATCCTCAGTAAACATGAGGTTTTAACTTAATGGGTGTGGTGGTCTGTTCTGTTAAACCGAACCCAGGCTAACTCCTGTCTGTCCCACACTTCTAGATCTAGTTAACAGAGCAAAGTGTGAGTGATACTGCCATTGAAGGATTTTTTTTTCTGGAATTTTTATTTTTATAATTGTTTTATGGCCTCCATTTGCTCAGGAAAAACTTACCAAGTTACACTTTATTTTAAGAGGTCTAGTTGAATTTTAACTGGGGCATTGAAACTTATCCCCAGATTTCAGAGGGTGCAGAAATAGTTCCCTAAATAGTGCTAGATATTACACATAGCTATCTCATTTTTTCTGTGTCATTCCTGCTGCACACACAGAAGCAGGAGAGCGGTCATTACAGCAGCTGATTGGTTTAATGACGGCCTTGCCGGTGCATCGTGGGCACCCCTGAACACCTTGAAGAGTTAAACTGATACCTCTTGTGTGCGCAACGATGTTTTTAGGTTATTTTTACCGGAGTGCTGCTGATTTTCCAGAGTTTCTGGGGGGAGCCGCCCAGCAGAAGAAGG
Source organism: Myiozetetes cayanensis (assembly GCF_022539395.1). Classification (NCBI taxonomy): domain Eukaryota; kingdom Metazoa; phylum Chordata; class Aves; order Passeriformes; family Tyrannidae; genus Myiozetetes; species Myiozetetes cayanensis. The sequence continues at coordinate 33,390,282 of NW_026086604.1, read as the reverse complement.
AGCATCCCCCAGGGTCTGGTGGGAGGGAGGGGGAACTGAAACCTAGGGACTGGGGAAAGTGGAAACTTGCCCTTGAAAAAAAAGAAAAAAATATTTTTAAAGGTGTTGGTTTGGTTTGGTTTGTTTTTCTTGAAATATAAAAAGGCTGGAGGGGGGAGAGGACCTTGCCTTCTGGCCGCGTCCTACAGCCCGGGGCAAGCCGGGGTCTGGGCTCCGCGGAGGGTTGCGCGGGCGGGCGGGCAGCCTGGCGCCGCGGGGGCGGAGGGGCGCGGGAGGGGCGGGAGCCGGGAAGGGAGGGAGGCAGGGAAGGAAGGAGGGAGTCAGGCAGGCAGGGAAGGAAGGAGGGAGGGAGAGAAAGAAAGAAAGAGAGAAAGAAAGAAAGAAAGAAAGAAAGATAGCTAGATAGCTAGATAGAGGGCGGCCGCAGCCTCCGCGCCCGGGCGGAGCCGCCTTTCCCTTCCCCTCGCCCCCGTGCGCGTTATCCTGCGGGGCTCCGGGGACGGGGGATGGCCGCGCGGGGCAGCGCCGGCGGGCGCTGGACCGGGAATGTGGGAAGCGTTTGAACTTCCTACTAGAAGTCGGGGAGCCGAGAAATAGTTGTTGGGGTGAAGGTGAGAGCGGCTTGGTTTCGTTCCCGGGTTCCACGAGGAGCAGCGGAGCCGGCGAGGAGGAGGAGGAGGTGGTGGTGGTGGTGAAGGAGGTAGGTGCGGGTCTGTGGTACCCGGGTAGGGGAACGGCCCGGGGCGGCCTTCTCGCTGTCTTGTTCGTCCTTCCCCGAGTGATTCGCAGCCAGGACGTGCTGGTTTTTCGGGAGCAAAACCCCACCAGCACTGGGGTCTGGTCCTGGGAAACTGAAGCTTTTTAGGCAGCGGTGTCTTGTTAGGATTCAGGTATCCTTGAGGAATTTAATTTTGTGGAGGTTAATTAAAAGGCAGTCGTAAAGTATTATGGCTAAAGCTGTTTTGACAGCTTGTCCTTTTTTTTTTTTTTTTCTTTTTTTCCCCAGCGCTTCTGTGAGTTTTCCTCCTCTTGCAGCTCATAAAGGTGTAACTGTGCTGCTTCTGGACGTGCAGTAGTTTTGCAGGATGGAGTGTGCCTTTCTTGCTCCACTGTCAACTTAAAATACGTTGTCTTGCTGGTATTGCCTTTCATCACAACACAGCAGTGTCACCTGAATGCCCTTAGCGGTTCTTCCTTGTTATTTGGCACTGAAGATTTCTGTGAATATCCATTGCTGCACTATTCTTGTAGCTAAGTTTTGGGGATTTTTTATAACTCCTTTCAGACAATTTAAGTGTTTTTATAAACACACACATAATGAATCTATATTTTTAAGGCTACTGTTACTCTATTTTGAAGTCTTTTAATGATAGTGTTGTTTCAGTCTCAGTGTCTAAATATAGTTCTGATTTTTATTTTTTTCTGTTTTAGTCTTCACCTGCACATCAATCTCTTCAATGACTGTAATAGAAGCTAATGGTAAAAACAGAAGCTGCACATGGAGGAGTGTTCTCCTAAAGACACTTTAGATTTCAGGAAAAATTGTTACTAGCTTTTGGAAAGCCTTTTGGAAAGTTCAGTGTTGTTAAGGTAGTCTCCGTGCATGGTATTTCTAATAGCTTAAAGTTGGAAAACTGACTTGTTTCTTAAAAGATACTTTGAGATCATCTTTTAGATCACAAATACAGCATGATTGACTTGCCCATGTCAGTGAAAAGTACTGGTTGTTTTAACAACCTCGACAATCTTGAATCTGAAGATGCAGGCACTAGTGGTTACGTGATAATGTAACATAATAATAATAACAACATAATGTGTTTAAATTGCTTTCTAGCCTGAATTCCCACCTGTGATGTAAATTACAGCCTCACCACATCTGACATTGTTGCACCAGATTGTTTTATGTGCATAAACAACTGATCTCTGAATCCTTATGGAATTGAACCTTCTCAATCTCTGTGCAGCACGGAAATATGTGAGAGGTCAATGTATGCTCTTACCTGCAGGAATCTCTAAACTGTCCTTGAAGAATGGACATAAAACACGAGTAGCAGTTCCACTGATGTAACATTATGAATCAACTGGTAGTGAACTGGACGTGCAGTTTTTATGTTGCTGAAGACTCTTTCTCTTACTTACCTTTTATATTCCAGTATTTCGGTTGTTGCCTTTGCATTATCCAGTAGCTTTATGGTTCTAGGCAGCCATGAATTCTGTAAAGCACAGACTTCAAAAGTGTGTTTTCTAGATTGCAAACTCTAGCTTGGATTTTCGTATTTCGTTATGTTATTATCCAGTATATTCTGTTGTATGCATTTTACCCTTTTGCCAAGTATAGAACATAAAATCCAGTAACTCTGTCCATGTTCAGTGCATCAGCAATAACGCCAGTCTTAAATAGATTGGAATTCTCCTGTGTTTATGTAGTGAAACAGAGGGAGAGCAGTTGGTGACTGTTGTTGAAGGTCATGTAAAAACATGTCCAGTATATCTGGAATTGAAATGTGTACTCTCATTTAATTTTCATCAAGAGGGGTAAAATGAGGCTGGGATTATTTGCTTTGTGTTTACTGAAGTCTGACTGCCCTCTTATGTAGAACTGACTGTGTTGCAGGTGGCTGCTGTCAGCTGTCTGTAAGACCTCTTGAAAGTAGCTCAGAGTGCTGTTGCTACAACCCTTGAGCTGTGCTATCCTTAGGCATCTGCATTTAAACTTTAATTGGGCCTGGTGTGTAGGCAGGCTGAGGAAGCACGCCAAGAAATGTGCAGGTAGCAAGTGTAATGCAGACTGGATTTTTATATGTGCCCTATTGTTTAAGTCGTACTGTCTGAGGCACCTAATAATTTCAACTTCAGCCGGTGCCCATAGTATCCCTTCGGGATACTATGGGCACCGGCTGAAGTTGAAATTATTATGGACCTGCGTTCAGGATTAAAAGGCAGCTGTCTCTTATTGGCAGTATTTGTTCTCAAGAGCCACTTCATTGTTCTGGGTTTTCTTACCACAGCAGAGAACCTGTGTTCTGTCATGTAATAAACATAAATGCAAATAGGTCTAGTCCAAGGCACAAATCTTGTTATATGTCAGAGTAATGTACTGGAGCTTCTTTTGGGAGGTGGGGCAGAAGGGATGTCCTTATGTGCAGCAGAATCGTGGGAAGGTAACGCTTGCCCGACTACTTCAAAGTAAATTTGATAGAGACAGAAAGAGAATAGTTACTTATTTCTTTCCTTTGGTTGAGTTTTCACTTTACCTGCTGTCTTTTTGTCTAAGTAGAAAGATTCAGTTGAATTGGACTTTGTCCATGTTGCTGCAGCAGTAGTGGTTTGCTTTCCGTAGTGGTGCTACTAGAGATTTTTAAAGCTGCTAGGTAGTGGGTGGATGTGTAAACAGGGAGCAGGCTTTTTTCTTTATACCAGTGACTGAATTCTCAATTCTCCTCTGAAATGGTAGTTAGAAGGGAATGTGGAGATAAGCCAAGGATTGACTAGAGTATTCTAGTTAGTGGATTCTTTTTTTTCTTCAGGTGAAATATCTCCAGATGTCTACATTAGTGTTTAGTGCGCCTGCATTAAAAATCAAATGTATGTGATATTTAAAAAGATGATCTTTTTGAACAAAACCTCTTTTCTCTGGAGCCTAGTTATTCAACTGCTTCTGGCCATCCCTCTTTCTTTACAGATTAGCAACCTGTGTTTTACTTTTGGCTTTTTCTGAAGTGCCTGACTTTGTGTGCAGTCCCTAGATCTCCTCATCCTGTATTTCTGTTGCATTGTATTCTGAATACGTTGTCTCCCATTTCTTTTGTGTCAGCTGCCTGTCTGGTAACAAGAGTGGGACACTATTTCTTCATACATGGGTTGAGAAAAACTTGACTTTCTGGGTTTTCTCCAAGATTGTGTAAGGTCCAGTGATATGTTGAGCTATTATGAGGATATTTGTGAAGAAGACTGAGGAAGTGATGAAAAGTGTGCCAAAGTTGATACTTTCTCTAAAGTTAGAGGAAATAGGGTAGTGTTTATAGTGAATAATAGGACTGTCTCCTGTATCTGATTTCTATTTCTTTTTATGCAGGTTCCTTCTGTAACTGGAGTCAGGTAGGGGTTTCAGCAGTTGGTTTTACTGGTGACTCGCTGCCAGAGTAAGTCTTTCTAGGCAAATGATCAGTGTGTAGGGAAATGCCTGTTCTGGTGCAGTGGGTGATTATGGATCCTGCTTATTCCTCCAAGTGTGCTTGCAGGGAGACAGTCTTTTGGGTTTTTTTACTATTCTCGTCTCTGCTTCCTTTGTGTAACTCAGAGTATGATAGCTGATTTGCACTGGCCTTAGAGGCATTTAGGCATTTTGTCTGCAACCAGAGAGGCAGTAGGTGAGTGCACAGCTTCCTAATCTAGTTTTGAATATTCTGGGCAGAGTTTGAAGCATAAGCACCCGTAACAAGGGTCTTTGGTTATGTATTGGTGTCATCTTCAGGCCATTACCATTGGAAAAAAAAAAAAAAAGAAAAGAAAATGTTTCAGTACAGGATAAAATAGTCTGATTAAACTTCAAAACCCTTTTCAAATACAGTTTGAGCCAAAGTTATTTAGAAAGGAGTAAAAAGAGGTAGCACACATCACTAAAGCACATAATATTTCCATGTTGCATGCAGGTATTATGAGACTACAGAAGAATTTTTGTTGTAAGGCATTCATTTGTGGGGGTAGTAGATTTGTATATGTTCTTTTGGTGTCAGGGTTCTGTAGTTGCCATTCTCTTGCTTCACCAGAGGCAGAGGTCAGCCTGAAATTTGATGTTGTTTTGGCTTGCTGCAGGAAACAATGAAAATACTGCTTGCGTTTTGACAGCCTCCATTGAGAGAGTGGACAGTGTAGCTGTTGATAAGCTTGAAACTGTGCCAAGAGGACCGGTGGCTTCTGTTCTCCTCTGACTTTGTCCCTTCCCCTGTTCCAGGCCTAGATACTGTAGTAGCTCAAAAGTTCTAGCTGTTTCTAGACAGTAGTGGTCTCAGCATTAACGTGTCTTGCATAATCTGCATGCTCCTTGACTTGTGCCCAAGTATGATTTGAGGAGATTTATTTTCCTACGTGGTTTTCTAAGGTTCCTTTTCCTTTCTGCCTGTTATCAAAGTTGAGGGCAGGGGCTCCTTGTTCTTAGTTACAAGAAAAGCTATAACCAGAGGTAGAGAATCCTCAGCTGAGAGTGTCTGTTAAATTCACTGGTATCTGGCATCCTCCAGGACACTGCAGTTTCCACTTCTGAAGCTGTGGATAAAAATATGTTTCTACTGTTTTCTCTCCATTATTACTTCATGTAGTTACCACAGCATTCGTGGTTTTACCTGCTGCTAAAACTACAGCTGTGTTCCTAACTGCAGCATGGTAAAGATTAAGGCAAGTCTATCCGTATTTCTGTAGTCACACTTACAGTTCACGTATAAGAAGCTCTCAAGAGCTGATATGCTCAAGGCAAATAGAAATTGAAAGCAAGCTCTGATCCACTGGAGCTTAGTGACAAACTGAAAATGCATTTCTTCCAAGTTTGTCAGTTCAGCTTAGTGTTGGTGACCCAGGCATAGATCAGAGGAGATGCCTCAGGGAAAGAAAATAATCACAGCCAGCGATCGTCCAGGCAGCTTAAAGAAAGAAATACGAACATTACAGTTTCGGCTTCTTGGATGATTTATTCTTCTTCTCTGCAGTAAGATGAATAAACTCTTCCTGAATTAATCTGGTTGACACTTCCTCCTTTTGTTTTCCAGAGATGTTTCAACTTTAGATCTGAAACAGAGCTCAGTCTTCCAAGACTACAACTTTTAATCCATACTGCTCCTGTACTGGCATTTAAAACTCTGACACTAAGAGTAAAAAATGGAAGGGATGAGAGAAATACAGACTATATTGTGAGTGCAGGCATGCCAGGAACCTTTGTAACAAATGTTGGTTTGCAAGAGGAGAAAGGCAGTGAATTATGTTAATCAGGGAACACCTAATCCATTTTAAAGCTTTACTTATTTTTGTGTGATGAGCAGGAAGACAGATAAACAAAGGGACTTATGCTCACTTCCTGATGCTGGACCTGAAGTGGCTGAAGATTGACATAAGTGCTTCATAAAGTGTAAGCTTAGCGAAATACTTACTGAAAGTGGTGCCTATTGACAATTCTAGTGGATGGAGAAGAGCTCAGCTAACCTTTATATCTCAATTTTAGTGCGTGGCAATGGGTGAAGAACACTCTTAATCTCATGCCAGTGTAAAATTGTGGAAAATGGGAACTGTGCCTTGTTATAATACAACTTTTAACAGTGGCTTGCCAAAGGCAAAGAGAAATCAACTTGAAACTCAGGTCTGTGTAACTGGCTTGGATGAGCTATGTATTGTAGTCAAATAAAGGTGGGGAGAAGCTTAACCCTCCTCCACCCTATAATTAGCTACTTGGTGAAGTAGTGAACAATCAAATTAAGGTAAATGCACATTAAGGTAAATGCAAATTAAGGTAAATGATTTTCTGAATGTGTTGCAGTATGGATGATCTCTCACTTAGCTGTGATTACATTGGGTTTAAACATTCCTTTTTTTGTTTAGAGTCACCAGATCAATCTTTGAAAATTACTCCATTTTTAATGGCTACAGCAGGAATAACAACATGAAGTTTGGTGACCTGGCTTTTGAGAGCAAGAAAAATTGTCGTTTGACTGACTGAGACTGGTTGGGTATCAGGAACAAATCTTTTCACTGGATTCCAGGGGCTTTGGCCTTTGTGCCAACATAAATATGGGTGTCTCTCTAATGGCAGAATTGCAGTGGATTAGTTTGTGCTCTTTGGAAATTTATGATATGAAATATAGAGTTCACTTTTATACTTCCTTGTTTTAAGAAAATAGGGAGTTAATGTTGATCTGGGCGCTCCTTTTTCTTCTGGCTATTTTGAAGAGAACTGAGGTCCTGTCTTTCTAAAACAATTTTCTCGTGTTTGTAAGTTATCAGACCCATATTGTTCTGCATTCAATAAAGCACTTCAGGTATCTGTGCTGTGCAGGCCTGAACAGAGGGTCATAGCTATGTAGCATTAGTTTCAGCTGCTCTTGGGGACTGCTGAAGTTCCTGTTGTTTGCAGTGGGGTCCAGTGAACAATTTCCTTGTGCTCAAGGCAGGTGTGGAGAGTGCTGTCCCTCAGTGAGTGAAGAGGCATCCAGTTAATACTAAACTCTTTGCCTTTTTGATGGCTTTATTCTCAGCCTCTTGTGTTGTGCCCTTCTCACATTCTGCAAGGAAGTGTTCCACTGAAGGGGATGGATGACCTTACACCCTGTGTTCTGCTAAACACAAAGTATGTCAAGTATGGGGAAAGAGGGGCAGAGAAGGTAAATATTCAGACAGGCACATGATGCTACCTGTGTTCCTGTCTAAAACTCACATGAAAAATTAGTTTTTCTCTTGTCATCTTTAATCTCTGATGTGATATTCAAATGCCCTCAGCGTGTTCTGACAAATCTGAGGTACCCTCTGGTACACACCAGTGCACTTGAAAACCATTTGGTTTTGAAATAAACTGTCCTGAACGTATGAGTTGGTGGCATTTCTCAGGTGTCTGATACCAGGTTGTCATCTTTCAATTATTTCTCCCTGCCCTGTCTTTGTTCCTTCAAAGTATTGTCTGTAGGTGGCCCAAATCTGTTTCCAGTATGTCTACACAACTCAGTGATTTTTCAGATGCACTTGTGTCCTTGAAGAATGTGAGTGATTTCAGTGAAACAACAAAGGACCACAAGCATGAAAGTTTACAAAATTGTAATGGTTGTGGTTTTATATGTGCATATTGAAGTGCATTTCCTGCCAGGGAAAGTTCTTGTCACACAGGTTTTTAGCAGTGCAAGTTAAGCGTTCCTGCACTTAATTTGCCTTTTATGTTCACTTTAAGATTGCACGATGGAAGTCACGTTTTCTCAAGGAAAGCTGCGTGTCTTGGATCAGTACCATTGAAGATACCTTCTGATTACAACACCCGAAGCAGGGACCTGTAACGAATTTGTCAGAAGAAACACGCAATGGATCACAAGGAAAGCTGCCCAAGCGTTAGCATTCCCAGCTCTGATGAGCACAGGGAGAAGAAGAAAAGATTTACTGTAAGTATGTAAGAGTGTAAGCACTGTGGGCAAATCCAGAGGCTGTTGGTGCCTAGAAGTGCTGCTTGCTTTTTTCCCCACTACTGACTTGATATTATTTTCAATAGGTTTGTGGAAATGTTTCTTTGCTCTTGTGAGTACTGGCCATAGTCCAGAGTGAGAATTTGTGAATATTTTACAGTGTTCACCTGTGTTGCTTTCTGCAAAAAGAACTTTACTTTACAGGTTTCTGGTATTTTTACCCCCAAATAGCAGCATTTCTCATATAAAATACCTAAGTGTCCAAATGCAGGGAAAACATTTTGGTACCACTTTTGGCATTCTACGTGATTTTTTTATGACAGTGTGTATCTTGTAAAGGAGTAAAGTGTGGATTTGTTTTTTCCAGAACAATGTAATTTTTCATAAATATCCTACTATACTATTGTAATTTTTTGTCTGAAATATAAAAAGTATAAACCATCAGATTTTTTCAAAACCTTTTTCCTGTCTTCCTTCCTGTTTTCTGATTCTAATGCCTATGAGTTTTTTCCTATCCTGTTCCCATTTCCACTCCTTGTCATTCCATTCCCTCTTCCTTTCTTTGCCTCCGAGTTTGACTTTCTGGTTGTGAAGTCTTTCCATTGTGTGAAAAACTCTTTACATTGCGTACTGAAAACTAAAGTGGTGTGGTATGGATTTTTGTTTTGCTTACATATAACCCTAAATGACAACGTCATAACACTTTCTTTAAAAAGCTCAGCTATTTCATTCCTCTTGTGCAACTTCCTCTAAGGTTTGTTTTTCTTTTTCACTGAGTGAATTAGTGAATTAGTGAATTAGTGACTCTTCAGATGTGGAATGCAAACACCCTTAGACTGAGTTGCTGTCTGAAGAATACAACAAAACAGAGGTTTACTATGAGTTATGATTCTTCAAATGTATCAAGATGTAATTTGGAGAAGGATTGTGCTGGTAAAGGGAGCAAAGAAAAGAGAACTTTACTAATACTTTGAAGTGCTGTGTGCATGTGAAACTCAAGTGAGCAGTCTAAATTTGAGCAAAACAAGTTTGTTTCTTTGCCTTAGTGCTGGCAGTTCTGCTGTTAGAAAAGGCCAGTGTGGTATATTTTGATATGTAACTAGTGTTGTGATTGCCAGACAGCTTACCTAAAGATCTGTGAGACAACCTGAGCAAAGTAAAGGCATTTTGTTTGGCTGCACGAGGAAGAGTAGGAAACTTCAGAAACTGGGGGGTGAGGGAAGAGGGGAGCAGATATCCAACCCAGCTTACACGGTGCAGAGCTACACTTCGTCTTGCTGGCTTCTGCTTTCTCCATCAGGGAGCAATTAGCAGCTTGACAAGAACTGCTTTTCACAACCAGGCTTTCGAGCACTATCACATGTATTTTAGGATTTGAAAACAGAAGTGAGGGTCATACTAAACTTCATGTGTCAGTGCTTTTGCTGTGTCTGCCCTTTTGTAGCTGTGTTGTGATGCCTGGATTCCATCAGTGCTTTGTCAGGGGGAGAGAGAGAGGTGTGGGGAGAAACAGTTCTCAATAAGTTTGTGGGAGGTATAACTGGCTCTTTTTGATGGCCATACCAATGCCATTTCCACGAAGAGCAGTAAGAACCTCGGGGTGAAAGGAAAGGTTAAAGAGCTAAAGGCTAGGACAGACTTCAGGTGACTGTAATCTTCATCTTACTGTTGCCTACAGTATGTATCACTACTGCTTCTGAGACTGTTCTAGAATAATCTTACTGCTCTGAATAGAAACTATGAATTCCAGCTCAAATCTTACAGTATCTCACTCAGTGCTGGCATGGAAACAAGACAAGTGTGTGCAACTTAGTTTTTGCTAGCTCTTCTTTTTCTTCTCACACTTGCTCTGATAAAGCATTTTTTTAAAAAAATCATATCTCTTTGCAGTCCTCATTCTGATGATTAAATCTAGCTTTTTAGTTTTGCCTTTGGAAGTGAAGTCTTCATTTATCCTGAGCATTTCCATGACCTTTTATTGAATATTTGATTTGATTTTGTTAAATGCTGCAGACTTTTGATATACATACCCGCAATATTTTTTTTCTTGACAAAGGTTTGAATTTTCAAGTGTTCTGGTAGGGGAACTTTTTTGCTTCCACTTCATTCATGGTAACCAGCCTCTGTGCATATCCACACTAGTTCACTGTCCTGCATTTTTCTGAAGATTCAACATTCACTTTCTTTATAAGGAGAGCAAAATATGTGCTTGTTTTGGACCATATCTAGGCTATATTAATTGCTGTTCTGTCCTTGCTGCATAGTGGGTCATTCTCTTGCCTGTTTTGACAAATAGCTTTGTTTTGGATTTCTCACTTTTATCCCTATGCTATTTGATGTCTGAGGCCTAATCAAGACATCAGATTTTCACTATTTTCATCTCCCTTCACACCCCCATCATATACAGGCTTATTAAGAAATCTCTTTCAAGGTTTCTGTTTGACTAATTAAATCTGGAAACTTCATCTCAGACCCATAACGTATATGATTAATCCCCAGCCTTGTGGAAATTGCAGTCTTTTTTTTTTTAATTTTTTTACTTGTTGATACTTAATAAATAGCTTCCTCACTTTCTGTGTTCTCTTGAAATGGGAAAACAGCCTACTTTTTCATATCTCTGTTTAGTCAAAATTTAATCTTTAATCCAGGAGCATGAGCTGCCATGACAGAGTTGAAGCCTTTTAATTTCAGTGATTTTTTTTGTGAAGAAATTTATCACATCCAGAAATACCTGGCCACTGTCCTGTCTGGGTCTGGAAGATAGTTTATGGTGATGTTTTCAGGAATTCTGCTTCTTCCTTTTTCCTTTCTTAGAGCTTTGTGTTGTTATTTATCCATATATTACAAGTTGGGAATGCATCTTATCTATGTTTTAGCAGTTTTCTAGGACTAAATTTAGATTAGGAATAATTAGATTTGAAAAGGTTATTATCTAAGTAAGGCTAGATTCCTCCCCCCACCTTTCTAGAAGCAGACATTGCACATCTCTTTAATCATTACATAGGTGTAGCTGAGAGTAGTAATACAGCCCAAAGACATGCTGCGTTTTTAGGTTTTACCAGATTCTTTCTGGCTATCATGTGTGCTCTTATCCCTCAGTGCTTCAGATAACTTGCAGCTTTCCCTTTGTCAGGTGTGCAAGAGCTTTGGTGGTGGTGTGAACTGGATGACTTCCTGTGGAGGTTTTTTGTGCTCCCTTGTGTGAAAAATGGTGATGGTGGTGTTGTTCTACTGCTACTCTGAGAACAAAACTGTTTCAATGTTGCGGTTGCCATGGAGGTGGATATCATCTCCTACCCTAACTTGTGCTTGCCCGTGCGCTTTGCAATCTGTGTATTCTGCCTGGATAATTTAAGGAATCCACGGCCCGCTGCTTAAGCGTGTTGGCACTGATCTGCTGTGCAGTCAGGGGAGTGAAGGTGTGTTCTTGAACATCACTTCCAGGGCTTGATTGCTGTATAAGGTACCCAGTTGAGGAGGACAGTGCTTAAGTCTCCACAGCTGAAGCTTTCAGGGTTTACAGTGGAGGGAGGCTCTAGAAGTGTGTAGGTAGGTTTTACATTAAAGCTTGTTTAGCACTGTAAGGGAAGGCTTTGTCTTAGGAAGAATTTGCCTTAGAAGGGTCTCATCAACATTCTGCTGGGTGCTTCTGTCCAGCTTCCTGTGTTCCCCAGGGACTTGGACTGAGAACAGCTTCTTTGAGCAGTTAACATAGCATGAATGCAGATCTCAGGCTGAAGAGCTGATGGTGGTGGCTGCCACTTCCACTGTGAGGGTTAAAGGAGAGAGCTGAGAAGCTGTTGCAGGGCAAAAGGGAGACTGAGGCATTGGTCCAGTTTCCTACACTGCGAATTAGCAGCCTTCTGCACTAGTTTCCTTTCTGTGCCAATCCTTTCCACTGGAGGAATAGCTGGGCACTTCCTAGAACAAGAAGGCAGAAAAGCAAGGACAACTAATTGCCTAAGAGATGAGAGAATCCTGCTGGACATCCAGCAGTCAACCAGATTTATGAATTGACAAGCTGTCTAGTTACTGAAGTCTTCTCACATGAGATTTGAATGGTCAGAACCGTGTAGCAGGTTCCAACTATACCTCCCTTCACCACAGTGCTGTATATTAAGCTATCTGTGCTGTATTTCAGCCACAGCATCATTTTTTTTTCTTCCCTGAACAATTGTCATCTACCAGGATCCTACTATATTCAAGGTGTTGGAAGGAACAGTTATCTTTGTTATCTAATTGCCTTCCGTATGTACTCTGTGTTTTGATGAAGGCAATCTTCAGTGTTGTTTTACTTCTTTAATGTTAGTCTTATTATGGATTATCAAGTTGTTATCAAATTTCTTAGTAAATTTTCATAGACTACTATCTGATGGCCAGGTGTTCTTGTTGGATATGACCTAATTTACAAAACTCCATTAAATCAACTTTGACGTTAGCTTTTGCTTACTTGATGTTTAAAAAAATTCCTGTCAAGTACCACATTCTTTTAATTGTTCTTTTAATCCTTTCTGCTGATGTCTGTGTGACTTAGCTGTAAGAAATACATAGCTCAACGAACACATTTACACAGTACTTGTAACAACTTATTTCCACCACAGGATTAAACCTTGGAGGTTTTACTGAATTTTGTGGGCATTAACTTTATGTTTGCTTCTACAGGTTTACAAGGTGCTGGTCTCTGTTGGCAGAAATGAGTGGTTTGTCTTAAGACGGTATGCAGAGTTTGATAAACTCTACAATACGGTAAGCAACAGGCACGCTATGAAATCATGCCAGAATAGCAGAGTAACGCCTGTTTGCAGTATTATGGTTTGAGTTAATCCCCTCTTGAGGAGTTTGAGTCAATAACTGTAGGACCCCTGATTAAAGATAATGATGGAATGGGTTTTTTAAGCTTTGGTTTGTTTGAATTTCAAACTCAAAATCCACTTATTTGTCACTTTTTCTCGTGTTGCTTGGGATCATAGCATAATGAGAAACTTCCAATTTAGTGGTTGTCAAAACATCTGAAATGTGCATTTGTTCATGATAAAAACCCCACAAAACATCTAGATAGATAAGTTTCTCCTAAAATAAGCATTTTACTTTGAAGTACTGAAAGCCATGAACAAGTCCTTGTTTCTTAATATAAATTTTCTATTAAGTCAATTATGGCAATTCATACCTGCAGTTTCATATCAGGTTTGTTTTGTGGTCAGTGCCCCACATAAAATAGGCCTTTTCAGCAACCAAATATGGATTTCTTGGGTTCATTGCTAGAAGAGGATTTTGCTCCTTTTAGAGAGTGGGCAAGAAGGGCAAATACTTGCTCAGATATGCAGTCTGTGTCCTGTGTCCATACTTGCCTCCAGTTCTTCATCCCACAATTTTTGCTTTAACAAAAGAGGAAACAATTACCCTGTGATCCCCATAAGAAAATATTACCAGCTGCTTATCTGTGCCTCCATTTCCTTTCCATTGCCTCTATGAGAAGTAGTCAGATTTTTCTCCCTTCTACCTCACTGTACGTGGACTTGCACATGGCAGTGGTCTCCAAATGCAGGCTGTGAGCTTGGAGCTGTTTTACAGCGTCTGAGCCCCTGGATACCCTATCCCATGTTTTGCCTGCATCTTTCAGGGATGTAGGCTTGGAAGGAAATGAAGTATCCCCTTTTCGGTACCTGCAGAGGGAGTGTTGGTGATCCCGTTCCTTTGCCACGTTCCTTTGCCATTCAGATGGCTCTGCTGAAGTTTGTTCAGCACTGGTGTCTCAGCGTGGGCAGAGAATGAGGTCCTGGGAAAGCATAACCAGGAGGGCATTTAGATCAGTTTCTATTCAATGTAATTCATATAGTACAGAAAAACTTGTGCTGCTAACTGGAAGAGATACTGTTGTTGCTAAGGAGAGAAGAATTGCCAGCTACTCTGTTACAAATGTTATGATGAGAGTAAGATTGCTTCTGCAACACTTGAAGTACATGTAATCAAGGCTTAACTTATGTCAAGATTTGGGGTTTTATAGTATATAATTCAATGTTGGTTTATGCTATCTTCTGGTCAGTTTATCAAGTGTAGAATATAATCAAATTATCAAATGCAGGATCACAAAACAGGCTGTTCATCTGTTTGCAGTTTTGACTTAAGGGTGGACCACATATGGTTTCTAAAGTTTTAAGAATGCCACTTGGACAAAACCCAGAGGCCTGTATCCCCAGCCCACTCTAAACTTCATGCTTACAGCCCTATGCAAGCAAGCAAGAACAAAACAAACCCAAAAGATATAAAGAATTGATGCAGGAAGAGAGAAGAGAGGACAGTAAAAACAATACTGAAATTCTAGTCTATGTTTTTTAACCTGGGGCAAGTGGAAAATCATTTTAGTACTATTGCTGGAGTAGTCCATAAGACGAAGATGAGATTGCCTTTGAATTTAAAAAGCTATGTCTGGTGCAAACAAGCTGAGTACAGATTGTTCTGGGTTTGTTTTTCCCCCAAGTATACAAGTAGAGAAGTTGACAGAGCGGAGCAGAATCACTGATAATCAGGTGTTTAAACTGTTCATCAGAAAACAAACAAAGTGCAATTATTTCTAGGTACTTCGATGTCTAAGCACAAATCACTTGTATGTGTTTTGTTTTCAGCTAAAGAAGCAATTTCCCACCATGAACTTGAAGATTCCAGCTAAAAGAATATTTGGAGATAATTTTGATCCTGGTAAGTTATCATCTTGTTATTCATTTTGTCAGTTTCTTTATATGAAAATTGATCCATTCCAGCCTACAAGCAGCTATATTAGATGAGTTTTACACCAGTCCTCAAAACAGTGACTAAACTGAAGTTTAGTCATGCTTCAGTCGAGCAGGAACTAGCGTAGGTAGGTATTCTATGGTGTGATAGTTAACAAAGTATTGCTTAGTGGCCTAGTGCCTCTCTTGCACTGAAGGCTCCAGCTCTTCCCAACCCTCCCATATTCAGGATTGTGAGAGTTTATGAACTGTCAGGTGTAACCTCTCTCCTGTAAGTGCTAAAGCCAAACCCCTGACTCTTCTAAGCGTATGCCTAGTTAGTGTTAAATTTCCTTTGTGCAACTTCCCCCACCACCTCTGAAAAATGGAATAATCAAAGGATTTATCTTCGAGGACTTTTGAACTCTCTGTATCTAAATGTGCTGCTTTGTACAGTTTAGATGAAAACTAATCTCTTCTGTAAAAGGAACAAAAACAGGAAGCCTGTCTGATGTGAACATGTTGTGATCCAGTTACCACTGATAAGTCCCAATTTAGTTTGCTCTGTACACAGCAAAATACAAATGAAGAAGTTACTTGTGAAATGCATTGAATTAACCTAGGTGGCACCACGGATGAATAAACAAAAAGGCAAATGGGAAGGCCAGGCCGTTGCTCTGTGTATTTGTATCCTTCATTCAGTCTGTTTTTACTTAAGGGTTCTCCTGAAGGTCATTGGAACCCTCCCCTGGCTTGCTGATGTGATCAGACTGTGTGTGTAGTTTCACCTCCTCCTGCACCTCTTTTAATCATTTCATTTTCTCCTTTGCTGAGGAACAAATGGGTCCAAAGCTGTTTAACTCTTAGGATGTATAGTTTTGGGGTTTTTAAAGTTCTTACAAACAAATCTAATTTTTGGCAGTTACAGTTAATCGTCTGGATCCTGATGTCAAATTCCTTTTTAATGTTTATTAAAATAATCAAATACAAGTATCCAAGCTCTGATATTCTCTTCTGATTAAGATATAAATGATTGCTAAAAGTTCTGAGTGTATTGTGTCTACACATCTGCTGAAGACCAGATAATGTCTTGGAGTCAAATTTAGGAAACTGGAGTTTTAATGAGGAAAAAAAGCCTCAACTAAAACTTTATTAAAATTATATATGTAAAACAAAGTCCTCAGACTTGTTTTAAATTTCTGTGAGCTATGCTGAAATCCTTGAAGCATGAGAAACTAAATAGTTCTCAAGATGTGTCCTGCTGGGAGGTAGGGTGGAGTTGGAGCCACGGTGCTCATGTAAATTATTCTTTATCTTAACACTGATTTATTGAAGCTTTGATGTAATGTTTCTGCTGGCTTCTGAAACAAGACACATATTTTACAAATACTGAAAAGGTATTTTACTTCTGTAATCCATCCATGGGTATGCAGCTTTGTGCCTGTTGCACTGGAATGCAGCAGAGTGAAACCTTTATATCCCTTCTCCCAAAATCTACCAAAAATACTGTCTTAGGATACATTGTTGTTTAAGGGCTCTGTTTTTATTGACACTTAGGTTATTTCAAAATTAATCTTGTTTTAACTTGAACAAATGGGACAGAGGAGAACCGCTGAAACCAGTCAGAATACAGAAATTGAAAATTTACGGGTGTTTTATCTTTACCAGGATGTAGGCTTAGAGTGACTGATGACACTGTGCACCTGCCACACTGAAACTGCTGATGTTGGTGACTCACATAGCATCTGTATGCAAATTTACCTTCCTGTTTGTTGTCAGTAATTTGGGATTATTAAATACCCTAGCAAGGGTTTAGGATTATATCCGTGAAACACTATGAACATTTTTCCTTAATATTTGAAACACATCTTTTGATTAAAAGTTAATTTAAAATTTTAATAACCGTCAGTAATCTGTATGTGGCAGTCATTGGAATGCTTTAAAAGTTAATACACAAGTTAAATATTCTTTGTCCCTACAAATTATTGTTGACATGAGTAAGGAAAGACAAGATTATTCTGTTTTACACTTTATTTCATGATAGAACTCTCCATTCCAAATCCTTTGTGTATCTTTCCATATTGCTACAAAACAGTTACGTGTCTTAAGCTTTAGATGAAGGTGGGGATTCTGAGGATTTTTTTTTTTTAAATGTTAGAGATGATGTCCAAAACTTAAAGGAAGATACTTTATTTAATTATCTTGGATGGCTATATCTGAGTGCCTGCTGGCAGGATGAATTGTGCAACTTTCCCACTGCCACACATGCATTATGGAAACATGCTGTTTGGTGGGACTGCTCATGTAAAAACTTGACTTGTGCAACTGATGTCAGGTTTTGCCTGTGGGTCGTTGGTTTTTTTTGGTTTTATGGAATCAGGTCTGGAAGGGCTCACCCATGCAAGGAAGGCAGCACAGGGGAGCCCACTGTGGTTACACACTGTTCTTGAAGCACTTTACTGCATTTTTAATCCACCTGGCTTTCTACATTTTCAAGAAGTGTTACGGAGAAACTGAAATTTGTTCTCTCACCTCAGCTGAATGGTTTAAGCTTTCAGTTTTAATACATAGAACCAACCCATTCTGAACCAGTCATGGAACTAGTTTCTTTTATAACTGCTGTTTAAGTCCTAAAAAATCTAAATAAGAAAATAAGTCTTTCTCACAAGCTGACTGATGATTTTAATAAATCTGTTTTTTTCAGATTTTATTAAGCAGAGAAGAGCAGGACTGAATGAATTCATTCAAAATTTAGTTAGACAGCCAGAACTATGCAACCAGTAAGTAGTTTCCTTTCTGTTTTTTAAGGACTGTTGAAAAGACATGTTAAATACAAAATTGCAAATTAAGTATTTAACCAGAAAACATATTTTACCTGTTCAGAGCTCTTCAGTACGAAAAATAAACTTTAATATGACCATTTGTTCAGGAAAAATCTACAGACTGAACAGTGTAAAAATGTTGGTTTTTTTTCTGAAAACAGATCTACAAATCAACTTGCAGGCAATTAACTGATTTAATTCAAGGGGTGCAGATTCTCTAAACTCTGTTGCTGTAGGGCAGTGTTTGTTTTGCCGATGGCTGTGCTGTTTGAGGTCTCTGCTGTCACTTGGTACTGCCTTGGTGGCAGTAAGTCACTGCCTGCATCCTTTTTGTTAGAGCAGTTCGCGTGTGAACTCCGGAACTTGTGTTAAACACGTTAACCAAGTAGCTTAATTAGCTCACTGAGATGGATGACCAAGATGATCTGCCTAAAGCAAATGAATAAGCTTTGCGCCTGAACTGTTCCGGCAGAAGAACCGCTGGTGCGTTCCCCACCATCAGTGGGACGGTGGTGGATGTGGGATAACGGCGGGAGAGAGTTGGCTCCAGTTAAATCTGGAGGACAGCTCTTTGTGTGTGAACTAACTGGGGACAAACTGCCTTCTTTCAGTTGAAATGTATAATCAGTTTAAGCTAAGTCCATGCAGCTTTCCATGTTGCTTGAACAAGTAAAATGGTAAATCTCTATGCTTGGCTTTAGTGTTAATTAAATGGGGTTTTATGCATATGCTTTGTTTAATTAGCCAAACTGTACAGCCTGTGAAATTGCCCATTTCCCACAGGAAGAAAATAACTTACAGAATATTGCTGCAGTTTGTAGTGTGCAGTCAGATTTTCTTTCTTCACAACAAATGAACTATTTAATGTTCTGTTAACCTGAAATATGTGCTTCCTTCCTTTTTTTTTTTTTTTTTTCTGAAAAAAAAGGGCCGTTTTATGTATACTTCCATATCATAAGTGGAAAAAAAATAATAAAGTCTTTATGATTGGATACTTTTCCATCAGAACAAATACTATGAGGTTTGTGTTCGTAGTACTGTTCTTTGGGAAGTAATAGAAAGCACTTTAATATAACAGATTACTGAAAGTTAATCTGATTTGTTACATCAGGAAGGGATAGTGGTTTATTTAAGCACGATCTCCTCCCTATTCGCTTGTCAGTATGTCCAAGTATCAAGTATTTTTGTCTCAAAGCAATACTGTAGTTGTTCTCCAGAGGTAAAATGGTACCTTTTTCTGTGCACAGCACAGAATGCTGTGCTTAAAAAAAAGGACTTCAAACCTCAAATCCACCTGCCTTCTTAAATGTTTGTGACGGTTTTGAAATTGTTTTGTGGTCAAATGCATCCGTATCTGAATCTGTGTTCTTTACAATTGCTCTTAGCTTGTCTGATCCATTAAAACTGACTTAAACCAGTATTAAGACATAGGTCCAATTGTGTGGTACTGTTGAAAGTGTGTATAAGCTTATTAAGCATAGTTCTACAATAAAAACAAAATAGAGACCTCAATTTGTCTTGTGCTGTACTCCCAGCCCTTAAAGAAACGGTGATGTGGGAGGAAAAGCAAGCCTCTAATTGACAATTTAGTGTGAAGGCGTTTAATGTTATAGTAATTTGTGTTGTTTCTCTCTTACTGTGAGGTACTTTGTTTTTCTGGAGTTAGCTTTGGTTTTATTTTATACAGTGCTCCATTACAACAAATCATAAAACTGTGTAATCTGTCACCTTTTTGGTGTGCTGATGAATGTTGTTAGTGAAGAAATACCAAATATTTGATCTTGGTGGTTTGGGGATTTTTTTGTAAAATTTGCTAGGAACTATTCAAGGAATATGTGGTGACTGTCTTCACAGATAGTCCACAATCTTGTTTTCTTGGACAGTTTTATTTTAATGTGTGAATTAAATTTGATATTGGGTAAAATAACTTAAAGTTAGTGTTGTACAAGGAATATGTAGTGGATTATGCATTCTCACAGAGCTGTTAGGAAGTCCACCTTCCACTACATCTTTTAAGCATTAAAACCAGAATGTCATATATTTTAAGTCCTGTATAGAAATACTGTTTCACTAAAAGCTTAAGGATGGTTCAAGATGATGTTCTTATTTCTGGATGGGAAGGCACTCGAACATCTGAAATGAAAAGCACAAATGTCAGATTCAGTATGTCCAAGATAGCAGTATTTACATTAATCTCTGAAACAGCACTGTGTTCTCATTTGTCTTGAGTGGACATTGTTCTTGGATCTGGTGTGTTTCTTGAATATTGTATCAAAGCCAAACCTTTTTGCTCAATAAAAAAACCAAGAAAAACCTAAAGTGTGTTAGAATGACTAGAGACCCTGTGTATGTTAGAGGTGGACACCCCGTGACTGTTGGCAAGGATTTTCCTGCAGTCACTGTCCGTTGGAATACAGGGTGAGATTACTGGCTTAGTCCAGGCCAGGAATCAAATTAGATTCAAGCTGCATTTCCTCAGCTAACTGTATGTGATAGACAACACTCTCATAGACAGAATGCAGATGTTCCAAGAAAAGATGGCAGAAGGGATCGAGATCTGATGATGTGTCGTCCTTGCTGACTGATGTCCTTAATGGGAGCTGGGAGTTTGTTCCCTGTGAGCACTTAGAGGCTCCCTAAATCACTGCACAGCTACTGAAAGTGGGCTGCTCGCCCCCTCGAATGTAGGTCTTCACTGAAATATTAATGCATTTAATTGTCTATCAGAACATCTCCAAATAAAACCTGTTTGAATCCAACTGCAGAATAGAAGATGCATTAAAGATGTAATGTAGTTATTTTTAAGTAGTGCAAAGTAGCTCCTTAATGAGAATGGGAACATTTGCATAACACTTGGAAGAAATCAAGAATGACAATGCCCTGCAACCAGTGGGGAAATGAGTTACCAGTTCTGTAAGTGAGAGGACGGGGTTCTGCCCTTGTTCCCTAAAAGAAAATCAAATAATGAAGTGTGTGGAGAAGAGGGAGGAGCTGGGCATCATTATTTAAATAAAGTGTGCCTTAAACGTTAAGTTTCTGTCACTAGCTATTAATTTTACCATTTTGCTTCAAATTTGTGTTACTTTTTGGGCTTGTCCGTATTTCCTTGTGTCCAAAATTTTGTGTGGTAACATATTGTTTTTGCAGGAAAATTAATGCAGAAGTATTACAGAAAAAATCGTATTTAAGCAGAACTTGACATCCCTTTGTGTATTTCAGAGATAATCCATAAAATAAACGTAGTCAATCATAAAAATCTAGAAAAAAACCACTTTTGCTGGTAATATATATACATTGTATATTGAGCCTCCCTTTTTAATGGTTTTCTCGATCCTTTTAATTGCATAGGTGAGGTTATTTTAGGAATAGTTTCCATGTATTTTAAAATACCTTGAGTTAATACATGTGAACTAATGTAGCATAGAAGTCCTATCAATCTGTATAGCATTTTGCATAACATGCTGCAATTCTGGCTAAGAAATTGGTACATTAAACTTCTTATTTTTAATCACTGGTCCTTTGTGGTGCTTTTAGAATTGCCAGTGTGAACAGGGTAACATTGCACAGTTACAACTCTGGCTGCCATGGATTGTGAAGACTGTGGAGTACCCTGGAACTGGAAAGCAGCCTTTTCATGTGAATTGATATTTTTTTTAATTTATTTTTTGCTGCCGTGATTTCAGTCATGGACAAAGTTACCATAGTAACTATTTGAGATGTATTGCAACATGCTCTATTTAATCAGCCAGTTGTCCAGATTAATGCTGAAAGGTAATGAAGGTCTGGTTCTGTTGTTCTGTCTAGTGAAAAGCATGAACCATACCTCTTTGTTCTTGATATTATGATATCCAAAGATTCTGAAACTTAAATTGTTTAATCTTGACCCAGTATTGCTACAATATCCAACCAACAGTGATTTTTGTCTTCCTGGACCTCAGGATATAAGACAAGACTCTGAAATAGATCAGAATTTGGAGTTCATATAAGATGGGAATAATTAAATTGAAATAATGGTGGGAAATTGTGTGAACATTCTTGTTGCTGTACTTTAAACATGAAAGGCTGAAGAGAAATGAAACAGGTTTAAAATAGGGCATAGGAATACAAAATGTAAACAGTGGAGAATGGGAGCCTGAGATAGCACAGGACATGAGGCTGATATGAAATACAGGAGCTGGAGAGGTGTCAGAAACAGCTCATCTCTCACTTCTGATCCTCACTGTACAGAAGTGTGGAGGGTGAAATGGATTGAAAACAGCAAAGCAAGTGTATCTGTTTCTTATGAAAATGCACCCTATTTTATATATACTAGGGACAGGATAAAAGAGCAGCTCTGTAGTGAATGCTTTTTTTGTACTGAACGGCTCATGAGGAGTTTCCTGTCAGTGACTGCCCCAAGTCCTTCCCAAAGAGTTTTATCTCTGAAATTTAGGTAAGATTACTTGCTTGATAAGAAGGTTTCCTTTTAGTGAACTGAAGGAACTTCAAAGATTCAAGTCATCTCTTCAAGTGGTATTTAGGCTATCCATGATATGCATTTGTTCAGGAATTAATTTTGCCTCAGTTGTATTACGTGGTTAAGAAGGGCATGGCATACTTTTGAACTGTTGGGTAAGCCTTGCTTCCTAGGAGTGGGTTCTCGGAATTCTCTTACTCTCCCACCTTTCTCTCAGTCCTCATCCCCCAGCCCCACCAAGACAGAGCTAGAAACTGGTGCTGAAGATAAAATGCATCTCCTTAGGCACTGTGGAAAGCCTGTAGGTTCCTGAAACGTTTGTGTCCTGCAGCTGATGGGAAGGATTCCTTAATACTGTCTTGTCACTGGGTACCTTGTCTTGGCACTGTCAGTGCCCAGCCAGAATGCATTCTGGATGCAAAATCACCATCTTCCACTTTAAATTGGATGGGGACAGGAACATTACTGCCATGTAGCTCTTGGGACATACATCTTTTTTTTTTTGGGATACAGATGATGTGTTTCATTCTGTATTGTACTGGACTTGGTATTTAATTAATTTTAGAAAACTCAACAGAATTCTAAACTTTGAAGTTTTTTGAAAGAAAGTTGGTTTCCTGGTAGTTGCTAGCCAGTTAAAACTCATGCTTTCTTCTGATAATTACCTTTTAATGCAGTTCTGCTGAGTGTTTCATT
Source organism: Myiozetetes cayanensis (assembly GCF_022539395.1). Lineage (NCBI taxonomy): Eukaryota > Metazoa > Chordata > Aves > Passeriformes > Tyrannidae > Myiozetetes > Myiozetetes cayanensis. The sequence goes on along the minus strand of NW_026086604.1, from coordinate 33,367,454 downwards.
ATGAAGTCTTCACATACACATACTTTAACATGTCAGGTTTTTGCAAGTGAAAAATTCTGTGTGCTGTATGTAGCACACTCAGCAGTTGAATTATGTTGCTATAAAAGCTTTCCTTGTACCGTCCTTAAATACAAAATATATATTTATATATAAATATAAACCCTTGTGATTAGTGACTTCTCTGTACACTGCTGTTTAACCCTGTGCTCTGAGGTTGTGGCTGAAAGTCATGTAGATTATTGGTGTCCTAATGAAGTTAACTGTGTTTCTAGTCCAGATGTCAGAGCGTTTCTTCAAATGGATAACCCGAAACACCAGTCAGATCCATCTGAAGACGAAGATGAAAGGAGCAGTCGGAAGGTAATAAAACAGAAAAGTCTTCTAAATTTTGGCTACTTAAGAGCAATCTTAGGTATATTATTTTCTGAAAATTACTGGTAGGTTTTGCAATAAATGCCTTCCCTGCTTTTCTAAACGATTCAGCTCCACTGTGGGCTGTAAACTGTTTTTCTATCAGATGTGAATTGCAGAGGGGTAAAAGTGATTGCTGGCTTTGTCTTGCTGCTTCTCCCCCACTTGCTGTATGGGTTAAAGAAACACAACTTTAGTTACAGCTTAGCTGTCATAGTTTTTTCAATCTCTTCAAAGACTCTTGCTAAAACCATCTGGCAAGGAGCAGGGGAGATTGAATGTTTAATTGTCTTTTTGTTTGCTTGTGCGTTCTTCTTTTTTACAGAAGGGGAGAAATAGAATTCTCTCTGGGGAAAAAATGCAGTCTTTCTAAAAGTCACTCAGGAGCAAGGATGGATTTGATTTCAGTTCACATGTAACACTGTGTGAGGTCTGAAGCTTCTTTTGTCACAAAAGCCACTATATGGCTGGGGATGGATTCTCTGAAAATTAGTTTACAGCCTCCAGAAACAGTGCTGTTTGAAAAAATGCAGTGTTTCTAGGAAGGCAGAAGTGCCATATTTAAGCTTGTTTCCTCAATGGCTTACTACTTGGCCAACAAATGTGATCTTAGTACTTCTCTTCTTATTCAGCCCCTGTTAAAGATTTAAGAGTTGTTTTGGTTTGTGTGTGATTCAGAGCAGAGTTAGTGTGTTCTAAAAGTTTGATTTCCAAAGACACTGTTATAAAATACCATTTTCCTCCTCCTTTGAAAGGTACTTTAAGTAATGTGGAATGATCTTAACTTTCAGTGGAAAATTACTTATGTGCCATGCCAGAACAAATTCAAAAATAGGAAGAGAGCTGATGCATAGTGGCCTGGACCCCATACTTTTTGGTCGAAAATTCACCTTCTCATAGTTACTGTAAATGATGAAGCCAAACAACAAGGAACAAAAGCAAGCTTTAAAAAAACCTCTTCTATACAGTAGCTTTTTTAAAACTGTCCAGTACTATTGGCTCATATTAGTGAGTAGAAGCATCCACTTCTGCTGTCAGGCCATTCTCTGCTTCTGTAGGAGTTCTGGTTTTGTGCTGCCTGCCAGCCCGGCCCCAGGTGACCTGTATTTGAGTGCAGTTTATCCTTCTCTGATAAAGTCCAGAACCACAATGAGGGTACGAATACTGCCTTTTTAAACCAAAAACAAAACGGAGAAAATTACCTAAATGACAGCAGCTTCCTCTGCTCCCTGTAACTTAACAAATTCTACCTGGGTGTGTACTAGTAGGATTCATGGCATTCCAGGAATTGAGTTATTTAACCTTTAATGTCAGGATAGAAACGGTTGGTAGTGTTTTTCTTGGGGTGGAACAAATGTTCACTTTTGTATTTTTAAAAGCACATTAATTATAATACAACAGTGTGGGTTTAAAATTATTTTATTAGTAAGATCGTGGAAAATTTGGAATACAAGGCAGAAAAAATATTCATAGAATTCACAGAAAACAATAAGTTCTGAATGGGGAAGAAGTTGTTTGTTGAAACACTCTTAAATTTTTATTTCTGATTTTGCCCTTTGTGGACACAATTATTTTATGACCTTCATCCTTAAATGGGATGTATGGAGAAATAACTTATGGCAAGGTGATGATGGCAAAATATTTCAACTTGAAGTTCCCAATGTGGATATTAGATCTCTCCAAATGTCTAATGTAACAAGTGTAGAAGTATGGATTGAGCAAATTAGTAGAATATTTTGAAATTAGTATTGGTTGAAATATAAGAATTAAAAAAAAAAAAAGGATTACAAATAAACCTCTTTGTCTCTCCCAACAGTTAAACTCTACCTCACAGAATATCAACTTGGGACCATCTGGAAATCCTCAGTAGGTTTCAATTAAATTGAATTAAAATGTAATTCAATTTACTGTAAATGTTTTATTTTTACTAAATTAGATTAAAGTTGATTTTAAAACTTGAAAAGTGAAACTGACCTTGGGAACAGTCCCACAGCTTAAGAATATGAACAGCTTCTGAAAACAAGTTTGTTTTAATGCATGGCAAAGGACCAGTTCACCTTGTTGATGCTACAAACCCCCTTACTGCAGTGGTAACTCACTTCTCAGTTTGGTGTCTTCAGTAGAGTTTGTGTTCTCAGTTCTGTGTGAATCTGCTTTCCTCATCTAGGAGATCACTGTTATTTTGGTTTTCCTTTCCTCACAGATTTGTTCTGGGCTAGCAGGAGGAAGTGCTTAATAGATTGCAGTAAGAAATTAATTTTAAGAGTACTTCCCTTCAGGGACAATAAGTGGAGAGGTGTATGGTGATGTAACTGTTGTTTTGGAATTTGAAAACATGGATAATTGTTTTGCTGACAGAATTGTATTCAGGAAAGAGTAAGGGGATCCTGGGAAAAACTGAAAGGAGTGGTGATCTAGGAAGTGGAAAAACTGAGTGAATTCATACATACACACACAGAAGAGGCAGCTGTTAGGACCTCCCTCCTCTTACTGAAATTTAAAATGAAGGAGGAATGGGTAGAGGGAAGAATGGAATAAATAAGAGGGAACAGATATCAAACTTGGTCCTTCCTTCCCTCACATAAGCTTGAGAATCCATTTGGACCTCTAGAAATAAGAAATAAGCTGCAGGAAGAGTAATGGGGAAATGGAGATTTAAGAATTGCAAGAAGCTAGACTGTGGAGAATAAAAGAACAGTCTTGCTTCTCCTTTACGTCTTAATGCTAAACTTATAAATAAACTCAAAGGATGCAACTTGAACACTTTCCCTGGAGGAAAATGGAATTGCAAAATGGAGAGGAGGTATCTCCAAGGGCAGGTCTGCAGAAGCCTGAGTGTTGGGTGGAACGAGGAAAAGGAGGGTACTAGCAGGCTGTTGCCCTCACATTGCAACTAGAATGCTCTAGTAGACTGCTGCACAGCTTGTAATTTCTGCCCAGGTGACCTGTCTCCTTCCTAAATATCTTTCAGTGCTAAACCAACAGACTTTGATTTCCTGAAAGTTATTGGGAAAGGCAGCTTTGGCAAGGTGAGCTTTTATTTCTCTGTCTTATCCTGGTGCAGGGAAACCTGGCTGGTTTCTCATGTATAGTGGCTGTCGGCTGGAGACCTGGCCAGAGGTTTTAGAAGTGGTGTCAGCCTAGGGTGGCACATAAACTGTTGTATTGGAGCCCAGTTGCTGCTGCTTTATGGCCCTGCCATTTTTTCCCCTGGTATGGCTGTTGGCTGCCTCAGTCACTTGTTGGGAGTAACAAAAGGGACTGTTTCCTTTTCTCATCAAGAGCAATAGGGATCCTCTGTTTCCCCCAGAGAGGAAGGGAGGTACCCCTGTGCTTATGCAGCAGCTGGAGTACGAATCATGTTTTTCCTCTTGTTGTCGTGGATTATTTTGTGAAACCCCTGATGCTGTGGAGCAATATGAGCAACAGCCCATTGAAAAGTGACTTAAATATTGATATTTTCATGAAGTGCCACAGAGAATCCGTCTTGAAATCTCTGCTTTTGGACAGTTTTTCATGTTGTTGTTTTTCTTTGAATTATCTTTAAAACTTGTTCCAAAAAAAAGCTGAATTTGGTTTTGATAGAGATTTAGCAGGTCATGGAAAATAAATGTTATAATTCAGTCTTTCATGATACCACTATCATGACAGATTTTTACTGAACTGTAAGCTCACTCTATTTGCAGTTATATTGTTGATTGACAATATTAGAAGCAAAGAAATTGTATGGTGAAAAAATAGCATGAACACTTTCCAGTTATGCTGAAATAATGAAATTATTACTAATAGAATGTGAACTGCAACAATCCCATTTCTTCATCTTTTTTTAAATTTCACAGGTTCTTCTTGCAAAACGAAAACTGGATGGGAAATACTATGCTGTCAAAGTGTTGCAGAAAAAAATCGTTCTCAATAGGAAAGAGGTTAAGAAAAATACCCTTTATCCACCCACCTCCATTCTTTTTTCCCTTAACTGCAAAATCATTCCTGTTTACTTATTGATCCTTTACTTCTTACAGCAAAAACATATTATGGCTGAACGTAATGTGCTTTTGAAAAATGTGAAACATCCATTTTTGGTTGGATTACATTACTCATTCCAAACAACCGAAAAGCTTTACTTTGTCCTGGATTTTGTTAATGGAGGAGAGGTATGTGGTGGGTTTGTTTGCATTTGAGTCTGTCTACTCTGCTAATTCTAGGTGGGAGGAGCAAAATGATCCTTTACAATGGGCTGTGATTTGCATTCCCCCGATTTTGAAAATCCTATTATTATTTGCTGTTGCTGCAGACTTCTGTAGCTGTATGGACTCTGTTCCTCTTATTGACAACTTTAATCTAAATTTATTCATGGTTGTCAGATACAGTGTATTCCACAGTTACTTAAATTTACCCTTGTTACAAATTAATCTTATATTGACATTTTTCACCATGTAACACTGTCTTGTCTTTGCATCTGCATTAGCTGAGATGCTTGTATTTCAGTAGGGCAAGGAAGGAAACTGACAACTGAATTTATTACATTGTGTCAGAGTTGGGACAAGATGGGCCTTTCTCTTGTCTAATTTACTGTCATCTTATTTAGACTGTATTAGCAAACTCCTCATTTGCTCTACTCTGAATTAATTCCTGGCCACAGCTTAGTTTTGGATTGTTCCGGGCAAACTAAAATTTGAATCAAGTGCTTGGAAAGCAAGGATGGCTTTTTAGTTTTTCACAAACTTCGTAGACAGAAAACAGAAAAAGTTTTCTTAAAATATCTAGAAGTTGGATTTGTAGTATAGTTTAATCTTTATGTTAGTTATTTAATCTTTGGCTAGACTTCTCTATCTGCTCAAATGGTTTGAAGTCAGTCAACTCTCTGTAGTTGAAAGAATTTGTGGAATCATCTCCCAAAGGGATCTACATCTAGGTTATTTCAGAATACAGTTTTATAAATAATTATACAAAACTTTAATAGAAGCATTAACAGAACTGAAAGATTATTTATTTGACATCAGGTTATAGTCTGTTAGGAGGTCCTCTTGCATGGTTTAGTCTTGCCAACTTCTGTTCACAGCTTAATGATTTATTCTAGTTCCTTTTGACTAGTCTTGATTTTAGGAGAATGTGTTTGAGTTACTTATCCATTTCTGAGCTACAAAAGAGAAGAGAGAAAGAGAGTAAAGCAATGACAAGTCATGCAGCAAAACCGATTTTATTTAATTCTATATTTAAAAAAAAAAAAAGTGGACAGCAAAATAAGTTACTCCTTACTGTTAAAATTACTTGTTATGAACCTGATTTTTTTTGGCTGTGTAATATTCTTATTTACTATTTGCATATTTACAGCTGTTCTTTCACTTACAAAGAGAACGTTCCTTTCCTGAGCACCGAGCCAGATTTTATGCTGCTGAAATAGCCAGTGCACTGGGCTACTTACATTCCATAAATATAGTGTACAGGTATGTGTCTGAAATGTATCCTTCTCCTGCAGAAGTTCAAAATAGGACAAATTACCAGATAAAAACCACTACATGAAATCATCTTATGGGAAACCTGAACTTGACAATTTCATCAAAGCTTGAAGCTTTCAGCTGAAAAATAAAACTCCTTGCCTCCAAAGCTCTTGTGACTGCTGCTTGGAATTAATACTTTTTTTTTTTTTTTTTTTTAAATAGGGATTTAAAACCAGAAAACATTCTCCTAGATTCACTAGTAAGTATGCAAGATTATTTTTGGTTTTCTGTGTTTGCTCACAAAATTGACACTTCTGTGTATCCACATGTTGAGCACGTTCTCTTTTTAAAACACCATTCTTTCTTAAACAGGGTCATGTTGTGTTGACAGACTTTGGACTTTGTAAAGAAGGGATTGCAACTTCTGATACCACTGCAACTTTCTGTGGGACCCCAGAAGTATGTTGACAACCTTTGTGGGGCTTTCTGTAGTAATTAATGGCTGCTGACTGTTATTAATATTTGTGTAACTGGAAGATAAAATGTTGTGGTTTGTACTGTTGGGAGATTTGCATTCTTTTAACAAGTTCTTCCATGAAACCAAACCAAAGACAAGCTTCCTGCAGATGTATTCCTTGTTCTTTTCACTAATACGCAGTAATAAATGTCTGCTGTGTACTGCCCACATTGCCATAACTCATCTCTTCCTTCCTCTGTTTTTTCAGCCCTTTCCAAACATTGTTTCCTGCCATGTCTCCTAAATGCTGGCTAGACAAAGGACAGTTAGCTTGTGTAATAGCTGCTACAGACTTGTCAGCATGAATGTACTTACCATATCCTACCACTGATTTTTAACAAGTTTACAGGGAATTAGTATCAGGGACTCCTGAGCAAGTTATTGCATATGCATGAAACTTTGAGCTTGCTGACTGAGTTATTGAACTCTGTTGTCTTTTTACTGAGAAAACTGCACTGAGAAACTTAAACTCTGTAAGTCTTGAACACATATGAGGGATTCAGTGAAATACCAACATTAATAACGTTGGTAACTTGATAGACATACTTTAAATTACAGAAAAGACCTTTGTGGGCAGTGAAGGATGAGTGAGGTGTAGTATTTAGCAGAAACATTTGAACTAAAACAAAAAAAAAGCTTTAGTAGTTGATTTCAAAGTACTTCAGCTGCTTTTCTTGTTTTTCCAGGGTCACCGATAGACGAGTTACAAACCACTCACATATATAGAAAGTTTGAGAAATGCTGATATAATTAAACTGTGATCTAATTTCAGTCTGTGCCTTTTTGGACAATGCTATCATCTATTTGTAAATTAATGTCAGAATTTAAATACTAGAGTAATAGAAATGAGCATCCTCTTGTTTTGAGAGGTTAGAAACTGTGCTGTAGATAGGGACACAGATGATGCTCAGTAATAGTAATTTTATGCTATATACTCACAAGTAATGGTCTTGTATTATGAAGTGGCTGTCCCTGTGGTGTAGGGTTAGTAAGCTCTGAGCAGATTTTGTGCAAGGCAGATTGTAACCAGTTATTGTCATTCAGTGTATGGTAGATTGGATGTTTCTGACAAATCAGGCAAGGGATACTTATTTGACAAAAATCTGTAACTCAGCAACTCGTGCCCTCATCTAGATTTACAACGAAACTGAATATAGGTCCTACAGTTTCTCATTAATGATAGATTTGAGGCAGCATGAATATCTTCTCGTTTTGTTTTTATGTACTGGATGGGGGAGCATACAGGCTTAGGATGGCAGAATAGGCATGGCTAGTCACCTGGCTTGCTGAGAGATGTTCCCTCTGCAACAGTGCAGCAACCTATTTGAAATGTAAAACAAGTTTCATAATAGAAGTGTCAAAGTAGTTTGAAAAAACAATAGTGTGTGGGAAGTATCGTTTCAGTTGGGAAAACTGTTGTTCTACTTGGTAAACGACCAGATGATGATGATGAAGTTATTTGCTAGGTTTGTTGAAGGAGATAAATACTTTGCAGTCTTGCAATTGTTACGATGAAGCAGCTTTTCCTGAAGGTGTTTACTGTGATGTGACTAAAACCTGGTTTTTATTTGTGCTGGCTTAATGCTCTGAAATCCTTCTTTTTTTTTTTTGGTTTAGTATCTTGCACCAGAAGTCATTAAAAAGCAGCCCTATGACAACACAGTAGACTGGTGGTGCCTTGGCGCAGTTCTTTATGAAATGCTTTATGGGCTGGTATGTACCTGATACGTGGAGGGTGGGAGTTGCTTTCCTCCTCTCTACCCCTTTTGTCTTAAGTAACCCTCGAGTGTTGTTAAAGATGCTAACTTTTTGCATAATATTGAAATACTCCATTTAAATGGATGAACAGATTGTCTTGTACTTAACATAGCAGATGTTTTTCCCTTTTGAATTTTGTTATCTCTTGGTGTCCAGCAGCTCACCAAAAAGCAAAATTGTAGACATTAGCTCTGATGAAGACAGTCATCATCACTTTAGTGTGAGAGCAAACTGAATCAACAGCGATAAGACCCAATAAAAAACCTAACTTAAAATTGTGTCAAGTACTTGAATAAATGAAATTTAAAGAATTTTTCTTACTTGGGTCTCTCATTTTTTTTCCTAGCTTTTGGTGCAGCATTAGAACAAAAAATCTTACCATGCTGCTTTTAGTCATATGTAATTACTCCAGTAACAATCTGTTCTTTTTGTTTTCTTGAGTTTTATCTCCTCCCATAGAACCGTAAATAGGGAAAGAGATTTGTTTTCCCACTCTCATGCTCTTTTCAGGCAAGTTCAATAGGAGCTTTGAAGTTGGATGGCATCCATGGCTATTTCTGAGTGTGAGAACATGTTAGTAGGAGAGGAGGTGTGTGGGTGGGAAGTTACCAAGTGTAAAGTTGTGGCAATGTTGATGACTGAACTACAAGTTAGCGGTGTGTAAGAAGAAATAGATTTCCCCACTGCTAACAGCTTGTGTGTCTTATAGAATCATTTACTGATCATACAACACAATTTTGCTTGTGACTTCAAATTCATGTAGAACTTATATTTTTTAGCCTCCTTTTTACTGCCGTGATGTTGCTGAGATGTACGATAATATTCTTCATAAACCCCTGGTTTTGCGCCCAGGAATCAGTCTCACAGCCTGGTCTATCCTGGAAGAGCTTTTGGAGAAAGATCGGCAAAGCAGACTTGGAGCAAGGGAAGATTTTGTAAGTGGTGTCCTGATCTGTCAAGCCCTGTGTCATTTAAAGGACCATCACCAAACTCATGTGCACAGCAGTGGATTAATAGCTGGAGTAGAGATTGCACTGCCATGTCTGTCTCTGTTTTCCCCCTTTTTATTTCCTTGTTTTGAAGAAGTTGATGTGAGAAAGTATAGGCGTCTTCAGAACTGTGTGATGAGGAATGATCTAGAAGGATGTACTCCATCCATTAACTGTGAAATCTTTGTAGTCTTTTATTTGCAATCTTAACGTTATAACCGAACATTTAGATCGTACTATTTTACTTTTTACAGAGTGGAGCAAGATGAAACAATTTAGCATAGCTGTTTGCTGCTTCATAACTAATAAACACATTGCAGAGTTGTTGAAGCAGCTGCTTCTCAGATAGTGGTATGATCTACAAAAACTAACAAAACTTTAAGGCAGGAGCAGATACCAACAGAAAACATTCTTGCTGTATGGTAGACTTCAATGTTGTTGATTTTATGGCTTAAAAGCAGAAAGTATGATCTTAAAAGGAAACCAGTTTATAGAGGCAGGCTAAAAAATTTTAATTCCTGTTTCCACCAACTACAGTTTTTATTGCAAAGTAAACTATGAATAAACAAACTGATAAAGGTCTTGCTTATGGGCATGTAGTCTGAAGCAGTAGTTACTGTGATGCACAGGATGCATTTCCAAAATATCTAAAATCTTTATTCCTTACTGCAGCTTGAAATTCAAAAGCATCCGTTTTTTGAATCCCTCAGCTGGACTGATCTTCTTCAGAAGAAGATTCCTCCACCATTTAATCCTAATGTGGTAAGTGCCTTGTGCTGGTTTAGTTTATACATGCCAAATTTTTGCTTTTGAAGGCTCACCTATTTGCAAAGAGTGTTTGTTTCCAAATAGTGAAGAATGGGATCCCTGGATCCCCCCGCTGAGTGCTGGCTGGCTTTTTGAGCAGTCACGCTTCTGAGCCATGATACTATCTTCTTTTACTTAAAACTCAGTTTGATGGATCCCATATTCTTCTGCTAGCTCCTGTCAAATTCCTGCCAATTTTTGTGGGGTCTGAAGACCGAAGAAAAAGTACAGATAATTTATCAAAGACTTCCCAAAAGACTGGTTTCCTGCTTTTTGAATAGTTTTTACATCTTAGTTGCAAATATTCTCTATCCATCCATCAGTTTAAACTGGGTCAACCTGTGTCTGCTTGTCCAAAAACTCAAGGCGAGGTGGGACCAGCAGTGGGGAAGAAATCCTTCCTACAGTCACATCAGAGGATCACTTTTTGTTGAGCCTGTGGCCATTGAAGAACCCTTAGCTGTTTTGTTGCTTCTCTCTGTGACTAAATATTACTATGTTGAGTTCTTAGGTGTTCCCTGGGAAGCTGCTTGATCTACCTTAACAGTACCATTGCTAGAATTTAGCACTTTGAAATATTATTGATGGAAAAGGGAGGAAAAGAATTCGGTGTGGTTTGGCTTTTTTTTTTTTTTTTTTAAATGGGTTTTGGGATTGTTTTTACGTTGACTGGTTTGTTGGATTTGTTGTGTTTTGGGGGTTTTTTGGAGGGTTGTTAGTGTTTGCATCTCCTTAACAATCGTTTAAGAAGGAGACATTTCTTCATATTTTCTGGGTTTATCAGGTTCGGCCCAAACTCCAGCCTAAAAGAAAAAAGCACCTCTTCAGTAGTTATATTTAGGGATGCTTCAGTGTGCTTCCTTAGATTTCCTATATTTAAATAGGAAAGAACAACATAGACTAGACAGCTTTGAGAATTAAATTTGGAATCTAAAGGACAAGGACACGTTTAAAACACCGTATTTATATGACAACTAACAGATCTTACTGTTTTCTAGGTTGGACCAGACGATATTGGGAATTTTGATGCAGTGTTCACAGAAGAAATGGTCCCATACTCAGTTTGTGTTTCATCTGATTACAGCATCATTAATGCCAGTGTTCTAGAGGCAGATGATGCATTTGTTGGATTTTCTTATGCACCACCTTCTGAAGATATGTTTTCCTAGGAAGTTAGAAGAGAATAAAGTTTTGGAAGTCTCGGGGTGAACTGAAATGTTAGGATTACGGACACATTCCAAACTAGCGTAACTAGTGCCTCGTTTTGTATGTAGGTTTGAAACCTATGAACAAACTTTCTCTGCTGTATAGGAGGAATTTGGGCATTTTGGATGGCTTTCTTTGGGATTTGAACTGTTTGTTCCTGCTGCAGAAAATACTTTTTAAAACCTTTAAAAAGCATTCTCTACGTATTTTTAAGCAAAAACACTGACTGTTCTCCTCAATCCCTTCAGGTTTACATTCAGACCTATCTAATTTGCCTGGCACAAACAGCAGCAAATTTAGTAAATTTATAAATGCTTTTGTACTTATTTACAGTGACTTTGTGCTTGAATTGTAACTATGCAAATTGTCTTTTGTATATCCTGGTTTAAAAAAGGTAAATGTTTTCCCTGTTAACAGTTTGAAACGTGTTAATTTACCTGTCAGCACTTAAATGAGGGGTTAATATAAGTTAAGGACCAAGGTTCTTAAAGGACTTCTGCGGAATGAAAACTTGGTCATGTAAAACTGGATTCTTGCTCTTGCTGAAGTACCCATTGGCTCAACTGGATTATCTGAGGTATGGGGGATTAACTCAAAGCAAGGATGGAACAAATTAACTGGATTGATCTGGTAACATTACTTATTACGTGTTCTACTTTTCTTTCCTTCCTGAGCTAAATATGTCTATATTTCAACTACATTAGAAATATTTTTGGTTAAAATTCTGCTTCTCCAAAGATATAAAAATATGCAATCACCATTACTTTAAAAGGCTATCTTGCTTTGACATTTTGGGTGTGGGTGGTGAGGGGATCATGCCAAATATTAGGGATTTTTCTCATGGATTTGTAGTTTAAAACACTAATGTGTTCCAAATTGATTGTATTTCAGCATCCATAGCTACTTGTCTTTCTGTTCCAGTTTGCACCATTTTTAAATCTTCACTTGGTATGGGGGTGGAATGTAAATTACACTGATAATTTTAAAAATGTGAAAAGCTGTTGTATTTCTCATAACATACACATGTATGGACAAACAGATAATTCTGAACAATTTCTGTTTAAGGAAATTTTTTTAAACAATGCAAAAATTGACTGCAGTTACAGTGTATAAAGGCCTATCATGGTAGTTTATTATATATATTACTTGTAAATAACAACTTATTTTTGTCTGTTACTTCAAAAATGTTCTGTGGTTTTTTGTTCATAAATACATTCAGTTAAATGCCTTGATTTGAGAGAAGATACTTATGTATCATAATAATACATAAATTGAATGAATGTTACATGAATTTCAGTATCTAAATCATCTTGTTTTTGACAAAATAAGCAGTTAAGATAACTACTCTTTATATTACATCAAGATAGATAAAAATTGAGAACCTAGGGGAAGAGAGTGTATTGAATCATAATTCTTTTGAAATAAATGTTGTGTCAACAGTGAAACATTAGGTAAGGGGAAAAGAAAACAGGCTTCCTTGCTTATCTCAAGGAGTATCTCCTATAGCATAGTCTCCTGCATAGTGGTGAAGTGGTGCTGAGCAGTTGCTGTGTGAGGTTTTGGAAGGAGTGATTGGGTTAAAGAAGTAAAAATTGACATTGGCATGGAAGGATGGAAGGAACTGTAGCACTTGTGGGAAAGGAGTGGTGACTTGGCCCTCATTTTCCATAGTTCTCTTCTGCAAGGATCAGAAGTAGCTATGTGCCTCTTCAGGACAACTAACAACTACATGAATAGTGTTCTTGGAGTTACAATCATTTGGAAGCAACAGCCTTAATGTTGCTTTTGTTTTGGGGTTTTTTGGGGTTTGGTTTGGGTTTTTTTAACATATATTTTTAACATCAGTCTCTGGACTGGAAAGCAGAAATTAATGATAGGAAAGGAAGTATCCATTCTCATACTGAATTTTTACTCTGTGTGCTCCTGAAATTATTGTGGCTACTGTAACTACCTTCCCTTTATGGCAAGGTACTGGCACCATTGTAGAGAAGTGGGAAGGAGAGGGGATACTTCAGAAATTGTTGCTGTGGGAGATAGCACTCTTTAATTTTCATCTTTTATTTCCAAGATGTGCATACCTAGCTGCCTGACTGGGTAAGGGGGTTGTTTTTTTCTCTTTTGGTCACAAATTTGGAGGTTCTTTCCTTCTTTCTTTTTCTTTTTTTTTCCCTTTAAGAAAATAGTATGGCAGTGGTAGTTGAAGTTATTTCTTGGAGAGCAGCTTAATAATTGCTTATTAAGCTTTTTAATATTGCTTATAAAGCTTTTTCCTTCAGCAGATTTTGCCTTTTTGGTGAAGTGTGAACATGTTAAATGCATTACTTGAAATACTTAAGTTCTTTGGATCAGGTCTACTAAAGGTTAACAGACTCTGTGTACAACATCAGACAGTAAAGCCTTACAGTACTTCTGCTCTTGTTCTACATGTCTTCAGCACATGAGGGTGGTTTTCAAAGTAAAACCACCTTTGGAGTGTTTGTAGCCCCTTCACCCAGGGCTGAGCTGAAAAGTGACATCTGAAGCACTTGGTAAAGCCTAGAGAGGAGACTGAACCTGCACAGGAAACCACCTTTGGTGCTCCCTTCCTTTTTGGGCATATAAGTAGTAAAGGAAGGTTAAGTTTGCCTTTTTGTGACTAATGCAGGTCTGTAGCGAAAAGGGGATTGTTCCTCCCCTTCCAGGGAGAGAACCCAAGCACCCCATGGAGGAGCAGGCCTTTCTGCTGTGGAGGTGCTGTGGAGGCCAAGGAATGGTGCTGCCAGTTGTGCCCTCCGGTCTTTTGGCCTAGGAGGGGGAAGCAAGAGAGACCACAGGAAGACGGACTGACGAAAATGCACAGTGGTTGTAAAAGTGTTAACTGAAATACAACAGAAATAGAGTTCAGAAGCAGCCTCTCAGGAGGTAAGTTTATGGGTGGCTGGCATGCTAAAACCAAGCAGTTAAATATGTGTGGTATGTACGCTTTCCATGTATGACCCTTGTGCAATGCCCTGCCGGGCCCGTGGGTGGAGGCATTAGCCATGTGCCCCCTGGGGCAGAGCCAGCCAGCCCCGATGGTGGCAGCGGGGCTCGGGCATCTGTGGGTGTGGGATGGGGCTGGGTTTGCCTTCCCTGGGGACTGGGAGTGTCCACAGGCGCTGCCCTGGGGACGTGGCCCTGCGGCGCTGAGCCCAGCGGGCTGCGGCGCCCTTCCAGCCCGCGCCGCCGCTGGCTCGGGGCTCGTTCCCGCTGGATGAGAGGCTGAGGGAGCGGCGCCAGGAGCCCGGTCCTGCGGCTGTGGAGCCCTCGCTGCCGCCTCGCACACGGCCCCGTTCGCCTCCCCGCGGGCACAGCGGCGCCTCGCAGCGAGCAGCGCCGGGGCCCGAGCCCCGCGGTGGGGAGGGCGGCCCCGGCCCCGCGGTGCCCATCGCCAGTGCCCATCGCCAGTGCCCATCACCAGTGCCCATCGCCAGTGCCCTGCTGCCGCTCCAGCAGTGCTTAGGAGGGGGCATGGGAAGCCCGGAGAATACTTTGGTGGAGGAGTCTGTGAGGTCTGTGAGGAAGGGGTGCTGACGGCAGGAGCCTGAAGCCAGATGGGAGGTGATGGGTATCCACGCCAAGTCACAAATGGGGTTAGCTGGCTGTGGGGACGCTGGTGAACACGGTCACCCTGGTAGTGGGACTAGTCAGGCTTTATTTTTTGAAGCTTAGGTGATGACTGTTCAGTGCACAGTGAGCTGGGCCCATAGCTAGTTGTGTTTGGTGTTCTGTGTTTCTAGGCCAGGGAACACAGGGTCCAGGAAAATACAGTGAATCTCTGTGTGTGTTTCTTTAATCCCTTCTTGCTGAAGATTTGTGCAGGAGTAATCCTAAGGAAAGCAGGAAAAAATAAAATCCGTATTATAAATTCTGTTGCAATTTGTGCTTATAATTTGTTACTTCAGGCACTAAACACATCCCAGCCCACAGCATACAGTTCTCAGGCCACAGGGTTTACCTTGCTGCCACACTGACATTGTGCTGGAAACCAGTTACTCCTCTCTCGGTTTGCTGATCTGTTTGTCCTCCTGAAGCCACTTCTGTGAACTCCTGCCGGGGATCTTCCATATGCTATGAGCTTTGATTCCTCATCAGCTCAGTAATCCTGTGTCCTATCCTTTACCAGGTAGCTAAACCTTACTGTTGAAGATTTGAATGGCGTTTCATACTGGTCATCTACAGAGAGGACAAAGGGCACTTTGCAGAAGAAAATCTGTAAGACAGTAAAACAGATGCATATATACAAAATGCTGTATTTTGGCCTTAGTAATTCTTCTGAATTTTGCAAAACAGTGCTTCATGGTATGGGACTCTACGCTTTAAAAAAAAAAAAAAAAGCAGATACGTGGGTAATACACAATGAAAACAGCACTGAAGATCATGGTCAGCCTCCAAAACAGTTTTGTAATTGCAAAAGTTTTGTCTATGGGAATCAAAATTGATCTTCTGTGTACATGGATGGAAATAAGTGCTTGTGAGATCAGCATCTTAAGTGGGTGCTACAGGAGGTAACAGCAGAGTAGGAGAGATTTTAAAGAAGAGATGTTTCCCAGTTTCACACTTTTAACAGCTATGACAGACTTATCAAATAAGGGAAATAAAATTTTAAGTCTTACTTTTGATAGGCTGATTATACCTATAAAATAAAGAGGGAAGGTTAAATTAAATGCAAGCTTTAAGTTCATGGTTTAGGGAATTAGAAGAGTGAAATAATTCAATGAGGGGGAAAAACAAAAAAGCAAACAAAAAAACCCAGACCATTCCTCAGAAATTCAGTCTAGGAATGGAGTATGCTCCAGCCATAAAATCCTTAAAGAACTGCATAGTTTTTAAAAAATAGACTATTTAGTGTGGATTTGCTAATATATACCAATAGTACTAGTAGTAGTAGAAGTTCTAACAATTTTTTCACAGTTTATACCCACAGTTTGAGAAAGAGTGCAAAGATCTTGGAAGATGGATCCTGAAATACAGAAAATGAGAGAAGTTGCCCTTGTTTACCTTGACAGAAGTGGTGGTCTTCAGAAATTTGTGCAGGATTGCAAAAGATATAATGGTATTACTCAATACATAGTCTGTTAAATTGATACATAATATTACACAAGTCTCTGTTATTTTAAGATGCTTTTTGCTCCTGCAGATTCAAAGCAAAGTTATGCTGTTTATCGTTTCATTATTTCAATAAATCCTTCTGACATTGCTGAATTGGATGCAATTCTTGGAAACTATATTCTTCATAATCCCCTACAAGCTGCACAGATTTTTCAGTCAGTAAGTGTACATTTATAGAAGAGTAGAAAAAAGTATGGCTTCTATATTTTAACAAGACTTCCTTTCTAAAATGAAGTTATTTTTCTGTCATAGGTATGCTTCATAGCTATTAAGACATTATCATTAATTGAACAATTGCAGACAGAGGCCCAGGTGAGTCTGCATTCTCCATTTAGATCTTACATCTTCTAAGTATAGTGAAGTATTAACAAATATTTTTGTATTAAGTTTTCATTTTCCTTTGGCTGTAGTATTATTTCTAATTAAAAATAGCTGGAAGTTCCACCCAGCCATATTGCAAGAATTTTGAGCGAATATGAATATGAAAACTAATTACTCTCCCCGTGTTTCTGAAAATGCTTTTTAATATTTAGATGTCATGTTGTGTGTTTTTCTGTGGCAAGTAAAGCAGTTTTAAATAAAAATATTTTTTATTGTATTAATGCAGTTGTGTCTCTTGCTAGATCAGTATATTGCTGAAGCCAACGCATTTGCCACCTTTACCAAGTTATGTTCTGAGTCTTTCTGCATATCCCTTTAATTACACATCTCAAAGATTTTACATGTCTGAAGGGATAGTGATTGCAATGGGAACCGTAACAAAATACACACAAGGAGCAAGATTTCTTTGTACTGAGGAAACCTGTCCATTCTCTGAAGGTAGTAAAAAAATAAATAAAAATCAGTAATACTTCAAAAGCTTTTTAATAAATTTGGTAACAAGAGATTAAAAGCCTAACATAAAAAAGGTATTTTCCTATATAGTTTTATTATGCATACATTTTTGGAATAAGCACAGTAGGGTTTTTATTCATTGAAAGCAGTGGACCTTGCTCAGCATTATTAAATGTTTTCGGAGCACAGCTATGCCAGCAATCCCTTTTCCTAATGCTGAAGATAGTTTATGGGAAAAGATATGTTGCCAAAATATTTCAGAGTAAAAGAGCTAAACTAGTAAAATACCTTTTCCCTTGGAAACTGTGTTTCTGATTACATAAAAATACCACAGAACAACATGCTTAAGTGGCTGGCAAAGGCTTCAAGCACAGAACAAGTTTGCTTTAACGAGTAGCTGACCTTCTGTGGAACTACTTCTTGGAGTAATACTGCTGAACTGCTCGTACTGAACTGCTCGTGGGGTGAGGCCTTAAGTGTTTTTAAGGCTGTTTCATTCGATTCCTCCTGCAACACAGACCATACAGTTCTAAAAGAGATGATAAATCCCAAAGTTTGGAGGCTGCAGCATAAATCATACAGATATCTTTACGAGGGCACGTACCTCCATATCGCATGCCATTCCCACGCGAGGCAGTAGCCGCAGTGGCTCGCTCCTCAGGAAGCCTGGCCAACCCGTTCCGCTTGGGAATGTGCAGTAGGAAATTCTGCCATCTCGTGGTCACGCCACAACAAATTACATGCCTCCTTTTAGTGGAGGCTCATCTGAAGAAACATACGATAATTATGGAATTTCACTGTCCAGTATTTTAATCGCTTCTGTTCTTGATGAGAAATTTAAAATTAAAGCTCTGCCTTCTAAATGTTTGGTAAATTATTACTTCTTTTTTAGGGTTTAGGTACATCAGAGTGCATTGTCCTGGAGCTACAGAGTCTGCCACAGTTAGGACTGATTTTGTGTGTAGCTTGTGTTCCTCACCACTGCAGGAAGACATGAAATTTAGAGTACTTGGTGGTAGGATTTATGTGATCTTATTTTCAGATCTGGTACTTTCCTATTTCTATTACACAATAAGTAAACAAAATAGTTAAGTGGGAAAAGCCCCGGAATAAACCAGTCATTTTAAAAAAATGTTTTCAAGAGAAGTAACTTTTTTCTCTGCTTTTGTTTTGAAAGATAAACAAATAGTTGAAATGATCGATGCTAAAGTTCTGAATGCTTTAAAAGGATACTCCAATGATAAATCACATTTTAGGATTCAGCCATTTACAGTTTTCTTGAGAGGTAAGCTGAATTTTAGAGTTTTGTCAAAAATGTTTTATAATCAAACTGTAATAATCCCTTGCATTTTACTTGCTGTTCCATTTCTTTGGATAGAATGGTGGAAGTAATAATTTACATTGCAGTTCTTTATGTATTCCTCCCCTTAATTTTATTAAAATTCAGTAGGTGACAAAACAGTATGCACAGGTGATTGCAGAGTGCACACAGCAAAACTCTCATGTTCACTTTTGTGCTTCCATTTAAAAAGAAAATCTCCCAGCCAGCTCAGCAGTGTTACGTTCTGTCACTTGTTTGTTCCTCCTTTCTATTTCCTTTGGTCATGCTGTTCTGTACTAACTTCATGCATATTTAACATCCTTCTACTATCACCTACCTACTACTAGAAAAACAATCTATGGGTAAGATTCGGTGAGCTGCATGCATTAAATTTCCAGTGGTTTCAGTGATCAGTTAGGCTAGACAGTGTCTCACAGGCTGAGATGTTGGTTCCTATTTCCAAAAAAATAAATGGATTTTTTTTTTTAAAAGATGCACAGAAATACTAAGGTTCACAAAGCTATTTGTGTGTCTTTTTGGAATCTGTGTAATCTGTATCTCCTTTTTATCGTGTCGGGTTTTTTTCTGTGACGTTTTATGGAACAGTAACCGAAAATGGTGTTGCCAGAAATTTACAAGTAGAAACACATACTTGCAAACAACTGTCCCTTTCCTTTTTGATGCAGAACTAAATGCATCGTCCATTTTCTTTATCAGGAAACTATTTTTCCTCACCCCGTGTGCCTTTCTTACCTTTTGCACTAATTAATTAGAATCGTACATTTCATTTTATTCTAGTCTGTTATGGTCAATCTGGCATCCAGCCGTTGTTTTCTGCTGATGTTGAATCATAACATCAAACGTTCAGACTGTGAAGAAGTTTTCTGACTATGTCTTTAAAATTATTTTTATGCCCTAACACATCTGCAGGCCCGTCTCCCCACACTCCTTTTTTTATTTTTATTTATTTCTAGATGAACTGGCCAATAAAATGACAATAGGAAACCACTACAGGATTATAGGAATTCCAGCTTGTGTACAAAATGGCTTACAAGCTACTGCATGTATAGAAGCAAATAGTGTACAGCTCTGTAAACCAAATGGTAAGAAAGTTCCATTAAAAACTGACTGAAAAAAAGTTGCAAAACCTTCTAGAACAAAATCTTGAGAAGTGGTATAGTTTTCCCTAGAGGTCCAGATTACAAAACCATTCAGGGACTTTCCTCTTGCAGCCTGAAATGCGTACTTGCTGTTATTTGATAATATCTGCTTTCGCCCGCTTTCCATGCCTTGGGAAACTACCTAATTATTCGCTGCAGTTCCTCAACTTCTCTTTCCAACTTCTCCTATCCATTGGAAGGTACTTTGAAATCATATAAAATGAGCCTGATATTTGAGTTTGTTATTCCCTTCATATTCCATCAATTTCAGCAGATCGTGTCTGCAACCTTTTTACTTTTTACTACTTTTCAGTAGTACAATTAAGTGTCAGATGTTTACATTCTGAATTTGTGCTTAATACAGAAACCTATTAGTTAAGTTTTGTATCAAGACTAGAATTTCTAGTGATTTGTTCTAATATATCTGCACAGGTCTCTCTTATGTGTTTGTTAACCTCTACTTTGTTTCCATTAGGTCCTTCTTTTCTCAGTGACAATTTTAAGTATCTGCTCTCATTGACTTCAAGTTCATGCTGGAGGTTTACTGCTGTCCTGGCCAACATCTTTGCTTCTCAAGTTGTTCCACCAGGCACTTACAATACTCTTAAACTTGCAATACTGTTGAGTTTAGTGCAGACATGTGAAAAAGAAAATGCAGATTATCTGGATCTGTTGATTGTGACAAGTGACACACTAGTAATTGATAGGTAAAGAGATTCCTTATTTTTCACACAAGTTAGAATTTAAAATTAGTATTTTTAAAGACAATAGCATCAGTCTTACATGAAAAGCTAGAGACTATATATAAAAAGAAATGCAAGGCTCCAACTTAGTAAAAATAACAATTTTTTTCCCTGAGACATTTTTATTTCTTTCAAGTGATAAATCTAGATCAGAACTTTACTAATAATAAACCCTCTTACCATTCTCATAATGATAGCAAGAAGAATTTAGCCCTAGCACTGTTCAGCAGAGCTCAAACAAAACATTCTTCTAAAATCAAAACTGAAGACTGTCCCAGGAGCTGGTGATGATAAAAACAAAGGGCTAAACTTTTCAAATCTTGTGTCACTTGAAGCCTTTTCATCACTGGTTCCCAGCCATCAGCATTTTCAGTTAATAAGCAGGGTGTAAATCGTTACTTCATTTGTATCTCTCTTTTTCATAATAACTGTACTGAAAAGGTATCAGAAGTCATGCACATCTTTACATGTTCACCATAAATCCACTTATTGTTGCCTTTAACTAAACAATTTTCTATATTTTCCCATTTTATGTATTTACCTCTTAGTACAACTATAAACTGTTAACACAATTTAATATACACTGCAGAAAAGTACAATATGTTCAGCTTTAAAATTACATTACCTTAAAACTGCTTTCTCCTTCCCAAGATCAAAATAGGGCTTTTATTTTTGAAAAGGATTTTTGAAAGTGACACGAATTTTATTTTCATTTGGAACTTCTTTTAAAAATTCACTAATATTTTATGCTGTGGGAAAAAAATACTTAGACCATTTCAAAATTTAGCTGTAGAAATAAGTTCAGATTTAAAAAGTGTGGGCTGCAAGATTTTTTTTTCTCCCAGGTTTAGAGTAAGATTTCATAGGAGAAGCAGGAGCTCAGAGTGTTTTAAGAATCAAAACATCTGGTTAATATTAAAACAGCTGCACACTGCAAATCTTGATCAGTATTGTAATCTGTATTGTCTTGCATGTGCACAGTATTTTACTGTCAGCAGCCTGTCAAAGTAGGCATTGCCTACATCATATTTCTCTTGGTGTGATACCCTATTCACTAATACTTACCAATTTTACTCCATCATTTTCTCCCAGGTATTAACAGTAGGATAAACCATGCTCTGACATCTTAAAATCATTAGAAACCTTTGATTGCAGAACCAGACAATTTGCAAACATCTCTGTGCCAAGGAACATAGTACAGGGGATGAAACAGATATTCTATACCTTGTTTCTCCGAAAAGAATTGGGGAGGTGGGGTTGTAAGCCAAGAAGGCAGAGCTTAGAAGTTCCAGCCTTTTCATTTTTCCCAGATGGCCAGGATTACTAATCTTCTAACCTTTTAAATCACTAGAAAAATATCTCTAGAAGAGAAAGAGGAGTTAACAATATGGGGTTATTATGAGACTTCTTTGATTTCCTAGAAATCACTTATATTGCAAACCGTGGTTTGCCTCACGTTTAATCCGTAAGAAATACCATCCTGTTGGCAGCTGTTGGAGAGAAGGCTTGGAGCTCTACCTTTGCATTCGAAGTTAAATATTTAGTTTTGACACTGGTTTCATGTTAAGGGTGTTTTTTTTCCTGTTGTTGTTTCTAAGTGAGCCTTAATACTTTATAATGGTATTTATACATATTAAGTATGGTATTTTTTTAAAAGCGAACAATGATTTAACAACTTAAAACTGACAGAATTATTTAATCCTCCAGGCTTCTGAATTACAGCTTATGCCTTCTCCCTCGTGGCATACGACACCCACCTTCCAGTGAAATTTTTCCTTCTGTGTCCAAAGATAAACATGGAACTGGAAGTGCCAGTATTCAAGCCTGCAGCGCTGTGCTGGCGAAGGGTGGCATCTGTTACATAGGAGACTTATCTTCATATAAAAAGGATAAACTTGAACTTCTACAGTCTGGTAATCTCCCACCTCCAAACAGATGAGGGGAGAGAACAAAACAAATGCACGAATTCACAGCTGGGTTTGATCCCCAGCTTACAGCCCTCAAATGCTTCAAAAATCTGTAAGGTGTTTTAATGAGTCTGTGTAAGAAGTAAGGACAAAAAAGCCAAGGTCCTGTAAACTTGTATTTGCTGCACTACCAAGATCCATTAGCCATGGCAACTCAGTGAAATGAGGGCAACGAGGATGGTGAGGGTCCTGAGGGGAAGCCGTGTGAAGAGCGGCTGAGATGACTGGTCTGTTCAGCCTGGAGGAGACTGAGGGAAGACCTCAGGGCAGTCTTCAACTTCCTTCTGAGGGGAAAAGGGGAGCAGGCACTGATCTCTTCTCTGTGGTGACCAGTACAGGACCCAAGGGAATGGCCTGAGTTGTGTCAGGGGAGGTTTAGGTTGGATATTAGAGAAAGCTTTTCACCCAGAGGGTGGTTGGGCACTGGAACAGGTTCCCAGGGAAGTGGTCACAGCACCAAGCCTGACAGAGTTCACAAAGCATTTGGATGCTATTCTCAGGCAGGTGGTGTGACTCTTGAGGATGGTCCTGGGCAGGGCCATGAGTTGGACTGGATGATCCCTGTCGGTCTGTTCCAAGTCTCGGTCTGTTCCAAGTCTCGGTCCATTCCAACTCAGCAAATTCTGTGAAATCGTAATCATGACTGATAATCGTTTCAGATAATGTGTGTGGTACTACGATTTATAGTCCAGCTCAATCTATCATGTAAGTGATGGGTTTTGTCTTATCCTAGTGCTAGAGAGCAGAACAACAACAGTATTTATTCCTGGGAAGAAGTACGGAGAAGAAGCTGACCAACAAGTTACTATTTCACTTCAGACCAATTTTTGGTCTTTTGTGGATATGGATTCTTCCTCAAAGAAACATATACAAAAGGAAAACTTTTTAATTGGACAAATGGTAAAGCACATGCCTTGTTATGACACGAATTGTATTACAGCTGTTATTTGTGTTTATAATTATTTCAATCGATAAAATAATGAAAAAATTAAACTTAGTATTTCCAAAAAAGTCACAACTTAAGTGACTTTAAATCAAGTATCTTCTAAAATGAGGTAGCTTTCCCAATAGTAGGAATCAGTGAAACAAAATTTTACTAAGTGTTATAGGTAATCCATTGGATAATCTTGCAGTATAATGGATATTGAATATTTTAGATAGAAAACACTCTGATGTTTCTACAAGTCAAAAGCCCAAAATAAAGTAATTGTTTTTGTTCTCTGGGTCTTCTCTTTAGGACGTGAGTTTGATTCCAGCTAACCTTGTAGATGTTTTTGGGCTCTTGATATACAATGAGTTTCCTTCCTGTCGACTATCTTCTCCTCTTATACACCACATCTTGACAAAAGCCATTAATCCTGAGGCCATGCTGTACAAAGTCTCACAGCAGTTCAGAACACAGGATTACGAGGAGGTAACAGATTGTACACAATAATTTAGACATGCATTACATTTGGGAATATCAGACTGGTTTGGGCAACAGAGCGTTCTCTCTGCACACTCTGGTTACTTATTTTTGATACTCACTTTCTGTCCTTTCCCCCTCCCCTATTCCCACTAGCACTAATAGGATCATCAATAGAAGAAACTCCAGTGCTTTAAAAGGGTTATTACTAGGTTAACATTCATATGAGAACAGATCTCCTATGCCTATTTTTGACCAGAAAAGTTTATAGTCAGTAATATTCCATTCTAAATAAACTGTCAGTATCTCTAGTATAATTAAGACATGATTCCCTCAAAGTGTTCGAGGCCAGGTTTTTCAGCAGTCAGATGGTGATAGCTGCCTCTGTTTTCTACCAATAGTTTTTATAATACTGTCCAGCCTATATTACTATGCCGCTGGTATGTTAAAAGGTGTGAAAAAATATTCTTTCTTTTTTTTATATAGTTAAATATTTTCACTGTATACCCTCTCTCTAGTTTATTTTGTTTGCTAAGAATCTTCATGTTGAACTGAGTTCAGAAGCAGAGAACCTCATTCAGGGCTACTATCTTGCAAGTCGCAGGGTGAGAAGAGATTCCATTCATGGATCAACATTATCAGCATCTGCACTAAAAATTCTGTGAGTCCTAGCTTTTCACAGTAAGGGAAACACTCCTGTGTCTCAAAGAGAAATTGCACTAATCTGGTCAAGGCTTGTTTAATAAAAATCTAGATAAGACATGTTTTGAAAAGTTCAAGCACAAAAGAATTTTATTTATTGATAATGAATGCCATTTCTCTTATATAGTAATGCTGCCAAAAGAAACCCAAGTTCAAAGAACTTTTCCAGGCAAAAAATAAACCAGTGATTTACAAAACAAGTATCATTATTAAAGCTATCTAGAAAAACAAAACTGGGATTTAAATATCCACAGCTTTATTATGAGAGCAAAACAAGTATAAACAATAGATAATATGCCAACTTCTACTGCTTTCATAGCATAATATGTCTTTTGTCAGTGGTAAGTATAACTGCACAGCTGAAGTATGAAAATGCCTCAGTGTTAACTTTTGATTTACAAAGTGCTTGAAACAGGGCAATACACATTGCATTCAGTTCTGCATTATTTTTTATTTCTGACATGCTTATGTTGATCTTTTAGGATTTCACTGTCTAAGGCTCATACCAAGCTAAGTTTAAGACAGACGGTACTTGAGGAAGATGCTTTGATTGCCATCTTATTACTTGAGTCATCTCTTACCCTAAAACACGGTAAATAATGCAACTCGGGCTTTGGGCTATTCACGTTTGTTAGTTTGAAAAAAGTTTGTATCGACTGCAGTAACAGGTCATTTCAAATCAAAACCCAGAGATTCCACTGCCGAAGACTGGTATTGGAAAAGTCTGTCAGCTGGCTTCCCTGCTGAGCCTCAGTGCTCCACACAATTAGGCCACAGGGCAGCACCACGTCTGTCCTTCATGCTGGCTGCTTTGAGGCATTGCTACTCTAACACTGGTCAAGGTTAAACTAAGGACAGATTTCCCTCCTGGGGAAAGCTGAAAACAAGAGTTGGGATTTTTTTTGTTTATCAAGCATCACAGTCACATTTGTTCACAGAGATCTAGAAACAAGGTAAGAATTATGATCTAACACTTAAAATGGATAACAGAGAAGACTGCATTACTATGTAATCTGTGTCACAGTTTTTTCCTCTCGAAGTGCTTTCAGCCTAAGTCTTGATTTCTTCTTTACTTAGGCACATCTGCATTATGTGTAGCACCAAATTCTGTATTTCCATTTGACCTCAGTGATGAAAACTCCCTGCAAGAGAGAGATATTTACCTCATGCAGTGTCACCATCAACTCCTGAAGTTTATTGCTGCATATGGTCCAGGAATTCACATCACCACTAATGAAGAGTAAACACTCCTCTCTATGGAGTAAAGCCTGAAGCTTTGGCTTTTTAAGAGACTGTTTTATTGAGTTAGAAATACAAAACCACTAAAAACTTATCAGTTGTCTAAGACAGTTGTGTGCTGTTTTATAAGGAATAAAGCATATCCGACAGGATTTGAATTCCTAATTTTTTGACAATGTTCTTTGAAGGCAAGGAGGGATGTCTTCAGCCTGGGAGGCCGTGTCTCCAGAATACAGCCACAGTTAGAACCTCTCTTCCTGGTTACAAATGTTCATTCACTGTTAAATGAGGACTAAGCAGAGTTTTTAGTAGGACAAGTAATCTAATGTTGCCTTTCAACTACATGAATTCAACTGCAGTTTTTCTTGTTGCTTCTTTTTAATTTATCACCCAGAGGGTTAAGTAGTTTTAAGTACATTAAAACGCTTCCTAGTTTAAGCCAACTTTCATTACTCATGCTGTATAAATAAATTTTGAAATGTATAAAAGTATCACCATCCTGCTTCATGTTTTGTGTCTTTTTTTACATTACAGCAACATAGTATTAGACAAGGATGCCGGTGTGCTTCTGCAACCAAAAAAGACCAAACAACCCCCCAAAACCCAGTGTTTCCACATCATTTTATACAGATTGCAACAGGAGAGTGAAAGGTAATATTAGACAACCTGGTGGGCAGGTAGCTCAATGAGTTCACCCCTACTTCACTGCAAAAACAGGTGTGAAGAATGCTGTGGTAGAAGATGAGGTGCCTGAGGTACAGTATGCTTCCCCAACTATGGGCTTTCCTGTATTTCATCATCCTAGTAAGGATACAGCACTAGACATAATCCTCAGCAAGTTTTACATCCAAGAGATATATGTTAAATAAAAAAGCAGCAGTAAAATTGTACAGATGTCCTGTCAATCTGGACAACCTGAATATTTAAGGCTTCTGTGAATCCTACATAGGATGCCATCCAGTGGTATCACAGTACCACTGCTCCCATATCCTCAACAAAAAATGGAGTCACTGAAAACAGAAATCCAAGATTTTATTCATACCCACTACTAACATTGCAAACACCTTAGCCAAGATAACAAGTTTTACATGTTTAACCCTTCATTTTTAATCCATTTATTTGATATACACTGAAATACTCATACCAAGTTCTAAGGCCTGTTCCCTTTCCAGAGTGACACTCTCACTTGAACTTCATTCCAGGATTATTCAGGCATATTCAGTGAACAGCTATTTCCCTGCAATATTATTGTATCAAGCAGTATGTCTGAGAGGCAGGAAGGGCCATGGAAGCATTTCCAAGGGCATTAGAACTCCACATTCCAGGCTGCTGTTTTCAAGCTAGGAGCAACAATAATTTAAAAAACAAGTTAGTTTCTGTACCCTTAATCCATCTTATACAAAGTTATTACCTTCACTGGCATTTCAGATTCAAAGATACACATCAAAAACCCTTCAGATGGGTAAACGGCAAAGGTTCTCATCATTATGCCAGCAAAATAATAAGACTGAAACAGAATTCCTTTATAAATCACTAGTTTTGAGAAGCCATATTAAGGAATGCATATTCTTCTGAAAAAAACATTCTGCAAAAAACCCAAATATTTTATCCTTACCTCTCCTCAGTCTCTCCCATGACCTCTTAAAGGAAAAATGGGAAGACTAGCGGTGGGCTCTACTGTTGGCTCTGAGTGCATACACAAGGCTGGAAGACAGCGGAGATGGCCATCTGATGTCACCTTTAGAAGAATACATAACATCAGAAATGATGGGTGCAAATCAAACTGTAAAAATCCTACAATTAGCTGGCACATCAGATACAGCACTGCTCATCACAACATTCAGCTGGGTAAACGGCAAAGGGTCATCATCATCATGCCAGCAAGGTCCTGCCCGTGGTAAGACTGGTGTCGCTTTTTCCAGGTATCAAATACAAGGGAATTTTGGTTATGTTTGTCTCAAGGGCTGTGCTTCCATAAACTGAAGCAGAACCTTTGTTTTAACTGCTAAGCACAAAATAAATTCAGTATAGCCAGGAGCAAGAGGAAAAAGCTCTCTTTGGGCACCAAAATCCAGGTCCCTCCCTGTTGTTACATTCAAGCCCCAGATGCCAAGTATATTTCTAGAGGTAAAGTTCACTACCATAGTCACTTATCCCTTTGAAATATATTCCAAGCCTGACATGGGTAAGTGCCAGGGATGGTGATGTGAACACACTTCACTTCAGTCTCTCACTTCCAACTAGCATCTGTTAATTCCTCAAATCAGAACTCATGTTTCTCTCCCCAGTTAAAAACAAGTTTCTCTGATATTATTATAAAACTCTCCTGATTCCTTCAGGATTATTGGATTGCACCTGCTTTGTTCTGGAGAGCAGGTCTTAGAGATTTTATAGCAGTCATAATACCTTTTGTTAGGCTTTCAACCTCAGCCTTACTACATGCAATCATATGTAGTTCTGTTCCATCTGTAACAGAATTTGCAAGCCATTAAACAGCTTCAGAACTCCAGATCTAGAAGCTTCTCTCCACATCTTTAAGTACAGTAAGAAATATTTACTTCTGTAGCTCCAGAATTCATGTGACATCTTTGTTTGCAAGGCAACAGCGTGGCAGAGTCCAGACTGAAGATTCCCAAAGCCAGTAACAAACTCATCTTGAACTTCACTTGCTGCCTAAAACAATGAAAAGCAGATGTTTGATTCAGAGAACTCTACTGCTGAGCCAGTAGGAGAAAGCATTAACATTTCCTTGGGGACAGTAAGCCAGACAAAGAAACACCAACCTCATGCTCCCTTTATAATTACCTGGGGAGAAAAGCACAGAGAGCATCAGATGAGATCAAGGTTAAGCAGAGGCACGACCATTTTCCTAAAGCAAGCTGCAGTGTGAGGAATGACTGATTGCAGGGACAAGTACACTGCTCCTAATGAAGAGCCATGGCTGGGGAGAGGAGAACCTTAGCAGGTTACAGCCTTTAACCTCAGTTTACGTGCCACACTCTGGGGAACTCACTGATGTTTAACCACCAGTTGAGTTGAGGTCAGTACTTGCACTACAGTCCTGGCAGGAGAGCATCACCCCAGAGGCTGCCGAGACCCCTGAGGTCCTGTCCCTGCCAGAACTCACCCCTCTGGATCTGTGCCTACAACTCAAAAAGGGCACGGTCAGGGTCACCATACCACACTTGCCAAATTCCCTAAAGGAAAAAGAAGGTAATTTATCTTTAGAATTAGGACATGCATTTGCTGATGAAAATGATCTGTCAGCAAAACCAAGTGTCTTCAGATGTCAAATCTGTCATTCCTTTCAAGACTCGATGAGCCAAGAGGTAGCTCGAAGTAACCACCACCGCTTTGCCAGGGGAGTGTCCCGCACTAATTAGGTGCATCTCAGTCTCCCATGCCTGCCACACTCCTGGGAAGCCTGTGTGGGTGGAGTGTCAGCATCAGCTGAGCCACCTCAGCACCCAGGCACGGACATGCTCACAGCAGCATGACAGTCACTCCTCTTTGGAGTGATGGCTTTGACTGTTTAAAAAAGCACCAGCAAACCATCCCTGCAATTCTTGAGATTACAGCCATTGCTCTGGCCTGCCAGGACGGGACTTCTCACATTAAACAGTTGGGAGCATTTCTATTTCCTCTGAAAGACTGGAATGTCCAATTCCTCTAAAAAGACCAAGAATCGCTCTGCTTTTCAGACGAGCATGTGCCTGGCCTGCCAAGCCGAGGAACTGCTCCAGGGAGCACGGCAGAGCTCGGGTGGCTCTCACACCAATGTGCAGCGACACAGCACCGTGCGGCTGCCGGGGGGCCGGCACGGGATCACAGAATCATAGGATGTTAAGGGACTGGGATAGACCTTTAAGATCCGCTAGTCCCAACCCCCCTGCCATGGACAGGGACACCTCCCACTAGATCAATTTGCACGAGATCTTATCCAACCTGGCTTTGAACACTGGCAGGGTTGGGGCATCCACAACCACCCTGTTCCAGTGCCTCACCACCCCACAGTAAAGAATTTCCCTCCAGTGCCCAACCTAAATTTCCCCTCTTTCAGTTTGTACCCATTTTTACCCTCTTTCACTCTGCGTTCACCAGACTCGGCGGCCCAGGCTGCCGCTCCCACGCCGGAGGCCGAGGCACGGAGGGGCAGCTCCAAAGCCGTGCACGGCAGCCCCCGCTCCCGGGCGCCCTTCGCCATCACGGGATCGCCGGGAAAGGCGGTTCCCGGCGGGCACGGCCGCCGCAAACGCGGGACGGCTCCCGCCGCATCCATCCATCCACCCATCCATCCATCCATCCATCCGCGCCGAGAGCCGGGCGGGTAGACACGGTCGCTCCGGTGCTCCTCGGCCCCACTCCCCTCTCCCGGGATCCGCGGGCCGCGTGCGAGGGGCGATTCCCGCGGCGGGATCCCCCCAAATCCTCCGCGCGCCGGGGACGGGGCGGGCGGCGCGCGGCGCTTTCCGGCTGCGCGCGCACAGGGAAAGGGAGAGAGCTGGGAGTGGGAGGCGATGCGTGTGGAGCGGGAGCAGTGCGGGACCGCGGGGTATCAGGAAAAACAGGTCCCTGCGCAGCCGGCTCTGCACGGGCAGCGTGGTTGCGTGTGGCCGTGGGAAGTTCGCCTTCCCCGTCCCTCGGAGGGAACAGCCGTGCTGACAGTGACGGAGACCTCTGAGGTTACTCCATGAAAAATGCCGCCTCTTGATAGCAGTGTGTAAACACTGTACAGTTTTGTTCCTAAGGCCATGCATACTTCCAGTGCTAAATGCCAAACTCCTTTATTTCAGCATACGAGGATGTGAACTGTTCCAGGAAGTGTAGTATTAGAACCAAACACGTTTTAAACGAACAGGCTCAGAGGCTCTGGTGTGATCCCTGCTGTGTAAATTGCTGGTAGACAAGAGCTCTCTCACTTGTCGAAGGGAGTAGGTTGCCTCACCTGGTGTCTTGGTTCTGGAAGGAAAGGCATAAAAATTCCGATCTGGAATAATCTTTCTCAGTGAAAAAAAAAAAAAAAAATCCCAACTCCTAAATATAGGGAGTTGTCAGGTGAAAACCTGCTGTTATAATTGTGCATATTCTTACTGGCTTTTAATAAGTCTGAACGCTGGTAAAGTCGTATGGATGTGACCACAATTTCTGCAAATGTTGTGGGTACAATGTAGCTACAGCGTTTGCTGCTCCGACCCTCTGGCTGTCTTCTGAGCATTGTAAATACTTTGCTGTGAATACTGCAGGAGTGCTGGAGAGCTCCAGATTTTACCATATGTTTTTAGTGAAAGTTGTTTTGGCTAGTATTTTTGTTTTCGTTTTCTTTCCTAGGTGTCATTTTAAAATTGAAGCTGAAGTCTTCAGAAAGAAGACAGCATCTATAAATTCAGAATATTATCATGTACAATCAGAAACTGATACAGATCTTGCAACTAGGTGATAAGGGTCAGAGTAAAGATCTATTCTCTGTGCCATCCATTCTTAACTTCCCATGTTTTTGACCCTTACTATTGTCTTTTTTCCATGCTTAAAAAATCACAGGTCAGAAAAGACTGAGTCCAAC
The DNA here is from genome assembly GCF_022539395.1 of Myiozetetes cayanensis. NCBI lineage: Eukaryota > Metazoa > Chordata > Aves > Passeriformes > Tyrannidae > Myiozetetes > Myiozetetes cayanensis. Next base: position 33,336,267 of record NW_026086604.1, on the reverse strand, counting down.
CTTTGACCGATCACCACCTTGTCAGCTAGACCATGGCACTGTCCAGTATTTTCTTGAACACCTCCAGGAATGGTGACTCCACCACTTCCCTGGGCAGCCCGTTCCAACACTTAACAACCTTCCTGTGAAGAAATTCTTCCTGATGTCCAACCTGAACCTCTACTTCATGGATAAGCAGTCAGAATCTTTCAATTACATTTAAAGTAAGAAACCTTTAAACCCAGGGAGCTGTCTTTTTTTTTTTCCCTTTCTTGAATTCTGTCCCTTCCAGGTGTATTATTTAAGAGCCTGTGAAGTAGCCAGCACCTCTGGGCTAAGTAAGATGAATCATGCAGCTGATGAAAAGCATCATCCCTCTTTGTGTTCTCCCCACACCATTCTATTATGCATGATTCATCCACATCTTGTTTTTACTATCAGTTGGTTGCTGCACAGAGCAGCTCAGGTTGGACATGAAATGCTGGCTGAGGTTTCACTTGCCCTTCTTTCCCTGGCCTGATGCATTCCTTTACATCTCAGTGACAAAACTGGTCTGAATTCTCTGTGCTTCTGAAGCACAATCTGTGTCTTACACCCTCATTTTGTGCTGGGTGTAATCCTCCTGGAATCTCTCACTGTCCTGTCACGCCTTCATCTGAAATAAATATCACCCCCTTTGCCTCTCCTTCACATCTCCCTGTTAATAACTCCAAGTACAAACAACTGTCCCACTAACAAGAGGTTGTGCTAACCCACATTTTACTGCTATGGAAAGTATGTACAGTTCTTGAAAGTCAGACATTACTTTATGAGCAGATTCTTGTGTATGCAAAACTGCCCTTTTGTAATTTATTTGTTCACAAAATGCTGTACCTTTTGTATTGCATGTTGCTCTGGCTATGTAATAATCATCTAATAAACCACTTACAATTGTAAATAATATACCTAAAATAAATATATATATATTAAGTGTATTTAAAATATTTCAAGTCTGTTTACTATTTAAAAGAACGATCCTGTTAAAAGCTCAGAATGCTGCAGGGGTGCTGAAGAGCTCCAGACTTTTACCATACTTTTTTTATGAAAGCTGGTCTGGCTAGTATTTTTGTTTTCCTAAATGTCATTTTTAAATTTAAACTGTGAAGCCCTCAGAAAGAAGACAGCATCTATAAACGTGGAATATTACTATTAAAAACTATCACTCCTGTACAGTGAGAAACTGGATACAGATTTTGGAACTGAGAAAATACATAACGTTCATTGAATAGTATTTAATAGAACGTTTACTTCAGCAATAACAAACCATATGAGAAGTACAGTGTTTTACAGAACAGATACATCAGATGACATATGTGCACTTAGTTTCAACTTTTCTTGCCTAAATATAGAAGATGCTTAAGTGAACAAGCGTGCTATGAACAAGCCAAGGCTTTGGGCTCGATTGCATCACCCACTGAAAGCCGTGATAAATGAGCCTTGGTATTGTGAGCAGACCTGTGGCTGTGCCAGGGTAACAAACACACGTTAAACCCCATAACATGCAGCACAGTCCTACGGATGGATACAAGCAGTGCCCAACACACAGCTGTCACACACAGTGCTCCGTGTGCAACACAGGTTTCATCACATTTTTACGTGAGGTGAACGTGCATCCACATTTCCAGCAACAGCTACACAGATGTAGGACTATCTGAAGGGTAAAGCTCTGACCTGATGGCTGCAGTCAGGGGGATTTCTGCCACCGGCTTTAAGCAGTGGAGAAAGTGCACGTGGGATTGCAATTTCTGTTTCTAGACTTGCCCTTTGCCTGTCACCCAAGCCTGTATCGCTCTCTACTTGGTCAGTACCACATTCCTCCTTCTCTCCTGTTTTCCTCAGCACTTGTCCCAGAGGGGACAAGGATACCTACTCCGCTGGCAGCTCTACCTTTGGGCTCCTGCTCGTGTCAGTGGCTGTGGTCGCTGCCTCCCGATCCCCTCATTCAGATCCCAGTAACATCCTCTTATAGAAATGCATCACATTAACTTAATGAGGTATTAATTACATTTAAGAATCAATTCATTCTCCTCCACAAACAGTATTTCAGGAATCATAGTTTGTCTGTAGATATTATTTTTTAACTTAAATATATATATATAAGGTGTAATAAATAACAATTTTTTTCAGAAGCAAGAAGGGAGATTAGATTTGTGAAGTTGTTGATGTTTCCCCATGGTTTGCGCTGTCTCCTTGTGCCGAGTGAGTCAGAAACTGTCCCGTGGCTCCAATGTACAACCTGGAACGCATGGGCCACTTCTGTAAAGAGAGGAGACAAGCACAGGGCTGAGATACCTGGGAGCTTTGCACTCTGCAGTTCTCAGCAAAGCTTTAAGCGTTGATGGAATCACAGTATGAGAACATAGGAAGCTGTTGCTACCACCAGACAGTCCCCATTTTGTCATTTGTTGGAAAATGTTAGGAGCTTGGTAAGGAAGCCTCAGCCTGGATATTTGCTTTGGCAAGGCACAGCTCACAGCCGTGACCCAGCAGGCAGGAGCAGGCCATGCTGGTCAGACATCCTAGCACAGTTTGTGTTGTAGATGTTCTGTCAGAGCAAAACAAAGCGTTCCTTTTCAAGGCACCAGGGATGCTACAGGGATACACCTGCACCTTCAGGGATTGCAGCCCTGTGTGCACACCCATCTGTGCCAACTCCCACAACACTGACCACAGCACAGGGGCTGCTAAAAAGTGTGTGTTAAATGGAATTTAATGTAGTTACTCCTTGGCAACACCGGCAGCTTCTTGTTCTTGTCAGCTCCAACGATTTCAGATGAGACAATTAATCTTTCCACTCACTGCCTTTTGGAATCATCAGTTACCCTGGTGTTAAACACTTACTCTGACATCTTGATTTTCTTGAACCCAGCAAATTTTTTACTGCAAACAACCCCCCACCTCTGGGTAAGAGACATTTAATACTGCAGTTACATCTCAGCTCTTTTATTTAAAGACTAAAGCAGCAGCATATTCTGACTTGGAAAGACTGTGCGATCTCATTTAGTAATTTTGTTTCAAGTGTGATGTTATGGGTTTGTCACCAGTGAGACAGCTGAGTTTAGTCATTAATTATATTTTTCATTTGGTGTACACACAGCTGTACTTGAATATTTTGCTTTTGTCACTATTTACATTTACTGTATTTGGTATATCAATGCAGTTAAAGTCTTTATCTGTACAGATTGTCTCATAACCTGCACTTTGGGGTTTTTGAAGCACATACTAGGATTTGTTTGTGACATCCAGTGCCAACTAAAAAAAATTATTTACCACCAGGAACATTAGAAATATCGGTTAGGCTGATAGAATCTCAAAACTAGACGCACTTAAATGATATATAAATAAAATTATAAAAAAATATTTGCTTCAGTGAATCCATTATTGCTCTATTCCAGTAGCCAGGGAAGTGTGCATCTGGATCATTTAACTGCTCTAATAGCTATTTAAGAGTATTTTTCTGCCAGTAGTAGTTGGCAGCTGATAAACTGTACCTGTGTCCTTTCACTCTGACTGAGGAAACTAACAGGAGCTATTTTGAACTTATTTTGAAATACATAATAGTATTTTTTAAATTAAATTATACCCATCTTCTATTTGATGTGAGGTTTTGCTTTCTTAAGGAGCCTGCTAATCACTTAAATGGCCCCAGAAGCCTGTGTTCACATCATGCTTTTTACAGCAACCAACACTGTGAACAAGGAACTCCCTGTGAATTAGAGATTACTTCACAAATTTAACTTAATTAAATAATCCTGAATTCAGACTCTTAAAAAAAAAAAAAAAAAAGAAAAGAAAACACCCCAGTGCTCTAAGTCACTCCCTCTGACCAGAGCCAAGGAAAATATCCTGTGGTATTTGAGCCCCATCAGTCAGTGAGCAGTGAGTTTGGAAACAGTTTCCAGCCCCAGGCCCTCTCCAAGAGCAGTTCCCCTTTCTCATTCCTTCTGTATCACTGTGATTTTTTTGACGAAGAACATATACCAACTAGACAAAATAAATGCTTCATAAAAGCACTTTTATGGAAGGAATTAACACATGGCTGGCAATTAATGCCACCTTCCATACTGTGGCTGCCTCGGCAGGAGAAAAGCAGGCTCAGCCATGGCTGGGGTCACTGCTGTGGGACAGTGCATCACCTCAGCACAAACCACACCCTACCAGCAGAATCCAGTGGGTCTGGTGGGAGACCACCAAGGTTTCCATGTGGGGACCAAGGAGGTGCCAGTACTCCTCTGGTGCTGCCCTCTGCCTTCAATCCCAAGGGACCAAGTCCCACTCGGTTTGGACCTACACTATATTTGATATTGTGGTGCGAAGTCCCTGAAGCTGGAGGGACAAAGCTCCAAGATATTTCCATCAGGGCTCTAGCACCTAGGCACAAAGGTTGGTCCAGACAGGATTTTCATGTATTACCTCTTTTAACAATACATGAGTTTGAAATCTTTAGTTCCATCTACATATCTAAGGCCAATGTACTTCTTAACCGATAGAAGCGGGTAGCTGCTGCTCAGCTCTCCTACCTTGACGGGGTGGAGGTATCCATCCCCTCGGAGCGTGCCCAAGCCCTCTCCCTGCGACTCCTCCTCATCCTGCAGGCTGCGAGTGAGGTGTGCGATGTAGGTGGTGGCCAGGAGGAGCACGTCCAGCTTGGAGAGCTTGGTGTCGGGGGGCACCGAGGGGAGAGTCTTCTGCAGCTCCAGGAAGGCGTGGCGCAGGGTCTGCACCCGGCTGCGCTCCCGGGCGGCGTTGGCGGCCGCGGGTCGGCCCGGGGATGCCCCAGCCCGCTGCCCGCCCACCAAGGGAGGGCAGGAATTGCCGCCGGCAGCTGGAGGCAGCAGGGAATCGGGCTCTGCGCCCGGGCTGGAAATCTCCTCGCTGCTGTCAGCTAAGTGTCCACAGTCCATCGGTGACTTCGCTGGCAGGGAGGGTCCTGCAAGCAACAAGAGCATCTCTAAGGGCAGATGCTGCACTGCGCCGAAACTCTCTAAAAACCAAGATGATCAGAAATACCAGCGCTACCTGTGCCGGGAAAAGCCGGGGTGCAGTTCTGCGAGCTGCTTTTCCACTGGCTGCTTACAAATTTGATTTCACACCGGTAGAGAAACAGGAGTTAAACTCTTCAATGATTGGGATTTAATTTTTTTTGAAAGTATTACACTGAAGCAAATTTTTTGAGTTACTCGTAGCCCAGAGGTGGCTTCTGAGAAAACCCAACAGGCACCGCTCAGCAGCACTGACACAGTGGTTTCCATTTACAAATTACTAAAAATTAGGCTAAATGCAATTTTTAAAACATATTCTTTGTATGGTTTGGGATGTGAGACTTTTTATATATTTTCTGTTTAGCTTCTATTTTCTATTTCTATTTATTTCTATTAATCATTTTATCAACGGTCTCACAGGTGATCAGTGTGTCACAGCACTGATCATGGATCACAGAAAGAAAAATATAATTTTCAGATGCAGCAGTTAGTGGAGACACAGAATGCAGACTCAGCTTTTAAAAGGCAAAATTTGATCCATAATTTTAAAGGATCAGGACTGGACTTCTCCTGTCCTCCCACCCCTAATGTTACTTAAAAAATTTCTGGGCTTGTTCTCTATCATCTACATTTTCAAATTTCAGAAGAATCTTTTAACCTCTATTATGGCCATTTGGGGGCAAGAGAACCTTTTGAAAACAAAAACTTATTTTGAGCGAAGCTGAAAATAATATCCACAAGGCCTTTTCCCAGCTTTCAGAAAAGCTGGTCAGCCAGCTCTGCCTGTAATACAACTCACAGTATTTTAATTAATTCAGTTCCTCGATCAATATTCCCCAAAGTGTAGAACTTCTTAGCTGGAATAATACCTGATCCTGTTGTCCTCAGTTTAGCAGCCCTCCTGGCAGTCCCAGATTTCAGCTTTCACGTGTTAGGACTGTCTGTTTCTGTGACAGCCTGGCTAGACAAGGGCAAGGACAAGTTATTAAACATTTTGATTTCATTTAAAATTATGTAATATTAAAAATTTAAATTAGAAGTGATACATATAAATGACAGAAGATCTAAATTTACAAGAATTAGGTCTTGATTTTGCAAAGCATTTCAAGCACACTCTGAAGTCAAAGATTTCTAGCAAGGACCAGGAAAGGTTTCTAAATAATCCTTTTTGCAATACTCTAATTTTATGGCATTTATAAGATATTATTATTGTTATTATTTCAGGTGTTCCATTGTGATTATTTTGATGTTAATCTGGTTCACAGTTTTATCATGTCATGTTCTCTTCAATATCAGTACAGGTTAGACTGAAATTATTTGTGAAATATTCTGTGTATATTGGAGCTGTAAACCAAAGGGAAAAAATTTACTCCATTCAGTAAACGTTGATTTCTTCTTCAAGCTCATCTCCAGCATTTATGATCAGTATAAAATAAAGCTCACATTAACACCACATGAGCTTGTCTAGAGCAAGGGCTGAAAAATGGTCCTTAAATTGGCTATTGCCTCTAGCTTAAAATAAAAAAATCCTATGTGCTTTTTTTGTAGTGTTTTCTCATCGTGTTAGGCACAGTCAGATCTGGATGCACTTTAGTTTAAAAAAAAAAAATCATCATTGCAGAGATGACATCAAGACAATCATTAAGACAATCATGAAAACTGGCAGAAGTTTATGTTTGTCAGCGGGACTTTTCATTTGCCATACCTAATTCCCCATACATCTAATTCCCACTGATACAAGGAAGTCTTCCCTGATTGCTGGAGAAGTCCAGAATACCCAAGGATATGGACAGACGGGTTAGTATAAATACCTGCTCCTCTGATGAAATACATGACTAAGGCTGGTTTACACTCAGTTTTGATTTCACCCTGCTGGTGTATGGCCAGATTTAGAACTGTAATGACTCCATAGTAATGCACGTACCTAAAAGCCTCATCTCCTTGGGTGCTCCTTGGAGTAGGAGTTTCTGTTTTAGGAGCTTCACATCTACATCAGATGAAATCCTAGGCCTATATTAAGAAAATGCAAAAAGTTTCATCTGTGGAAATGAGAGATTTCACTCTGAATTAAATATCTCCACTGTCAGGCTTCCCATCAAGTACAAACAGCAAATGGCCTGGGAAAATCTGCTACACAGAAACACGGGATCTGCTGTAGGTACACAGATATGTGTAGCCAAACCACGGTGATTCCCACACCAGGATCTGTTCTGTTGCACACTGGGACTGGGCAGCATCGCTCTTCTCCCCAGGACACACACTCTGGGGGCTGCGCTCACTGCAAACCCCGGAGTCACCCGAACCTCATGATCCAAAAAATTCTGCTGAAAACTAAAGCAAACAGAACGCTTCTGGGTAACAGTCATCTTCCCTTCAGAATTTTACAAGAAAGAGGGTTGATTTTTAAAGAATCGCAGTAATTTTTGCAAACACCCGCTTGCAGCCCAATGTGCAGAGAGAACTGGGGCTGTGGAAGTAAGTTGAAGTATTTATATTGTTTCTAAAGCATTTTTAGTGCAGTATTTTTAATGCGGGCAGACGCATTTGTGTTTTTACATGACATTACAAAGACATAATTGGTTTAAAATCTTTTACCAAAGCAACCAGCAGAACACTTGTTTAGTCTTACATTCCATGCGAACAAAACGGCAATGAAGGCAACCTGCCCACACAGACAAGGAAAAGGTGGAAAACGCCCGAGCAGAGCACACAGGCTGAAAAGAAACAGGTGGAAACCTCAGATAAACTTTTCCGTTGCTCCTTGGGGGGAAAAAACATAGTGAATCTGAATTATTTTGCATCGGTTTTAAAAAGACCTTGCCTTCTACATAACTCTGGTAACAGGTAAGGAAAATCCTTTCTCCCGCGCAGGGAAATAGGAACTTGCCTGTCGATGTGCGAGGGCAGCACCGGCGCTCACCGAGGAGCCTGCAGTGACCCTCGCCGGCTGCCCGGGGGTGCGGGACGCTGCGCCTGCTGCATCCCCATCCCGCATCCCACCGGGTGAACCCGGCTCCCCGCGACCTGGCGGGACCCCGCAGTGCCCGGCCCGGGGATGAACTTACCGTTCCCGCCCGCTGCGGAGCGGGACAGTTCGGTGCAGCCCGCTCCGCTCCCGTCCCGGCCCGTCCCGTCGCGGCCCGTCCGGCCCCGCGGAGCCGCTTATAAGCCGTGGCGGCGGTGGATGCGGCGGGGCTGGGTCGCACCTGGCCGCCGGGCTCCCCCCCGCCAGCCCGGGCGGCAGCGACCGCCCCTTCCCGGGCGGGTGGGTCATCAATCACGGAGCTGTCGGGGGGAGGGCAGCGCCCCACGCTCCCCTCGCTCCCCGCCCTCCCCCGGCCCGGCCCCGGGTCCGTGCGGGTCCCGCCGCCGCTCGCCCCGTCCGCGCTGTTTTTCTTAGGATAAAGTAACGGTTTTGCTGGAGGAGAGAAATTTAATCTCTGGGCTGGGAGCGCGGGCGATGCCCTGTTAAAAGCAAGTCCTTTCTCCCCGCTCCGCCGCGGCTTCTCCGGCTCGCTGAGGTTCCTGGGGCCGAGACGGTTCCCCCGGGTGAGACGCGAGGAGGGAGCGGGTCGTGGCTGCCCGGGCACCGCTGGGGGGGACCGACTCACACGCGTGGGTCCAAAGCGGGATGGAAACACGAACGGGATGAGGCGAGCCCGGACGGGCAGAGAGAGGGATTTAACAGGGAACGGGGAGCGAATAAAAATCAGTAACGCTAATGAGAAAGGACAGTCAAAATAAATACCGGGGTATAGAATTAGCTCAGAATAACATTTCGAACGAAACCCGATTGTGCGATAACAGAGACACAATAAATCAAGCCTCGGGAGCAGTGGAAAAACAAAGTCTGAGCGATTCGTTAACCGGGTTTGCAGCCAAGAAAATTAAGGACTTAAACTTCAGCGATAACTGGAAATCCCGGTAAGGGACGAGCCCAGTGAGGGCCCGGCGGGGGCGACCGCGCAGGGGGATCCGGACACCTGCCCTCGGCCCCGGGCGCGGCCCGACGGTGCCCAGGGACCGCCTGCCGCCGCCGCCGGGCCCTGCCACCAAAACGCTCCAGCCCGAGTGTTCCACCACCGCCGCGCTGAGGGGGACGAGCCGGGGCTGCCCGCGGGGGGACCCCTGCCCTGCCCGGCGCCCACCGCCCCGCCGGGCCCCCGCCGGCCTTGGTGCTCTCGCCTGGTACCCGCAGCCCCGCGGAACCGCGTCTGCCCGGTGAAGAAGGCTGGACGGCGAGGGGTGCTGTCGGGCTATTCTAAAGGTTCTGAATTTAAGTACTAAATTCTGAATTACGCTGAACTAAAACTGAAACTGTGTGTCAACGTTTACCTTCGCCTGACGCTGGCAGCTCGGGGGGGTTCCCTTCGTGCCTCAGGGGCTGCTCTTTCAAAAGCTACTCTGTCGGTATGTACAAGACCGCGATGATGGACTTCAGTGGAGGCATCTCCAAGCACCTGTGCTGAGCCACGTTTTTGCCCTGAGGTTTCCAACGCTGCCTCCAGCCCAAGTGAGATTTGCTGAATCCTTTCTGCAGCCGGACACCTCTATGCTCAGCCAGCCTCTGGTGACTCAAGCAAGCAGTTCTTGAACACGTCCTTAAAATTATACTCAAACATCCTCACTGTGGTGTGATGTGGGAGAACTGATCCCAGACTCCCTGGGGAGCAGGGAGACTTGCCTTCCAGCCCCACTTCCACTGAATCCCCAGTTCCACTGGGGCTCCTCTGTCATTCTGTAAGCACCATACATGCCCTGACTGGGTCCAGCACACAAGTCTGGAGTACTCCAGACCCATCCCCCAGGGAGGTGTCCTCATTTTGCCTGCCCAGGTGCCTCCCCAAAGAGGTGTTCTCACTAGGCTATGGGACACTTAGCCGTGTCACTGACAGAGAACAGCAGGTGTCCCAACTACCCAAGACTTCCCAGCCACGCTAAATTAGCAGATCACGAGTGCTGTGCTCTTCTTCTCTGCTCTGATGTAATTAATGACACAATATTATGTATTTTTTTGGCTTTCCCACTGTACACACACTGTGTTCTGCCTCAGTGCAGGAAATCCAGTTGGAAGAAAAGTGGTGATGGAATTCCCATTACCAGTCTTTTTGACAGTGCCAAAAACAGCTTGCTGCAGAGTGCGCTTTGGGAGGTGGCATGGTGAGATTTGGGGTCAGGGTTTGGAGACTTCACCCTATTTGCTAACCCTGTTACCATAAAAGAGGTGCTTTAGATATATATTTTTAAAACCCCAAAGAGAAATAAAGGTAGAAATAGTTGTTCTTTGGTCTATGAAGACTTTCTCCCACCAGACGACTCCTTCTCCATTATAACCACAAAGACATCCAGTGATTTTCTTCTATCAACACACTATTTGTCTAAAGCTGTAACAAGCTGCTGCAGCTGTTTCATCTTCTTTTTTCCCAAATGACTGAGAATTACTTTCCTCACTTACCTTCAAAAGTACATTTCAAATCTGAGAAATGCCAGAGTCACAGAAGAGTCAGATTTCCAGTGTGATTTAGGTAAGAAGAAGTTCTACCAGAGACAGAGTGATATTTTTCCAGGTACACTCTGCTCCCTTCATGTCAAATTATTCTCTAGTTTTATGGCTACAAGTCAGTATGAACATTTAGGGGTATTTCTTTCCAATTTGTTCATTTTATCTCATTCCTATTTCTGTATAAGGGTTTCTCAAGTGTAGTTGCCTGCTGGTTATTGGTGCCTGATGGACAAGCAGAAATGTCATTTGTCCAAATAAAACCATTCCAGCATGAAGGCACACACAGACTGTATCTGGTCAGGTCCCACAGACTCCAGCTCTAGCCCAGGAGCAAATAAAAGGCAGGATACAGCCACAGGAGAGTAAAACTATGTTGAAATTCAGAACTTCTGCTTCCTGGGGAAATCTCAGTGTTTATGATGGGAATGCATTCCAAAGCCAAACAAGTATTTTGAACATTTCCAATTATATCCCTTTTCCTCTTATTTCAAATGCCGTGTTGATAGTGTATTGTAGAACCATAGTATGGTTCTAAACTATTCTTCTTGTAGAGAAAGAACTAAAAAACTTCTAAAGTATTCCCTTGTAGATGTTCAGTCTGGAAGGGTCTCTGTAAGCTCAGCTGTTCTCACTCTAAGAAAAGAGAAAGGAAAACCAGGGTGAAGAGAACCCCAGCAGGTCTGGCTCCCTGTTGTCCCTTTGGTAGCAGCACAGTATTGTAACTGGTGTGAGCGAGCAGTGGGAGCTGAGCAGGCTTTGCTGGAACTGGAGAAATGCGAATATTTATGCGTCAAATGACAGTATGGATGATTTTACTCAAGGGGAATTGCAGACTTCAGATGCAGGGGTTTAGGGTAGGCCAAAGTATGGGCCTGATGACACAATGTATGCAGCTGGGATATAGCCAAACTGTTATGGAATATAAAAAGTGAGAGGGAGAGTAGATCCAGAGTGAACACAAGACCCACTTTGCTGTTTCACCAGAGGAAGACTGGTAGGGGTTTGCTTTAACTGGATGTGAGTTGCTTGGCTGTGGGATTCTCTGCGTGAAACCCCAAGGCCCATTTTGTATTGGGAGTAATTAATTCTGCTCTTCAATGTTTTATTTAAGATAAAAGAAAGTAAAATCTTTAATCCAGAAATAGAACCTATGCTTACACAGCATAACCCACATTAAGAAATACTAATGATCCATTAAACAGTTTTAAATGGGTCTGTGTAAGGCAGAGGGAAGTGTGAGATGGAAAGATAACTCCACGCTGTAGAAATAAGGAGGCAACTTCCTAATGTACTGCATTGAGTCAGCAATCAAGCAGCTGCCACTTTGATCATACTCACCAAAAGTATTGACATTCTTCTCTGGGAATTGCTTAAACAAGAATGAACTTTTTTCTTTGATGTATGCCTTTTCTTGACCTGAATATCATTGATGACAACAGATAAAACCAAGAAGTATCGTTCTTGGTTAGTACTAATTTCAGGATTAACAACAACAGCTACGCATCAGAACTTTATTTAATGTTTTGAATTTTCTGATTCTGAAGGCAAATGGTTCACTAGCTTTATGTGCTGGTTTTGGCTGAGGTAGAGTTCACTTTCTTCACAGTGGCTGGTATGAGGCTGTGTTTTGGATATCTGCTGAACACGGGGTTGATAACATTGTGATGTTTTTGTTATTGCTGAGTGGTGCTTACCCAGAGCCAAGGCCTTTTCTGCTTTTTGTCCTGCCAGGCTGGTGAGGAGACTGGGGGTGCATGGGAGGTTGGGACAGGTGACCAAAGGGACATTCCATACCATATGACATCATGCTCAGTATATGGAGTGGGCGGGGGATGTTTAGATGTTTGGCATTTGTCTTCCCAGGTAACCATAGCATGTGATGGGACCCTGCTTTCCTGAGGGTCGCTGAACACCTGCCTGCCCATGGGAAGTGGTAAATGAATTCCTTGTTTTACTTTGCTTCCACGTGCATCTTTTAACTGTCTTTATCTCAACCCACTAGTTTCCTAGTTTATACCCTTTCCAGTTCTCTCTCTGATCCTACTGGTATGGGAGTGAGAGAGTGGCTGCGTGGGGCTTAGTTGTTGGCTGGGGTTACACTGCAACAGTTTAACAGAAGCATGTGGCACCTCACGGTGACAGTACCACTCACTTACTACCTCAGCTTTGGAAATCTGGTTCTTTCTAATGAAGATGAAGATCTTGTTATTCAAGGCGAAAATGCATGCAAAAGTTAAATTTATTTGAATCTATCAACTCCATCAAATTATATTTATATTTATAACCAATAACAAAATACACACAACATTGCATGCAAAAAGATAGATCCTGATTTTCTTATTCAGGAAAAAAATCCTTTCTTATTTCAGAGAACATTTCAAGTGTAAGATGCTGAGCTGACATTCATAATGCTTATGAACTGCATTAGGAAAGGTTTCTTTTCCAGGGTCAGTTTGTAAACTGGGTTTTCCTTTCCTTGTCTGTAGGTTTGGAATTTTCCTATATCAGAAGTCTTGAGCATTCATTTAATTACTCAAACTAGTGCAAAGAAGCCAAACTCCAGTCTCAGTTACTTAAAAAAGATTTTTAAGTTAAATAAATGTGTAATACTCCCAATCCAAAAATTAACCAGCACAGACATCATTAATCTTTTTGTTCCTTCTCTCCTAATTGTTCCACATTCTTCGCCAGAACTTAGAAAAATCCAAATGATGGAAATTATTTTTTAGGACTACAGATCTTCTCAAAAATCATGTACTAATAGCTCCTTTCTGCTTGAAGGGAGAAACCAATGGTATAAGGTTCAATAAGACCAAGAACCGGGTCCTGCACTAGGGTCACAACAACCAACCCCAGGCAGCACTACAGGCTGCAGGCAGAGTGGCTGGAAAGCTGTCCAACAGAAAAGGACCTGGGGGTGCTGGTCGACAGCTGGCTGAAAATGAGCCAGCAGAGTGCCCACGTGGCCAAGAAGGCCAATGGCATCCTGGCCTGTATCAGCAATAGTGTGGCCAGCAGGACCAGGGCAGTGATGGTACCCCTGTCCTCAGCACTGCTGAGGCTGCTCCTCGAATCCTGTGTCCAGTTCTGGGCCCCTCACTTCAAGAACACTGAGGTGCTGGAGCGTGTCCAGAGAAGGGCAACGGAGCTGGTGAAGAGTCTGGAGCACAAGTTTTGAGGATTGGCTGAGGGAGCTGGGGTTGTTTTGTCCAGAGAAAAGGAGGCTTGGGGGGCACCTTATCACCCTCTACAACAATCTGAAAGGAGGTTGTAGACGGGTGGGGGTTGATCTTTTCTCTCAAGTAACAAGCAGTAGGACAAGAAGAAACAGCTTCAAGTGGCACCAGGGGAGGTTTGGATTTGGTGTAAGGAAAAATTTCTTTACTGAAAGGGTGGTCAAGCATTGGAATAGGCTGCCCAGGGAAGGGGTGGAATCACCATCCGCGCAAGTGTCGAGGACATCTGCAGATGTGGTGCTTGGGGACATGGTTTAGTGGTGAACACAGCAGCGGTAGGTTAAAGGTTGTACTTGATCTTAGAGGCCTTTTCCAACCTTAGTGATTCTATGATTCTAGTATGCACATGCCTCTGTGCAATTGCTGAGTATCATCTATGGAAAGAAGCAGCTACTAGGTAAGACACTGGCTAAACCCAGCTCATTTCTTGAGGAAGTTTAAGAACTAGCAATCAGTTTAGCCTAGCATGTGCTGATGTTTTTATATGTTTTTGATACAAAGTATTGCTTCTAAATAAATAAGTAGTCCCCTTATTTTTCTGAATGTTCTTAGAAGGCAGTGTTAAGTTAAACATATTCAATTTTGTCTGGTTTTGAGGTTAAAAAGACACAGATAACATATCCATAGAGACACCAATATCTTTATTTGCAAACTTTGAGGGGAAAAAAAATCCAGTAATGGCCAAATCTTCGCATCCTTCATAACTTCTGGCTTTTAGAATTCAACTTCCTTCTGCCTTCACTTTCAAGGCCTCCTCAACCTACATCAGAGAGATCAGAGAAGACAGATGAGATCTTCATATCAGAACCACACAAAAGCCCCTGTTGCTCCTGTTGTCACTGATGCTTTCTGAGACTACTCAACATTTCTACAAAATTTCTAAGCAGAGTTATGAAAAGCTGCTGAATAAAAAATAAGGCCTTTACCTATTGCAAGGTTATTGGCTGATGCAGTGAAAACCCTTTGTTGGTTTTTTTTTCCAGTGTCAAACCTGGGGCCAAGCTATTCTGAATTGACATAATCTGGCCATTTGGGCTATTGTACATTCCTTTATTACAAAATTGACTGACTTTTTCCATTGACAAAAATGGTGATAGCTAACATTTTTTTCCACATATATTTGCATCAAATACTTACTGATAATTTTCAAGTTCCATAAGAAACAAAATCTTAGTATTAATCAAAGTAATTTCTCACATAAATGAAAACAGATAGGACTCTGTCTTTTATTCCAAAACATTTTTCTACAAACTAAATGTAACTGATTATACCCAACTTTACTGGACATGTAATTAGTGATTACTGTGGCAGTCTAATACATTAACTCTTCAAGAAAGGAAGAGCTTATTGTTTCAAATCTCTTTCTCAGTTAAAGTATTAGACTATTACATGGCTCATTTCACAACTGGCTTGGATTTACCTTGTTTTGATGCAGCACTTAATTCTGCTCAAAATTAATTCTGCTCAGAATTAAGAGAACAGAAAGATGTTGTCAGTCATTTCTGGCTGGTTTTTTCCCCTTTCTGCCCCTGTCTCAAAACTTCTGAATTATGTGGCTTTTATAGCTTTACAAAAAGCTATATACACAGGCAGTCCTGTGTACTGCTTTATACCTGCATATATAAAGAAATAATACCACATTAAATTAACTTACATACACCTTGCACTGTTTTTAATGTGATATTTAAGAAAAATAGGATTTTTTCATTGGTTACGGTTCTAAAGTTCACATTTGAACTTTAGATCAGGAACTCAAACACTGTGGGTATACACAGTGACTACAAAGCTTATGTGTCTATCCATATATTCTGGTTATGGTCAGAGCAGTACCAAGGGGAGGTGTTCAGTCACTGATGCCCTGATTTTTTTCCTTTTGGTAATTCTAACACACCAACAGTACCATGGAAGCTCTAATGCATCAGAATCTTTACTGGCAAGGCCTGGTCTCACACCTCCTGAATTCTACGAACAGTTTTTGGTAGAGAGAAATAATATCAACAGTAGACGATGATCAATTTAGGAACCACTAGGGCAAATCTGACACATCCAAGTCTCTGCAACTGGATGGGATGCATTTCAAGGTGGTGGAAGTGAATTTGAGGAGGTATAGCTGCTACTAAGGAATTAGTGATTGTAATGCTGTCCTCCAAAATGTAGCAGCTCACCTTGCTAGATGAGAGCACAATGACTGTGTTTTCGCCTCAGATTTGTTAAAGCAGCTACGTTCAGCGTTTCAGACAGGGGAATGTGCCTACATGATGTGTGACAGAATACAGGAAGGCAAATATTGAAACAGTGTTTATATCATTGCAGTAAATTAGGTTAGTGGAACTGACTTCACCTGAGTTACACTGAAATTATTACAGAAGTTATTTATATATCCCCTATTCAAGCAGCAGTCTTTATTTTAACCTCAAATTACTTTTTAAACCTTCCATGCAGGTGTGTATTCTAAAAACCTGAAAACCTAGCATTACTTCTTTACTTTGTTTATTTGCTTCCTACGTGTGTTTTACAAAAGTAATTTTTATTATTTTGTAAATTAGTTACACAATAAAAAATGTGCAATGCTAAGGCAGCAGACCAAAAACATTATGAAGTTTTGAGGATTTATCTCAACAGTAGTCTAAAAGTACTGACTTATACATATAAAGATCTGAGGATAGGAAAAAAAACCTTCACACTGATTGCTTCATTTATCTAGTTAACTATTAGGGTGAACAAGTAACAACTGAAAAATGGATATGCAAAGATTCGAGTCTGCTTTTCCTTTAACATCTTAAAATAGTATTTCATTCCTGATACAATTTTGATTTGTAACTGGAGCCAGTTACAAGATGTAACTCACTCTAAAATCACTGAGTAGTCCTCTCTCTGCATTCTGTTTAAAATGTGGCTGACCTACACTTAGACTTGATGAGCTTAAGGGACCTTTTCTAACGTAAATTATTCTAAATATTCATGTATTTTATGTAGAAGGTTTCAAACAGAAAAAACAGAAGGCTTTCAATGTTCCTGAAAGTGTAGGAGACCCTGCATACCCAGATGTGCCCTGGTAATTTTTTGACCTATTGGCTGACAAGTCACACGTGCCATTTGGTCTTCTAAATGTCTAGGAAATAGCCCATATTTCCTGGAAGAAGGAGTTGTCTATTGCAAGCAAATGTGTTCCTGCCAGATTGCCAGTCAAGAATGTGTGTATCTGATTGATATATGGTCAGCCAGACATGTACAGAGTATATGTGGTTTATCTGGCAATCTGCTCACCAGGAGATGTAAAAGCATTTATTCTTTTCAAGGGTGCAGGGGGTCTATCAGTGCATGTGTTCTGCATGTTTGCATCATTTTTCCTTCTCAGCTTTGGGCACAGCCAGCAGCACAGAGAACTGGAGTGGGGAGGCATGGGCATGGTCAAAAAGGGATGCCTTTTTTCACTGCCTTTAGGATGCTGAATGATGTGGCAGTGTTAAGTACCACAGATTTGGCATATATTAGAACTACTTGTTCTCTGTTGTTTTGTTAAATTACCACTACTGAAAGTTTACAATGCCATTTGTATATCATCTTGCATGTTTGTAATAACAGTTATATTTTTCCTTCTAAATGAAGAGTATGAATGATCATGGGCAGACTCATCCAGCACCACATTCAGCAGGGCTGTAGACATGGATACAAAAATACCATGAAGGTACACATTACTGTAATGTTAATTATGGTCCTGCTAAAGCACTTATACTCACCTTTACAAGAGGTGTATATTCTCCAGGAAAAAAAGGAACCGACCAATTGGCTGAATTGCCTGCTGAGACCTTACATGAGTCACAGTAACCAGAAACTGCTAATATTTGACCTTATTCAAATGGCTCTGCTTCAGCAACACTATTGAATTTCAGAACTTCACTTTATCTCTTTATCCTTACACTTTATTAAGCATTGCAGCAAATCCTTTCATACCGTATGTCATGGCTGAATAATTTAATGGCAAGTAAATTCCTTACATTTCTCTTCCCCAGCCCTCATCGCTAAATGCTGATTGATACTTTCTAGACCTCACTAAGGAAAGGTTTACATTTTTCCTTCAGCACCATCACCAGTGAAAGGCAGTGAGATGGGCTGTAGCTGCTGGAAAAGGCACTCCATGCCCATTCAAAACATGCTCTGGGCTCTGCCAAAGCACTCCAGCTGGTATCTCCAAATATTTAATGCACCTAAATCTGAATACATTTGAAGTGCTTATGGGATATTCAGCAGCTAAAAGGAGCTCCAGGGTGTCGAGCTAAAACTGCACTGGTTTGTATCTTAACTCTGTATTTCTCCTTTTCCTGAAGCCAAGGCTGAGGATATTTTTTATTTTTGAATTTTCAGATTTGCTGCAATTGATATTCAGTAAGAGGACAAGATTTAGATTACCTGAAGGTAACTTATTGCCCCACTGCCCTCTCAAATGAGAAAACTATGTTTGGTAATGTGAAATAACTATATAATTGTAAATCTTATGTTTTGAGTATACATCATTAAAATCTTAGTATCAGCCCTCCCCAAAACCCTGTCATATAACAGGCCTTAATAATCCTATTTATTATAACGCTAGTTAGATTCATATAAACAAGAGCCCAGTATACATCCAGAACATGTACATTCCGACCTGTTATTAAATATACATTATCCTGTGTGGATTGCAGACCAGACAAATCACCTCAATGCATGTATAAATATTTAACTAATTAAATACAATGTTGATACAAGAAGAGCTAAGAAGAGGAGAACTAACATTGCTCACTGCAAGTTCCTTTCATTTGGACTAGAACCTGAATTATGCAGGATGTGTATGGTGGCAGCAGAGTGGCTTATGATTAGTTGACACAATCCAGTGTCCTCATTACATGCTGACTACATAATTTAAAGATATTATCATACCACTAATCACATAACGTAACATTTGCTGGAGAGACAAAAGGTGACTTTCCCACCACATTCTGAGTTCTACGAATACTTACCATAATATTTAATTCCATGAGTAAGGAAATGTGGGTAGAAAATGCTGGTTACAGATTAAGTTTACAACATCAAAATTTCAACAACTTCTCTACTCTGGGAAAATTAATAATGGTGTATCCCATTGCAAGGTATTAGGTATCTTTAAAATAGTTAAGTGATTTGTTTTCTTTTAATTACTTCCTGCCAATACCCATAATTTTCTGTAAACGTTCAAAACTAACTTAAAATCCAAAATTGCTATTGTTTTTATATTATCAAAAAGAAAGATTAATGACATATTTCAGTAATCTAGTAATAACCGGGTTTTTTCATTGTTCAAGCTATATGCAATCCTCAGTGGATCTAAGATGTAGTTTAAAAAGGTATTTAATGCCTGTTTTTCAGTTGCCAAGGTCAAACCTCATCTAGCATGTATAGGGAAAGAGGAAACATCTGTTTGAATAATTTATTTGACTAACATAGAGGATAGGATTAAAATTCACTGATTTCTTCGGTGTGATACCAAATTTCAATTAAACAATACAGGTATTTGTTCAGTTTGATGAAATTTCCTTCCTTTACATGTGGACACATTTATGTATCCCTAATTACTGAATCTGGCAAGGGAATACCATGATATGTAATTTTTTCGTACCTGCATATACTCTGAGAATGAATATTTCTGTATTTTGAGGGTATTTTTTTCTCCCAAAAACATTCTAAAGAATTCACAAACCTTTAACTAACTCCCAAGACTCCTTGGTTTCCATGGAATTTCTCTGGTAACAAGATTAGAATACATCTCAGGATCAGTGATTATAGATGAAATTGTAAGGTACGGAAACCTTCAGCATCTAAGACAAAATTCTCACAAGTTTTTTGAAAATACTAAATGCATGTCATCTGACTGTAGTTTCTTCTAACCTTTCTGTGGATCAGACTAAAATATTCTAGACTAACAGTTTTAAAAAAGCACTTGAATAGTTTAATTTGCAAATGGAAATTTATAAAAATATAGACATTATATTCCAATCAAGTATGGAAGATGCAATCTTTGCCTTTCTAGGGTCAAAAGGGATTTCAACAGGGCCAGGACTGTACTCCAGCTTTTTAATATGGGGATAACTTTTGTCAAGCAAAGAAGCTCAACAACTGGACAACTTTTTTTTAACATTGTAAAGCAGAATCAGAATGATCTGTCTCAAAGGGGATAGCAGAAGGTCTTACACTGAAGAAAAGATGCTGTACAGACATGTTCCATCCTTTTTTAGGACTAAGGAGAATGGTGCATGAAAAGCACAGTTTTACTCAGTCTGGCCTGAAAGACAGGATGCTAATAAAGATGGCATGCAAGCTGACAGAACACTAAGCATGTGGATAAACTCATAATGGAATTTGAAAACCCCCACAAACATGTTCGTATGGCATGAGTATTAGTCTGTGCCCCTCTAAGTTTCACAAGCCTGAACTATTCACTATAGTAGTACTAATAGTAGTACTAATTTGTGCATTGTCCTTGCAGTTCTTGTTTTTAAACTGCTCCACTGCTTTGTGCTTTCTGTAGCAAGAAAAAAATTCAAGAACGGGCACATATTTATGACAAGTTCAGTTTCCTTTCAGGTCAGAATAGGCCACGTGAAGGACAAAAATGATCCTTTGAAAGAGAGCAACTTTGTGATTTGTAATTCTTCTTCCCTTCTTAGTAAGGGAAAAGAAGCTATTTTTAATCAGAACAAATAATCAGAAGGAACAAAACTGATGGAATGGAAAGTGGTAAGTTGGCAAGAATAAAATAGCATTAAATGTTGCTCAGTTAAATTGTCAAACATGCTAACAAAGTCTAACTTGAATGTAAAATAGAACATTACATTTAGTAATTTAGTTACAAAAGAATACTTGTGTCAGTTTCATTTATTTGTTTTATCTACAGCACTGCATAAATGATGATTTTTTTTTGTTGGCTAGTTTAGCTGGCAAATAATAAAGCAGTTAAGTTAAAAATATAATTAAAAATCTGGAAGGAGTGATATTAGATCCCAAATACCAAACTAAACTATTACTACAGGTGAAACTACAAACCCCTATGAGCACATTTTATTCCCACCAACAGTTGCATTAGAGTTCACAAGGCTATGAGTAAAGTATACATATCATAAATTCTGAATTGTTTAAACTCATGTAGTGTCTAAACATCTGTAAGGCACACACATCAGTTTTTCTTTCTTGATGGTCTCCCTGTTCTTGAGCTGATGCTACAGGAAAATGCTAATCAAATATATAATAAACTGACATATGTCTGTTAGAATTAAGCTGTAATGATGAAGAGTGATTGTTTCTTCTTCTGCACAGGATCATCCTTTTCCAATGATGCTGACACCTTAACTGTACTTCCAAGAATTAACTTTGATTGATATTAATCAAAATTAACTTGATATTATTTTACCTTTGTAGAAAAGGAGTACAATCAAATGCATATAACAGAAATTAGTAACACTGATTATAAATCCATAAACTAGTCTATGGATTTATAATCAGAAACTAAAATGTATTATCCTGTCTTTCAAAGAAATAAAGGCAATAAATATAACATGGTTAAAAAAATTATTTCAGATTAAGTTCTATCTTCCTGTACTCATTTTCCAACTGATTCAGCAAGGGCTGTACAAGTAATAACAGAAGTAAAAGGAAAATGTCTGAGGAACACACCTGAGCTTTCATCTGACTTCGTCTCTCACGGATTCTTGGCAGAGGTTTTCTTTCAATTTTTTGTTTCTGAGACAAAACTAAAAAATTCGGTTTTTCTTCCACAGAGTGACTGCGGTGGAAGGCAAGAGTAGGATGAGGTGTTTCAGAGTCAGCTGCAGAAAACAGAAGAAAAAAAGGATTAATTCAATATCCCAGGTCAAACCATATCTATTTAATATACAGTGTGATTGATCTTGACATATCTTGTTATAGAAAACAGTGTAATAAGCCTCAAGGTAAATTACTTTGATAACTGAGAATGGAAAACTTTGTATGGAATTATGGAAGGTGCTGCAAACACTGATGAAGGTAAATACTAAAGCAGGTATTCCCATTCAGGTATAGTTATTTGAAGGGGAGTAAATTCAATTACATAGCATCTCTTTACATCAGTACTTATTCAGAAGACCATTTCAGAACCATTGCTATTCACACATGGTTTCCAAACACTGAGCAGACTACAATTATTTGGGGGCTGGGGCTGACAGGCAGCGTGTTTTCACTTCGAGTCTTCAAAAATAACATATTAGTTTATCTTCTGAAAGCAACAGTGTAACTGCCATCAATTTTATTTTATAATTATGACCATTCAAACCATTTTGAATAATTTGGAAGTCTAACGTCTGTTTCTAAATTCTGCAAGATGGCAAAACATGCTGTTAAGTCATTTATGTTTTAACATGCAGACTACTCTGTAACAGCCACTACTACCCCACAATTGTAAAAAAAAAAATCATTATATTTCAGATTTTGCTTCAGTTTCAAAACCAATTTGCTTCAGTTTCAAAACCAATCTACTAATTTGTTTTCCCACTTCAAGAACATGTTGCTTTTAAGTCCCCAAAAGGGTTTAAAGCTTTTTTACATCCCAGACATTTATTTTCTTTCTAAGTGTAAAACTTGTACTTCTGCAAGTCATGTATCTTGTGAAGGCCTTTAAAAGGACTGGCAATTTACACAGATCAAATAAGTATCAACAAATAGATTTAAAAGTCTGATGTATTTCATGCATATTTGCTTTAGAATGCCCAACACTTTCTTTAAATATGGAAAGCAAACTTGAGTATTTACACACTCAAAATGTACTAGCTCCTGCCTTCCATTATTCTGGGAGATTGGGATGGGAAGAAAAAAAACACCACATGAATTAGTGCTAAAATTAAATTTTACATTGGAAAAGTTCAATTTCTACTCCTGTATTTTGGACTCAGCACTGGTACAAGTCTCATTCTTAGTATATTTATTGTTAGCTGCTATGTTATTGTTTCTATAATATTATAAATACGCATGAAGTAATTGATTAGTTTGCTTACAAAACTGCACATAGACTGTATGTTCATCTGGCATTCTCTCATTGCTTTTTTTCCTGGCAGTTTTGGAGGCGTGCCAGTTCATTAAGAACTGTCTTTCCATTTCTTTAATTTCTTTCCCATCAAGGGATTCTGTCAAAGAGAAGAGAACATTTTCTGTGATACAAAGTTAACTAAAGGGCTCTGCAAAGCTGTATGTAATGTGTACTGATTCTATATTTGCTCCCTTCAAATCTTTTTTTCCTCTTTGTAGTATTTTGGTAAAGAAAAAGATACCTAATACAAATTGATATTCATAATCAAGCTGCAAGACTGAGTTAATGTGTCTTAATTACAAAAGAAACATCTATTATTTTTAAAGCTTTCAAGGGAAATATATATATATATTTCACATTTAGTTAACATGCAGCACCTTACAGAAATTTCCGAAGAAAAGCTATGCTCTTAAACAAGATATAGGGAGGGAAAATACACGTCTTAGCAATCACAGAGTCCTACTGATCATGAGGACAGACACACAGATTTGGCTCTCTAAGGTTAACTTTACTCAGGTGCCATCAAGCTTATGCTCTGTGTTTCATTGGTTGCATCTGCATTTTTTGAGTCAGACCAAATGAAGTATTTCACATGTCCATGAATTTTGGTTGCATTAGAAGTGACCTAAGGCATTCTTTTTCTTAATAGATGATGTTTTGTACTCTTAGAAAAAACAACTTCTATAACTACAACTTCAAAGATAATTGCCACCTTTATCCAAAAAAAGTAAAAAATTAGCAGATTTTTTAACCTATTTCTACAGTATGGATATTTAGATATAGAAGAATAAGTTTCTTCCTTTTATGCTAAAATTATATCAAAATAATAATAATGTAAATGGGATATATAAGGTTAAGATTAACAAATACATTTATAACATAAATGTAAATTGTTTTTAAGGGCAAAAGTTATAAAACAAATTCAAACACAGTAAGGTAGGATCTGTACAACTGGCACTGTACAACAAAAACACCTAAGCAACTACTACAGAGTGATAGGGGAGTAGTTTAAAATTGTCTTTGAAAATCAGTTTCACAACATCTGGAATATAAACACAAAAAAAGTCTTATTGTCTTGTAACAATCTCACCAATCACCCATTATTAAAAAAATTACTACCACTAATAGCAAAAGCCAAACAACATGGTTTGTGAAGTTGATTACATAAGCAGTTTTAGCTTTGTACATAAATTTAAAAATTATCACTTGACATAAATTTCTACAGCAGTAACTGTGCTTACACACATAGTGCAATTCAAGAACTATTAATGTCTCAGTTGTTTTCTAAAGAGTGGGGGTTATGGGTGGGCTATGGATTTAATTTTTTACCTAAAGTTTGTGACTGTACAATAATCTGGTCCCTGTACTTTGGTTTTTGGCAGATGGGGTTTCCTGTAAGATCCATTCTGCGTAGCTTTGTCCATTTGTTTAACACAACCTTCAAATCCTGCAATGGATACAATAACAAAACATTGGATTATTCTTCCCCCCAGTATAAAATTCAGTAGTAATGTGATTTGTTCATCCAGGCCCAAATTCTGCACACAGAAATAACTTCAATGAGACTACTTGTATGTATTAATATGCACATTAGAAAGTACATCGTCAAATAAAGTGGTGAATAACATCCCCTGAATATATCATAATTGCACAGAAGAACGGTGATACAGTTGAGAGAAGCTGCATTTTTAAGAATACAGTTATGTCAGCTATGGAAAACAACCACTTCAATCCCTCTTATAAGCACTTAACACCGAGGAATTACCAACCAAAAAATCTGTATGATATGTCATGTCTCTTAATGCATCCCCATGGTCTCACAGAGCCCCTAGAGTATCAGTGTGTAGAAGAATAAACACTTTATAGAGATAAAGAACAGACTGAAAAAAAAAGCTACAGCAAACTGCGTCTCTCTTTATATGTATGTATTTTACAGGAGAAACAGTAATAATCCCCCCCTACATAACTGTGGGTGGCCAGTTACAGTATTGGCCTAAACAGTGAAATTTGTGAAATATACCTTTCTCCATCTGGGTTTCTGTCTGGTTACCCAAGGGCAGTATGACCTAGATGAAACTACTCAGTCTTTTAAATACCATAAATTCAAGCTAAAAGCACGCAAAGCTTAGCAGATTGGTCCTTTCTACTCAGATACCCTACTTTCTGAAAGACTTTCTTTCCAAAATTTCATATAACTGTCATTCTTGATAGGCTTTCCTTATATGTGTGAAAAGCTTAAGGAGGGATTCAAAACAATCTGTATAAATACAAGGAGAGAGAACTTTTGTCCTACTGCTATAATAATTTAGAAAAATCTACTAATCATGCTATGACAGATTCTAAACTGCAAAGTGTGTAGAATTTTGTAGCTTGATGCCAATAATGAAGTATCTAGCAATGTAGGCATCTCTTAGTTCCTCCAAATCTAGAAAATTGACTGAGTAATGCAAGCAGGGAGAATTCTGCTTTTGTAGGCTTTTCTCTCCTTGGTAGAAAATCCTCCCAGGAAAATTCTATGGGTTACGTAACATACGTTTAGAAAAATCACGTGGAAGAGAAAGTGGCAGTACAGACTCACACCTCCAAACCATTTAATTTTTGGTCTATCAATGATGATGGTGATATAATCTATTGTTATTCAGCTGATGATAATGTCCTTTTAGTAAAACAGAGAGCAAAAGTCTGGTTCTGTGAGGATGAAGATTGATAAAACAAAGAAAGAAACTCTGAGGATCAGTCTACATGAAGAAATGTTAATAATTCTCATAACATTGCACAGCAGAACTTAATCAGCATGCATCAGTATAGCAACATGATTACCCCCATATTTTAAGTGCTAACACTTAAACACAGTTTAGGGAAAAAATATTTTAGGCTAGACTTATTAAAAAAGGAAAATAATTGAGCAAGTGTATTTATTTATTCTTACCTGAGCCTATAGCCATTATCACTGAAATCTGTAATGTGTTCTAGATTTCACTAGAAATAATTTTTTCAAGTAATAGTTTTACAACACAAAGTTATCTATTGCTGAAACAAAATGTATACAGTTTAACTTTGACGAATGTACACAGAGTCCTGAAGATTTTTGTTAGCTGTTACTTACTTGATAAATGACCCAGAACATGCACTTACTCCAGTGTATGTTTATCTAAGAGTGCACTAATCCTGTGCTGAAATATGATTACCCTTTCGATACGCTCTACTTGTTCATTGCCTTCCTGTCTCTAATAAAGTGCTTTCACTTCCCAAGCCTTTCAATAAGCTGTACTAAAGGGACCAGACACTCTTCTGGGCAGGCTCCGTTTGATAAATGATCATGTCATGCTATCACTTTGAGGTCTGCTACAAAATACTGACGAGCAAATTATATTCCAATGGGGAGGGAGGGAGAGGGGGAAGGGCAAGTGCCTGAGTAGGCAGCTGTAGTGCTGGCAATTTCTTACCAATTAATGATGGCCATTTAAGAATTGGTATTTGACCAGTATGCTCCATTTTTTATCGGAAACGTCTAGTCCAACTGCCCCTGATACATCTAGAGACAGCAATTTGTCACCATTTTGATTACCTGTCATAATCTATTTGAGAAAATCTATAATTTTTCTCTTGTTCCCAACTCAATTCTGAAGAGAATGAATTCATCTTTTGTGATATCCTCTTGTCATAATCAATACTGGGCAGAGGTTGAATAAATTAAAGACTTGTGAAACACAGATTTTTACAAGTATTTCTAGATGTATTTTCTCTATCTATCCAAACGCTTATACAAGTCATAATTTTCTTAAAACTAGTGTAATTAATAAATTAATTGTATTCTGTCTTTTTGCAAACAGGAATAGTTGGGGTTTTATTTTTAATAGATATAGTGTTTTTTAAAAATTCCCTTACTATTCCAACCCAAATACACTGCATTCTAGAAGACCTGGTGATCCTGACTAAAGTGAAAAGGATAAATAAATCAAGTAGCAAGCAACAGAAAACAAATGCCAATTCTATTAAAATCAATCATATTCTTGATTGTTGACCTAAGACATGCCTTTTGCTAGTCATAGTTATTTTGCATTAATTCAGAAAAATTACTTGTTTTACTTCAGTCTACTGTTCAGACTGCGTTATATAAACTTCAGTCATGTGAAACAAGGTCATATGCCCTGATGTCTGTTAATTATGGTAATAAAGCCCTGAATTAGCCAGAAGTTAAGCAATTGAATTCACTAGTCCTAATTTCCAATTGCGCTGAAATCAAGGTGGCATAGTTGAAAGGCAAGAGAATATGGGTTTTCATAATAAAGTGAAAAAAGTGAGAAAAATGTTTAGATATAAAATAATTATACTAAATACACAAATGTGAGAAAAGTCTACATAGGAAGATTGCTTTTTGTGCATTTCTTATGCCTTTCACATTTTCCTCTCTTATAAAGACTCCTTGTTATTCCTGCAGCCATCTACCTCTGCTGCACAGGTCACTGATGTTGACCAGCCCTACTCAGACGTGGATGACTCCTCTACAGCTTCTCTTCCCACTGAGTGAAGCACAGCTGGGTATGGAGCTCTCTGACACTTTCCTGTCATGCAGCATTGCCACAAGCTCTGATCAATGCCAGACACTCCTAGGGATGCTCTTGATGGCAGTGATGGGAAAGCAGGAATGGGAAAACAGTGGACATAGAGCTTTTGGCATGAAAAGAGGTACACATCCGAGTTTTGATAATAGAGGGGCAAGGGGGAGGAGAATGGAGGCAGCCTGTGTGGGAGTGAAAGAGCCTTTGCTGTGTATGACAAGTTCAGTACACAGAACCAATGAAGTGCATAGAACTGTACACCCCTCAAATCCTTTCAGCTTTCACAGCTGTAAAATAATGTAAGCCATGGAATCGTGAGATTCAGGGTTGCAAAAAAATTGAAACATACTCAAAACTTTCCTCAGCTATTTTTTTTTGAACAGTCAGTGGCTGTAAAAGATTGTTCTCTTGCTAGATGTCTACTGTGAGCTAAAGACTTACATTACAAAGAGCTAAAACTGACTTTTTAAAAAATTGTATGGCTTAATGCTTTTTTTTTCAACAGTTTGGTCTT
The DNA here is from genome assembly GCF_022539395.1 of Myiozetetes cayanensis. Classification (NCBI taxonomy): domain Eukaryota; kingdom Metazoa; phylum Chordata; class Aves; order Passeriformes; family Tyrannidae; genus Myiozetetes; species Myiozetetes cayanensis. The sequence goes on along the minus strand of NW_026086604.1, from coordinate 33,308,385 downwards.
TATTTCTTTAAGAATTTATGTCAGTGATAAGTATAACCTACTAAAATGTGATCTCTTAAAACACAGTAATTGTTTAAATTAAAGCTGGATATCCACCTGCATTACACTGTATGGTAAATACATTTGATATGTTCATTAGTTTTACAGGTCTGCAAAGATACAAATAGAAACACCCTCTCTGTTCCATATATTTCAAAACGTGGAGATTGTTTAGAAAACACACAGGACAGTAATTTTCAAAATATACCAGAGCTCAATAGTGTAACTGACAGCAGCAGCACCAAACTCAAATGCTAACCACGTAATTTTTCAAAAGCTGTGACCATGTAACATAGAAATCTACATGTCTAGTTGATTTGGGCAAATTTAACTGTGGTCTTCCTGATGTTTAAATAATAAAATTTAATAATGATTAAATAATATATACACAGTTACTGAATAATACAGTTTTCTTGTCCTCTCATTATTCTGTTTTAGAGCATATTGTTTTTCCCTCTGAGACACTGAAAACACTGTCTCCAAACTGGCATCCTCATTCTTAAAATTAATTGGTTCTTTGCCTAAAACAATCTTCTTCCAAGATCATGACAACTGAAGTATATTTATTTATACAAAAGAAAGAGCCAATTAAAAATCTTTGTAATATGTTTTATTTAGAAAAGGAATCCCTTTCAAAAGGGAAGCTTCGGAGAGACTGCTTCTTTGAAAAAGATACAATGTGGTTTTAATTACTCAGCAAAAGCTTACACAAATTGTATTTTGATGTGAATTCAAATCACAACTGCCAGCCAGAAACACAGTTTGAAATGCAAAGCATTGATAGTTCTCTAGTAAAAAGGTGTGCACCATTCAACATTTAATATTAAAATATTTAAAAAATAGTCCAAATACAGTATGTTGACTTAGATTATTTATAGGTTATGCACACCAAATACTACAATCCCTTCAATTAGTAAACTGAACTGCCAAATTCTGTTAAAAATATATTAACTATTCTAAGAAGTAATAAGAGCAATTATTTTAATAATTACTAACCAATGAAAGTTAACTTTTCTAATGAAATAGAATGTAGAAATAGTAAAGAAACAGTTTATTTTAATCAAGACTTTGCCTTGGTGATTGGGATTACTATCTAAGCCAATTCATTTTAATATTAATTAATAAAAATGTCAATTTTTGACATCCTATATAAATGCTTCTCCATTTTTAATCTCAATAAGATTTTTGGAAGAGACTGCATCGCTTGACAAGTCAGAGGTTCAGTAACTGCAAAAGTAAAATTTATTTTTACTCTTATATTTAGTGATAAAGATGAATGTGACTAATTTCTTATCACCCATATTTAATATAAAAAATATTTATTTTAATACCTTCATATGTTGAAGTTGATTGTCAACTGCTTTAAGATAAGAGAGATTTTCCAAAACTGCCAGTTCCTCTAATTCATCAATGTTGTTATTGCTGATATTTAATACAGATAAAGATTTCTGAAGAAAGAAAAGCAGAAAAAGAAATATTTTTTTAAGCAATGTGTTAGTCAAGTTGTACATTCTTACAGAAAATTATTGTAAAGGAAGAACAAGGATATGAAACAGGAACATGCAAATACAACTACCACATCCCTCACATGATGTTTTATGTTGGCTTTCTATCTTGTTGTAAAACGCAATTTATTTTGGTTTTGAAGTCAAACCAAAGTAAGATTATGTCTCAGTTCTTTCAGGAATTCTTAGTAAATACTTAATGCTTGTTTTACTTTAAACATGTTCAAATGGTTTACAGAGTTCTGCAAGTGCTATTAACTCTATTATTGAAGTACGAAACAGACATGGAAATTGACTGCATTTTATAGAATTATAGAATGGTTTGGGTTGAAAGGGACCTTACAGATCCAGTACAATCCCCCTGCCATGAGCAGGGCCACCTTACACTGGATCATGTTGCCAGGGCCCCATCCAACTTGGCCTTGAATATTTACAGTGATGAGCATCCGTAACTTCTCTGGGCAACCTTTTCCAATGCCAGAAAAAAAAGTTGTTTGTGCCTTTTTTTCCCATTACATTCTCGAGAGCAATACAAAAGGCAGTAAATAAAATAGTGTAGCAATCAAATCAGAGAAATACCAACAAACTAATTCACTACAAACTAAACAGACTAAGAAAACTAAGACTGATATATTCTACCCCTTTTTTAGTTTATTCACATTCTGTTTGTGTAGGGCATTTATATACTTCCTTACTTCCTCTCTCCATTTTCATCCTTCATAATAATAATAAAAATATAATATAATATATAATAATAAAAATAATAATAATAATAATAAAAAAATCTGCTGGACCGTTAGTTTTTATGAGAATTGGTGTGGGAGCTCCTTGTTAGAACTTGAAAGAATGCCACCAATTGTCAGAAAAGGAAAACACAGAGTGATCAAGTCCTATTCAGTTCTTCTGAAAATACTGATCTACTAATTATTGGCTCATTGAAATTCTCAAAATGTACTTACTGCCAGGGACATAAGAGATACTGGATCAAACAGAAGCTTTTCACCAAGAGGGAGATGTTGACTTTCAATATGTAGCTCCCTTATTTCTCCTATTTTATCCAAACCTTCTACTACAGTGATGTAATTGCCTCCCAAATATCTGCAGAATAAAACGTAAAGTAGATTTAATATCCTTTGAAAGTAAGAGCTTTCAAGGCTTCAATGTATTAAGAAAAATATTTTGAAAGTATTACTGAATAATATTTGGAAATTATATTAGAAAAGGAAAGAATCTAGCATACATGTACAACATTCAGTTAACTGATCCAAGGGGTTTTTTATCAGTTTTATCTGTTGCTATTATTATTATCATTGATTGAAAAAATAAAATCTTTAAATGCAAATATGTGTAAAGATGGTATGTCATTACTTACAACACAGTAAAAAAAAAATGAGTTACTTTTATCTGAAAAGCAGAATTCAAGAGCTGAAAGGACATTAAAAGCTACATAACTTTTTTAATTTCTTAGTGAAATAACTATTATTTTTACTAGTAATACAAATACCTTATTTTCAACTTACAGTTTTTCAAGTTTTTTCAGTGATGAGAGATTTTCTATACTTGAAATACAATTGTTCTGTAGGTAAAGGTGTGTTATATTTGAAGCAAAGTCCAAGTTCTGGATTTGGCTGATTTGGTTATCATATAAATATAGAACTCTCAGATTTTTGCAGAAAGAGAGGACACCCTGAAATAAACAATTACAAATTAAAATTTTTCACCTTTTACAAACACTTTTAAACACTATTTTTCCTTGACAAACTGAGTTAATGTCAGCAATCATGAGATTTAAGACTGAAATCTGTCATTACTACTCTGCCATACAGAAGCTGAGGACCACAGCCATCACAAGCAGGTACACCACATTCTGTGTGATTTCATTCCCTTCCCTGCCTTCATAAGGCAGATTTCAGAAAAGCACAGTTGTTAGTGCAGTGTAATAGAAACCAGTTCTTGGCAAAGGAATACTGATTTATGCAAAACCTTTGTACTTCAATGTATTTTGATATACTTCTGAGCCCGAGTTTGCACTCAAATGTCAAGTTCCTTTGAATGTATTCCTTTTAAACAACTATAAGGTCACACCTTCTAATGAAGGTTTCTGTAAAACTTCACTGTGGCACCTGATGAACCAGTCCTCATCAAATGGACTGATCCAATTAGTAACTCACTGTGGCTATGCACATTCCTAAGAGTGGGCCGAACAAACCCATTTGCTTGCTGAGATCTGTTCACATAGAACAAGCTATTTCTTCTTGACTGAAATCACACTTTTAAAGCAGAAATCCACCAGACACAACAATGCAGTTGTTCAGGGTTCAGCAGTTTCAAAATGTACTCAGTATCTTAAGGGGATTTGAATTAACTTGGGACTTACTGAAACCTGTATAAATTTCCTATTATTAAACTCAGAGGAAGGAGGACTGGGTTGAGTTTGTAGGTTTAGTCTTTGAAAATGAAAAGTTCATGGATTATTTTTTAAATGAGTAAGCCCTAGGGAGCAATTAAAAAAAAAAAAAAAAAAAAGCAAGCAGATTTTTAACCTGACTAATTTGAAAAAGCCACTACACCAGTTCAAATTTGTTAACCTCACTCAGGTTATATCCTGTTCCTAAATTTTCCTTTCCTTTCTCAGACTTCCTCTGAAATCTAAGGAATAAATCATAGATAGATTGAAAACATTGTGCTGTGAGTTAACAACTCTGTAAAATTCCCAAGACTAGAAAAAAAATGGTATTAACAAAAATAAGTGTTGCACTTAATAGTATGTAATATCATTACTTCTTTCTTTATGGAAAATCTGATCTGCAAAATTACTAGTTCCTTACATCTTTTCTATTCCACAGTTCACTTTTTTATAAAGGTAATCATCAATAAATAGGAACTGTACAAAATAATCAAAGTAGTAAATTGCTTCAATTTATTTTTGTTTAATAACTGCATATTTATATAATAGTTCTGCAAACTACTTCAAAAAATACTTCACTTTAACACTTCATCTCTCTTGTGTAATTGCTTTCATGGATTTTCTATTTTAATTAATTAATGGCAAAACCAGTGTACTGATAATATGTATTTCTGCAGTTTCAAGTTAGTAAAATCCTTCAGCAAGACTTGCCATAAAGAAAAAAGTGTCATGTTGATAATAAGAACCCCTGCAGACTGTTGGAGTTACAGTCACTTTGATGTTTTATATTAAAAGTTACACCTCAAAGTTTATTTCCATATTTCAAATGTCACACATTTAAAATCTGTTTACAGATTTTACACATAAGCAGTGTTCCACACAGTAGGAGCTATGAATGCTGAAGCATGTTCCCAAACAGATGCATTATTAAAGCCTAAGTGCAAGCCAATAGAAGTGTTAAAACATACTATATCTGTTACAAAATGGAAACTTGGCTTTGCTTTTTTGTCTCCCAACTATATAACCAACTCAGCATAACAGTGACTACAAAACATTTGAGTAGTCATGTCAAAAGGAATGAAAAATAGAGCTTACAATTGTGTCTATATTTTTATCTGACAAATTCAGATGAGTTATTTTTTGCAGATACTGTCTAAAGTCCTCTTCATTGCGACTCTTGTGACCAACATTTTTAGCAATTAGGTCCAGTGTTAATCGAACCATAGTTCTGTAATAGGTCAAGCTGCTCTACTGCTTCTTCTAAGAGTGTATTCCACGTGCTCTTGTAAGTTGTTTTACCAAATGCCTTAAAAACAAAAAAAGGAAGATGTTATACTACTTATATCCCAGATCTTCAACAAAGCTTACATGCATACTTCAAATCTGATGTTTCCTCACCCATTCCCTTTCTGCTTACAGTGACACATTTATGTACACACTTTGCTGCTACAGAATCCTACCCCTTCATTTTCTGACAATTTTTCAAACTTTTGGTGTATTAAATAGCATTTAAAATACATTGTTACATTTGATTGGTTGTTTCAGTTTGCTTAAGTTTACTTAAGCAATATGAGCAACAATGGTCCACAGCAGAAATAATTCTCACATGTAAGTAGCTAATTAATGGAAGCTCATAACCTAATTATTTATCAGAAAATACAAGACTCTCTATAGCAGGTTTTAAGGCTGTGAGAGGTGATATTATGCTACAGTATTCTTTACACATCTGCACAGCACTTAAGTCATGCATGTGTGCATTTGTTCTACACAATGAAAAACTCTTGAGTTTTTCACACTGTAAAGGCTCTCACAACTTTTTTTTTTTTTTTTTTTTTTTTTTATATTCTGCCATGGTTCCAAGTGAGTTTATAAATCAGGGCACAGAGGAGAGGGAAGAAGGCAATACACTAATATTGAACTGAATGCATAAACAGCCTGGGGATAAAAATACCCTAACAAATGTAAGTTAACAACTCAGAAGAAAAACGTTGCCTTTTTAGCCAGTACATAATCCAATGTTCATTATATATTTTAGCCAATACACAACACCCCTAGTGTATCAGAAGAACTGAGGAGACGGTAAAAAATATCCCAGTGCTAAACCTCATGCAGCCGCATAAGCCAAGGCACAGAGAATCCTCCTTGCCAGTATTACATTTAGGAGAAACTCAGGAAAAGCCGAGATTGAAGCTGCGAAGGCAGAAGAAACTTCCTTACTTACTAAACAGGCTGAAGCTCAGTAGCTCCCCTTCATCCTCTTTTTATTTTAAAAGGGGCTTAAGGAAAGCTGAGAGGAGATTGTGGGGTTGCTTGATTTTTTTTTTTTTTCAACTGAAAAATGAGTTTCTTTCTTGCTTTTTAAATAAAAATACCTTTCAGACGCCTTTCTTAGACCTCCTTCCAAACCCGGCAGTAATAGCAGAAAGGAACGCCGGGCAGGTTTCCCTCCCTCGGTGCCCCGGCTCCTGCCTACCTACAGGCGTGCGAATGCAAACCGCCCTCCCCGTCCCGTCCCGTCCCGTCCCGTCCCGTCGCCACCAGCAGTCGCCTGGCAGCCCGGCGGGCGGGAAGGCGGCCCTGGCGGCAGGCAGGGGCCGGGATCCGCTCCAGCCGCCCGTCCCAGCGGGAAACGCTCCCGGCGCGGGGCGGCGGCGGCCGGAGGGGCTCGAGCCACTGGCCCCCCCCCTGTTGCCACGGCAACCGCACGCCAACGGCCCAGGGGGCGGGGCGCTCCCGCCAACGGCCGCGGCGCGCGCCCTCCCCGCCCAATCAGCGCCGACAAGAGGGAGCAGGGGGCGGGGCTTTTTGCGGCTCGCGCCGGTGGGCTTTGCTGGCGGACGTATTCGAGGAATTACGGAATATCCCGGTTGGGAAGGGAGCCGCAGAGATTATCAAAGTCCGGCTCCTGGTGCTGCGCTGGACACACCAAGAATCCCACCATGTGCCTGAAAGCGTTTTCCAAACACTTCTTGAGCTCTGTCAGGCTTGGTGCTGTGACCACTTCCCTGGGGAGCCTGTTGTAGTACCCAACCACCCTCTGGGTGAAGAACTTTTACTGACCTAAAACTCCCCTGACACAACTTCATGCCATTCTCTCTGGTCCTGTCATCGCCAGAGAGAAGAGATCAGTGTCTGCCTTTCTGCTTTCTTCTTGTAAGGAAGCTGTCGACTCTTACGAGGTCTCCTTTCAGTTTCCTCCAGGCTAAACAAGTGACCTCAGCTGCTCCTCATAAGGCTTCCCCTCTAGACCCTTCATCCTCATGGCCCTCCTTTGGATGCTCTCTAATAGCTTAATATCTTTCTTATATTGTGGTGCCCAAGCCTGCACACGGTACTCTTGCAAAATGTGAAATACGTAAGAATTTTCTTAAGAAAGAATGCTCTTTGATTTTTGATATTTGTATACTTTCAAGCCTAATCAACAAGAAGGGAGATTGAATCTGTGAAACAGCAGCTAACAAACAAGCTTTAAGTGATGTCTATGTGTTAGAAAAACAGATTACTTGTTGGTAGAATTAGCTTGTTAAAGTTTAGGGCATGACATGCTTCAATGATCTCATACCTAGGGGGAGGTTAACAAGGCTTGAGAAAAAGGATGCCCAATTATAGTGGACGCAAAGAATGCAGAATTTATGAGCCATGAAGACACCTGGTCAAACTCCCAAGATAAGGAAGAAACTAATAAACCCAACTCAGCAACTGTGCTGAAATCAGTTCCAACTGGGTAAAAGATAATTCCAACAGGGGAGATCCACAACCACCGACTCAGAGACCACTGACCCAAGAAACCTACTGACCCAAAAGAAGGGAAAGACTGGGCATGCAGACTAATTAGCATGAGAAGTGAGAAAATTGTTAACCAATAGATGACAAAACTAATTAATAATAGAACTTTGTAACTTGTAGCCAATGAACACTAATTCCTTTGTTTGCTAAAATGTATGAATAGTAAAAAGTTTTGATAGTTCGTGTGCTTGATTTCTGGAATTCCACTGGGCATCCTGGCTTGGACAACTCTGAAATAAATAATCAGTGTCTCTCTTGAGTGTGTAATTATTGGCTTGTTGCATACCAGGTGATGAATCAGATTTTTGTGGACAACAGCCCTTGAGGTGAGGCCGCATCAGTCTGGATCAGAGCTGGACAATCTCCCTTGACTGACTGGTAATGCTTTGCCTGATGCCTCCCAGGAGGCAGTTGGCCCTCCTGGCTGCCAGGGCACTGCTGACTCATATTCCTCTTGCCCTTGACCAGGACCCCCAAGGCCCTTTCCGTGGCGCTGCTCTGCAGGCTCTCACTCCCCAGTCTCTCTGTACATCCAGGGTTGCCCCATTCCAGGTGCAGAACCCAGCACTTGCCCTTGTTAAACTTCATAGAGTTGGTGGTTGCCCATCTCTCTGATTTGCTGAGGTCTCTCTGCAGGGCCTGCCTGCCTTCTACAGAGTCAACAGCTCCTCCCGGTTTTGTATTGTCTTGCAAACCTGTTCCCCTGGCTGTGTGCCCACAGTGGTGGCCCGGGCAGGGCACTGCCTGTTGCTTCTTGCCCTGCAGTCAGGAACCTGGCTGTGCCTGAGGCAGAAGAGCATTGCTGTGACACAGGCTGGGGGCACAGGCTTGCCCTGCAGGGAGGGCAGCCCCTCACTGGGCTGGGGTCTGTCAGGCCACCTGAGAAGTCTGCAGGCAAGGAATTCTAGTGGAAGGTGTCCCTGCCCATGGCAGGGCGGGTTGGAACTAGCTGATCTTTAAGGTTGCTTCCAACCCAAACCATTCGAGGATTCTAGGCTTCTAGGATTCCATGAATTTCCCAGAAGAAAACTTTGAAACCTTCTAATGCAAATTTTCTTTGAACAACTTTCCCCTTTCCTTTCTGCAGAGCTCATTGTCTTATTAATGTCTTAATAATGCTAGGTGTTTTTAAATTTTGTTTAGAAGGTTTTACATCTGGTGTTGCCTGTTCTTCCTGCATGCCAGGCCTTTCTTTTGTGAATATGAATTACTGGCAAAACCAAAAGAATTTCCCTCATGCTTGAATTGGAAGGGTTAATAATGTAATAAATTGAGTGGATACTGTATTTAGCAGCAAAATGCTACAAAAAACCTCATGTGAGCCAATGTTTAATAAATTTTTCCTACGATGAAACATTATTCCAAATTGTTGTTAGTTGTTGGGGGTTTTATATTTTTTTTTAATCAATTATATCTCACTTTTTAGTGCCTTAAAAAAACAGCTAATTGCTGATGACACAAAAGTGGAAGGAGTGGGTGATACATCAGTGGGTCATGCTGCCATTTGAAGGGACCTCAACAGGCCGGAGAAATGGGCCAAGAGGAGCCCAAAAAAGTTCACCCAGGGTAAGTGTAAAGCTCAGGCCATGGGGAGGAACAGCCCCAGGCACCAGCACAGGCTGTGAGTGACCAGCTGGAAAGCAGGTCTGCAGAAAAGGACATGGGGGTCCTGGTGGACACCAAATTGAACATGAGCTACCAGTGTGGCAGCAAAGAAAGCATATGATATCCTGGGCTCCACTGGAGGAGTACTACCAAGTGTGGAAGAAGGTGATCCTGCCCTTTTTATTCAGTGCTGATGAGGCCACACCTGGAGTGCTGGTGTCCAGCTCTGCGCGCTTCAGTGCAAGAGAGAGAGACATGGACATACTGGAGAGAGACCAGCTAAAGACTACTAAGATGATGAAGGACTGGAGCATCTCTCTTTTGAGGAGTATCTGAGAGAGCTGGGACTATCCAGCCTGGAGAAGAGAAGGCTCAGGGTGATTACTTCCAATGAAACCAAGATTAGGACTTTATTTCTCATATAAGAAAAATGACACAAAATGTTGCTGTGAGCAGTCATGTTCTTACTTTGACCTTTGTTAGAAATGCAGACAGAGTGCCACCCTTCCAACCTCAAGTTTCCTATCTCCATCTCTCATATGATTTGAAAGACCATAAGATGCCCTTACTTCTGTGGTGGAATCCAAACTGAGCACACCTGGGAGCTGCTTGTTCTGGGAAATGTTTCTGTAGAAACATATGTTAAAGTTCTGGAAGTTAAATTTGGGCTTCACTTGTTCTTCTTCTTGTGGCAGTAGATTTTTTAGATGTCTAGGGCTGTCAGTCATTTGACTGAAAGGCAGAAAAAAGCTATGAGAAGTTTCAGAGGGAGCAGTTATTCAGTAAGATTTGAAATAGGTTTCTGTCATTTGGTGGCACAGAATATTAAACAATCATTTGTGTACTCTCCAGGATGGCAGTAATTTGGTGGAGCACAAAAGTCCTTGTCTTCAAAGAAGCTTTTGGAAATACCTTTGTAAAATCATTGATGGCTATATTTCTTACAGTTCCACATTGGAACATTGAACTGAAATTTACTTCTAACATCTTAAGAGCTTCCCTTGCATAAGCACTACCACGAATTTTGCATAAAATGATTTCTGCATATATGGATTTGGGATAGGGGGTGTCATATAATGGGTAAGACAAATCTTTAGAAGGTACGCCTCTAATTCTCCATCATTAAATTCAAACCTAACCATTTCTGACAAACTGTTTCAGGGTTATGTTTCAAATGTTTTATTCAGTCTTTTTCCCAAGCATCTCTTGTCTTCCTCTTTTGTGGCTAGACAGCTATATAAAATGGAATCAACACAGTTATAGAATCATAGAATATATTGAGTTGGAAGGGACCTGAAAGGATCATTGAGTCAAACATTGTGGCCCCAAAATCACAGAATGTGCCTGAGAGTGTTGCTTCAGTATAGTTGTTTTAATATGTAAAATATGTCTGAGACAACTCTTTCAATGAATTTCATTTGGTGTTTTATGTTTTCCAAGGTAGCAAATATGAGATTCTCAAAAAGATAGGGCAGAACAAAAATGAGAATGGGAGTTGTGATCACTTCATCACACACTGATTGTTCCTTAGGTGAGGACTCTTCACTCTTGCCTGCTCTAGCGTGAGGTCCTTACCACAGGAGACAGTCCTCCATGAAGTTCTCCAGTGTGGGTCCTTCCCGTGGGCTACAGTTCTTCCCAAACTGCTCCAGCATGGGTCCCTTCCATGGAGTGCAGTCCTTCAGGAACAGATTATTCCAGCGTGAGTCCCCTGTGAGGTCACAAGTCCTGATGGCAAACCTGCTCCAGTGTGCGCTCCTCTCTCCACAGATCTGCGGGTTCTGCCGGGAGCCTGCTCCAGCATGGGCTTCCCACAGGGTCACAGCCTCCTTTGGGCATATCCAAGGGCTGCAGGTGGGTATCTGCTCCACCATGGACCTCCATGGGCTGCAGGGGGACAGTCTGCCTCACCATAGTCTTTAGCATGGACTGCAGGGGAATCTTTGCTCCAGTGCCTGGAGCGCTTCCTCGTTCTTCACGACTTGGGGATCGGCAGAGTTGTTTCTCTCGCATATTCTCACTTCTTCCTCCCAGTTGCTGGTGTTGCACAAGTCTTTCCCATTTGCTTCTTAAATATGGTATCCTGAGGTGCCACCACCATCACTGATGGGCTCAGCCTTGGCCAGTGATGGTTCTGTCTTGGCTGGCATTGGCTCTACTGGACATAGGGGAAACTTCTCACAGAAGCCACCCCTGTATCCTGCCCCATTACATGTCCTGCTGGGTGGGTCTGTCCTCTGAAGGTGTCATGGCTGTGGGTGCCCAGGACAGCTGTGATCTGCTGAGCTGGGGCGGGACTGAGGGTGCCTGTGGTAGGCTCTGGCACCTGTGACACCACAGGGGACGAGTCACAGTTGGGGTGGTTATCAGGGCCTGGCCATGAGCAGTCATGGGGAGGCTGGGCTGGACAAGGGCTGGGACAGAAATGTGGCCCCTGCAGGATGGATTCTCACCCTGCATCAGGGGCCCAGCCACCTGCCAGGAGCTTCATCCCCTCTCCTACCTTCACCCAGCTCCATGCGGCTCCTGTCCCTGCAACCCCCACTGCCAGCTCCCTCCTTCCCAGCCCATTCGACTGCTTCTCTCCCTCCTCCTGCAGGCCATGGCTGCCCGAATGTTCCTCTCTGTGGTGCGACACATCCTCATCCAGCGCGTGCAGGTGGTCAGTGATGAGCTGGACGAGGCCACGTGCGAGCGCATGCAGCAGCGTGCAGAGATGCTGAGCCAGGAGATGACTCGTCTGCTGCAGGAGCTGGAGCAGAACGACATGGCCCAGAGACACCTGCTCTTTGCTGCCATCCTGCACTGGCAGTGCTGGGCTGTAGCCCTTGTCGTGCTCTTGGGGCTGTGGTGGTGGCTCCGATTTTTGAGAAATCATCATAGAACTGTAGAATCCTACAATGGTTTGGTTGAAGGGACCTTAAGGATCATCTAGTTCCAAGCCCCCTGCCATGAGTGGGGACACCTGCCACTAGGCCAGGTTGCTCAATGCCTCATCCAACCTGGCCTTGAACACTTCCAGGGATGGGGCTTCCACAACTTCTCCAGGCAACCTGTTCCAGTGTCTCACCAACCTTATAGTAAAGAATTTCTTCCTAATGGCTAATCTAAACATACCTTCCTTCAGCTTAAAGCCATTCCCCTTTGTCCTATCTCTACATGCCCTTGTAAATAGTCCCTCTCCATTTTTCTTATAGCCACTTTAGGTACCGGAAGGCTGCTATAAGGTCTCCCCAGAGCCTTCTTGTCTTGGTTTAAAGACAATGTGTGCTAGGAGGTGGGACATGTGATGGAATAGAAACCCCTCTCTCCCAGACTTGAAGTAAATTTTAAAATTATGAGACTTTCAAGCAAAGTATAGAAATGAGTAACAGTTTTTACTGAAAAAATGGAGAACAGAAAAGACCCAGAACAAAACAACCAAACATAGAGAAAATGTCACCGAGAAGTCACTCTTATGCCTTCACACTGCAGAGGCAACAACAAGAGTCCTGATGCAGTCGCATGGTCCTGGCAGCAGGAAAACAGTGCAGGGCAGCAGGCGGGGAAAAATATGTGGCAACTCCGGATGCTGTGGCACAGGCGGATGCCGCAGCCTTGATCAGTGGAAATGGCTGCTGCTCTGGAGCCACCAGCAGGCAAACTCCATGTGGGCAGTGGGGCTCACCAACTCTGGATGCCACAGCGTGGGCAGCTGCTCTGGAGCTGGCAGCGGGCAAGGGATGGCACAGGTTCCATGGAGCAAGGGATGGCAGGCAGCGGAGGGGGCTCCGGGGAGAGACAGCATGGCTCTGATGGGAACAAGCCTAGAGAGGCACGGGATGTGCAAAGCAGGAGCATGAAACTGGTCCTCCTGTGGCTGCCGGCAGCTCTCTCCCAGCAGCAGTCCCAGGACAAAGAGAGCGAAACTGGAACTCCTGGTTCCTCTTATTCCCCCCAGTTATCATGAGACCCCTTGTTCCCAGGATCTCATCTTCCCCCGTCTGCTCCCCCCCACACCCTGTGGCTGGTTCCCCAGGGGCAGCTGGACCCCACACCAGTTTTGGCGAGTGCCCCCCAAAAACCCATAGTGGCATGGGGAAATCCAACAAGAGAATCTAAGCTACACCACTTCTCCAGGCTGAACAACACCAGCTCTCTCGTCCTGGCTTTATAGGAGAGGTGTTCCAGCCCTGTGATCAACTTAGTGGCCCTCCTTTGGGTTTTTTCCCACAGTTCCATGTCTTTGTTGTGTTGGGGGCCCCAGACCTGGACACAGCACTCCAGGTGGGGTCTCATGAGGGTGTGGTAGAGGGGCAGAAGCACCTCCCTCAACCTGCTGGTCACGCTGCTTTTGATGCAGCCCAGGACGTGGCTGACCTTGTGGTCTGTGAGAGCACATTGCCAAGACACGTCAGGCTTCTCATCTGTTCTCTGCCTGGCCTGTACTTGTGCTTGGGATTGCTCCAAGCCAGGTGCAGGCCCTTGCACTTGGCTTTGTTGAACTTCATAAAGTTCACACAGGCCCACCTCTCAAACCTGTCAAGGTCTCCCTGGATGACGTCCCTCCTGTCCTGCATGCCGATCGCACCACTCAGCTTCGTGTCATCAGTAAACTTGCTGAGGGTGCACTCGATTCGATCCCATTGTCCATGTCACCAATAAATATGTTAAACTCACTGGTCCAAATACTTATGCCTATGAATATGTAAAGCCCATTCAGCACTAAAACTATAATAAATGAAATAAAGACATAAATGTTTGGCTGCTGCATCTTCTATTCTTTAGCTGGCACTATTTTTAGACAAAAAAAAGGTTACCATAAAGCAAGAAGTTTAATATTGATGCTCACCATTTTAGCTTCTAAATTTTTACAGAGCACTAATTCATTTTGGATCAACAGATGACAGGAATCATCATATTCAGACCATTAAGTGACAAAATGATTGAAGTATCTATTAAAATGGAGAGCTAGCAGTAGTATTATTGTCCTCCTATGCACATTTCACTTTTTTGCACACCAGTGTCTGCAAACCTGAATCCACCATCTCAAACTCCCATCTCATATCAACGAGGGTATGTAGCATTTTGTTCCCACCTCCTCAGATACATGGAAAGGAAAGGACGGGATTTTATTCTCCTTTGTATTGAAATTATTTAAATTTCATTAAAGGGGGTAGGTTGCTTTTTTGTTTTACTTACATGCAAGATGTCATTGACCACGTCTTTTTCACGAATCCAAGAACACTCACAGATCACCATGCACAGTACAATGGTTCTACATTTATTTAGTAACAACACTGAGTTCTCTGTAAGTTCAGAACAGAAGAACAGGCTACATGTCATTTTTCTTTCCTTCTGCAAGGTTGAGTCACATCCTTAGGTCTCCTTTTAGAAAGCTAACAAACTGTGTTAGAAGAAAAAGAAATCTTTGATGGAGAAGCATTGCATTCAAGCAAACTTACAGCACTGACTGAGGCCACAGTTCAATTCTTTGGCTCACTTTCTGCAGCAACACAGACAAGAGGACTACACAGCTTTTTTTCCTGTTAGGGCAAAATCTGGTGCTCTTCACAGCCAGACAACTTCATCAAGGAATTTCAGAGGGAAATGAAAGGCTTTAATATTTACAAGGAGTCAATTAAAACAAATGAATTTCCTGAAATTGCTATAATTAAAAAAACACCCCTAAACCCCAACCCCCCGACAATCAAACATAGGGCAGAAAGCAGAAAGTTAACTACCTTTAGAGACAATGCCTTTCTATAGAGTGAGTTCAGTCTAAAACTAAGATCTGTATTTGTTTCCTTTGGTCCTTCTAGCACTTCAAATAAAATGAAAGTCTTTACCCTATTAAACTATGATTGCCAGCAAAAGAAACAGTTCTTGCCTCACTTCCTCTGTTCTACTGACAGGAACAACACTGCGTTCACATGGGTAAGTTCCCTGGTTAAAACTACTATAAAATCCCCAGGAGTTGTTAAGTTTCTCAAGCCTATTTTGCTCAACCCAGCCAATACGCAGGCTGGGGCAAGCAAAACTCTTAATTTAAAAAAGGTAAGTTGATGCTTTAGCTAGCTATTCTTAGTTACACAACATACTACTACAGTTCACTTTGTCACACTGAAATGGATGGACCTTTTTAAACCAACTATGTTACACACTTGCACAATCAGAACAACTAAGCATGGGATTAGAGCACCTCAGTCAACAATGAAGTAACATCCCAGATCTGCAGAGTTAAAATCTGTTAAAAGCCTGGAAGTAAAAGTGAAGTTATTAGAGAACTACCTGTTTGTTAGGACAAACATTTTATCTTTATCGTGTTTATAATTTTTTTAAAATGAACATTGTATCTTACCTCCAGCAGAGGTGACAGTGTTGATTTGGGAAGTGCAAGATCCCAAAGATAAGTGGTAAAAAATAATTCAAAATACAGTTTTCACCATAGAGGAAATAACAGCTTGCCAAATATTGGGATGAAGTTTGACAGATGAACCAACAATAGAAAGTAAAAATTATTATATCCTGCTATTATTCAGAAACAGAAGATGTACAGGCATCTCAGCATTATTTTGTCAAACATTGTATAGAGATCTGAGTACTCACTTTGTTCTTAAACAGGTGTAGATGTTATTTACAAGTTATTTGTCCCCAGATGGTGATTTATGTAAATATTTGTGTTAAACCTTTTTTGCCACTCTCACGGTTTTACCTAGTTGTCATAAGAAAAATTTTCAGAATGAAGAAGGAAGAACTCCCATAAAAACTTGGTATAATGAGGAGCTAGTGTGGAGTTTGTATCACCATATAGAATACATATATCTTGTTTAAATTGGAACAATATCTGACATTTTGACACCTTTATGTTTCTCTAGTTAGATCTTCAGCTTTGAAGAAGTCAATCTGAAAATGCCTCCCTTAGAAACAGATTAAAATATAAGCTCAATTCTAACCTCAAATTATTTGAATGCAACTTGTCTTCAGCTGGAGAAGAAAGCTCAGATGGTTGTAATTACTAAAGATTGCTTGCCATTAGATGCAGGCACATAAATTAATTTCCTTTTATAACAAAGTAATGCCACTGCAGTTATACATAAGCCCTAAGGTAATTTGGGCTAAAGCAAACAGAAATTCACACAGGAAATGATGGACAAATTTACATAGGAGTTGAACACGTTTCAATTGAAAATGAAGGGTTCTGAAAACAATATATTTATAATCCCCTCCAAGGGCTCAGCCATTTCCTGTCTGTGATGATCTAAACAAACTATGCAAAACAGAGTAAACATTCTTTGTTAACATCATTATTAAGAATTGTTATTTAAGGTGGTAACATCTGACACAGTAGAGATGTAGCGATGACTTTTAGTGAATAGAACCAGTAATACTTACATATCCTTTTTCATCTATATTTTTAAAAGGCTAATGATCAATCTTCTTACTTCATAGAGGGAAACAGACACTAACTCTGGCAGAAACGCCTTGCTAAAGTTTATGCACTCCTGGTTTGTGAAAAGCCAGGAAAAAAACCCCATTCTCCTGAGGCAGTCCTGTGACCTATCCACTGGACCATGCTACTTCCCAGAATACTGTAGTTTTCAGAAAGCTCTCTATGAAGCAATTTTTCATAATTAAAAACAAACCAAACGTCACAGCAAATATTTCATATGTTAGAAGTTTCATCTGAGGGTCAAAATTAACTTTCCTAAATTACATATTTCCTTGTGGATATTATTCCGAGGGTCTGAAAAGTAAAACTACATCTCATAAAAATACACCCCAAGGAACAAGATCCTTCATTAATTCCTTAAAGGTTTAGAATAATTGTTTTTAACTCCAGAAAAGTCTTTCAACTAACAGGATACTCTCTGATGTCAGTTCTTCAAGATTTGACACAAGAAAAAAGTTCTATGTGCACGCAATTAATCTTATATTTTATCACCCCATATTTTAATAATTTTCATCGCTTTGGGACCTGCACCCTAAAATAATACTAGCTCAACTCTGTAGTATTTAGATTTTGTCTGCTTTTGTAGTTTTTGAAGTACTTGTTTTTATAATTTTATCTTAACCTAATTTATGGTATGATATACAAAATGTTTTATATTGGGATTTCAATAAATACCTTAAATACAATAGAATTGTTAAGGTTGGAAAGACCTTTAAGGTCATTAATTTCAACTGTTACCCTTGCACTGTATAGTCCACCACTAAACCATGTCCCAAGTGCCATGTCTACATGTCTTTTAAATACCTCCAGGGACAGTGACTCGACCACTTCCCTGCGCAGCCTGGTCCAGCGCTTGACCTTTTCAGTGAAGAAATTTTTCCTAATATCCAATCCAGACCTCCCGTGGTGCAACTTGAGACCATTTCCTCTTATCCTTTCTCAAGTTACATGGGAGAAGAGACCGAGCCCCACCTCGCTACAACCTCCTTTCAGGCAGTTGTGGAGAGCAATAAGGCCCCCCCTGAGCCTCCTTTTCTCCAGGCTAAACAACCCTGAGTTGCTCACTATATTCATGCTCCAGACCCTTCAACAGCTCCATTGCCCTTCTCTGAACACACCTCAATGGCTTGTAGTGAGGGGCCCAAAACTGAATACAGGATTTGAGAAGCAGCCTCAGCAGTGCTGAGGACAGGGGCTCGATCACTGCCCTGGTCCTGCTGGCCACACTATTGCTGATACAGGCCAGGATGCCATTGGCCTTCTTGGCCACCTGGGCACTCTGCTGGCTCATGTTCAGCCAGCTGTCAACCAGCACCCCCAGGTCCTTTTCTGTTGGACAGCTTTCCAGCCACTCTGCCCGCAGCCTGTAGTGCTGCCTGGGGTTGGTTGCTGTGACCCTAGTGCGGGACCCGGCACTTCACATTGTTGAACCTCATACAATTAGCCTTGGTCCTTGGATCCAGCCTGTCCAGATCCCTTCCTGCCCTCCAGCCAATCATGCTCCCAGCTGACTTGGTGTCAGCTGCAAACTGACTGAGGGTACGTACACTTGATCCCCTCATCTGGGTCATCAATGAAGATATTAACCAGGACTGGCCCAAATACTGAGCCCTGGGAACAACACTCATGCTCAGTCACCAGCTGGATGTCACTCCATTCACCACCACTCTGGGCCCGGCTGCCCAGCCAGTTTTTTACCCAGTGAAGATTGCAGTTGTCCAAGCCATGAGTAGCCCGTTTCTCCAGGGGAAATGCTGTGGGAAATGGTATCAAAGGCTTTACCAAAAACCAGGTAGACAACATCTACAGCCTTTCCCTCATCCACTAAGTGGGTCATCTTGTCACAGGAGGAGATCAGGTCGGTCAAGCAGGACCTGACTTTCCTAAATCCCTACTGGCTGGGCCTGATCCCCTGGCTGTCCTGTACATGCTGTGTGGTGGCACTCAAAATGATCTGCTCTGTGACCTTCCCCAGCACGAAGGTCAGGCTGACAGCCCTTTAGTTCCCTGGATCCTCCTTCTGGCTCTTCTTGTGAATGGACATCATCGGCCAACCTCCAGTCAGCTAGGACCCTATCATCACCATTATTCAGCTCTAGACAACCCAAACACTCCCTACCATACAGGGCTACCCTACTGCCTCTCCTTCCTTGCCTATCCCTTCTGAAGAGTTTATTGCCATCCACTGCAGCACTCCAGTTGTATGAGTCAACCTACCATGTCTCTGTGATGGCTACTCTATCACAGCTTTCCTGCTGCACAGTAACTTCCAGCTCCCCCGTTTGTTGCCCATGCCATGTGCATCGGTGTACATGTACTTCAGTGGGCTATTGATCCTGCTGCCTTTATTTTTAGGGAGAAGCTCTTACTCCTATGTGACCACTCTGCAGGCACTTCTGTGGTTTCTAACACATCAATAACCCCTGTGTCTTTGCTGCCACGTGAATCTCCATCTACCACTTCCACTGAGATGGCAGACTTGAAGGACCTCATTAGCACGCTCTCCCTCTAACAGCACTGTGGTGACCTGAGGCTTATCTCTGTCAAGCCTGGGTTTATCCCCTTCCCCCTCTAAATCTAGCTTAAAACTCTCTCAATGAGTTGTGGTAATTCCTGAGCAAAGATCCTTTCCCCCTTCAAGACAGGTGTACCCCATCTCTTGCCAGAAATGCAACCATTCAATCTTCAGGCAAGAAAAGTAACTCATGGAAGCTGTCATCCTATTTCTTACCAAACATTTGAAGGAAACTTCAAAGGAGAAGGTCTGATAGAATAATGCAGCACCTTTGTCCCAATAATCACAGAATAAATCTGAATGGCTCTTCTCCAAGCCTGCACACAGTAAGGAAATCTGGTACTCTATCAGGAATTACAGCTTAATCCTTAGTATTTGACTGTCACAAATATGCACATATTTCTTGGGATTTTGTTGATATCAGTATGTATAAATTGTCTAAAAATGCAATTTGCATACATGAGAAACACAAGCATACAGGAACACTTAAAAAAGAAAAACAGAAGAGCAGAGTAAGGAAGAAGTTCAAGCACAATTCAACATTTTAGCATTCCATAATTTTAATATATTGGCAAATACTGTCAGATGAAAAAATTGTGTTCATTAAATTTTTTATTCATTAAAATGTGAAAGGCACTCTTTTTGGAATGCATGCTTGTCTCAAAAATCTAATTAAAGAGAACCTTTTTGTATGTGCTTTAGTATGTACTGTATTACTTCAGCTGTTGATTACCTGGTATGTGGTACTCATTTGAATACGCTAATTTTTAAATAAAAAGTGGGTGCAAATATGGAAGAACAAATTGATGTATTTGTTGATACACAGCATGTATTGTTCTCAAGGATTCTCTTACTCCTAACATTTTTGAAATCTCAAAACTGTTTGGTAGAATTAAGGCATACTCTCTATCCACTGATGATTCTCCAGCATTCAGGATACTCTTGTGTTTGTGTGTGTGTGTAGATATGGATGACTCCTCTAGGGTAATCATCTTCCATGCATGGAATTTTGATCTCAGAATCTGGAATAATGCTCGCATTAAAAATGGTTGATCAAAGACAAGCGCACTGTTATTTTGGTTCCAAGAAAATTAACAGCTTTGAATATTCAAATCCCTCAGCTTTCTTTTCCTGCCTCCCCACCACTGTCATGCTGAAAAAAGAATGAAACTGTTCTCCTATCAAACTGCACATCTGACAATTATCTCAGCTTTACTAGCTCGGATTAAACATATTTTTCCTATACAGTTGGATGCTGCTGCCGCCTTAAAACTTTTGATGAATTTCTGCTTCAGGTTATCTGCATTTCCTTGCTGAATTACAAATTTTCATTGTATAACTTGCATCTTAGCTTCAAATACGCTGGAATCCGTTTGGATGAAAAGCCCCAAATGAGCAACAGCTATTAAAATTTCTAGACCAAAACAAAACCAAAACCCACATCAAGGCAGAGTTAAGTCTGAAAAGAAATATCAGTAACTTAAGGTATAAAGCATAATGGCATACAGTATAAAGTATAAATTATCCCAAAAGTAAACATTCCACCCCCCCCCCAGAAACTCAGGATTAAGGACAAAAACTTAAAAGAAATCCAAACATCTTATATTATTGAAATTCAGTATGAAAGCCTCCAAAACAAACTAAGATCAGCCCTGCAGCAGCACCATGTTGTAAGCCAGCAATCATGATTAATGCATTTAGTATTTGTGGCCTGACGTTAGCCTAATACACATTTCAGAGATATTAATTCTTCATCTTGTTGTTGAGTTTCACTGCAGAGCTGGTCAGTACTTGCCTATTTAAAATGTGCATCATGAGTGAGATGCTATAAGCAAAATACTGTTGTATCATGCAAAAATGTTTCGTTACTGCAAGAAGAAACCATCTCTGGCTGGACCACTAAACCCAAATCGGGAAAGGCTCCATTAGATTTAATAACTTGTTAAAAGATAAACAACTGGGATTTCAATTCTTAAAATTAAACACAGATATTAAAATCTAAGAAACAAACTTCTTATACTGCATAGCTTACCTATCTAATCTAACTGAGTAGATGGAACTATTCTACAAAACAATAAGAAAAAGAGAAGATAAATGCTTGCCAAAAATATCAAGGCCCAAAATACTCACTCAGTTTCAAAATTCTTTTATTGCAGTTGGATGAGATAAATATCTAAGACCAAAATCCAGTAAGTCACATTTATTTTTCTCTTGGAACAAATCAGCAAACTGGTTGTGTTTTATGATAAAGAACAAAAAGTTGCACTACATTTCAGAACATTTTGTTCTTTAAAACTGGTCAGACAGGTGGGAAATATTAAAGTACTACAAAATTAAACGTATAATTTTCCACTCCAGCTTCATTTCCCAAATTGAACAAGTCCAAGCGAAAGAAACTATGATATTTTCTGCTTTGGAGATGCATATCAGCTGGTGATGCGCTTCAAGCTATATTAATTTGATTAAAAAGTTTATCCTTAATAACCTGAGACATCAATCCATGTATAGCTTCTATGGTGGTCTTGCAGCTGAAAAACAAGCATAAATTCAATGTTGGACAAAACCTGAACAGAACTGTCATTTTCTTTGAAGATATTCAGCTGTTTTGGAAGTTCAGGGTGCCCATAACCCCATGAATCTTAACAACTGTCCAGAAGGGAGAAATCACACACAGCAATTTAGCCATTGTTGGCAATACCTTTTTGTTACTTAAAAAGCAAACTGATTATACACACATGGAGCAATTCCAGAAAACTTCTCTGACAGTTTAGGACATCTTACATTAACAACAGCAAGTGGGCTCCATGGTCCTCTGAATCAAAAAATAAAATGAAAAAAATCTTTGGAGGAATGGAGCTACCAGCTGTTGTTATCGATACCTGAAGGCTCTCCCTGTTCTCTACCTTATCTCCT
The DNA here is from genome assembly GCF_022539395.1 of Myiozetetes cayanensis. Classification (NCBI taxonomy): domain Eukaryota; kingdom Metazoa; phylum Chordata; class Aves; order Passeriformes; family Tyrannidae; genus Myiozetetes; species Myiozetetes cayanensis. The sequence goes on along the minus strand of NW_026086604.1, from coordinate 33,286,183 downwards.
TTGCCCAACCCCAGGACAGCAGTGCACGGTAATCAAGGCTCCTCTGAGAAACTTTGAAGGAAACATTAAAGGAATAGTTTATAGAACCAATTAGTTATTAGTCAAAATATGTAACATGTGCAAAACCCCCAGACAGCTGAGAGGATTCCAAGACTGATCCAAGTCTTCCCCAGTGTCTGGCTTAGGGGGATGTAGTATCAAGTTAACAAATAAAAACAGAATATACAAATGCAAAGGATGAATCAGCCCTGAAGGCGTGGAGAACAGGGACAAACTACTACTAGCTAGACAAAGGAATCTTATGGGAAAGGAAGCTGACTTGGAGCACAATTTGGCTAATCCATATGTACCCTTAGAAAGTGGCTCTTAGAGATGTGTATGTACAGTAACAGAAAGATCTGATAACATCCCAGTGTAAGCACCTTTATCCTAATGCCTTACAGCACAGTTCTTCCTAAAACAGGTACATCCAATAATCCTTTAGTAAACTTTGCAACCTTATTTTCTCCAAAGTAATTTACTGAATCAACTGTCTTGTGTCTGTATAAGCCTTTTACTTTCTTTACTGTTCTCTTAGGAAAGATTACTAATTGAAGAAAAACATGCATCTGTAAAAGTGTTACAATTTGTTTTGGGAACTATAGTAGCTTTTGTTACACAGCAAAGCAGAATTCATGACAATAACAATCCCTTCCACTTTTACAATTTGTAAACTCACTACTGATGAAGACTAAACAAAACCAGAAAAGTATCTGCAAGAAATAATAAAATATGATGATCAGAGGGGTTATTTCTTAAAATAATTCTAAGCAGGTAAGAACAATGGGAAAATAAAATGCAATCAGTATTATGAGACACCAAACAGGGATCAAAATTGATGCAAATGTGTCAGAAACTCCATCCTTCTTTTGTCTTTTAAGCATTGCTATTCTGTCTCACTGCAGGAACTGGGAGGTGTCACTTTACCTGGCTGTTATGAGTTAGCAACAGCCTTGACTTCATTGTAAATGTATTCTGCAAGCTGAAATAATCTAAATGAGTATTAACTTGTATAAAGTAGATCATGTTTGTTAGAAAGCTTGTAAAAGCTGTTAACTTCCCATAACAAGGAAACAAATGCACAGAAGACACGAGCACAACAGCAACTCTGATTCTGTTTAGCATATTATATTTGCAGATATTCCCTCACTGCTTACTGGCGAACAAAGGCTTGTCCAACCCAGGCTGACTCCTCTCTTTATTAAGGCAAAGCCTGTGTCCACCTGAGTCAGAGTGAGCAAGATGTAAATAAAGCAATTTCTGTTCACACAAGATCTCCTTTTTTCTCTCTTTTTTTTTTTTACCTACCTAATAAGTCATCACTCATCTGGTATCTCAAAAATCAGTCCCTCAGTAAAGCTGGAACTACCACACACACTGTTAACGTGGAGATGAGTGGGGGAAAGAATACCAGAATACTGTTATACTGTTTTACATATCAAGGATAAAATGATGAGGAAGAGGGCCAGAAAACCTCAAAATATGAAAAGCAGAACATCCCAGCTTTTGCTCAATTTTTGCAGTCTATACCAAGGAATTCTACAGAATTGTTCCTTACAAAATGGAATAATTCCAAATCTCTCACTCAGAACACTCCTAAGATGCCTGCAGGTGAGTCCTGCCTTCTCCACAGATGAATCTGAAATTGCACTTGCATGTACAGTGCAGTATTCCTTTGTTTTTAAGGTCTGAAATTTGCCAAATACAGTGTTCTTGAACAACCCAACTGTATGACTTGTTGGATACTATTACCTTTTATTAAAGATTTTACTTGGAAAAATGGTGACTATAATTCTGTACACCCAATAAGAATAACTTCATTAACTGATAAGACCAAGTATTTGCTATCAGGCAAGACAGCTAAATAGAAAGGCCAGAATATGTAATTAAAAGCAAACCAACAAGAACCCCCTTCCTCATTTGTGGAAAAAGGATATATTAACTAAGATACATGAAAAAAAGGTAGTTCCTAATTTTTAAGAGTAAAAGTCTTACACAAGTGTAAACTAAACTTACTGGACTGTTAGCACTAGTTCTTAAAATCATGCTCTATTCAGTACTTTTATCTACTGTTAGTTTAAACCTGATTAACCACAAAAATGTGCTGTTTTCTATCAGTGTTAAAATTCTGCATTTGAGAGAAAACATCTTTTTTTGTTTGTTTGTCATATTCTGATGGAATTTTACTGGGATTTTTTTGTTCACTAAACTAGATTTGAATTTATTCCAGAAAAAAGATTGAAAAGTCCTAAACTTTCAAAAATAACTGATGACATTTGGAGTCTCTCATTCACATCTATAATCTAATAATTCTTATCTCTAATCTTTTCAGGTTAAAATTTAAATGGCACGTTACAATTACAGGCATGGTAAAAGTTTAAAAACAAAATAACATTTTTTACAGAGAAGACAAAGGTGTGCATTATCTTACCTGTCTCTTGTTGCTTTTGCAAGTTTGTCTTCTGATTTCTTGTCATGAGTCTCTAAACCCAGCATGAAACTGCCCCTTCCAAGCTGAGCTTCTGACTGTTCTAATTTTTCAGACAAATCAAAGACTTGGCCAGTGGTGTAGTCGGCATTCTTAGGAGAAAGAAGGCAAGAAATGTATTGAATTCTAAGCTATACATTCAAGCCTTTAGACACAAAATAAACAAAATCTGAAAAGAGCTTTTAAGACTGTAGTACTGCATATTTTAACCTGTATCTGCAATTGAAGTGATGCAGAACACGAGCGACATGGGTGGTGAGTTGAGAGAACAGAAGCTGAACCTCAGACAAATTCTCAGTCCCTAAAGCCTGAAATGGGCACTCTTTATTACTTTCAACCCATGCTCTAAGTTATGCAAGAGTAAGTAAAACTCAGTTGGTTCTGTCCAAGAGAAAAGGTACAAAACTGTGTTCTACAGAAGGAAGGTTTCGATTCTGTTACACTGAAGCTCTACCTGCAGTATTTCAGTTGCAACCTTGTTTTAACAGTCCCCTTGACTGGTTTTTTTTAAGTGTTTATTTATTAAACACCATTATTTTAAGGCATACTATAAATTTCAGTGCTGTATAAAGATACAGGTTAAAACGTGTTTAAGACAAAATTTAAGTGTAGAGAGAGAACTCTAAATGTAAGTTATTTTCCTCCTTTAACAGAGCAGATACGAGGAACATTTCAGTATTTATGATTAGGAAAAACTCACTTTCTTTTATAATCTGATAGATTCTTAATGTGGGATCTGTATCTATCAGTGTCCTGCTAAGCATTTTAAAGTACAGGGTCTGGCTTTTAGCACTCTTGAGTGAATAAATGCACACGACAACATACTATGGTACTTACAGTAAGTAAACTAGAAGAACTGAGAGTGTTCACCCAGTACTTGTTCCACAAAAGCTCAAGCAATTTACGATCCAAAGACGATTTAAAGTATGAGACTTCTAAAGCATAATACCTTCAAAAACAAACATGCAAACAAAATAAGCTTCCATCTGAGTATGTCCTTTGACTGTCACACACAAACTACATGCAACTCAAAAAACCCTTATCAATGGCAAGTATCTTCAAAAACTCAAAGCACTGAACAATTAAAAAAGTTACTGCAATTCTAACTCGTAAGATTTTCCTTAAGTAACTCATATATAGCTTCAATACAGGAATACATAATCCCCACACACACTGCTGTGTTCTATTTAATGAAATTGCTAGGGTTTTTTAATTATTCTCTTAATAACTTCTTGTGCAATGCAGTGATGCCCTGTTCCATGCCTGGAATACTTCAGTACTCTAATAACTTACGTGCAGTTGATTGCAGTTTTGCATATGCCACCTCTAACTCCTTTAGGAACACTTGGTAGCAGTAAATGTTACAAACAGGCAAACAATCTTATGTTCTACCACACCTATTTTGAAAGCCAGGATTTAGTGGTGCTACAAAATTCACAAGACATAATAAAGTATATAGAAAGCTGAGCTATGTTAAGTCATCAGTGTAGGTGAACTACAGCAACATTTAAGACCTATATGAGACTTTATTTTGATCAGGAAATTCTTGCTCAGGTTATCAATAATCCCATTATCTCTTGGTTTCTCTGTAAAGTTATTTTGCTCAGCATTTCTGTAAGAAGTCCCATCAGAGACAACAATGCTAGAAAATCTACCAGCTCACCACACTTTAATACTTCTGGAATATAATAAATACCATTATTGCACATATGCAACAAAAAATGAGATATTAAGCCAGTTTTTCAAAGAGATGTGTGGTAGATTCAAATTTAGAAATCCAGGTTATTTGAGGAACAATGTACTTACTAAAAAGATAAAATGGAAACAATTTAGCACTGGGCTTTGAACATCAACTAAAGGAGAAAAGTTGGATTAACGTTATCCAGACTGCTACTGCTGCCATGAAGTGATTAGTAGTCACTGGCATTTCAAACAGACATGATCATTAACAGTCTTAGGAGCATTGGCTGAGGCAGCTGGGGTTGGTTAGCCTGGAGAAAAGAAAGCTCGGGGAGACCTTATCTCTCTCTACAACTACATGAAAGGAGGTTGTAGACAGGTAGAGGTTGGTCTCTTCTCCCAAGTAACAAGCTCAGGGCAAGAGGAAATGGCCTCAAGTTGCACCAGGGGAGATCTGGATTGGACATTAAAGGGACAAACCCATGAAAGGGTTGTCAAATATTGGAACAGGCTGCCCAGGGAAGTGGCTGAGTCACTGGAGGTATTTAAAAGATGTGTAGATGTGGCCCTTAGTGACATGGTTTAGTGGTGAATTTGGCAGTGCTAGATTAACAGCAGGATTAATGGCCTTAAAGGTCTTTTCCAACACAAATGCTCTATGGTTCTATGACCATAATTCAAGTTCTCTAAACTTTTAATTCTTAGTCAATTTATGGAAAGTAAACTAGCAGGAGAGGAAAAGCAGTAATTCTTCCTGTTACTGATCTTATCCTTGAGGCTCCACCACTTTCCAATCCTAACAGAGACAGAAGCAATCTTAACACGCCCAGTGATGCAGGACAACGAGCTGCACTCGACACACTCACAAGAGCAGATGGATTGCAGGCTCCCTCGCCCTCCTGATCACTCCACATCTGAGCCTTTCTTCCCTGCCCTAAGAAGGCAACTCTACTAAAAGGTGTCCAGAAATCAACTGCTAAAGCTTTTAACCAGTTCATCTTTCCAACAGTTCTCTCTTAAAACATCTCCTGCTAAATGCCAGTAACACTTTTTCACAAAACCAACAGTGCTAAATCAATGCTGAACTTCAAAACTTGAAATGCTCCAAGGAATTTACTTTTCTGTACTGAATCACTAACCTAAACACAAAAATGCTGAAGTTATAGGTTTTTCTGTTACTTACTGTTTACAATGTACACCAAAGTCTTCTATTTTATTAAGTGGAATAGTCTGGTATTCGGAGGGACCTTCATCCGGAGGTTTATAGCCCTGAAAATTCAACAAAAGGCAAAGATGACACAGTAATTCTGGGACTTCTTTTAATGCCTCAACTCTTGGAAGCACTTCACAAAAAACATTTAGCTTATGCAACTCTAATTTATTATTCCTAGGGAAAATGACATTTTGCCCGGTAATCTGAAATTCAGAATTTTCTTGGATCTCAGGTTTACATTTGGCTTTACTAGCAGTTATTAATTTACAGGTCTATCAAAAGCAAACCAGCAAAGCAGTTGAGTTTTTTCAAATGAGGAATATGGCAGGCTATAATTAGACCAAAGAACGGGCAAGTTTCTTCTACGATAATATTTCTCTACCTATTCTTTGAAGTAATTTCAACCCTCTTTGAGGGAAGACTGGAGATGTGAGAAGAGGGAAGAAAAATCCATGCCTTAGGATATGCCTTAGGGATACCCAAAACTTCAGTCACTTATTTAGCCAAGAGGGTGCCACTCACAGCTACTGACCAAGCCAAAACTGCCTGCAGTCCACTGTGAGGACTCTCTAAAAACAGGCTTCTAATGTGCACTTTCTAGACATGATTTGGTTTTCAGGTGTATTTATGAAGTGGTTTTGCCCACAGAATTGAATATGCTGAATCACAAACTGTTCTGTCAATACAAAAATAATGCTTGGATGCAACTGGGGACCTTTCACAAACATTTTTGTTAATTACAAGATTGAATTTTTATTAAACAATTAATTTTGTTAATGGTTTTACTGGATGGCTGCCTGAAGTTCTTGATGAGTCAATAGTAACTGGGTATTTAAAAGATACACTTGAACTTTCTTAGATTGAAATTAAATAACACAGTTATATCTCTGCCAGGATTATACACAAGAAACTGCATTTGGAGATCTAGATCTCCAATATGGATGTGATTTTCTAGTTTTAAGCCTAACCCTCGCCTATTGTTTAACTGACTTTTTTGTACATTATTTTGTGAAGATTACTAATATTTATTTGAAAGTTAAGTAGATAGTTTTGAATCTTTTCTTGAACCAATCTATACTTACCTAAAGACAGTTCAGTGATCACACACTAGATGATTTTAACTATTTACCTTAGGATATGTCCTAAATGCTCCAAGATTTACTTTTCCTGCAGATATTGTTCTTGTTGGGTCAATCTGTAGAAATACAGGTAATACTCATTATATGCATTTTATAAACTATTACAGGCATAAACTAAGTTTATAGTAGTGGTATTTCAGAAATGTAATTCACGCAAATTGTATTAGTTTTGTCATAAATACTGTTTTTTCTGTTGGTATGAGACTCTCTAAACAGATGGCAATATCAATAGCCTGCTGTGGGCTATTTTTTCAAACTAATTTTCCTTGTTTACAAAGTACTTAAAAGAAATTGCACTTTTAAACAGTCAATAAACCATAATAAAAATCTGCATTTTAATCTTATAACCACTAGAGGTAAGAAAAAGTATTATATTATTTGCTGCACTTTGGTGGAAAATGCAGGAAGCTAATAAAGAAATCTCCTTGCTAACATACATACTAATGCCCTGTTTAATTTCAAAAGTAATTAAAAGAAGAAGAAGGAAAAAAAAAAAAGGCAGTCCCTAGAAAAGTGTTCTGAATCTGTGAAATTACGTCATACAGGAAAACTCACATGGTGAAAATACTTCTTAAGGGTCATTTATCTTTTTGTTATGTAATTCTTCCATCAGTTATATTCCTTCTTTACGACTAATTTCAGTATTTTTTCCTTTATTTCCTTCAGTAGCAATGGTTATACAAATAGTATCTAAAATAAGGTTTCCTTTTGATTTCAAATGTATCTGAAGCCTGGAAGAACATGAAGATCTCAAGGATTTTTTTCAGGTTTCTGCTTCAAAGATAGGTTTCCTAGTGTCTTCTACCCTGTACTATGCCACTGGCTTAATCTAAAAGGCATTTTAGGTGCAAAATAACATAACTTCGTGAATGTGCTTTGCTGTATTTCAGCACAAGGAAGAGAAGAAAAGAAACAGATTTTTTTTGTTCTGTCGCAGGACGTTAAATATGGATTACTCAATTCATTCTTTTGGAAAAGTACCAAGCAGAACTTTAAGTTAAGAGTTATGTATGGATTTGTACAAAGTCATCACAGCTGGAACAATGCCGTGAAAATGGTCTTGGCAAACAGCGCTTGGTTTGGCCAGAATGCGGCCAGCAAAGCGAAAGGTGTGGCACCAATTTAAAAAGTGGATCTAACACCTCCATCATGCAAAATACACACTGCTAGAACGTTAACAGATGGAAATCTAAAAATTATTCCCCCTATGACATGATTTGCTATGCCATTTAATCACTCATCAGCCAGTACTTACAACCACTGCTACGAAGGGTTCTTGAAATTGCTGGTTAAGCATTTGGGTGCTGACGTCGATCCCCGAGAGCCAGCAGCCGTAGCCAGGGTGACTGTGATACCAGCCGATGGCATTTTCCAGGCGGCCGACCTAGGAACGAGCAAGAGAAAGGGCCGAGTTCATCTCCGTTCCCAAAGTACCGGCTGCCCTCCAGCGGCCCTTCCAGCACACTGCAACGCCGCGGGAGGATAAACAGGAATTTCTTACGCTGCTCAACTATTCCCTAGAAACCGCGCAGCGTGTAGTACTGGCATTCTCGGCTACAGCTGCTGCCACGGAACAAGGACCTTCACGGAGTCAGGAGCTGAACTTCAGTGTCAGCTGAAGTACAGAAGAGGTTCCACACAGTGAGGCAGGAGGTGAGCTGGGACTCCTCAGCAGCCACGAGGAACTTTTTAGGGTGGTTATGACACAAGTATATATAATCTCATATAATGCATGGAAGATCAGCAGAGAATGAATTGTTTAGTACAGTAACACGTCTCAGAGGCATATACTATTAGGTCAGCAGTAGGTTTAAAAATTAACTTGAAAGGCGTCTTTTCAAACACCAGAAATGACAGAAATTATTGCCCAGAGCCAGCTCTAAAAGCCAAAAGGTGATTTTTTACACATTTTTATCAGATAAAAACTCAAACCAGGAGTTTCCAAACAATACCCCTGGAAATCTCTAAGAATACTGGAAGAAAAGGAACAAAGCCAAAAAAAGCCAGCAGAATAAACACGCATCGAACCTGATTTTTCTAATCTTCTCTGAGGAATTGCTTACTGGCTGTTCCACACTGAGTAGGATAATTTTGGTCCAACCTTACATGCCAGTTCTTTCCTGAGAGTTAAGATGTGTTTGGACACAGTGCTTGTTTGCTTTTGCCCAATGTCAGGAAGGTTCAATCAGAAAAATTTAGAGATGAGACAGAACACACAGACTTGCTTACTGAATGGAACATTTTATTTTTTACTGGTAAATAATGTTTATATTTCCTTTGCAACTCCCATAAAAGAGGCCAACAAAGCACTGAAGAATGTGTGTTATTTTTCAAAGCCAAATAATACATTTTAACTGTATTTATACCAGATCCTGCCCATGGAGAAACAAATAACTGGAATACTGGCCTCTATAAAGCACTTATGCATGGGGAATATATCAACTAGCAACTTAATATTAAAATGAGTTATTCCAGGAACAAGTGCTTGCCAAAATCAAATATGGAACATGCATGTAAACCCTGCCAGAGCACCAGGAAGGCTGAGTTATTATATTTGCACATGAGTTCAATTTCAAAATTGTGAAACTATAGACAAAAGTGTACAACATAAACAACAGGAAAAACCATTTCCTATGATATAAGAACTCCTACAGAAACCTGGACTGTTTTAAACACAAGCTGAACTCACTGAATATAAACCCTCTAATTTTATGCTATTATACTTATTATGCTATTATACTTACAGTTTTGAAACTCAGTATTTCTACCTAAGAGTAGGATAGTATGGATATATCTCTATCTAAAGATAGTATGAATATATCTTTAGGCAAAGACATCTCTCCCAGCTACCTACTTTCTGGCAACAACAGTACTAGCATCATGACATTAACAGCTTTCCAGGTAAAACAAACTGGATTAAATACATTATTTCTAAAGTTTCTCATTGATAGGGTTAAATTATTTAAAAAGGAACATTACTACTTCTGGATTATGTTTATTTGCTGATGTTATGATTCAGCCTAATGCACATCTATTTCAATATCTCTACCTGTATGTAAGGCTGTGAAGATAAATAAAACACTCCACAATAACCGAAATACTCCTCTAGTATATCCACATAGTAAGTAAGGGGTTTCTAATTTTAGCTGGTCTAAAAATCGAAGTGTCAAATTATTTGAGCTTGGAGAGTTAAAGTTATTTCAGCTCTTATTTGTAGTATAGGATTGCCCTGTACTGGAAGAAGTGCATCAGCAGGTGTTCTGATGTGCTGTGCTGGTTTCTACACCACCAACAGAGCAGAGTCAGATTTCTGTTACCCTTCTGCTCATGAGAACTCTACTGGTTTAATGAGTCAGGTTTAATGGATCTCTGAAGACACAGTGACAAAGATGGGAAACAGACATTTGAGTCTGTTCAGCTAAATTTCCAAATGAATAATTAAGTTGCACTGAAAATTACTTATTCCTTCACTAGCAATTTATTCCTGAATGTGTTCTCTTTATGGAAAAGAGCAGCATGACTATGCAGTAAGGCTTCAGAAGAAGGTACGACTAAAGGCCATATTCCTGATCTACAAATATATCTGATGCGCACATATTTTATATTTAATTTTGCATATTGTTTTTAGAAACACGTATCAGTTATTTTAGGAACACGGTCCCCCTTGTACCATCTACAAGCCACCAGCTTCAGCCACAAAAACACCTCCTCAGCAATGAAAATAATTTACAAAGGAAAGAATACAGTACTTATTATAGAATCATTAAAGTTGGAAAAGACCTACAAGACCATCGAGTCCAACTTTTGATGACCTACTGTAAGACATGGAAATACTTATGTGAAAATGTTTACAAGGGCCCTGCATTCCCTGCTGCTGACACAGTTCCCACTGTCATGTTTGAGGAGAAACAGGACAATCGGGGAGGCACTGGTATGAGCGGGAAGCCCGCGAGCCCCCGAATATGTTCCTGTAGCTCACAAGACCCACAGGATCTCCGTGGAGAGGCAGAAACACCCCGTGCCCCCCCTGCTCACCTGCTTGGCGTTCTCGATGTACGCGGCCATGTACTCGTAGGCGGCGGCCTGCGCGTTGACGCGGGTCTCGGTGCCCTCCACGGGCAGGGCGAAGCTGTCCATGATGATCATGGTCTCCCCGTCCACCTTGCCCAGCATCAGCCCCATCACCTCCAGGTTGCCGCCGGACCTGGCGTGCATCACCATCTTCAGCAGCGCCAGCGCCGAGATCTTGCAGTACTTGAAGTAATGGTGGCTGCGGCGGCACAGAGGCCGCGGGGGGAAGGCAGAGCCGTCAGATCGGGATCCTCGCAGCGCAGCGCGGTCCGTCCCGCCCGCCCCGCCGGCCCCGCTCCCACTCACTCCTTGGTCCAGGGCTTGGCCGCCAGGATCTCCTGCTGCTGCTTGCGGTCGTACTTGTAGATCTCGTCGATGCTCTGCGCCTCCTGCATGTTGTTGGCCAGCTCCCACGTCTTCTGCGCCATCCCGCTCCCGGAGGCGCCGCTCCCCGCCATCCTCCCGCTCCCGGCCCCGCTCCCGGCCCAGGCCCCGCTCCCGGCCCCGCTCCCGTTCCCGGCCCGCACCGCCGCTCCGGGCCGCCGGCGGAACCAACCGCGGGGCGGGGGAGCTGGGGGTGCGGTTAGTGGTGGTACGGTCCGCGCAGGCCCGGGGCTGGCGGCGCTGCGCCCCCAGCGGCCGTGCGCGGCTCTGCAGCCGGGTGGGAGCCCCGAGCGCTCCGGGATGCGGCACCGCGGGAACCACCCCGGCATCGGCGGCGCCTCACGGGGAGCCGCCCGCCAAGGCTCCTTTGGTATTGTCACTATTATTATTATGGTTTGTTTTTTCCCCACTTTTTAACTTACTGTGTCCTGTTCCGGGCTCCTCAGGACAAGAGGGACACGGACCTCCTGGAGCGGGTCCAGCGGAGGGCAACAAAAGTGATGACGGGATTGGAGCATCTCTCTTACAAGGAACAGCTGAAGGAGCTGAGCGTGTTCAGCCTCGAGAAGAGACGACTGAGAGCGGACCTTATCATTGTGTATAAATATCTAAGGGGACGGTGTCAAGAGGATGGAGTCAGGCTCTTCTCGGTGGTGCCGGCCATAGGATAAGAGGCGACAGGCAGAAATTGATGCACAGAAGGTTCCACCCGAATACGAGAAAGAACTTCTTTACCGTGTGAGTGACCGCACACTGGAACAAATTGCCCCGAAAGGTTGTGGAGTCTCCCTCACTGGAGATATTCAAGAACCGCTTGGACGCGATCCTGTGCCCTGTGCTCCAGGACGACCCTGCTTGAGCGGGGAAGTTGGACCAGATGACCCCCTGTGGTCCTTTCCAACCCGGGCCATTCCGTGATGCTGTGAAGCCCGCCCGCCGCCTCCCGCTGCGCTCCCTTTCCCGCCCGGGGGAGGAGGCGGTGGCGCCCGGGTCGCGCCGCCCTCCGGGGCAGGGGGGGCGCTGCGCGGCGCCGCCCGCCGGGTTCCGGGGCGGCGGTAACCGAGGGGCGCGGACGGAGTGGCGGCCGCCGGCACCGGTGAGCGGGCGGAGGGGTCGGGGCGGCTCCCGGGGACCTTTCCCCGCGGCCCCGCCGGGCGGTTCGCAGCGGCCGCACCGAGCCTGGGCGGCGGCGGGGCCGAGGGGGGTTCGACGGGCAGCGGGACGGGCTCCGGGGCGGGACGGGGCGGGGGTGCACCCGGGGCGCGGTGCCGGGTCTGGGGGTCCCTGCGGGGGTGGCGAGGTTCGACCCGGCCTGGCCTGGCTCGGCTCGGCTCGGCTCGGCTCGGCTCGTCCCTCCGGTGGGGCCGCTTGTTGTGCGGCCGTTGCCTGACAACGGCGCCGCGGTCCGGAAAAGGGGCCGAGCCCCGGGTGCCGCATCCCCGCCCCGGCCCCGGGGGGTCGGTGCCTCCGGGAGTGCCCGAGAGATGCTGCCGAGGAGGGAGGGAGACGGGGAGGCGGGCGCTGCAGGCCGGGGAGAGGCGCTTCCCCGAGCTGTCGCGCTTGGAGGAATAAACCTGATCGCCTGAGTCTGAAAGTTTGCCGAAATTGGTGTCTTTTTGGATCCAGAATACGTGCTCTGCTCTCTGGGAAGACACATAAGCCCTACCGTGGAGGGAAAGTAACTCATGAAACTTGTTGGTTGGTTGTTGAGAGGGTAGATTGCCTTCTTAGTTGCCAAAAAGTCGTGGTGCTTCAGTCAAAGTTTATTATTTGTGAGCGTCCAGACCCTGGACTCTTTTGTGCTTTTTCAGCCAATAATTTGAAAGAAACGGCAGTGAAAGGTACAGGAAGCACGTCTCTGGCAGCAGGAGCTTATTTTAAGTGCCATTCACAGGGATAGAGAAGCAGCCAGTAGTGGCTGCTGTGAGACCTTCGGAGATTTGGGTGAAACTTTGAAAAATGTTTCTTAATGACACAATTGGTGACCGTATAACGTGCAGGTGCAGTTACTAAACGTGGCATATTTCAAAGCATTTGCTTTTTCAAAGGTTTTTCAAAGCATTTTCCTCCTTGCCAGCCATGCTGCAGTTCATATGGATGGGAATTGCCATTTTGCCAGTGTTCCTGATGTTATTTTAATATTGCGTAGCACGGAAAAGACGAAATCTGCTTGCACGTGCTGATTTTAAATTTTGTACCTCATTTTCCTGAACAAATAGGAGGAAAAGGGAAATATTAAAAAGGAATGCAATAAACATTGCTCTAGGTGATAAAGTAGCTACACAATACATAGCTAAATATACTCCATAAGATGAATATGCACATAGGTGTTTTGGATACCTTGAATACTTAGACATGCATTATTAACTCTGGGCATAGATCCAATAAAAATGCCATGTTCAAACCTGACTTACTGTTCTTGAATATATGCTTTTTATATTTGCTTAAGTTGAAGTCTGTTTAGCTGACTCTGATATTGAGTTACTTTTGTGAAAACTTTCAGTTGGAAAGGAAAAAAGGTTATGAAAATCTAAATCTAAAACGTTCCTGAACAAAATAATACAGAAAAATATTTTTATGGAACATTTTCATACAGTAGTTGAATGTATAGCAGCAGTGTGTTTAATGCAATTGCCCTTCGAATAATGCCATGTTTTGGGAATGCAAATAATCCAAGATTTAAAGTTGCAAGAGCTAAAGGAAAGCTGATAGATTTGTACTATTAAACATTTTTTTAGAAATAGTGTTTACAGAATACTGTGTTTTCCAAAAAGCATGAAAAATATGATGTTTACACCTCATAATTTTGGGAACATATGGTTTATCCTTGGGTTTTCAAGTGTTTACAGCATATTCTGACTTGCCCTTTTGCACTAGGCAGATGCTCATGGAGCGATGTCTCAAAGCTTGGTTTTGAATCTGCTACTTTTACTAGCAGTTGCAAGGGGCTAGAAATGCACAAAAGGCATTCAAATGCATTGTTAACCTGAAAATGAGGTATTTAGTTTTGGTTTGAAGTGATGTTACAGTGTCAGGCTTTTCCCTGGTGTGTTTGTGCAGTCGTGTGAAGCCAGTTTGAAGTTGACAGTTCACTGTGAGTTTAGTGTTGTCACCTCTGAGATAATTCACTGCACACATGGGGGCTGTGGTAGCCCTCTTCTCAGATAGAAATATGTTGTTTCGATCTTTTGATTGTGATTAGTCATGATCTCTTCACATGATACAGTAATGATAAAGTTGATTCATATTAAGTGGGACATTCATTTAAATGCTGGTATATTTTTGAAACTTCGCCGTGTATGCATCACATTCAAATTGTCATCTTTTTGCTTAGAATAATAACATTTTTTTTTCTTTTTTAGTATAATATACTTGTTTTGCCTATCTCATAAAGTTTGCACTTGTGCATCTTTTAAGAAGATCAACTCAAGCAGAAGGATGTTAAGACACAAAACATCTAGATAATTCTAAGAAGGATTTGTCTACTTTTCCAGGCTATTTAGCTGTATTAAAGGTATGCTGAATCAACTGTGCTGTAGCACTAGTCATCTTGTTATTCTCCAAGGCCTGGAATTGCCAGCTTTCTTCACACCAATTAAATTGCCTATGTAGTTCAACTGTAACTGTTTTGTCTTTGGTTTTTAATTTATTATATTGCTCTTTTGAGCAACGTGATAGGAGTGCAGAAGGCTGGAATATTCTTGGTGTTCCTTGTGCTAGATACAAAATATACTGCAAATACTCCTTTCCTTATGCTGTCTCTCGGAATAAGTTTGTACAGTTCTAGAGTTTATAAATGTGATTGTAAATAGATACAAGAAATACAGATGTTACAGTCAGCAAGCTTTTGAAAAGACTTCTCACAGTGCCTCCTACATGCGGTAATTTTCCTCTTGATGACTGTGCAGTACTGGATGGGGGTTGAGACCAACTTTCACATTTTTTATATATGACAAGTTGCTTCAGCCTTTTTTCATTATTCTTATGTAACCTAGTAGGCTGAATAAAATTTACCAGTGCCTGGAAACTTATCCTCTTTTAAACTTATCCCTTATCAGTGTGCAAAACTAATGAGATTAAAGATTTAGGACAAATCAGACAGGGGTATTTATTTTTGGAATTGATTGTCCTGTATTACCACTAGGAATTGTAAATAGGTTGTCCTAGTTCTGCCTCCTTTGTAATGATATTGTAATTTTATATTATAAAAGTTTAAAGGAGTAAATTCTGAGGAATACATCAAGCAAATGTATTCATTAAATTAAGTTATCATGCAATTACTTGACTTTATCTGATAGAATCTGGGCATTTTTTGTTTTCATCTTACTTCTAGTAAGCATTTATCTCAGTCTTTCTGGACACATTATTTTTATGTTTACCTGTGTGCTACCTTATTATATTTGAAGTGGTGGTTTGTTTTTTTGTTGTTGTTTTTAAGTTCTTTGATCCTCTTCCTGAAACTGTTTCTAATATGCCTTTGTCATTGGCCTAATGCTTACTTCTTACAATCTGTAGGCTTTAGAAAGATACTGAATTAACCTTGAAAAACCTGCTGGATAGTCTTGGTTTAGATACTGGATGTGATGGGATCATTCAGGAACCTGCATAAGCAATAGGATTGCTTAAGTTGTGTGGGTAGCATTAGAGTGATTTGAGGGTCATAATTTTCTTCTCAGTTTCATGCTTCTTGTAAGTATGGAATATAACTTAGAGGGGTTTTTGGGTGGTTTTTTTTTGGTTTTTTTAATCAATAGGCTTGGTTTTGCAAAACTCCTCCTCCAGTGGAGTTGGTGAAAACACTGAGTGGAGATTAGGATGAGTAGGCTTGTATGCAGTCATTGGTTTTGGTTTTGTCTTTCCTTTTTTCCGTGGTTACAGCTTTGCAGTATTTTTAGTTCTGGTAAGACTGGTGTAACAAAGAATATTCGAAATTAACTTCTGTGCAGTTTCATTGACATGAATTTGATTGACTCTAATTTTTATTACGAGGTTATCCAGGTGCAGCAATGTACAATAAATTCCACAAATAAGATGCTAAATTTTCTGCTCTGAAGGGCTTTCAGTTAAATAGGCAAGGTGCACAACTCATTTAAGAGAATTAATCAACTGTTCTTTAGTACATGTTTTCTTACAGATGATTGGCAGATTATTGCAGAATTGTAGCTATTCTTATTGGTTCTGCTATTTTAGTGATACAGGAGGTAGTGATACACTGTTGGCTCCAATTCCAGAAATACTATGCATGTATTGTGAGTTTTTTCTTTGTTTTGTTTTTAGTAAACTTGATTATTTTTAAGACGTCTCTTGATAGTAAGTTAAACACAGAACTGACTGTATGATTTGGTCCTTATTTTGGACTATGCATGTAATCTGCACTTTTCATACTCTTTTGTCTAATGATTCCTTTATCCTGTTTACTTTTGTATATTTTCTAATTTTGATTTAATTGTTCACCAACAGTCAGCTTGCGCTAGTGTGTAGCAAAGGCTCATTGGTAGACTTGCAGGTAAAAAAACTAACCCCAAAACACTTCAACCATGTTAGAAAAAAAGATTAGAGAAGTACCTTCAATCTTACAATCTGGAATCTTTGAATTTTCTCTCTGGTGAAACATCAAGTAGTATCCTCCATGGATGGGTTTCCTGAGTCAGGTGTTTTGTTGACTCAGCAAACATCTTAAGGGTTGTAGTTCTGAGGGACAAATTTGATTATTTTTTAGCTACTTTCTTAAGCAACTATTACTGAGCTTTAAATTTTTGAAGTTCTAATGTAAAGGCAATCTCTAAAGTTCTACATCTTTTCTGTAACTGCAGAAATGATGGCGGACGACTTAGACAAATCTATTGAAGAACACAAGGCCAAGTTTGCACAAGATAAGGCAGAACTTGAAAATGATCCACCTTACATGGAAATGAGGGTAAGACTGTTAATAAGCTTTCCTGAATTTAAGTGCTTGTGTTGCTAAGCTTACTTTTACTGTGCTCTTATAACTGGATTTTTTGTTAAATTATATATTAAGGATTAAGTAATTTCTAACTTAAATACTTTGTATGTGTGCAGATTTTTAAAAATCTGTATGCTACCAGGCATACACAGTAAGATTTGTATTTTACAAGTGAGAAAACTCCTGTAAATGGCTATTATTGCTCCTTCCCCCCCTCCTTAGGGAAGGTGACTAGCAGGGATCTGCCCTCTGCTCACTCCAGAGCTGAGGTGTTGGGGTGGAAGGTATAAATGTCCTCAACATTTCTCTTACAGAAACTAGGAAATATAAAAGGAAAGTAACAATTAAACAAAATCTGTTCTTATCACAGTTTTCCTATTAGTAATTTTAATGTGTTAATCCAGCGTTACTTTCAATCTCTCTATTCTCCAGTGCAAATAATTAAGTTACTAATGTTCTTATATGTGATATTTCCTTTACCTTGTAATGCAGTAAAGCATTTTGTTTTGTTTTCAGAATAAGGAATCAGAGAAGCTTTCTGAGACTAGGAAAATCCTAATTTCCATGGCAAAAGAAAATATACCTCCGAATAGTCAACAGAACTATCCTTTAGGTATAGTATACGTTTTTAATATGTCTTTTAGATTTAAGTAGCATTTAGTTACCTTTGGGAATTTTTACTAGGGAATTACTACTTTGGATCTTTAATCATAAGATGATCATTTCAGTTCAAGTGCATAATAGTCCTTCAGTCTTCCAAAAATCTTGGGAATGTATGGAATTTTTTTTGCAGTTACACTTTTTTTTTTTTAATCAGGAGAACAGGGCAAGCACTTTATTTTTCTTCCTGTAAAAGTAGTGCCACTAAAAAAAATCCAAACCAACCAAACAAAAAAAGAAATCTACTTGCCAGTCCTTAATAGGTGATGTGTCTTTTCCTGTTGTATTTGAGTGAAAAAAGCTTTGCAAGTCTGTCTTTAGTTATTAAATTTTGTCTTATTAACAAATAGTTAAAACTATTTGTATTAATCTGTAATTTTGTTACGGTGTCCAGTGTTACAATGTAGTCATTTACTATACAGAGAAAGAACAAACACTTAGTGTTGGTTGAAATCTTAACTAAGGGAAATGGTTTGTTTTGCTGCGACTATCAGTATTAGTAACTGTTTCGTTATATATTGTCCTTTTTCTTCTTTTCTCTGTGTTCTTTGTGGTTTCTGATTGGAAATGTGTGTGATAGTGTTCTTTTCTCCATTTTAATGTTTCTGTAATGTGCCACCTTTCCTTACTTGTCTATCTCCTTTCTGTAGGTGCTACTATTTTTCCTTAGTTACACTTGTATAGCTCAGGTTTGTTCTGGCAGCTTTAGAACTTATTTGTGTTCTGTTTCTTGTTGATAGGTAACTCTTTTCTTTCAGTGTAGATGCTTTGGGTTTGTACCTCATTAATTTTCGTGCTGTGCCAACTGTAATCCTGCTGTAATTCTGCAGCTTCCAGTGGGAGATGGAACCTGAGCCTGTGAATCTGTGGGTCTGAACTGATCTTAGCTGCATAAATAAAAACATGGTTTTTATAAGGTTGTTATATAAATAGAATTTCCAGCCATCGGAAAGACAAGCTCTTCAAAGACTTTTAGAGGAAAACTTCACAAAAAATACTTGAAATGATAACTGAATATCCCTTGCTGCCAGAAGTCATAAATTTGGTTAGAGGACAACACCTGAATAAGTATCTATCACACATTTTTGGCAGTTTTGTTAGGATCAGCATGTTATTCCTGGTGTTGATAATTCTTTGCTTAACAGTGGAAATATATGATACAGAAAATAGAACACAGTAGGTAGTATCCCACTGCCTGACAGTGACAGACCAATACCCAACAGTTAAGCTACTTTAATATTAAAATAATTTTTCACTATGGGAGAGCTATAATAACATACTATGTTGTGTTTACTATTACAAACTTGACTTAACTGTTAACATCTAAGTATAATAACCCAGCACAGTATTACAGGTGAGGGGCATTCAGGTGGTCTTAAATGAAAACCAGTAAGTAGGTATTGCCATGTCATGGTTTAACCCCAGCTGGCAGCTAAACACCGTACAACCACTCGCCACTCTGAGGTTGGGGAAGAGAATCAGAAGAGTCAAAGTGAAAAAACTCATGGATTAAAATAAAAGCAGTTTAATAATGAAAAGAAAAAAGTGATGAAAAGGAAAATGACAAAGAGAAAGAAATAAACCCCAAGAAAGACAAGTGATACAAATGAAAACAGTTGTTCACCAGCAGCTGACTGATGCCCAGCCAGTTCTTGATGTTGTGGGTGGAAGACTTAGACAAAATTTATTGAAGAAGCCCTGCTGTTGAGTCATGAGGTGCAGGAAGTATCCAATCTTAGCCTCAGATTTTGTCATGGCTTAAATTTAAGGAATTATAGAAGTGTGATTGAACCACCTTTGTGCTGCAGATTTTAATGATGGCAAACTGAGAGTATATAAAATGAATCATTTACTATTATAATTAATCAGACGAAAGATCTTAATCAGAATTATTTATTACACAATATATATGCTAAAAGTACTAATAGTTTTAGTAAGTGGCAGGAGGGCCTACCCCAATAAGGCCTGGAATCTGATAAGATAGGACAGTACACTATATTGAAGTAACTATTGAAGCAATTATATTAAAGCTAGCAAAAAAAGGAAATAATTATTAAGTAGAGATCTGATGTAACTCACCCATACCATTGCTTGTGGGGAGATCCCTTTCCATCAGCCTCGAGGAGTACCCTTGGGGGGTGTCCCCAGCGAAAGGGAGGAATCTCCATGCACACATCCCAAGAAGGGTTATATTAGAAGAACCTGACTGTATGAAAGGGGACTGGACTTTTATAGTATTAAGTGGTGGACTGCTAGTCAGAAATTTACAGGCCAGCTACCAGCTGTCACATCCAACTTCAAAAAGCAGGATGTGTGTTTGGAGTTGGGTGAACTAGGCTGGTTTTGGCAGAATTCAACACCAAAAGTATTACCACGGTGCCATCAGTAACTCACTAGAGAGAGCTTGCATGGCTTGCATTCTCTGACCAGATTCTAGGCCGTACTGGGACAGGGCCTCCTGCCACGCTGGAGCAGCAGACCCCACCAACCTCCCCACAGTGTTATTGCTGAGCATGAGGCCATATAGTGTGGAATATCCCTATGGTCAGCTGGAGTGAGCTCTTCCAGCTGTGTCCTCTCCCAGCTATTTGTTTACCCCCAGCCTGCTTGCTGATGGGTGGAATGAGAAGCAGGTAAAGCCTTGATGCTGTGTGAGGACTGTTCAGCAATATCAAAAACATTCCTGTGTTTACCAACAGTTTTCAGCACAAATCCAAAACACAGCACCACACCAGCTACTATGAAGAAAATGAACTCTATCTTAGCCCAAACCAGCACTTTTTATAATAATAATTTGGATAGTGAAGTGGATTGTTGTTGATATTATTGGCTGGCTCTACTTTGAAGCAATGTGGATTGCCTGTGGATTAAATCAGACAGGAACTTGTTCCTTGGTAGCTACTAAGTATACTCTATAGTTCTAGCAGTAATGCTGAGATTCAGACTGAATAAAGTGACAGTTATTTCTCATCATTAAATGCATGCAAATGTTTGTGTAAAAAATGCATTTCAAATATTAACCTTTTTTTTTAAATTGTCAGTGTCCTTATATATGATGAACAGAATATGAAATGGCAGATAACTACAGCAATTACACAAAAAACAAAAGCAGAAAGCCATTGAAAAAGAAAGTATATCTCTTATTCTGATGGAAGAATTCAGACAAGTTGTGTACAAAATTAAGATGAGTGTATGTTAACTGCAGTAGTTTTGCTCTGCTAGGCTCTCCTAGAATAAGTCTTTGAAGTGAGTAATTTTCAAATATACCTCAGATCACTACCAGTGATTGTTATCTCAATGCTTTTCTGGTGGCCAAAAAAAGGTCTTCTGTAAAAAAATTAACTTTAAACACTTTTTTGTTTGAATACTTCACATATTTGAATCAAAGCACTTGATTCCTTAATTGTCACTCCTTTTCTTTTTTTTTTTTTTTGTTTGTTTTGTACTGAATTTTACTGGCATCTGTGAAATTACTGAAAGATTCTTTCCTCTGACCTGTTAGTTACTTTTGGTCTTTTTCTTGGTTTTCTATAACTAATTCAAAAATAATTCAAAAATAATTCATGTAAAATTCAGCTATGTAAGAATGTATCTCAAGCCCAGCCAAACAAATCCGTGCAATAAATTGGGTCTGATGTGAGAGTAAACCTTGAATATCCTTCTCTTCCCTCTTACTCCTTGCTATTAATTTTCCATAGGTCACAAGAGGTAGAAATGCTTTTAGAGAAACAATATGAAATAATAAAAAAACCCCACCCAACAGTTGTAATCTTTGTCTCTTGTTGGATGAGTTTGTGGAATTCACTTGCTCTTTGTGGAGAGTGGCGAAAGCGGCTGCAGAGGTGGCCTTCTAGGGCAGGGGGTGTTTCTTACAAAGTGCTTAAGGATGTATTTTGGGAATGGCAAACAGCTTGCATAGCGTTATTTTTTTTAATTTAGCAGCTGTTATGAGACCAGATAATAATCTCAGAAAAGTACTAATGTGTTTTGGGTCTGCTACAATTAAAAACAGTGAGGGGGAAAGAAGAATGATTATAATTATTGTGTGGTCGGATTCTAGTTATATGGAAGCCAACATATTTTTCAAATGCTTTGTGCTAAACAAATAGCTTGTTGCTTTCAGTTGTGCATTATGTTTTCTATTGTGTGAGAATCACAGCATAAAATATCAGGTTAATTTAGGAACTAACATGTCAAAGGAGATTTCTTCCGAAACATACATTCACCAAAGAAATATGTATAAACTTTAGATGATATTACACTATTTGTATACTCTTCAAATAAATTCAGTTTATGTTGCTTTTTTCTTTTTTTTTTCTAGTGGGGAGAAAAAGCGCAAGGACTAGAGAAAAAATAAAATCCAATTTTTTTTTGTGCTTTCCATCCATCTACTCATACATACTACTGTTTTTTTGGCTATTTTGTAATTACTGGTTGCATAATTAATTTTTTTTTATTGGTTGTGTCAAAATCCAGATGTAGCTTTTGCAGGGTGTGCTTTGCATTGATACAAAATAGTAAAGATGATATTTAATGTTGTTAAACTTTCAGGTGACTATGGGATGAGTTTACCTCTTGGAGAGGAATATGAACGAAAAAAACATAAACTCAAAGAGGAGCTACGAGAAGATTATAGGCGATATCTTTCTCAGGTAAAGTTGCTTGACTGGTTGCTTCATTTTAGTGAGTCTCTTAAAATGATTCTCTCATTTAATTGAATGAAAATTAGTGATATCTATAAAAAATTTTTATAAGAAGGCATTCATTATGAGCAATGGCTCATTTCAAAGATTTGGATAAAAGTAATTTCCAAATGTTACCTCTGGGAAGGGTTATATATTGACATGAGACTACATATTACTTAGTACACTTTATTCTGAATACTTTATTTGTTTGTCTTTTCTTCTTCCTTAGTTTTTTGCTTAAGAATTTATAATCTGTTACTTTCTGAAGTACTTATGTATTCTGTGGTCTGTAATTGGGGTAAGAATATTTCTATAATTAGTGTGATTTCATTTGACAGCTTCTTTTCAGTTTTAGGAAGGAAAAACTTTGATGTTGTGCTTAACGTGATTTACTAAATGTCACAGTCAATTTAAAATTGAAATTATATGTATGAAATGTCATCATCTTGGGAATATTCCATATCTCCCCTTTGTGAGACAGAAAAAAATAAGGAACCAAATAATTTCTGTTGTATGAAAATGCTATTTATCAGTGTCTTTAGTTCTTAAAATGAAAAAATGAATTTGCTTTAAGAAAGGAAAGAGTTTTTGTTAAGTCATATATTTTTGAATGAAAGACTCTTTTTGAATAGTATCTTCTCCCTGACTTTTAGGGTATTTCACAGGCAAAAAGAAAGGTAGGGTGCCTGCAATATAATTTTTTTTTTCTTTCCAATTAGTTGCTTTTTGCTTTGCTTTGTTTGAAGGCTTTGTGCTCTTGGAATTTCAGAAATCATTACTCTTTTTTGGTGCTTTGTGTGTTCGTGCATGCTGTAGTTATTAGTTGTGACTAACAGCATTGTTTGCTTTGTGCAAAATGATTAATTGTATTTATTATTTTCCATTAGTAATATTTTAAAACATTTGTTGATTTCCTTTTCCCTTCGCAGTTGCTATTGTTGCTGTCTAATGCTGACTGTACAATAGTTTTTATTTTAGTAGACATTTGCTTCCAGGCTTTTCAGTTACATAGAGGTTGTGAGTTCAGATCTTTTTTTTTTTCCATGATATGCATACTTTATAAAGCTGGAATTAAATAGTAACCTCTGAAATATTATAGTGTGTCATTGAAACCAGTCAGGGATTTTTTTTCTTCCCTATCACTATCATCAGTCATGCTTAGGGAAGCAGTAGAGCCAGTTATTCAACACCTAGTGGCCAGAATGCAAGAATACAAGTATTGTGAGGAAAAAATAAAACCTCTGGTATTGTTTTTGCAAGCCTTGGTGAATTGATTTTTAATTATTTATATCGTTATAACTGTCATTTTAAAATTTAACACAGGCCATCGAGGTTGTTCAGATCAAGCAACTTCAGTAAAGTACCAGGAGATAACATGGTAGAAACACAACCTGCTGGTTTTTATGGGGCTTTGAATAACAGAAATAGCATTTGTGAAAAACAATAGCAACAGCAGAATAAACTGCCTTCTTAACCTCTGACCCAAATTATGCTTATGTGATTGTTGCTTCTGGTTTAGTCTTAAAAGTCCAGATTATTTTCAAAGTTATAATATTGTGTTTCAAAAATTAATGTTTCATGATTATCATTAAAGTACACAAATAATATAAATTTTACATTAACTTCTAATGTTTTATTCTCAACTGAACTCCAGTTTTACAAATTTAGGTTTATAAGGTTTTGTTTGTTTGTTTTAATGTAGTACATGTTAACCGGATTAAGCTTGTAAGGCCTGAGCAAGAGACAGGATTACAATCTTTGATTTCTTTTCCAATCTCTAATCTCTTTTGCCCACCTAAAGAGATAATGTAACTTTTAGCAGCTCTCACAGTGATAATTTTTTTTATTAATAACTTGTTTAATCTTGCTTATCTAGAAAAATACAGTTTCCATATCAACTTCTGATTTTTGGCAAATATGTTTTTAACATCAGAGATAATCTCTAGAGATGCCGTCAGAATGCATGAAAATAATTACTTAATAACAAGGATTATGGTGTATTTACTTTCTCTAGTAGGAATAAGTTGGTTTTCCATATTAAGCTGGTTGTCTTGATGCTTGAATGTTTGCAAACTTCTTAAATCTTCTAATGTGTAGTTGTAAAATACAAGTCATAATGATGCGGTTTTGTACTGGAACAGTCAGAGCTCTTGAGTGCCTCCAAGCTGTCACCCAGGGATCTACATGGAGCAGCAACATAGTGGTTTCGATGGGAATTTCTGTTCTGAAAGTGACTGGTGGTCCATAAGGAATTACAAGATTTAGTAACGGGTCATTATCCTGAAAAGTTTGGGGAGTGCTGGTATAGAAGACACTGTTGAGATAAAGAGATGTGACCATGCTACTGTTAACATAGATTCCATCTGTTAAAGTAAGAGGTAGATATGTTTTCCGCACTTAGAAAAAGCAATTTTTCATCTTAAATAAGGTATCATCTTGGAAAATTCCTCTTATGCTTGTGCTTATGCTAGAGAAGAACTGAGTGGAGTTTCTTTGAATAAAAATAGGTGTTTTTTTTATAAATATATGGAGACTAACTGTAACATTTCAAATAGTGTAACAGGGAAGAAGTGACAAACGCTTTCAAACTCAAGCTTAAAACTTGACAGAGACATTTACTTTCTGCATTTCTTCACTTCATTCATGTGTTCCAAGAACATTCTACATTTTCAAAACATTAAGGTTGTCTTCAGTCTTTATTTCACTAAATTGCTCAAATTAATTTCAAACAATATAATTCCTAAAAACTATTTAGTTGAGTAAGAGTTGGTATTTTAAAATATGTTGAATGGTTTTAAATTTTTTTTAATGTAGAAAAATTATCTGACTACTGGTGAAGTAGACCCGTATACTCAGGGATTATCTCTTCCTATTGATGAGCGAAGATCTGCCAAGGTAAATATATGAAGGAAATTAAGTAAGTGGAGTATAACTTGAAAATGAACCTGAATGTTTAAAGTGTTGTGGAAAAAATATTTCCATTCAAGTTTTTTTGTTTAGTTGTTTGTTTGGTTTGTTTTTTTTACACAATTGAACCTTTTTGGAGGTGGTCATTAAAATAATTTTCAGAAAAGTCAAGTCTTTATGTTTTGTTGTGGTTTTTGTTTGTTTGTTTTCGTTTGTTTTAAAAAAAAATTTAATCCTTGGTTATGTGTACTCAATTTTTCATAATTTGATTTATAATTCCATACTGATAGTAGTTTGAGGTTTGCTGCTTCTGATCCACAACTTCAGGGCATGTGGTGTATTCAGAACCCCTAGTGGCTGTGCTTGGGTTTTGTTCAGCAATAAATATTGGTCTGATAAACAACACTGTTTTTGTTATAATTGTATATTCTTTTCTTACTGTAGCCTGGGGATTGTTTTAAAAATATTTACCTGTAGGTGTTTCTACAGTGATATTTTTACCAGTTCCTACCGGCAATGAAGGAAGTGTGGTTTCTGCTGTGCACAATTTGCTTTGGTGTCTTTTGCTTACGCTTAACCTACCCACTTATCCTCATGTGCTTTTTTTTTTAACAGTTGACTCTGGAAATCTAAATAAAAGCTGCTTTGGTATTTCACATATTGCCTGCTGTTAATATAGGACTCTTCCCAATTTCAAGTCTTTCTTTGAGAGTACAGATGCTAATTTGTTTTGTGAATGGAGTACACATTCTGCGTTTAGCCCCTTTGATCTCCCAGAGGTTTCTTACCAGTTGCTTTCATTTGTTGGAGTAGTATACCAGCCATAAAAGTCTCCCTGCTCTTGGAGGTTCATGGAGGTTCAATTATGAAAATGCAACATGCATATGTGGATTTTCTTTATCTCTGATCCGTTCCTCTGATGTATGGTATGATTCTGTGAAAGCCTAAATCAATCTTAACAGGAGTCGTCTCTCCTCATGCCCTCACATTGTTGATCTTATATTCCCAGTTCCTTTCTTATGTTTGCTTGTAAATTGATCCAGGAAATTGAGTCAGCAGAAAGACTGTAATTTATCAAAATTTTTGCTGATTCCACAAGTGCCACTGGTTGGTTATTAGGATTGGTCAAACCACAGTGGAGATGCAAGGCAGAAATACAAACTGTGTTGCTGGAGGAGGACCAGACGTTTGCACTCCTGGGTGTTTTATTTGATTTTGGTTTTTTTTTTAACCTGGGTTGGCTAGAGGGTGCACTGTTAATCTGTGTCTGGGACTAGCTGTCACTGTAACCTGGTGCAAGGCTTCTGTTTTGGGATGTGTTGGTCTTGCCTTTGCTGTGCTTACTTATACTTTCTGCCTCTCTTGTGATGGTTTGGCCATATGAGGAGCCAGGTGAGAACTCAAATAAGTGAAAATTGCTCATGTGAAAAAGCCCCAAACTCCAAGTTTCATGAATGTAAAAAGAAGGCAGCAAGAATAAAATACCCAGAAAGGAGAAAGGACTGCTCCTCAGTGGCCACATGCTCTTGTACTGAATTTATCTTCAGGTTCTCGTGACCTTTGTGTTAACCCTTGCAAGTATTTGTTCTGAAACAGTGGAAAATAAAGTACCTTTGATTAATTCTGTGGAAATTGAAGATGTATTTGAACTGGGAACATGCCTGATCATTGATGGTTTTGTATCATAGCAGCTCAACATCTGTTGAGATTGTCTGTACAGTTTTGTTTTATCTTTTTTATGCTTTTTACCCATTTATTGCTGTTGCAGAACCTAGAAGCTGCCAGAAGATGTCACACTGTGCCCTGCTAAACAGTGGGCTTCTGGGCAGATAGTGATGAGAGGTTAACATTTGCATTTTGGTTTCCTTTCTTAGGTCAAATGTGCAGTCACACAGCATATTGAATTTTCTGCTTAGTGTTTTGCCACCTGTTAAAGACAAGGCTTGTTTCTCAGCTTTGGAAAATGCCTCTCAGGCAGCTTTCATGGCTGTCTGCATGTTTTATATTGTCACTGTTATAAAACCTATAGACACAAATTTTAGGAAAAAAACCCCAAAACCAAACGAAACAATTTTGGCAACTATTAGTATGATTTGCAAATCTATTAGTAGTATTTCCATGGTGATTAAGGTATAAATTTTTTTTTTTTGAAATTCCTTCATGAGAAAGTAAATTTACGTGGAATGTTCAGATTCTTTTAATACCTTTTGCTTTTTTAATTGGAAAATGCTGCAGAGGAAGAGAACATGATTTGTAAGGTTGTAATATCATTCTCTTTTTTTCATTTATGTGATGGTTGGAATGAGGTAGTATACTCTAAGCACAAGGTACTAATACAAAGGAATAATATGAGTTAGAGTTTACTTTATCCAGAGACTTGTATTTCATATATTATTAGGCTATTGATGTGCAGTTCATGCTTAGTTTTGGACCTGAGCAAGCTGGTTATAAATATCGTCACCTTGGAAAAGCAGCTAGGACAATGTGGACGGATCAGTTTTTTCTCTGGTTTTCCTTGCATTCTTTGCACTTCTGACTCTTTTTGCAGTCAAGTTCAAGTCAAGTTTAACTGCTTGTGTGAATTTCACAGTTCATGTTATACCCTAAGCTATAGCTGACACATCTTGTCTATACATGTATTTGTTGTCCTGTTTTCATTATGAGCAGGGCAAGTCACAACTAATCTTAACACGCACAAAAAATCATATGAATAGAAATCACCTGTAAATACGTTCAGATTGGAAATTAGAAAGTGAGTTTCTAATTGTCAAAGGAGTGAGTCTTTGGAAAATTTTGGAATAGGCTTAGGAGGAGGAAGCCTAACTGGTTGATCTACAGTAATGCCACTGGGGACTAGACTTCATGCCCAAGGAGCTGACTTCTGCTTACACATTTCAGATTAAAGGAAGTACCATGTTCAAGAATGAAAAAAAACCTCAAAGCAATTCAAACCTTATTTGTACATCACAAAGACGGGGGAGGGGGGTGGGCAAACACACAGTTTGCACGTGTTCATTTAATACTTGCAGTTCTATGAAGTTAAAAGCTGCTACAGATGCAAAATTATGATGCCCTTTTCAATGCCTATTTTAGGAGAAATTACGACTTGAAAGAAACAAGGAGTACAATCAATATCTCAGGGATAAAGAAGAATGGAATGAAAGGCTAAGGAAATTAGGGAAGAAAACCAGAGAGGTAATACAGTTTTACAGTCTTACCAATGATTAAGATGTACAAAGTAAGACATATTGTGTTGTTCAGTGAGGCCAGCTTTATTAATGTGTCTAGGAGGTCCTGGTTACAACTCATACAGTACGGTTCTTGATTCCTGCTTCCATCATGTCTGTGTCATAGGTAGATGCTTTCATTCTTCTGTGTGTCTAAAGCAAGTCCCTGGGTTGTTTTTGGTGATAAAAGTGGTGGCCAAAAAAGCTGTCTCTTTGAACAAAATATTGAACCTTACATAGCTTTTATTTGCAGACGTTCTTTTCCTTAGTCTCTGCTGAGTTCATGAGAAAGCAAGGCAAGTGCAGGCAACTGTCCAGAATATGATGCTGTGCATTTGTGAATAAAAAACAAAAATTAACAAAATTTACTACTGAAAGGGAACTAGGCACGTGCATAATTGAAATCACATTCTGATCGGAGGCCTTTGATTTGTATGGCAGTAAGCAGCTAGGAACACACACACACTCACCCCCATTGGATGAGGGAGAGAAGCAGAAGGGTAAAAGTGAGAAAACTTGTAGGTCAAGTTAAAGACAATTTAAGAGGTAAAGCAAAAGCTGCACGTGCACAAGGAATGCAAAATCACGGACAGGCAGGTGTTCAGCCATCCCCAGGAAAGCAGGGCTCCATCATGTGTAACAGTGACTTGGGAGGACAAATGCTATCACTCTAAATGTCCCCTTGCCCTCCTCCTTTCCCCATCTTTATATGTTAAGCATGACATCCCATAGTGTGGAATATTCCTATGGTCAGTTGGGGTCAGCTTCCCTTGTACCCACAGCCTTCTTGCTGGCGGGACACCATGAGAACCAGAAAGCCTTTGGCACTGTGTTAGCGCTATTTAGTAGGAACTAAATTATCCCTCTGTTATCAACATCATTTTCATCACAAATCTAAAGCAGAGCCTCATAAAAGTTACTATGAAGAAATTTATCCCAAACTAGTTCAACAGCCAGTGGGATTTTTAGGTCTAATTAACATTGTTGTAAGACCCTTTGCTTTAGTAATCTGGAAGCTATATTGATCTGAGAAATCTGCTTGCAAATAATAAAATCTTTTCTAGAAAGGGTAAATTTCAATTTTAAAATATTTTTGCCTCAGTTTAATAATTTGGAACTCCCTAATGTAGGTTTGATTTAAAAAGGCCTTCCACTTCTTTTTAATACAGACATTCTGAAGTGTACATTAACATGAGAACTGTGTCATTCCATGAAGTGCCTTGTATTTGTACTCAACACATCTGAAAGTTTATTGTCTTTCTTTCAGCAGTTGGCAAGTGCAAATACCCATGTATTTTTAATTTCTGTCCAGAAGAATGTTTCTTGTTTCTCGAAGGATTGTTTTCTTATGTAAAGATCTTATTTAAAGATCTTTTCCTCCAAGTGCATTGGAGTGTTATGTAGACATGTAAAAAACTATTTCAGTCTGTGAAGACATGTATAAGGCAGGATTCAGGCATTCTTTAGATGTCGAAATTCAATATCTGTTTCTTAACTGACTTCTTGAAGGGTTGGAGTACTACACAACAGTGATCCCTAGGAAACTGGCAAAAATGCTGCTTGTGTTTGTGTAACTGAGTCTGTAAATTTCTAAATTTTTTCTACATGTTTAGGCATTTATGTTTCCGTATGTAACTTGTCTATTGAAACTATTTAGGGACTCGAGGTTTTTCCTATTTGCTTTGTTTGTCATCCAGTTGCATTTTTAAGTTATATTTTTATTATTCTTGTGTAGAAGCAATTTTGCTGTCATAAAAGAACAAACAGGAAAAAAGCCTGGTGATGTTTTGAGGCTATGCCTTCTCTGAGGGATATTTAACTTGGAGTGAGAGTCAAATAACACATATGACCTCAAAAGTTTGATCCAACAATTTAGATAATCCTAGGATAAACTTCAGTTGCAAGGAACCTTTGGAAGTCATATAGTCCAATCCTCTGCTCAGAGCTGAGTTAACTTCACGGTTAGATCAGGTTAGCCAGGCCTTATCTGGTTGAGTTTTGAAAGGATGAAGAATGCACAGTTCCTCTGGGCAACCTGTTCCATTGCTTTAACTTCTTGATCTGAACTTCTATTCCTTTGTATCCCACTGGAATATCTTTTGCTGCAACTTGTGACTTTTGATTCTTTGAAAACCATTATTCTGTCATCTCTGTAACTATCCTTTAGATAGAGACTACAATTTCTAGTTCCTCCTGCCCCATACAAATGCTCCTTAACCTTCTTCTAGGCTGAATAAACCCAGCTTTACCAGCTTCTCCTTTAAGAGCTCAAATGCCATCTCAGTAGCCATCCTCTGCACTTTCTCCAGTTCATCAGTATCCAGGGGCAGAAACTGGGCACATTACACCAGAATCTGGATACTGAATAAATACTGAGCAGAGAAGGATCACTTACCCTGACCTGCTGGCAACAAGTAATGCAGCCCAGGTTGTTGTTAGCAGTCATCGCTGCTGAGGGTCCTCTGCTGTTTGTTAGAACTGTGTATTGAACTCTGGTCCAGTGTGTCATAGGTTTACTTTTTATTTACTAAACTATCCTTCCTCATAGTGATTTCTCCTGGAGAGCAAAGAAATAGGTTAAGAAATGGTCAGGTTAAAAGGTTGTGCTGATAGGGAAGAAGTATGCCTGAGCCTGGATAGAATAAAGATATCATAAAGATATCTAGTCTCTTGGTGAGGTGTAAAGTTCCAAGTGGTTTTTTGATTATTTGCACCTCTGAAACTGAAGGTCAAATTAGAGTTTGTAAAAGACCTGTCCAGGACTGATAGCCATGCTTCTGAAACACATTAGATACAAGGAAGAGTACCTTTTTTAATCTCAAGAAAAATAAATAAAACACTAGCTTTTAAGCACTTCTTGAAGTATTTTCCTTGCTCACCTCTTACTTTTCTTCCAGTACTTGTTTAGGGATTGTTTGAATCAATACAAAACTAAGGTTTTACTCAGTGTTATTTGTTTATATTTAGATCTTTTAACGTTTTTTTTTCCAATAAACAGAATGAGATGAACAGGAATATAAAACATGTTGCTGTTACCAGGCTCCAGCCGGAACTACATACAGAAGCACAGCCCTTTAATACAGGTGCAGAACCTCCCAAGAAGGATGCCTTTACTTCTACAGAAGATTATGAAGAGCTGCAAAATAATAAGAGATGGCTGGAGGAAGACAGGTACCACAGGTTAGATGATGAGGCTGAATTAAGAAGTCGACTGTTAAATAAAAGGCTTGATGGAGATTTGGATGTTCCCAATGGATTTGCTAGCCAGTCTGTAGTTCCTATTAGGAAGCATCACAGACTTGATGAAGACCGTGATTTTGGTAGAAGATACTACAGAGTGGACTATGATCCTGAGATAAGTGAAGAAATGGACCCTAGATTTAAATGTGAAAGCACCTATGACAGAAGAACTCCCCGGGTTTTTCATGCTGAAAGGTATTCTTAATTCCCTTTTCTCCTTGATTTCCGTAGTGTTCGTTGACAGCCATGGTTTGCTGTCATTGGAATTAGACAAGATTCCCATGTGAAAGCAGGATTTTTGTACTTACTTACAAAAAGGAACTTTGCAGTAATTTATAGAAAAAGTGTTGAACAATTTGACCAGTACCTAAGACTATACATCATAGGTTAAGGAGCATTGTGTATATTATAGCAATCCAAGGATACTAGGGAAATTACCCTAGAAGAAGCAGGACACAATTAATTTTTATGAAGAATGGTTTCCCAGAAAACATGTTAGTATTTGAGAGCAAACACCTGCACTGGAAATCCAATGTCACTTCTGTTTTCTTAGTCTGTAAGAGTTACAGCAAGTCAATTTTCAGTTCAGATTCCAAAACTGGAATTTTTGAAATTCAAAAATTGAGCTTCAGTTTTTGGTACATGCCACTTTGTATATGAAATGCAAAAATGTGTTTTTAAAAAATCTTCTTTTTTACTCCATGTCTTGGTAAATGACAGGCTTTAAAACATTCGTGTAGTTGAATCAAATCCTGATGGTTTTAATAGGTACTAATCTCTCTAATAACTGCACAGGTTGAATAAACATTTAAGAAAGCCCAAATCAAATAAAAGAGGGTGTCTCAGATAAATAATTCAGGAGGAAAACTGATATTATGTACTGTTCAGTATTAAATAGTCTTTACTGTGTTAACTGACACATGAGTTTTGTTACTTTGACATAAATTGTTAATCTTCCTCTTCTATCTTACTCACTTAAAAGAAAAAAAAAGGATAACCTTCCCGATCATTCAAGGTTTGGCAGTCTGGCCAGCTTTGGTTATCCCATTACAAGAACTGGTTGCTTTCAAAACCAGATGGGTTGTGGTACAAAACAGTACCAATCTTGAAAGCGATGTGTTTTATATAGCTAAATTCAAATGAAATAAATCAGTTAATTTATTGTAAACGAATTTTTAAAAAGGGCTCTAAGGGCGTTCATTTGTTCACTTTCCAGATCTTGGGAACATGAGTGTTGTAGATTTTTTTTTTCCTGTTGCCAGAATTATTTTCCTGCAGTTGCCTCAAGTGAAGGAAACACCAATGTCCTCTCTTTGTAAGGCAAAATAAAGACTTTTTTTTTCTAGATTTAATGCTTCTAGGAAAAACAAAGGCAAACTGTACTACATTCAACCATGTTAAATATTGCAGTCATGTTTCACTGTTAGTTGCTGGTGAACTTGTTAAATGATTTTTGAATTGTTGTTTACAGGGATAATTTTCTGGATAGTACTGCAAATTAACAACTGGGGGGAGGGGAAAAAAAACCCTAAAACGCTTATCTACTTTAAAAGAATTTTTTTAATTCAGTGATCTCATGCTTCTCTTCCAGTTTCAAATGCCACTAGAATTAAAATATTTTTTTCTCAAAAGCTCTGATAGTCTTTATCAGAAAAAAAGTTAAAGGAATTAGATCTGTGGAGAAAATGAAATGTTTGGAAGCTTTTTCAAGAGGCAGACTAAATAAATGGGTTATTTTAAAGTTTCAGACTGTGTTCTGATGTGCTTTTAAAAGCACATATTTATTTATATGGTGTTTCTGAAAAAGACTAGCAAATGGAAAACGTGGTTAAATAGAGAAGAGGAATAAGACCGCCTGTTTTCTGCTGAATGAGATTCAGAGAAGAGAAAATTTGTTCCATCCTGTACTGTAATGTCGGTAGAGAGGAGCAAAGAAGGTTTCTAGGGTAGGATCGGCTTGTCTTACAGTTTTTCAGAAAGAAAAATATTAGAAGCTAAACTTGATGTCTAACAAAGATAACCAAAATATTTTTGAGACTAACAGCAAGTTTAATCCTGTTTGTTAATTCATACTCAGAAGGATGAGTGTCCTCTTTTTATTAGGTAGCTGTTTGCCACTGTTTCTAATGCAGTTGGGCACAGAGTCTGATATTTAAAATATAAAAATAACCATTTGACAACTGTTTACTTTGTTTCTCAAAGAATTTATACAGAATTATGTAGATAAAAGATCAGCAAGCATAGTGTTTGAACCAACAGTAGACATCATGTTGAGTAGAAGTATACTAGTTTTTAATTATTCCAGAAAATGTGGATGGTGCTTACGTAAATATCTGTGACCAATATATCACTAGGCAATTCATTGCTTATTTGGAGAAGCCTCTGAAATAGCTTTAGTTCCAGTTTTCATTTAAAAGAAAATACAGAAGATAGTGTTATCTTCGCTATTGGCAAACTTGGTGCATCTTCTTAAAAGCAGTTGCTGAAACACCGCCTGAATGGCCTGAACTTAAATTTGTACATAAAGTTCCTTGGGGTTTTGTTGGTGTATTTTCTATTACTGAATTTTTATAAAAAATTAATTTTCAGTATTTTTTTTTAAATGTGTTTTTTAATCTAGTACTTTTTTCTCCTTTGCAAGGAGCTCCACTTAACCTCCTATGAACTATATTCAGTCTCTCTTCAAGGAGAAATACATCTCTTAGTGATGGCTCAGCTTCTGAAGAGTTAGCATTTTTTTTTTGTTTCAGGCACAGTCAACTTTTCCAGAACACACGTGATTCATGACAGCAACTAAATTCACAAGGAGGCATATTTTTGTTTTCTGTGCTAAAGTTCTTATGTTCCTACATGGGGTTTATTAGTTTGGAGAGGCAGATGTTCATAACAGGACTTTTCAGAAAGGTTTCTGTTTTGACAGAGGCACAAGGACCGTGACATATTTCAACAAATAGAAATGGTGACAGGGAAGTGAGAAGAATTGCAAAATACTTTAGTTCTTAAGGGTGGAATGCTTTAATCCATTGCCAGCAGTCAGGTCTGTCCCATGAACAGCAGACAACAGCTTCTTGATTGATTTGGACTGATATGTCTGGGCCTGCCTTGCTAAACTTGATGCTTTCAACAAAAAAAGGTTGCCTCTTGAATCCCAAGGTTTGTTTCCTTGCTTCCTCCCTGCATCCTTTCATTACACTATGGACTAGGCTTTCTCTTTCCTGACTGCATTTGTCTTACGTCTCCAGCCTTGTAGGGCTGATTGATGATTGATCATCATCAAAAAGATGAGCTTGATCATGAAAGGAGATCATGTTATGCCAAGAGGGTGGATGTCATTCTTTCATGTTGTTTTTCTGGGTTGTTATGCTGCCAAATCAATGTTTAATAATCTGCTTGCTTTCTTTTGGCCTTTGATTATGGACTTTTATTTAAATTACAGAAGAGCTGTGGTTCTTTTTAGGTAAGAGATGGGGCTTTTTCCATGTTTACTTAGGGTTTTTGTTTGCTAAATAGGAAGTCCATGGCTCTGTCCAGCTCTGGGAAATATACAACTTTGTTAGCATTTGTTGGGTACATTATTTTTCATTGAAATATTTCATTTTCACTCTTGTCTTATTTTGTTGAGATAACTTGAAGTCCACAATAAAGAGTTTTTATTTTGCAAGACAAGAAAACCTTATAAATTCAGCTACCCCAGATCGTTTTAGGACCTGCTCCCTTGTGTTCAAACAATATTTGGCATCTTTGAAGTCACTTGAAGTTTCAGTCATATCACTACATACGTAGATAACTCAAATTTTAGCTCCTAAATTTTTGTATTCACCGTGTTGCCTTTTATCTTGATCAAAAGTCCCCTCTCCCTTTTAAATTCTATCAGGTGCAAAGTGAAGGGAAGGTCGTCGTTAAAAAAGCTTTTCGTGTCTGAACTGGTTGTTTCACCAGACTGGCCCAGTAGCTGTACACCAAAACCTGCTGTAGACTTTGTTAGCTCCTGGGGATTGATTGCTGCAAGATCTGTTACAATTAATGCAGTGTGAGTGTCAAAAGCCCTTTAGCTCTCACAGCTCTTAACCAGTTAAAGGTTGCATGGAAGCAGGCTTGGGAATTCACGCTCCAGACAGAGAGCTGACTTGACTGTGCTAGCAAAGTGAATTACTTTTAGAAATTTTTGTGATATTTTCAGAACTAGTTCCGCTGTCCAGTGTGCAGTCAGGCTGAAAATACATTTGCACGAAGCTGCTGGACCTTCCATTTCAGATTGGATGTTTTAGGCAAGCATAGCTGAATATTTTCAGTTTCTTTAAGTCCCTGTCTGAATGGAATAGTAAGAGACATACCTGTGGA
Organism: Myiozetetes cayanensis; assembly: GCF_022539395.1. Classification (NCBI taxonomy): domain Eukaryota; kingdom Metazoa; phylum Chordata; class Aves; order Passeriformes; family Tyrannidae; genus Myiozetetes; species Myiozetetes cayanensis. The sequence goes on along the minus strand of NW_026086604.1, from coordinate 33,250,165 downwards.
TTATGAAGATGAATTAAAGGAGAGAGCATGTGTGTGGCAGATCTCAAGAACTGGAGATCCTAGGTGTGGTATACTGTGCATTTTTCTGATAATTGCACTACAAAATCATGGTGAAAGGAAAATGTTAATTTAAAATCCATGATATGTTATCTGAAATGGCTGATAGTTTTTCCTTCAGCTAGTATAACAAGAAAAACGTGTTTCCTTTGAGAACAGCCATTGAAGCTTGCATGTCAGTTTTCTTTTTGAATCAATAGATCACCTATTTCTCCAACTGAAGACTTTTATTGATTCATATAATGGGAAATCCTTTTTTGATAGCAGTTTTAAATTTTCTTTTTTTCCTCTTGTCTTGGTTTTGCGAGTCCTAAAGTGATCTAAGTGTATGAGGCAGAAGCAGAACGCTTGTAAAGCCCTCACAGGAACTCTTGACTGGCACCATTCAGTCTGTCAGCATGGTTGAAGTGCTCCACTGAGTCAGTGTTGCTGATGGCTGCAGAAACCACAGGCAAATGGGAACTGTGAGAAACACCTTTTTGCCAGGCAGTTTCTTTTTCTCTTGCTGTTTCTTTGGATTGTAGGAAAGCTGTTTGTCGTAAATGTGTCACACAGTGACATAAGTGCATCTATCGTGTTTCACACAGACTGTGAAGGAAATTCTTGGGTTTGTTCATTCGGTTTTCTTTTTTACCTCTGCCAGAAATCAGGTACAGATTCGTTCTTCAGCTAATGAGGAGGCCAGGTCTGCAGCTGAAATGCGCTATAGGACAGGCCTTGTTCTTGGTATGTATGAGAACCTAACTCATGACACGGGCTTAAACTTTCCTAAACTTTCCTTGCACATATTATTTTTCTCTGTGAATAATTAAAAACTAGAAAAATTAGCTTCCCCCCCCCTGTAAATAAATATTATTGATATGGAAAAAAATAAAGAAGAACAGATTTTCCCCCTTAAGGTAACAGGACTTTCTGATTAATTTTGAAGAGCTCAAGTTTCTTCTTAAATATCATTAACGGTTTAAGGCCCAGATATGTAATTACTTTTTTTTCTTTTTTTTTTTTACAAAATGAAGCATAGGAGAAATCTTAACCTCTGTATTGTTAAAGACACAACTTTATAGTGAATTTTAATTGCAGAAGTATGGAAAATGGTAATTTTCACAACCTTGGGCAAGAACAAATGATTCTGATCATCTCTTGCTGCTTAAATGTAGCCATAAAATTTAGCAGGGAACATTAGTGTGGAGTGCACTCAAGAGAAATACTGTTAAAGGCATAGCATTCCTAGCTGAATTCAGAAAATTATAAGGCAAGAATAAACAAACTGCAGCAGTAGTTCTTTAGATGGGAGCTTTTGAAGTCAAGCTAGGTTTGAATTATGAAAGAATTGATTAACAGTTGTCAGAATAATTTCTGTTTATTTTTTCATTTGAACTTACCTGATCTTCAGTGCTATAGGTGGCAGGTAAAATTTTTTTGAACTGTTTAGAGGCAGCATTAAAATAGTGGTGTTGTGATGGTCAGTCTCTGGTCTGTCCAGTCATCTCATTTATGATAACTTGAGTACACAGAGTTGGGAATTTGCATTCCTGGCAGTTCTGGTTAGAAGAGTATTGTTAACTATGTTGTATGAAGATTAAGTAAATTAAAACCTAAAATTTTTGGAAATGAGAAGTGATTTCAGACTCTCCCAGAATCACAAACCGTGAGGTTTGCATATTTTGGTCACTTTATAGTTCCAGCACAATAATGGAATAAAAAAGTCAGTCAGTCATGCATCAGATTTTGTTGTTGTTTTGGCTTCTATTTTGTTTCTTTCCAGCTTTCTTCTCTTTATTGTTCAGGTCCACTCTACTAGAGATCCACAGTAACTTTGGGTATGGAGTATGTTAGGAGTTTCTCTGTCTGATAGTTGTACTGTACAGAAAGTGGTGATGATGGTTTTTATGCTTCTGTTTGTAAAATAATAGCAGACCTCCACCCTTATTGTGAAGGTACTATCAAAAGTTGAAAGTTTTTTGGGTTCCTTAAAATCCATTTGGGATGTTATCGCTGTTTCTCTCCCTGTAGGCTTGACTCTCTTCATTTTTAGCTTTCATTTTGTATCCAGAGCAGTGCATCATAATTTTGGAGTGCTGTAGTGTATCTTCCTTAGTTGTGCATTGGAGGGAAAAAAAAACCCCTAACTTTTTTTAGTTACCGTTTTATCACATAGGTTTGAAATTTGTAGCTTCCTGACTATACAAAACCAGGCAAACTGGGAAAATAATAATAATGAACATTTTAGTAGTTTGGATCATCATACTCCAAACAAACTGTATATTAAAACTATCTGGTTTTTTTAATCAGTAAAGATCCACTGTTTGTATGCTCTGCTATGTTTCAGGTTTTAAACTGACTGAAATTCAGTGGTTTTGTTCAGTACTTTTTGTGTATTTTGTGGAGCATTTACACAAGTGTGTGGTCATTTCCATTAGGTGGTCACGACCGAGAACTTCTCCAAAGGAGAAAGGAGAAATACAGGCGAGAGCTAATGGAGCAGATGGCTGAGCAACAGCGAAATAAGAGACGGTAATGGAAAGTTACTATATTTTTAAAAGATAGCAGCTGGAATTTAGAGGCATTTCATTAATTCAATGTGGTAAGAGAAAAACTCTTAACTGAGGAATTCCAAGTAGCTAGGTAATATTGCATTCAATTAAACTCATTGCCGTGAGAGCTTTTTAATGAACAAATTCACCAGCTCTCAATGGGATAAAGAAAACCAAGATATTTTTTCATTTTTAAAAAATTATTTATAGTTTCTTTGCGGTAAAGAAGCTTTAACTGAAGTTATCTTTTTTGCTGATACAGGAGTGTCTAACTGCTTGGCAAAGATGAGTATTAATCTTGTTTTTGCCCTCCAATTTAGGAAGGTAATCTCTTATTTTTGAAGCACTTGACCATGTGGCTTGTGCAGAATAATGAAATATTAATTTCTTCCTTACCTATTAGCAGCTGCCTACTGAATAACAGTATGGATACATAAAAACAGTGATATTAGTGAAGGGATAAGGAATTAAAAATAAGTTAGTACTGCCAGTTTCACTATGATGAAAAATTGTACATTCTGAACAAGCCTGAGCCCAGAAATTACAAAATAGTATTTGCTGCACTTTTGAATCATTCATTTCAATGTATTTAATATTAACTTCTTGAATGTGAATAAAAATAAATTTCTAAGAAATGTCCTGAAAAGTTGTAGTAAACAGGTTTGTCCTTTTATGGTAGTTAGATTTTTATTAGGTGGAATAGATGATAGCCAGATACTTCTTGAGAGTTCTGTTTATTTAAAATATTACACAGTTTCGTTCACTGACTCCAGAAGAAATCAAGTGGATCGTTGTCTTCTGTTATCCTGTGTTTTCAGAGTTATTTTAGCTACAGAATTGTGAGCTCTGTGCTTTGAAAGAATGAGTATAGTTGTTACTGCTTTCTGATGTGATAATTTTTTTTAAAAAATCCCTGACAAAACAGTGAGAAGGAACTTGAGCTCTTAGTTGCTGCTTCTGGAGCTCATGACCCAGAAAAGACGGTAAGAAACTTGGATTTTCTTTCTTTCACCTGTACAGTTTTTTCCTTTTTTCTTGCTTAGTCACAAAACTCTGGAGGGCTTCTATAAAATGATAAATGCTGGTTTTTTTTTTTTGTTTTTTTTTAATAAGGCATCAGCACAGAACAAAATTGAAGCTAAGGATGATAAGGCTGAGTTATGGTTTAACCCCAGTCAGCAGCCAAGCCCCACACAGCTGCTTGCTCACTCCCCCACCAGTAGGACTGGGGAGAAAATAGGAAGGATAAAAGCTAGAAAACCTGTGGGTTGAGAGAAAGACAGTTTAATAGAGAAAGCAAAACTGCACACACAAACAAAGCAACACAAGGAATTAATTCTCTGCTTCCCATGGGCAGACATCTCCAGGAGAGCAGGGCCTCATCACATGTAACGGTGACTTGGGAAGACAAACACCATCACTCTGAACATCTCTCCCTTCTTCTTCGCCCACTTCATATAATGGGCATGATGTCATATGGTCTGGAATGTCCCTTTGGTCAGCTGGGGGCAGCTGTCCTAACCTCCCATGCACCCCCAGTCTCCTCAGCAGTGTGTCAGTACGAAAAGCAAAAAAGGCCTTGGCTCTCTGTAAGCCCTGCTCAGCAATAACAAAAACATCGCTATATTATCAACCCTGTGTTCAGCACAAATCCAAAATACAGCCCGTACCAGCCACTGTGAAGAAAGTGAACTCTGCCCCAGCCAAAACCAACACAGGTTGTAACTGTGTTACACATGCTTTCAGCTTAAGAGGAAAATATTTTTGTGGAAGTTATTGAACATTTTCTTGTGAAGTGACAAAGTGGAAATTTTGTACAGGCAGTGGTTATCATGGAAAAAATACTTGACATCCATTCCTACCCTGTTTACATGCACACAGTAGTAACCTTTCCTTGGGAATGTAAAGTATGCTGCAGAAAGTTTTTCCTCTTTTTCTATTAAGAAAAAATCCAGTTGTTTTGCAGATGAGTTGATTTCACTGTATTTTTAATTTCACTAAATTTTTAATTTCAAATTTGTAATTGTTTTTTAAATGATTCAATAGAGTGTTCAGGATTACAAGTATCTTTTAATAGGATTTTGCTAAAAGCAAGATATTTAATATCGTGTTCCTTGTAAAACTTAATGCAGAGTTGCTGCTGTCTCCGTTTCCTTAGTAAGGTGATGATTACATTAAGAATTTTGATTAGCATATATCAAGGAGTAGGTTGTCAGCACTATAGCATTAGTGACTGCTCGTCAGTGAGCATTAGTGACAGCTTGGTTAGCTGGCAAAAATCTGAATCCTTTTTGCTGCTTTAGTTGGCTTAGAGAGGTCAGCTGGCTGATCAGGGATTCAGGTGGTGAAAGGGAAGAGGGATGGAGTGTACAGCTGGGAGCCAGGCAGGAAAAGATAGAAAACTGAGCAGAGGATGCTGGGTCCTTTGGCTCAGCAGGCTGCAAGGTCAGTGTAAACAGTATTGTCTAATCAAAGCTGACTATGCAGAAGCATGCTGTGCTGCAGCACTCAGTATACCATATGCATCTCAAGAGTGCCTGTTGTAGGAACAAAATTATATCTAGAGCAAGTCCAGAGCATACATAGTGTTTTAAAACCACTAATTTAGCTGAAAGCCTTCAATTAAGTAGAATTGCTGCATTCATTAAGCATCAGTCACTGTTAGCTTTAAATTGCCTCTCAGGGGGAGATTCTAATTAGGTGGATTTCTTGATTAATTACAGGTTGGTTAAATAGCAATGCCTGATTAAGAATCTGTAAATGTAGACTGTTGTATATATGGCTTGTTTAAAATAAAACAGTCCCCAGGATGAACTGAGTACCACAGTCACATCTGAAATTAGCTACAGAGCTGAAATCTGGGGCACTTTGGGAACAATTCACATTAAAGTTGGTAGTGAGAAAGGCTCTTTTGAATGTTCTCCTGCTCAAGACACTGGATTTGAAAAGACAAGTTAAAAAAATAGTCTGTAGACTGTTTTATAATTTTCAATTGCTGTAGTTTCTATCTGTTAGCTAATTTTGTATTCACATCTAGAAATTTGAAGTTAAATGTTGTAAGGAAATCAAGTAGATTTTGAGAATTTTTATCTTAATGCTGTAGTCCATGATTGGTGAGTACTAACTGCTTTGTATATACTGTCTTGCAGCTAAGTGATGAGGAGGTAAAGATTTAATATTTTGCTGAAATACTTCCATATTGTAGGGTATATGATTTGCTGTTAGATACTTAATCATTAGCTGGTTTCTGGTATTACTTTCTCTGAATGCATGTTAGTTGAAGCACTGCAATGTTAGGACCAGCAAACTCAGAACAAACTCTGTTTTACTTATGCATTGTATGATTTGTTTCCATTCTTCTATTATGTTAACTTATTTAAGCAAACATTAAAATAGTTATGCATAGCAGTTGCTGTAAGGGCTTTCTGGGTGTGATAAGGTAGTTCTGAAACTAACTGACTTGCATGCCTTTCCATCATTTGCATGTTGCCTTTGACTTTCTTCTGAGGCTGCCAGTTAACAATAAACATTTGCTACTTCTATTTTTAAAAAGAACCGCCCCAAAAATTCACAATTGTTGTGGCTGAAAAAATCATTAAAATCCAAGGAACTTAAAAAATGAAATAATGGTATTGCAAGGAAATGTTTATTGGAAAAAGTCTCAGTATGTATTTGATTTTGGTTTTTACTGATTATGAGCTATTTCAGTCTTGGGAATTCTGTGAGTGCAGAAAATTGGCAGCTGTACGTAACCTGTACTACAGACAGAAATGTTCTTTTTTCTGGATATTAGATAGAACTGTGTACTTCCTGAAACTTGCCAGAGAGATTATTTTTTGTAAGTCTGTGATAAACTTCCTAGATTTCCGTGTAGTATTAGATTTCCAGTAAATCACTGGGAGATAAAACTGCAATTACTAGAAATTTAAACAGCTAGTTGGGACCCAGTGAAGTGTTTAAAACAACCTAAATGGAAGGTCAGAATATTTCCTAGTAATAACAAGATAACAATTTTGTTTTGTTTTGTTTTGTTTACTCTCTTTTTTTCTCTTACGTATTTTTTTTTCCCCTCCTTTAGCCAAATAGACTGAAGCAGTTTGGCTTCACAGCAAGAGCTTCTGAAGAGAAAGTACCTCCTGAAAGGCCTAGAGTGGCTTTCCAAACTCCAGTGCCTGCCCCTTCAGCCTCTCTAGTGATTGAAGACTTTCAGAGTGATAAAGACTTTCACAGGAGTCTAGCCAGCACTCTTGGTGAAATAGCAGCTCCCAGGTGCTTCACCGTCACATTTTTGTTTTGCACATTAAATAAGATTGTTTTTAAGCATGTTATTACTGCTGAGGTAGAGCTCAGTGATGCTACTGATCCTTCTCCGAGGAACTGGTGGAGGTAGAAATAATATTTTGACAATTAACAGAAAACTAACTACTTTGCACTGGAATAAAATTTAAATGTTAATTTCTTCACAGTTTATTTTGAAAAATCTGTGGAGCCTGGATTATCTGTGAAGACAGTACTCCCTCTTAGTGGACATTTGCATAAGGATAAGGGTTGTGCTGTGGAAGTTATGTCCACGTCTGTAATACTGAATCATGGGCAAGGATGCTTGGGCATCAGAAGGCTGGTATGGCATGAGTTTGGCCCCTTTCAGTTAGCAATATCCCAGGGCTAAGCTCAGGAATGTGCTGTAGGCAAGGACAGCATCCACTAGATGCTGCAATTGAGACTAAACTGTTCAGGGAGAGAGAAGGAGCTGCAGGCACATGGCTTAAGCTGTGCTGAGCTACTCACCCTTTGACCAGAGACTAATCCTTGCCTTGTTTTATTTACTGTTGCTGATGTAACCAGCAAGTGTCATTAACTGAACCAGTAAAAGAGGGCGTGCTTGTTTTATGCTCTTTAGATCTCTGTAATAGTGTGGGTTCATGTAGTATTCCCTAAGGGAAAGTAAATTCCCTGCTGAGGTTTATTGTTTCTCCACGGCACTAATGAGAGGTCTTCAGCTGAACTAAATTAGGATTTTTTCATAATGAATTCTCTTTCTACTCGCATTCCGCCTCCCTTCTCCTTCCCTCCCTCTCCTCTGCCTCCTCACCTCTCTTCTTTTGATGATCTCTTTTCAGTTGTACAGCAAACCAAAGAGTTGTGTCCCTTTTTTCTTCAAGGCTTGCACCGTTGCCACCGCCTCCACCACCAGTTCTGACAGACAACTATAGAACACCTTATGATGATGCATATTACTTTTATGGGGCTAGGAATCCTCTGGATCCTGCTCTTGCATATTGTAAGTTGATTTTAGGTGGGTTGGTTGTTAGAGTGATTCAGGTGACTACTTTTCATCTAATTAAATAATGAATAAAGTAGAACTAGTGACAGCAAATGAATCGCATTTTTTAGATTGAATGAAAAGGGCTTTCTGTTTTTGAATGAAGTAGTTTTTTCCAACTGCAAAAGGGGCTGTGGCTTCCAGAAATCCTGTTCATCACTTGAACAAGCTCTAGTCTCAGCTACTTAGCCATTACTCCTCCTACATTATAATTTTCATTATAATCTTGATAATTCAAACATTATTTTATAAATTTACATAAATAACATAATTCATTACATGTTTGGGTGTTCCTACAATTTCAGATATAATTTTAAATATTTTTAAAACATTTATTAATACATTAAATATCTTAAAATAATGTACAAAGAATTCTGTCTTTGTATTTTAAGGACTCCTTTTTTTGTCTGTCCTTTGACGGCTTCAAAAATGATTTAATGAAAGAAACAACTGTGATGTGTGTGTGGAGGGACTGGATTGTGTGGTGTGTGTTTTTATCTTTTTTCTTTTTTTTTGCTTTTTTAAAGGAAAAAGCAGAAATGCTTTTTAAAATTTGTTATGCTACCTTCATAGAAAAGGTAAAATGAAGAGGGGAAAAAACCTTAAAAAAATAACTCTTTTATTAGTTTTATTTGAATGGTATTTGTATGCGCTGGGGAATTTCAGGAAAGCTAGAGATTGAAGAGCAAAAGGGCTTGGATTTTTTTTTTCCTATCTCCATTGTAAATTTCTCCCTATCTTGTTATGTAATAGCTTAGGGTTTGAGAAAGACTTATTTATTTGTTTGTTTCCTTATTTAAAAGTTCCATACATTTAACCTTTTCTTTGTAATCCTTTTTTCAGACCACAGTTTTAACTCACGGAAGTTTGGCGATTTTGTTGGGGTTGTTTGGTTTGGGTTTTTTTTCCTGTGTATTTTCATTTGTTGTTTGTTGTTTGCTTGTGTTTGTTTTTTACCCTTGCATCAATATAACTTCTAGGATAAAATGGCTTACAATTTAGAGTATTAAAGAAACTAATACTTGAAATTCACATGTGAGAGTTAAGTTGTCCTAAAGCTTGGTTACACAAACTGGAATACTGCTAGTGCTTAGTATTTGAAGAGTGAAATTGTTGGAGGTGCATCTCTTACTGCCTTGAACACGAGCAGTAACGTGCACAGTAATTTCAAGCCCCTTGTAGCAGGGTGCTGCAGGTCTTGTTTCAGTGAGAGTACAGGTGTACTGCAATTAGGTGATACATTTGGAAGGCATGAGGACAAGTGTTACCATTAAGTGAGTTATTTAATTTTGTTGTTTCATTTTAGAATATGGTAATGAAGTAATTTGTCAAATTCAAAGGGGTTTAGTTGAATTTAAGAAACAGATTTGTACCTTGGCATTGTATTTCGTGCTTTAGAGGGCGTTATGGATTAGCTAAATTTGTTATAGAAGCTGAGAGTCCTGTTAGTAATCCTGCACTTACAGAGTTAGAGCAGTGAACTCTGTCTTGTTAAGTAATGACAAATACTTATATCTGAGCATTCAAAATTTGAAATAGTATTTTTATTTTCTCTGTGTAGATCGTCCCGGTATGATGGGAATGCAGCCCACTCCTAATCTGGATCCTCCTTTAAGTCAAGCCCCAGTAGAGCAATCTGTGTAAGTATTATTTAGATTCATATTCCTCGTTTGCATTTATCTTTTTGTTTTGGGAATATATTGCTGAGAATGGACGTGCCTTTGAAATAAAATGTATTAAATACAACTTTTCAAACTTCAACGAAGGATTTCTATCTGAACAATAAAACAATAATTCAGTGAACTCCTACTTTCATATGGATTTATAAAAATGTTTGGGATTATAATCTGCCAGGCTGTGGAAAACAACAGTATTCCAGGTAGGAATTTTTAATTTTTTTCTTCTTTTTTTTCATTCCCTCCATCTGGACCCTGTGATCTTTTCCTATTGTATGTGTGGTTTTTCAATTCAGAAGTAACATTGGACAGAAGAATACAGGAGACGGGCAAAGAAGCATAGGAATACTTTCTGAAGAAAAAACACAGCCTTCCAGGGAGCCAACATTATCTTACCAACAAGAATTACAACAGCAGGTACTGAGTGATAAAGCTTCTGACTCTTTATTCTTTTATTTTTTGACATCCAATGGTTTTAACTGTAGTTAAACTGTCTTTCAGACATTTTTATTTAGCTTACACATTAAAAGTTTCTTAATTCTCCCTGCCTTCATCACTTCCTTCCTCACATTCTTCAGCCCTGCTTTAGTTCATTTTAGCTCTTCAAACAGACAGTAAGCTCTTCAGTTTTTTTTGTCAGAGGCAGAGGGAGTGTTAAGATTTACAGCAAACATGTTAGCTCCAGGCATGTAGCTCTATATGATTATTTTCATAAACATAAGAACCTGCATCTTAAAGGCAATGGATTGTATTGCTGTGATATTCCTACTGAAAGATTGCTTTTGAGAATTAGTACCGTAATTATTAGGAACAGTCTAATTTCAGGAAGTTCTTCATGTTCATTTGGACACTAATTCAAAAGCTTTCCTGATGTTTATTTCCAGTGTGTTTGCAGTGGTATCTTACCTTTTTTTAGCTTCCTTTTTGATAGACTAGACAAATTTTTCGAATCCCCTCTTCTAGTAGATGTCCTACTCATCTTAGTGGCCTTTTGCTACTGTACCTTGTGGAAGTTTATAAAATGTATTTGGCCATAATGAGGCATATTATTTTGGAAGAGATTTTGCTAGAACCCAGTTCAGTGGCACCTAACATTTTCTTATCTTATTCTTTATATATTTCTTTGCTGGGGGTAAATAATGGCTATAAAAATATTATAGTTCTAATTATGATTGTGCATTGGGACAAAGAGAGGCTGCCAAGCAAAGTCAAAAAAGAATTAAATAAACATTTAGGAATAGTGTCTGATACTGCACATACGCTTGTCTAAAGGCATTTTCCTACTATAGGCTTAAGTAAATTTTATCTTGCCATATGAGAGACTGCACAATTTGACATAAAGGTCTAATAAACACTGCTTGATAGTTTTTCAGAGTTATTATGCTGCTTATGGTTGAAAGCAAACAGAAGGTATTCTGCTTTTTTTTTCCTATTGGGAAGACTGACTGACCATTTTTGTAAATGGTTGAAGGAGCTAGATGGGTCTTTGTTGACTCATTATATCTCTTATGAAGTTGTATGACTACTTGATAAGGGGAAATCATAGAATTACAGAATGGTTAGGCTTGGAAGGGGACCTTAAAGTTCATCTTGTTCCACCACCCCTTCCTGCAGAGACACACCTACCATTAGAGCAGGTTGTTCAGAGCCCTGTCCCAACTGGCTGTGAACACTTCCAGCGATGGAACATCCACAGCTCCTCTGGGCAGCCTGTTCCAGTGCCTCATCACCCTCACAGTGGTTTACATTAATTATATTTATCTAATTAGTAAGCTTATCTAATGCAAATACAAACTTAAGAAAAATACAGTAATACATTTTAGTTACATAAATAGAGGTTAACGTTTGAAAAGCTCTAAATAGAAGAGGAACTTTTTAACAGCTGTTCACTTTGTATATGTTACATTTATGAGGAGATTTAGTTACATAAATGTAACCTGATTTTGAAGAAAAGGAAGAACAATCTGTATGAACATTTCTGTGTTACATACATACATCAAATGGTATTACTGCAGAAAACTGTTTCACGAATGGTTATAGAATTGTGTATCCTTCTGTTAAGGCAGTTATTCTTAGGAGTCATCTCTAGTTTAAGTTTCGATTAAACAAAATATACTAAGTTGAGAGAAGCAAATGTTGTAGCGTTATACAGTTTTGCCTGTTTGATTTTCAGGCAGTATAAACATCTGTATCAAAGATCCAGGGATAGGGAACTTTGGATATAGAGCAAGTGTCAGATGTGAACATCTCTGGAACTTGGGAGTCTTACAATGTGTATCTGTATGTTTCTCTGATTATGCACAACTGTCAGTGCATGTTTTCACAACGGTATTCAATGCCCTGTCTGCAGCGTAGACAGTGAAATGTTTGGATTTGCTTGATACAGATGAGGGAAATAGGTAATGAGAGCATTCAATTGGCACCGTTAACTTTTTATTAAAATTATACCTAATGTGCTATTTTTATGGTTTGTTTTTAGATAAGAGAGAGAGAGGAGCGACGCAGGCAGGAGCGAGAGGAGAATGAGCGCTATGAAGCCAAGATAGAAGCAGAAATGAGGAACTACAACCCCTGGGGAAGAGGTGGTGGTGGTGCTCCTCTCAGAGATGCAGAAGGAAATCTGATAGGTATGTTTGCCAGAATTATGTGTTGTCTGTTCAAGATTGATGTTTTCTTGCTCTCCTAAGGGAGAGCTGTTTTATTCAGCTGTGTTATTCCTTGTTTTGTAACGCTGGTAGCCCTTTATTGGCAAATAGACTTGTTTCGAGGAGGTGCACTCTAGGAATATTTCAGTAATTATTTTCATTTCTGTAGAAGCATTCAAAGAGTACAATTTGAACAAAACGGGTAACAAAGGATATGTCAACTGGAAGTGAAGATGCAATGCAGTCGTAAAGGGAGAAGGAGGAAAACAAGCTTTTAGCATCATCAGCAATACAAATGCTAAAGTCTCTTGTGAAGACTTTTATTTAAACATGTCCCAGGGACAGGTTTTAAATTGCCTTTCTTTTTAAAAGTAATTTCTAGGCTTAGAAATCTCTACTTGTGACATGGAAAATGGAAGCATGTTTTGTATAAATATACAAAGCTAAGCGGAATATTTAAGTTTCCACAAGTAACATTGCTGGTAAATGGCTATATAAAGAGCAGTCAACAGTAATGTTTTATAAGGCTTAGTTTTTTCCAAATGCTCTTTTATACAAGATGGGAATAGTGAGCTGGGAAATAGCTGTGATCCAGGCAAGTTGTTCATCCACCCCTCTAGTAAATCATGGAACACTTACTGGATAAGTAGTTAGTTTCAGTTATATGACACCTGAGCAACATATGGCAAAATTAATAGTGTAGTTTGAGGGTAGCAGGTGAAGTTTAAATGCTTTCCTAAACATTTTGTAACCAAGTTACAAGTTTAAAAGGTTGCATTAAGGATCCAAGCTTGCATTTATTCCCAGAGCAATTAGAGGTGTTAGTACTGCCTGACTTTGGGCACTGCATTTAAGTGTTTGGCTTCTTTCTCTGTTCTTTAACAGTGGTGAGAGTGGAAATGCAGAGGTCTCACACTAGCCTGAGCTCTGCTGAGAACTTTATCTGTAAATGAGGAACCAAGAGAAAGAAGCTTCTTACCCTGTTTTCCTGACTTACATATATAAAGTACTTTTCCCACCACAGCTGGCAGCATTATGGATAAGCTATGAGTCAAATGTCGTGCAACATAACGTGCTTTCTGCCATGTCTCTTTTTTGTGCAGTGTGACTTTTCTTTATATCCTCTTAAAAATGTCTGTAAATAGCTTTTGAGACTGATATGTGCAAAGGCTGCTTTACAGAGAGGTATGTAATTTGAAGTTCCTGGAATCTGTGTGCTCAAATGACTACGTAATTATCATTATGACTACATAATTAGCAGAAACACTATTTCAAAAGGTAATCTGAAAACTGTGCAGTACTTTTTTTGTTTTGAAATGAGCCTTTAGATATTATGGTAACACTTCAAAACCAGTAGAAATTAACATCTTTGTTCAGGCACCATGTAAATTTTGGTGCAAATGCTGGATAATGTTGCTTTGCTTACAGATAGAAATTTGCATCTGGATTATTACTGAAGACATGAAAACCAAAATACACTTCAACGCTTCAATGCATTTATTACTCCTAATAGTAATCAAATAGAGATTCAGGACTTAAATACCAGTATTAACTCAGAAGTTAATAACTTTTACAGCTTTAAAGAGATAGAAGAAGGGGTGGTTTCTAAATATGTGCATATCAACATAGACTTATCAGTCACTTTTGTCTTTGAGCTCTTTCTCTTTCTTTTTAATAGCATTTTGGGTTGGAAGACAGAAGGTTTGTTGTGAAGAATGATTCATGACAAAAGAAAAGCAACAAAATAAATCTTCTAATCAGTTAATTAATAGTACCTAATTATTAGTTATTTCACCTTTAGCCTCTATATTCTTGTCTTTGCCTGAATCTTCTGTTCCCATAGCTGATATGCTCAGGAAAAGTGGAATTTAATCAAAAACCCCAGTATTCTTGAGAATCTAGGGTGAACGTGCGTTTTGTGAGAATAAAATGCTATAAACAGTTATTTCCCCTTTCCTTTAGCGGACTTGAAGATCATGCACAAGCAAAATGAAGATGCATATCTTAATCCAGAGGCGAGACTATATGAAGATAAAAGGGCTCTTATAACTGTTGACCTAAGTTTGGCCTCCTCAAGACCTGAGAACACAGAAGCATCTACAAATAAAATAGCAGGTTTATACTGTGTTACAGCTCTAATTATCCATAAGTCTTAGTGAACAAAATTCTCTAGTTCTTTACCCCTTTTTAGTAGTCCTGTGATAGTGTTAGTGCTCTTTATGTGTGAAATCAGTATCATGCTTCTTTCCCAAACTTCTTCACTGCTGTCACTGCGTGCTCTTAAAATGTATTTTCTTATCTATCTTGTCAGTAGTGGTAACTAATAACTGTTTCAGTGCTGAAGAGTCAGGATCAGTATATTAGTTTTCCAGGTTCAGTGTTACCTAATCAAATCTTCATACGTACTTTTTTTATTCTTAAATGACACAGTAAAATACAGCTATGTAGTAGGTTACTAGGTGAGAATGTGGAATAAAAGGAGATGGAAGGTCTTTAGGTGAATGATGTTAGAGATTTAAGGTGAAATTGGTACAGTAACGAGGTTAACAAGTTCTCAAAAGTTAGAGGTAAGTTAGGTCCGTATGCAGCCCTGTGCACTACCTCCAAGTTACAGGGGTAACATTTCACATTTAAAAACTAATACATCTTTATCTTCTTACATTTTGTGAGACATCTAAATGAGAACATTGTGGTACTCCAGGTCTGTTCCTAGTTTGGGCAAATGCCAGGATTAGTGACGGTCTTAAATCAGCTTAGATGCTACTTTTCTTTCTCCTGTCCTAACTGTTGCACTACTGTGTAAAGAATTACTCAGTGTCCTTACTACTGACTTTTGTTCCTTCTGTCCCACCTCTCACTCTTTATCTCTTACAGACTGTATATTTAAGCATTTAATGAGAAGTGAAACAGGCAAGGCTGATAAAGTAATAATATAAAAGAGCCAAGAGCCCCCTGGTTAGACTACTTACTTTGGAATCAGGTGGTGGAGCACATCAGTGATTGGAAATTTATAGTCTTGCACCTTGAATTTGATCAACCAGGCAGTAAAGTGGCTTTCTTTATGTTTTGGTGGGTTTGGTTGGTTAGATTTTTGGACACCAACCCCTAAAAGAGGAACTTGAAAGACAGTAGCTGGTTCACAGCAAGTGTTTTCCTTGATAATTTCCATAGTAACTTGGGTCTGTCTTGTATCCATGCCTTCTAAATGGTATAAAAAATTTATTCTGCTTTTTTGCATGGAACATATCGATGGGAAGTAACTCCATCCTGAAAGAGCTTCTTGTAAATTTAGTTACATTTTGGAAAGATTCAAACACTGCTTTCATGTAAGGAAGAATAACTCTAACCTCAAAGCATACTCCTTGGTATGCAAGCACATAGGCTGTAGTAGTGAGCATGTGCATTCCTATGGGAATACGTGTATGTCTTATTTCTGCTTTCATCTGACCTGGATGGTACATCACCATGTAGTGAAATGTAATGTTTGTCTGAGCTCAGTGGAACTGTTGCTCTTGCACATCCTTGAGGCACTGTCCTTCACAGGAGGCATGGTATGAATGAAAAACATGCTGTATAAGCTGGAAAGTTAACACAACTTACTCTACTTTTCCTTTACTTCCTGTCTTTCTCCTCTGTTTCCTGTATGGATTCTGTTCTGCAAAACCTGCTCTGTGTTGCATCTGAATTAATCCTTCTATCTGCAGCTTTTGGGACTGTATGGTTATGACGTGTTCGTAACTCAGGGCTAAAGGGGACCTGACACTTCCTGCTTCGTAGTACGGAAGGCACCTTTTACTGGCAGAATTCAGTTTTCTGACTGCTCAGAATTTTATTTACCAGTCTAGGGCTTTGCTTTGTATAGCATCCTTTGCTATTTTACCTAAGAATTTGTTCTATTAGGATGCTCTGTTTTCAAGTATTAAAAAAACCTAAGGAACAGAACTGTATGTTCCAAGAGTAATTGCAAGCAGTGAAGTTATGAGGTGTAAAGTATTTGCTGTTCTAATTAACTTGCAGGTAATATTTTTAGATACTGAACTGCAGATCAGACAGCAAAATATATGATTTTCGTAGGTGTTATTTAGTAAAAAAAACAACTCACTTTGATTTTATTAATTAAGCAGCTAAAACCTGGCAGTATTGTAGGCAGGCAATGTAATATCTTTTAATCTCAGCTGTTGACTGGCCATTATTATTATTATTATTATAGTCTTGAATTATGGCTGTCATAAGATACCTTTTGAAACAAGTGTCTTAGAGACTCCCTTCTTCACTCTGACTTGCTGTCTTAATTTTGCTTTGGATTTTGTCTGTAATTTTTCCCCTCCTTTAGGTGTTACATTTGCACAGGCCTCTCCTTTTGCTCGAGGTAACGTGTTTGGTGAACCACCGTCTCCGCAGTATCTTAAGCAGCAGGAGTCATACAAGAACTCTCTTCGTCTGCAGGTGAATGTGCACACCAGATGTCATCTGGTTAAATGAATTATAAAAAGAGGGTTTGCAGTCAGAGTAAATCACCACTGCCAACCAAAGACCCTACTTACCCAATCATACCCAGTTCTGTACACGAGAGGTGTAGCAAGAGCTGTGTACTATCGAGTTGCTCAGATTTTGGCTTATATAATAACATCACTTTTATAAGCATTTCTTATTAGTTGGCTTCTTTAATCCAGGTTCTATCTTCTTTTTTTTTTCCCCTAAGTACAGCTCTTCAAATACAGTATTGGGTTTTCCAGCTGTGCATACTGTACAGGTTTGCACACATAAGTACCTAAAGAAACAAAGATGTTTGCCCTTGGAAGTTTACATGTTACAAATGCACACTCATCAAAATGAAATGGTGATCAGTGAGACAGTCACAGTGTAGTTATTTATTGATGTGTATATAAAATCTGCCTGTTCTTCTACCAACTTCTGGCTTCTATCTGTAATACTTCACATTTAATTGTGTACCACAGGAATTAAATATCAATATTGAGGAAATCCCAGATAATTTAAAAGAGTACTAAAGTCATACAGTAGTTTGATGCGGATCTCTTGAAAAGATCAAGGGGTTTTTTTTCCATGTATGGGGTGCCAAAAAGACTAAAGGGCAGACCTTTAGCTTTAGTAAGTCAACACTGGGTCTTCTTCCTGGAAAGGAAGAAGAATTGCTATATATTTTTTGGCTTGGTTTCCTATCTTCCATTATTTAATCAGTGAAGAAAAGTGTTATTCCAGCATATCTGGAGTAGAGTAAGTGTTAGGAAATATTCTGGGTTTATTAGTAGCATTTATAAGTTGTTTTCTTACTGGAGGGTGGTTCTGTAAAAGGTGGCCAAAAAGAAATAGTGAAATAGAATGTCATGTTAAAGGAGTTCTGAAGCTGAAATGCAAGACAGGCCCTGGTATTCTTTCAATTGTGCCATAGAACTTTTGGCTGTGCAAGTAGGTACTGCAAAAGGTCATGATGGTAAATGTTGTTTATCAGATTACTGCTGGCTATTGACAGTTAAATACTTCTTTGTTGTATTTTCTAGATTGAAGAAAAGAGACGTAGGGAAGAAGCAGAACGAGAAAAACTTAGAATGGAAGAAGAAAAAGAGGAAAAACGAATAGCAGAAGAGAGGATGAGAATTCAAAAAGAGTATGAAGAGGAACAAGAAGAGAAAAGGAAGAAAGACGAGGAGGTGTAGTATTTTGATACTTTGACCTTTTTACATCCTAAACTAACCCTTTGCAATATTTGTCGCCTAGACTGAGAAGGTAAACTGAGCAGTGTCCTGTGCATTGGTCCTTGCTTGTAAATGGGTCTGTGTTAGCCAGAGGAGAAGTGGAAGATTGTCAGCATTAACTAGCACATTCTTCTCACTCTTCATCGTGCACTATGAACTTGAAGTGCTGTTAATGCTTCTAAGAAAAATTGCATAGTTTTATAAGTGACAGCAGTGCTCTTCTTGCTAAAGAAATTTGATGATAAGACCAATAAAAAGCTTCGTCAAATTGGTGAATTAAAAAAAAAAACAGCCCAGTTTGGTGTTTTTTTATTAACATCTTAAATCTATCTCTCGTGGAATTATTTGTAGTCTGAATGTAGCTATACAGGAACGTTTTATAAAGCTATTTTTTATTTGGTGAAGAGATATCTTTGAGATAAGAATACTGCTTGTTTGGGAAGAACAGCAAGCAAATTTAATGAATGCTTTTCATGGAGGTAAATTCAAATCCAAATCAATCCCTATGGACTAAATTAAAACTAAGTTTTAAAAAGTAAAAGCTTTATTTATCAGGTTTGAAAAAGTGAATAAATCTTCATAATTTTTGAATATCATAAATAATTGTAGGAAAAGGACACAGGACCATCAGAGATGGAGGGATCTTTCAATACACTGTGGGATTATGAAAGGTTGGTTCAGGATGTAGGACTTCAAGAGAGAAAACTTAGCTTATATTCTAAATTCTCTTTCCATATAGTATGAGCAAGTTAGCTGGATCAGCCTTGTCTTCTGAATACTAGAGCTGGCCTAGTATAGAGTGGGAAGCTTACTGGTATTTTCCTAATCACAAACACAGGACTAAAATCGAGACTGGATGATAATTTTCTCTGTGGGCTTGTGATAGTGTGGTGCATGTTTACAGTATGTTTTGTTTACATCTTTGATGTGTAACTTTAACCTTCCAAAGAAAACCAAACCAAAACTTTAGTAATTTTGAGTCTTTTTTTAATGCGCTGATAATGTTTATGTTACAGCGAAGATTGAAAAATGAAGAAATAATTCGATTGGATGAAGAAAGGAAAAAAGAGGCAGAAAAAAAGAGAAAAGAAAAAGAAGAAAAGCAAAAGGAGCAACTTAGACAATATTTTGAGAAAGAAAAGATGGAAGAGGAAAAGAAGATGGTATGCTTCAGTGACTTTCTAAGATACAAATACTTCTTTCTAACTTTTAGAAATAACTGGATTTTAAAGAAATCACATGATTTCTTAGACCTCCACCTTCAGTGTTGCTCCCTTCTCACTTTATCAAGCTACAGTATACTTAGTGCAAAAAATCAGACATGCTGCAGTGGAAACTTATCTTGCTGATTTATTTTGCATTAAAAAATAGTAAAAACAAGCATAGTAAGAGCAAGCTGCAGTCTATAGTTGATTTTTATATCCGCAGTGAAGCGCTATGATCTGCATTTGCAGAGGTGCAAATACAAATAAAATGAGTTATACAGTGTGGAGGACTGGTAGGACTGTTCATCTTGAACAATGGTGTTCTTGATAATCTAATAATTTTCTAATAATTTCTTGACCTGGGTGGTGTAGAAAGTCCATCACATCGAATTTTGATGGACAAAATCAAAGTAAATTATAAAACTGTTTCTCTTATAAAATTTCTACAAAATTTCTGTCAGTTCTCTGAAGTGGACAGATATAGTGGGAGTGTCTAGAGGAAAAAGAGATATGTAACTTAAACATGAATGAAAAAAGTCCCTATGGCACAGAAAAGAAAAGGATTAAAACTACTCTAGGTAGGAAACAAAATCACATGAAATAATTTTTGAAATAATTTTATGCACTTAAGAGCATTTTTCTGTCAAATGAAAAATACTAACAAAACTCTCCTTGTCCAAAATAATACTTTATTCAGAAGCTATAGGAACGTAGTTTCAGCCTTACTTTCCTCCGTGCAGTTTTCACGGCGACCTTCTCCCATCATTCCCACTCTTCAGAACAAATCAGTAAGAAAAGAAGAAAGGATTCCCTCTGCTGAGAGCCTTGTATCTTACCATTCACAAGTATGATTATTGTAGCAAACTTGTACTGGTTTATTTAAGATCATACAGCATATGAAATCCTACCAGGTTTTTAATGCTTGCTAGTTATTACTGGAATGCCACAGATAACTGGAGACTTACAGATAACTTTACATTGATCAGTCTTGTAGCTCTGAAATTTAAAGCTAAATTTGGTTCCAAGTATTGAAGAAATTTTTTGGCCATGTGTTGTTTGAATTTTTTGTTCTGCGTTTGCATATTCTGTAGGGATGAGTACCTCATTTTGGAGAGGACTAGCACGATCTAGAAGGGTTAATGATCTCAAGATCTAGGATAAGAAAGATTACATATTATCTGGCAGGTCTTTGTGTTCACTCAGACAAGAATTTAGCTCAGGCACAAAGTTTAATGTTGATTCATAGCTACAGACATTCTTGTATCATATTTATGTTTTTGAAAGTACCAGAAGGTTATAACTGCAGTTATACTTTGCTTTCTTCTGTGCATCAAAAATGAGTTACAGGAGTGGTCCTGAGACATCCCATTTCTTTCCCTTGTTAATCCCGGGGACAATATTTTTTTGTTTTTTTAGATAAATTTCTCTTATAAAGAGTAGATTAAATAATAGGTTATGATACTTGAATCTCAGTCTAAACTTCTGTCTTTTTACTGAGGAAGTGTTTTTTGGGTTTTTTTACAAACATATGAACTCAGCTAAATACCTTATAGTGCAGTTTCAGAGAATATTTTATGTTGGCCTTTAAACCGTATTAAAACCATTGCTTTCCCTAAATGTGAAAAGTACTCTGGAGGATGGTCTGTTTAGTTTTGTCTTAGCAGAACTTGGTATAGGTTTGTCTGGATCTCTGAATAGTGCATTACAGTAATATATAAGTTTATAGTGGCTGTAAATACTATCCAAGTATAGGAATTTGGATTATACATTTAAACATCAGATTTAAAAAAACCTTAAACAACCTGTAAGGTTATTATTCTGTCTTCCAATTGTTAATGTAAATTGAATGTAAAATAAGAAAATAGAAGGTACTATATTTTTTTCCTTTCACATATTAACATTTCATATTCATTATGATCACTAGGAGCCTGCACAGCCAAGAGTTCCTTCTCCACCTGTCCCTGCCAGAAGAAATCAGTTGCGTTCATTAGGTGGGTATCTGTCTTTACTGCAAACTCACTTTCTGTTACAAGAAAATTGTTCTTAGTTACAGTTCCCTTTCTTTCCTGCAAAGGAATAGTCTTTTAAAGTTTGCATTTTTATGTGGTTGTTTTCTCTGTCTTAATAGTATCAGTGTATTGGTATGGTATGTCTGAAGTTTTAATGCAAAATAAAAATGCATTTATTATGTGTCTTCATCAGGAAATGTTTTTTTTGTAAAAACTCTGATAATGGAATAGTCTTCACAGGAAGTGCTGGATCTCTGTCAGAACAGTTGTTACCACTGTAATCAGAATTTTGCAAAACGGGAGAGTTTTGCATTGGCTGATTAAACCAACAATTGCAGTTGTAACTCTTAAATTCTGCTTATATTTGTTAATCTGCCTAATCCTCTGCTTGTTCCTCTTAGCTTTCACAGGTGGTTTTAAAATTCATCTATGCTGGGAGGATCTCCTTTGCTTTTTTTATATGCTAGTTATCTTGGCAATATACGGGTGGAAAACAGTAATTTTCCTTCTGACTCTTTTTTACAAGTATATAAGAAACAGCATGTGGAATGAAGCAGTAACACCACTACATATGGAATGTAACAGCACAACACTGTCTTGTTGTGGCTTTTCCACTAGATGGGAGAGTGGTTCTTAATGTGGCCATTGGAAATTGATTGGCTCAGACTGTCTGCCTTGAGAGAAATAAAGACATATGGATTAAGTCTCATGTTTGAGGATTTAAACTGGTAAAACTTGCTTCCCTGCTAGGTTCTGGACACAGTCTAAAAGTCAGTAAAATATCAAATTACTAAGCATGTTATTTGGAAAATGAGGAATTTATTAAACTGGTTTAACTTATGCAGGACTGCTGTCCTGACCACCAAAAAACAGCTTAGACCCAAAGTAGATCTAAAAAGTCAGCATAAGCACATACTAAAAGCTTTGAAATTGAAGTTAGAACTCTTGACCACTTAAGACAGTCTGCACTGTACAGACATATATCCCACTTTTGAGACAGGAAACAGAAATGAGGTTGTGTGCTTGCAGATACCACCTCAATTCCTGTCATCTGCCTCTGGACCTCTGAGGACTGTGTAGGTTTGCTTATTTCAAAGTAAGGCTTTTTACTGGCAATGCCCTCTTGCTGCTATTTCATCGCTTTTCCTTTTTTAAATACAGTGAAACATTTCTAGTGACGTTTGGATGCTTTCTGCTATTCAGGGGATCTCGTCCTTGTGCTGTCTCAAAATAGAAGCTCTGACCTAATTTCCAGTGTATGAAATGCTGTGATCCTTGTGTTTGTACAGTCTTTGTTTTAATTAACATTATCTCTGTTTTCTCCTTTTTTTTACCTTATGTTTATGAAGTAGGCAGAAAAGTGGCCATGGCACTCTTTATTTAAATTATTTGTGTTAAATTCCAGAGGAAAGAAAGAATGTGATAAATGAATTATCAGAGATGAGGAAACAGCTTCGTAGTGAAGAAAGGCGACTGCAGGAACAGTTGCTAAATGTGGCCACTGATGGTGATGTACCAATTACACGGTAAGAATTTCATCTTCAGTTTTAAAAGTTAGATTTTGCATAGGAACTTAGAGCTACTGTGTATTATTAGCTAGTATTAGTTGGCCAGTATAAATGAGTGAAATGAAGATATAAAGATTATATAAAATTATTATTAAGATTATATAAAATTATTATTAAGATTATATAAAATTATCTTCATTTTTTTCTAATGTGTATGTTTTTTTTCCAAGAATCTTGCTCAAGTTTATTATAAGAATAGTTTATTGTAAGATTGGGGGTTGCAATGCTCTGTCTCAGAAAGAGGGTGTGTAAGGCAGAATTTTATCTCATTACCTCTTTTCCTAGGGCATAATTTGTGCCTATAAAATGCACAAATGTGCCTGTAAAACTACTGCTGTTGAATATATTCTTGAATGCCATTCTACTGTGAAAGTACTTGCTTTATTCTTGAAAAATCATACCCACTTTATTTAATAAATTTGTTTTGTTTCCAAAATGGATTAGGTAATCATACCAATTAGTTGGAAAAGATCACCAGTCTTAGTCCTATTCCATAAAGTATGAGGGTTTTTTTTTTTAATTTTAAGTAGGTTATCCCTTTCTATAACAACTTTGAGATTTATTTTCCTGTTTAGATAGATTTATTAAGGATAAAAGTTCCAAATTTTATCAATATTATATTTCCATCCAACTCATTAATACTACACTCTGCTTGTTTTACAAACTTTTCAAGAAGGAGGAGAGACAAGAATCCAAAGGATATATTTGAGAAGGCCAGGCTTCGCCTGCAGGCTCCAGTAAGGCGACATTCATTAAAGAAGACACAAGATCCTGTCAATATACAGAATATCTGGGAATTTAATGAACTTAAATACAAAGGCAGGTAGACCTTGTTACTGATGAAGAAGGGTAGTGAAACATCTTGTTCTTTTCCTCCATCTTCCGTTTCACCCAGTATTTAAAGACAAAAATAATAATCAGGCTCTTCACAGCTACTCATCAATACACATACCGTGGATGGCCTTCTGTTTGTGTATCTCTGTGTGGTTGTTCCTACAAGTACCTGGAATTAATTCACAGCATCCCTAATGCTGCATTATCACTCAGAGCACTCACCTCTCTTCCAGTCCTTGCTGCTTAAACTTCCCGTGCTTTTGATGTTGTGGTGTTACTGAGAGTAGACTGAATTAGATTTTTTAACCCACCAACAAATTATGATTCTCTATAACCTTCTGTTTCTCCTTTACCAGAAAATATATATTTCTAATATAGTAAAATTGTGGAATCGTTCCTAAGTGCCTCATCCTCTTGGCCACGGTCGCCGTTATTTTTAATGTGATTTTTTTGATGACTTTGTATCTGTAGCTACTTCTTCAAAAACACTTTTCAGAAGTGTTGGTTTAGGGAAAAAAGTGTCAATTTCCTATCTTTGCCATAGATTCTGAAACTCGTATTGGCTTGAGGCACATGTATCCTGATCCTCCAAAAGATGACCAGACTCTAGAGATTCAACAGCGGGCACTGTTGAGGGAGCAGCAGAAGAAACTTGACAGAATGAGAATGAGGAGAGAAACAGGAGGTAAGGAATGAATGGTCTGAGATCAACAAAAATCATTGAAATTGTGATTTGAATTCGATAAGAATTGAAAACCATGAGGTCTAGTTTTGCTTCTTTCAAGTTCACTGTCAGCACTGCAGTAGAAAACATTAGAACACCAGAATGCTGAAATTCTCCCATAATGCAAGCATAAAGAAACGGAGTGTTTGTGGGAGCTTTTGAGGTTTTGTATTTGGTTTTGGGTTTTTTTAATTACTGCGATTGTTTCTCTTTGGTTCCCTGATGAAAATAATTTAGCTCGTGCCTCATACTTCAGAAAAATGCAAAGAGAAGTAATTATTTTGGTTACTGTTTTTTAAAGAAAAATACAGAGCAGGGTAACTCTTCAGCTGATCTGTGATAAAAGTGTTAGCAGATAAGTTCCTTGAAGCAATTCTTGAGTTCTCACTGAGAAAGTCGATGGCTTTGAGCTGTGAATTGATTAAAATGCATCTGGCATATCTTCACTTTGCTCTCCTTTTAATAGATTAAATTTCTTTTATTTCCATAATCTTGGCTTGATTATTTCAAAGTTTCAGCAACCTTTATCCATAAACAAGCTTTGCTTTATAAACCATATGTGAGATATCTTAAATACTTTTGAGTCTCCAGAAGGAAAATGTTGCTTGTA
This sequence comes from Myiozetetes cayanensis, assembly GCF_022539395.1. NCBI lineage: Eukaryota > Metazoa > Chordata > Aves > Passeriformes > Tyrannidae > Myiozetetes > Myiozetetes cayanensis. The sequence goes on along the minus strand of NW_026086604.1, from coordinate 33,225,266 downwards.
TTGCATAATAGAGATGTTTAAAGATATAATGAGAATTGCTCCAGCCTTTCCAAACTATACAAATGAAGTCAGTTTTGAGTGCAAGCTACAGATTTCTCAGAAAAGTGTTTGCCTCTGTAATTCAGAGTGGCCTAGCTAAATTTTTGAAGAGAGAGTAACTTTATTTCTGTGGTGGCTTAGCCTTTGCTAGCAGCCGAACTCCCACCCAGCTGTGCTCCTGCTTACACCCCCTCACTCCTGCCCCTTGGTGAGGTAGTAGGGGGAACAGGAAGAATAAAGCTTGCTGGCCAAGCTGTAGGTGGGAAGGTTGATTACCAGCTGCTGTTGTGGGCAAAACAGACCTCACTTGGGGAAAATTAACTTAATTACTCTAAACTTGAATATTTAATTACTTACTTCGAGTAGCAGGAAACAAAAAGACATCAAACCCGCACCTTTTCTGCCCCCTTCCCCATACCCAGCTTTGCTCCTTCACTCTGTGCCCCTGCTCTCCTTCCTTGGTACCACTACAGGTTATGTTGAGTCTCTTTGATGATGCAGTGAGTGGTGCCAGGCTGAGGCAGGGGGAAAATATGGTCAGTACATAGTGGATAGTGGTTTCTCTCTTCTGCTTCTGTCTTCTTGTACCTTTCCATCTGTTCCACCATGGTCTCTTCAGGAGCTGCAGGCGAATCTCTGCTCTGGCACCTGGAGAATCTCTTCCTCCTCCTTCTTCTCTGACCTTCATGTCTGCTTTTCATGTGTTTGTCCTCACTCCTAACTGCTGTGCTTTGCTTTACTCTTTCTTAAATATGTTTTCAGAGGCACTACAAGCTTGACTGATGGGCTCAGCTGCAGGTCTGTTATGGCACCAGCTGCGCCTGGCACAGAGTCATCCATGGCATCTTCTCACAGTGGCCACCCCTGCAGTCCTTGCCTTGCCTCAGCCACCCATACGACTGCTCCTTAGACTTTTTAGCTTTAGAGCAAATGTGTCCGATATTGCTTATGGATAACAGAACATCACAGTTGCAAATAAGCACATTTGTACCACTTTCTGTGTTAATTACATGGTTGTGAATATAATTTAATGTCTAAATGGAGTGTATAGGGTTGTCTTCAGTCTTCCTCTCTATGAGATTGATTGACATGGTGAAAAATAATTCGCTAGCTTCAGCTGAGATTTCTCTGGGGTTTGGTTCTGGTTTTCTGCCATTAGAATATTTTTTAATAGTCCAGTCAGAGAAAGTTTTCATTTAATATTGTCTGAGGAGGAACCCCCATAATCTAGAAAGCAAATTTGCCTTTTTCATTAATTTCGAGGACATGCAGTCATTTTAGACATCTGCTAATGCTAAATGGATACAGCAGGCTTACATGATGACAACCTGAAGAGCCCTTTGCTTGGACAACTTGGATTAGTTGCTAGACAAGCAGCTGATTTTTTTAAATGATTTTCTACCCATCCTTCTAGAGGATCCTTGAACAGCTTTCTCTCTCTTTTTCTCTCTCTCTCTCTCTCCCCTATCACTTTACAACATCATTTAACTTTATAGTCTGTCACTGAGCAAGAGAACTAGTTACTAGGTGTTCCTCTATTTACGATATATTTTCCTCAGAGGAGAGTTTGTCATCCCCTCACTGAAAATAGGTGAGTGGTTTTATTGTCTGATTTAAGGAAGATGAATTAGAGCAGTATGTAATTTTGTACTGTGGGTGAAATGTGACATTATGGGCTGTAGTGGCAAAGGTGTACCTGTTTTCCCACACTGTGTAAGTGTTCTTTACCTTACATGCTTTTGATACAATTTCCCCTCTCATATGTTTGTTTGTTTGTTTGTTTGTTTTCTCTTTACATAAAGGAGAAATATGTGGACTATTAGTGGAATTATAACCTGAGAAACTAGTGATTTTAAATGTCCTCGGTTTTAAATGCTAGATGTATCCTATAAATAAGACAACTTTTTGCAGATTTCTGGACATCTGTTATTTCAGGGGATAGGAGGGAAAGGCAGAGGAGCAGCTTTGCTGTTGTTGCACTGCAGTGCTGGGCTCTGCGTGACTGGAGTAGTGTATTGGGAATGGACTGATAGTCCGTGTGCTCTGGTTTGTGATGCTGGACAGAAGCTCAGCTACACACGGAATAAGTTTGCTAGACAGAGATGCAAATCCCCCAAACTATCTTATTAAAAAATAATAGACTAAAAAAAAAAATTAAAAATGAAAATAAAAATTTAATTAAAATAATTTTAAAATTAGAAATTAATAAAACATTATTAAATTTTTTATTTGAAAACTTACACTAAATAAGGAAAAGTAACTTCAGTTTTGCTTCTTTGCATTTCCAGCATGCATTAGGTCACTTTTAGAATGACCTAATGATATCATTTAATGATACATTAAATGTCAGGATGATTCTCTGTGCTCTCCAGAACTGAGGTTTTTATCCTTACACAAACACTTCCCTCTGCAGTGATCTCTGTCTAGTTCAACCACCCTTGAAAGCTGCAAGAGTGGTGTGCTTAGCGTGCTGAGTGTTCATTCACTCCTGGGGCTTTCTGCAGTCCCTGCTCTGGTTATTACACCCTGACAGAAGCCAAGAGAACTGATTTCATTAGCAGAGTTGATTGTGACACACCATCCTCCTTGCTAGTCAATTTGATTGTGGAGATGTCCCACCTAGGGGAGAAGATCATTAGTCTTGAGTTCTGTTGGTATAAGTACAACTGTTTATCTATACAAACATGCTTATTCCCGGCAAGCAGATGTCTGGAATATAGAATAAATATTTTTTGAGTATCCATGGATCTTAACTACCAAGCTGTGTAATATTTAGCTTCACTGCATATAAATGAGACTCATGACTCGCAGTCTAGCCCATGATAAACTGCTAAAAATAGTGGCAAAAACCAAATTGGTGGGAGGAATTATATGGCTTGGATGATCCCTAATTGTGGAAGAAATAATTCATTTTTGGCTCTCTAATTTTTTAAATTTGATACGGAATTGGTTTGTATTTCTGCTTGGTTCATATCTAGTTTAAACAAAAAATGATAAATTAGAGAGATTTCTCACCATTTTTGGGGTCTTTTGTGTCCTAGCTGGGAAGTTGAGATGGAGTTTAAAGTACTGCAGTTTAGCATTAGCAACCACTGGGATGCTGAATACCATTAACTTCTGTTCTTTTTTTTTTAATTCACAAATGTGTTTCGTGTAAGGAAAAAAATGTGACACATAAAATTTAGTGTGTGAAGATGATGGCAGGAAAACCAAAATACGCATACTAGGAAAGGGAGGATAATCTTCATTATAGTAAGGAAGCCATCAACTTGGAGTTATTTGTTGCACTTTGGAAAATAGATTTCTGTCTAAATGCTTTTTCATCTGCAGTTACTTAACCTGTTGGGTTTTATGAGTGCTGCATTCCATTTGCATTAGGATTCAGCAGTGTGCAGAACACTGGACAAAAACCCCATTTCTCTCTAGCTGTGTGGCTGGATTTTGTTGAAGAAGCAGTAATTCCAACAGTAAGGATCTTCAGGCATCAACAAGCGAAGCATTAGAGAGAAGAGAGAGAAACTTAAGTATTCATGCAGCAAACTTTTGTGCCTCCACGTGTTGCTTTGATGATTTAAACTGTACTGCTTTCCCACAAATTGATGTTTTTTCGCATTATTCAGTCAGTACTTGGACATGACCTTTCTATCACAAGTGTTTACAATATTATTGTAAACATACCTCAGAAATAGTTCTGACTGTTGCAGTATAGAGAACTTTTAGCATTTAGTGAAATGTGATTATATCTTTCAAAAAATGGTTTTCAGTAGCCACAGAAATAGCTATGTTTCCTTCTTCTGGACAACAAGTAAGATTTTGAATAAGATGGAAACCAGTTGATTTTTATTAGTGGTGAACAGTGTGAAATGAATGTGACTGATGAATCCAGCCTTAGGGGCTTGCACATGCTCAACCTTCTCAGAAACAATACACTACGGATTTCTGTTTGATTTCACTGATCCTACTTAAATTTACGTAAGGAAACTGGAATAAACGTGGCATTCAAATGTTTTGAAAATTTGTTCATTCATTACAATGTGTGCAAATTTAAAGATGTAATGCATGCTGGTCTTAATTTTTGTAATTGTGTACTGATAGAACTTTCAATCTGTTTTGTTATTGACTGACTTTGTGTCCACACTGTCATTTTGTCTCTTGTCCATGTTGCTTTCGTTGATCAAGATGATTCTCCTTCTGACAGCTACCCACAAACCATGGGACTGGTAAGTATAAAACAGGATTTGTATTATATTGCTTTTTCAAGTGTGAGAAATATTGTGTCTTTCACTGATTTGGAGAGGAGAATTACACTTAAATAACAATGCAGCAAGCTTACTTACTTCTCTTGCTTGTCCATACAATGAGTAACAGCCTCTTTAAACTTGACATACAAGTTGCTTATGTTTGTGTATAGAAATAACCTGATTCTTTAACTCCCTTCCTTTTATGTTCATTGGTATGTATTTTATATTCATTCAGTGTTCAATTGCTGCCTGGGGGTAGAATTAGTAGAAAAAGACAAGCCAGAAGCAGTTGCTCCAAATTTGGATGGTTTATGGGATGGACTTGGGAGTTAAGAATAAAGTCTGTTGTCTCAGATGGAATGTTTATTCTCTGACTTGGTGAACAAGAGCAAAATAAAGTGCTATCAAATTGGAATTTTGTACTAACCCAAACTATAGAATAACAGAGTTCAATTGTGTTTCATGGTAATGTGAAACCATGCAAAATAGGAGACTGTGCAAGAGCAAAGACATTAACCTTGAGGGTATACTGTAACTACATTCAGAAATGAAACAGTTTTTTATTTAAAAAAATAATCATCTTAATGCACTTTATAGTTGTAATTTATTGCCTGAAATTCTCATTCAGAGCAATGCTTTGCAGTAAAAGATTTGTTTTCTCTTGTTCTGTTTCCTCTGATAGTTTCTACTGCTTTGATTTTTAGAGTGGTTTTCAACATAAATTATTCCATAGTAGAATTTCTGTAACAAATGATTGCATCTGTGGAGTGAACTAGGAGTATTGGTCTTAGTGCTTGCTATTACGATGGAGAAATGTGTCATTTTAATGCTTTAATGTCAAAGCTTGTATGTGGTGGGATTAGCAAAACATAAGGAATCATTCTTCATTTGGTCAATACTTCATACAAACCCAAAGTGCAAAGCTCCCCTCTAGCACTGACTGTTCTCAAACTCAGATGGAGGGAGAAGGATCCATTTCTCGATGGAAGTGTCTGTGTTGCACAAATCACCACAACAGCTGCCATGTGTGGGCAATTTCAGCAAATGGCATTACTACAGAAAAGTGAAAAAAAGACCCTAATGCTTAAAGGGAATATGAGTTATTAAAAAATGTATTGGGTTTATAGAAACCTAAAGCAAGGTATAGTAGAATATAACACTGTAGAGCTGCTCTTTACTTTGTAGAAGTAAAATTGGCAGTTAATTTACATTAATTGTAATTTGGCTCCAGAAATATATTGAGGCCTCTGAATTTCCATTTCTTTTGTTTCACTTCTGTAGTTCAGGGATGAATCTGATGAATTCTTGAAGAATTCACTGTTGGAATCAGATAGCGCTTTTATCGGTGAGTTTATACCTCTCCTTAACCATTTTGTGAGTGTACAAACATGGTATTTAATCAAATGCTGTGTCTCTAAAAAGATTATTACTGTTTTAAAAGTTACAGTGGTTGTAGGTATGCTGATTGGTTTAAAGTATTAGAAAATTATGCCTCCAAATTAAAATGCAAATAGTTATGAAATTGTACCACAATAAATTTGCGTGGATCACCCCTAAAATTAATGATGCTGCCTTATACCACTTTACATCCTTTGATGAGAAAGCATCTTTCTCTGCTCTTCGTACCTTGTCTGGGCTGCTAGTCTTGTCTAGGAGCTTTTTTGACATCTTCCCAACTTTGGATAAGGAAAAGCTAATATTTGTTTGGCAAATATATTACAATGGTAGAATATATAATGCTTTTTTGTTGTTCTGGGGCAAATAAAGTACTTTATTGGCAAACACAGTTTACAACTGCAAGCTGTCTACAGTGAAATACAAAAGTCTTGGTGATTATTTTCATAGTTATTCTTTTGATTTACAAGCACACTCAATTTTAAATATGATTATATGGGTGTAATAGTGATTCTTTCTAAATTAATCACTTTTCTGCTGTTCACGTATTATTTCATTTCACTTGAAACATCATACTTGTAAATATTGTCACTTTTTCATTGTCTGAAGTGGATGATTTTCAGTTTTAAGATTTTTTTATAAAGGACTGCCTCATATTCTCTTAAGTCTCCTTATTCAACCTTCATCTGCATATATGTAAAAGTGCTGTTTTATTTCCATTCACTACAAATAGTAAGGCTAGAAAACCCCAATCAACTCAGGCCTCTACACATTATTTTCCATTAGCAGGTATTAAAGCATCTTGAAATTTCCTTCATTCATCTGTAGAAAATCTTATTACAAGCTTTTTATTCTTTGTGGTAGGGGAGATGCAGTTGAGTCCTGCTTTTTAATGAAAGTAGATGATAAACTGATGATTATTATCTCTGGCTTTGGTTAAAAGCAGAATTTTTAATTTGAAATGTATTCAAGCTTATTCTGTCAGCATGCAAGACCTGGAGTACAGGATAGAGCCTGGCCTTGGGAGTGGCACAGGGTGAAGTTTCAGCCTTGTTCAATGCATTTGGTACTCTCTATAGTCTGCAATGCCTTCTTTTTCAGGTTAGGAAGAGTACAGCCCAAATAGTGAAAGGATGCTTTAGGAGAGCCCATCAGTCTAGAATGTGGCCAACTATCCTGTCTCTAACAGTAGCCAGGATAGGCTCATGGAGAGGAATAGTGGACAGAGGGTAGATGTGCCATGCTCTTCCAGCTCCCAGTGACTTGTGGCTCGGAGGCTTCCCAAGCCAAATGCTGTGTAATTGCATGTAATTAATAAGTCTTGCAAAGCTGGGTTTAATAGGTTGTCTTTCATGAATGGGAATGAGTATTTTTGAAATCCTGCTGATTGTTCACCATTAGCAATATTGTGTGGATAAACATCCACACTGTCTCCTTTCATATGCTCTGAATCTGTGTAATGAGGTGCTCCTGGTTTTATTCACCACTTTCACAAGGTTCATGATTCTTATAGTCCTCTCACCCTTTTTCTTTTACTCCCCATCCAACTGGTACTTGCAGCTCAGTGAGGTGATGGAGTTAACCTATGATATTATATATTCCCCCCTTTCTTTTCCCTTTTATTCCCAGATCATTTATGACTGTGGTGAAAACCATGTTTTCTGATACTGAGCTGTATGCACTAACTAAAACTTGGTTATCCTTTGCATTATTTGGGCCTCATAAATTAAAATTCTGAATGTGAATCTGGTGACTCCTATCCCTGACTATCATTATCTGTGGCTGCCTTCTCTGTGAATTGTGCTGCTCACATTGTCTGAGGGTCTTTTGTGAAATACCTGGGATATATTTTAACAATGATTTTCATTTCCTAAGAGGAGTGTAACACTACCCTTTGTTTTGGTCAATTTTTTTTTTTTTTTTACAAGAGTTTAAAATCCAACTCAATTTTTAAATTTATTATGTCAGCGTTATAAATGAATTTATCTCCCAGGGCTCAGAAATTTGAGGCAGTTAGGAACAAAGAGGTTCATCAGTTTCTTTTTCTTCTTTTTTGCCTCACTGGAAACTCTAGAATTCATTAGTGTTAATGCAGTGATTTGAAAGCATCTCTGTGCAGCAGTATCTGAATGACTGATGTTTACAGGAACAGGTAGTATCTTACACGAATGACACACTAATGGTACAAATAAATTCTACCTTGTACTTTGTTTCTGTTGTCATAAATTCACATGATTAAACCATTTTTTTATATTTTGAGTAAGAGCACTATTTTGAATGTAGTGACGTTCAACTGGTCTTGTATCTGGAACTCTGATGTGTGGATCGTTAGCCATATGCCATTTCAAAATTACACTTTGGTTTTTTTCATTGAAACATTTGTGATAGGAGCATGAGTGCCTTTGGTGAAACTGGGAAGGGAAAAGAGGAGAGTAAACTAAAATTTTTGTTTTCAGAGAAAAACCAACTGGTAATACAAAAGAATTTTTTAATATCTCTTTGTTCCTCTGAACTTGTTTCATATCAATAAAATATGTTTTTCAAACCTACATATTTCATTTTTCAACCAAAATAATTGTTTAATTGTTACTTTTAGAATTTATACACATCTATCTTCTTAATTCTTTTACTTAATGTGTCATACTAGACTAAGCACCTTTCCAAAAGGTGACTTTGTTGTTACAAAGAGTAGTTGGTGTAGTGGATTCTATACTGGTTTTGTTGAGCAGAGTCCTTCCTTTTCCTGGGAGCCTCAGTCCTTGGAGGTGCTAGAGGGCCTGAGCTGGGAATCAGAGCCCACTGTTTGCAGCAAGCAGCAGCAAAGCCATAAACCAGCCCCCAGGCAGTGGTTACTGGTCCTGGAGAAAAAAAAAGTACCTGTTTTGAAATAGTTTGTATTTGAAATAGTTTCCAGAATCAGCAGAAGAAGGGGAAATAGACAAAAGAAGTGTGAAGCAGAGATCACCTTAGGGTTCATTTATATTATAAAAATAGATTAAACTCCCTCCACTGTAATTTGATACAGGTAGGATCAGAAAAATTATTTATTTTTGAAATTATTATGTATGAACAGATTCTAACAGTTTATTCCATGAAATCACTGAGATACGACCAAGGCTGTGTGATTAATGCATAGATTATGTATTATCATATTCTATGTGACATTATCATTTTGTGTACTGTTATTATATATTCCATTTAACATATTTACATACATAATTTATTACATGATTGTATCTTTTTATGACTCTGATTTACCTAGTGTTCTCTGTTTCAAGCAGAGATATTACACTTGTTTGAATGCTCATTTTTCTTTAAAGGTCTAGGTGTAAAAACGATTTGGTAAAGAGAGGTGGGTGATAGATTTGCAGGATGTGAAATGCCTTGTCCTCTATATAAAGGATATCTTGATAGATATCATAGAATCACAGAAGGGTCTGGGTTGGAAGGGACCTTAAAGGTCGTCTCGTTCCAACCTCTGTGCCATGGGCAGGGACACCTTCCACTAGACCAGGTTGCTCAGAGCCCCTTCCAACCTGGCCTTCGACACTTCCAAGGATGGGGAGCCCACAGCTTCTCTGGATCCCCTGTTCCAGGTATATTTCTGGCCTTTGCTTGAAGTTCATCCGTTTCTGCCATTGTAGTGCCTTTTTCTTTTGTCTGAGTGTGAATTTTCATTGGCTTTGTCCAAGATGTCCTAATGAATACGTTCCTTGATTCCTGTGATGAAATCAAGTACAGTATATCAGCTCATTTCAAAACATAAGCAGGTTTGAGCACTGTGTGGTATTTTGATTTCTTTGAAAATGATTTCACCTGTTTTTCCAGGTGCTAATGGGGAAACATTTCCTGCCTTAGAAGAAGTTAATTTATTACCACAACTTCCATCTTCTGCAAGGGAGAGGAGACGAATGAAGCAGAAAGCTTTGGAGTGTGCTGTATGTATGATAACTGGATTGGCTTAAATATGAAGGTGGGCCACAGATCTAATGTCAGACGGTTCCTGTGGTTCCTGTGGTGTTATAGATCCAGAGAGGGTACATGTGTAGCTATTTGCCCTTTCAGAAAGGATGCTGTTTAACTGAAGGAATTGTGCATTTTTGGATTTTCTGCAGGAGGATGTTGCAGTAGCCCAGACACCGCTGCTGCAGCCTGACAGCCTTAGTTTGCACTCAGATCTCAGCCTCGATGTTGATCAGTTGAAAGGCAAGAATGAAGAACGACTGCACAGACTGACTGAGCTCCAGCAGAAATCTGCGTACTTGGGTATGCTCTGTGTAGTAGAGACGATGTAGTGAATACTAATTAATTACAATAATTAAAGGAACAAATAATAACAGGCTGCACGTAGTATAACTGAGCAACTGGATCAAACATAGGAATTATTCATGGAGTTGTGTAGCTGCTGCAAGGGGTTCCCCAGCAAACTTTAACACAACTCTTTTAGAGTAAGTTTAGAGCAGGGTAGTAGGAAAAGATGCTCTAATTTCTGTCTGATCAGCCACTTGTCCTTGTCCTGTGTGTCCCACTGTGATGTGTCACTGCTGGCAGTAGGGTGGGGATATCCAGCTGCATTGCTGAAATATCAGTGGAAAGAAATGAAACGCCTGAGTGATGAATGGTGATGAGGTGCCTGTGTGAGTTTATTGGCACTCCTGGGAATCAGATGTCTGTGGTCCAACCAGCATGAAGATATGCCAGAAAATTGTGTATGATGAAGTACTTCAGTTTCTAGTTAATGTCGTTTTCTAGTGGTTGGTTAATAGAAATGAGCATTCAGTATCTGAGGTTGATATCGATACCTCATTCACTGGACAAGCACTGGAATTCATTCTGTGCTTCTTGTCATCATATAATACATCAGACTGGAGTTGTCTTGGAGCTTCTCCATAGGCTGACTGCCTGCTCTAAATCCCCTTTGTGTATGAAGTACCAGTCATGGCAACCATTAATGGCCTGTAATTTCTCATTTGGGTTATGCCCTAGATTCTTTCATATGAGTCTGAAATCTCCCATTTTTAGGAGGTGGTTGCTATGCTGTATAGGCAATTACAGTATCAGTATCCTTTTTATAAACTTAATGAAAGTACAGATGCTGGCAGTATTTTTGATTCTGTTGCTATGGGTACTCTTACAAGCACTTCATCCTTTTTTTGTTTGCTTTAAACATCTCACTGTGATTTTTAAGTCACTAAAAAACCCCATTCATATTAATTTTTTTCTATAACCTAAATAAATGCTTTACTAATTTTACTCCACTCAGATATTTTTGCTATGCGATCTTCTTCTACTTCTCTGCGCTTACTCTTATTATCTCACCTTTTTTATAATTTCACTTCATACCCTATGAACTGCACTTTAAATTTTGTTTGCCTTCTGTTTTTCATAATCTCTAGAGCTTCAGCCTTTAGTATATAATTTTTATCTGTGTATGTGTGTGTGTATATTTGTATGCCTGTATGTAACTTGTTTTTTGGAACACGTGGGAACCATCACTTATCATATGTGCTTCTTGGAAAGGTAGCTAGAGATGCTCTTGCCCAGCTGTGGTTGTTCAGGCTGCACTGCTGCCTGCCTTCCTGTTCCCTCCTCATGCTCAGGGACATTACAGAAAAAATGAAGGAAGTCAAGTGGTTTTTATTGCTTTTCCATAATAGTTGGATAGAACCCTCGTGGCATCCTTTTGCTTTCCCAGCAGCTAGGACTGTTATTTCTCCTCTGCGCTCAGAGACACTGCTGGGAGAAAACAAATCTGTCAAATAAATAACTAAGGGAATGTAACTGGTTATCTTCCCTTTGAATGACCAGAGATACCAGAGATGCCAGAATTGCCAGAGATGGCAATTTACAGGCTTAGATAAATTCTAAATGCTGATCCTGTTGGCTCAGTAAGGAGACTCTGTCCACAGCAGTTCACTTCCCCCTCTGGGACTGATGTGGGAATCCCAAAGCCACGCTAACATTGCTTACTTAACTGGAAAATTAGAAAAAAGGAGCCAGGCCTACTCTGCTGTCTTCACCCATCCAAAAAAGCCATTCCCATCAATGTAGACTTGGTGAGTCCTTTCAGTGATGGAGTCTCTGCCAACCAGCAGATACTTTCTGAGCGAGCAAGGTGTGCATGTTCCTAACTGCATAAACAAGGGCAGGCTCAGATACAGAAGAGAGAATTCTCCCAGATTTGGGCACATTAGGTATGTGGCTGAGACCCTGCTATATGTAAGAGAAATTGCCTGAATGGCTTGAGACTTTTTAGGTGTTTCACTGTGCCTTTAAGTAAAGGAATGCCAGAGCCTGCAATGATGTACAGCAGGATCAGGCAGAAGTGCTGGGTCCTGGTAAGTGCAGGCTGGCAGAAGACAAGCACTGATGTCCACTCGAGGTGCCAAAGGAGTTTGTTCTCGTTGAGGGGCAGGATGTGCTGTGGTCAGTGTTTTGCAGGAGGATGCCACTAAGTTTCTAAATCAGTATTCCATGCAAAGTAAAGAGCTCTGCTTATCCCCAGCCTGCAGATACAAACTGAATTATCAACTGGCAGCTCCAAAGAAAATTCTTTTTATGTGTTCCAATTAAGAACAGCTTTTTATGGAGTATACAAAGTGTTGAAATTCACGATGAAGGAAGTTTTGCACTGTAGCTGATCTGTGGTGCTTTCTAAAAGCAGCACCAAGTGCTTCTGATACAGTGTTGTGCACTGTGATCTTATCTCTGTGAAAACAGTTGTTCCTGCTTCTGACATCTGGAAGATCTAAAGGCTTTGTCTTTAAAGGCAGCAATAGTTTAGCGTGGGGAAATGAAGCCTTGCAGCCTGGATGGCCACAGTTTGTCTCTTCTCTAAAGAAATATGTTACCTTATATTTATTGTTTCTAAGTATCATCTCTTGAAACAGCAAAGATAAATTTAATATTCTTTAGGTATTACTTTTTCTGCCATGTACCGTTTTTAACCCCACCATAACTTACATGTGTAAAAACTGTGGGCTCCAACCCACAGGAGAGTTTATCTGACCCAGGATTTAGGAGACAAAGAGGTTTTACTCTGCCAGCTTTAGGCACAGAGAGAGGGAGGTCTGCTCTCACTTCTAATGTTACAGACAAGTTTTGTTTTAACCAGACTAGGAAGGCTTGGAGGATGATCAGATCAGTTGTCTGTATGATGTGACAGAACTATTTGCTGCTGAGTTCTTTTTGAACAGAAAGTAATTGGCATTTTGTTTTGGAACCTGAAATCCCACCTTGGGCATGAAGAGAAAAACTGAGCCTTTGCTCCCATTGTATGTGGGGTCATGCAGTTTCTGTCCTTCCCTTCACCCCTTCACACCTGGCTGATCCTTCTGCAGGACCTGAGGTCTCATGCCTGTGCTTAAACCATCAACTTGCAAGTTTTAATGAGAAGATACAGAGAAGTTTTAGTTTAAAATCAAATTTTAAAAAGTCATCATTTTTTTCTAAAATAAAAACCTTAAAGTCAGAAAAATCATCCAAATACTTAATTAAATGACACAAATTTCTAAAGGGAATTATTTGATCACTAAAGAATACACAATTCTGTTAAGTTTTGCTTGAATTAGGATGTTTCTGCAAAAATTGTGTGCTTTTTTTTTCCCTAAACCAGATTTTTAAAATATTTTTCTGCCCACCTTAAGCACACACCAACAAACCAGAACTTCTTCATTTACATGACTCAACTTTAAAGGGGAAAACATTGCAATTTTCTGTTGTTCTTGGTGTGTATCTGGGGATTGTGTAATTTCGTGGCTTATATACGTAAATGTAATGAAGCCAAAAAATGAACAGCACAGAGAAATTTATACATTTATATCCCTTCATATGTAGTAAAAATTTATGTTGTTTGATAATCCACACTAGGAACGATTTGTTTAAGGTATTAGGTATGATTGCTAACAGAATGGAAACGAGTAGAGTTCAGACCCCAAATTCAAAGGCAAGGCAGTTCAGTTTTTTGTTTGGTGGGGTTTGTTTTGTAGCTGGAAGATCACAACGTACCCAGTTTCAGAGTGGCATGCACTGAGGTTATAAGCTGTGCTGGACTGTGATACAGACTCACTTGCATTTACACTGTTAACCAGTGGTGAAGTAATTCTTCCAAGTAAGAGACTGTCTATACAAGAGTGTTAGGCCATGCCACTGTAATTTAATGGCCTTATTTTTAAATGCATTTTTAGGCATATATGCACTGACAGATTTGACTTTTCCCTGTAACAGGAGCTTTTGGGAAAGCCAGGACCATCTACTGAGTCCATCCACTTTTGCCTTTGCCCTTGTTGACCTGGTGGTGGGGGTGTGGAGCTGTTGGGGCTCAGTTCCCCAGAACATCAACAAGTGTGTGTCAAGTAGAAGCAGCTGTGATTTACAACCATTATTTATGCATTCTTTGCAGACAAGCAACCCTGTCGAATGTGCTAAGATGTGATAACCTTCTGTCCCCTTTATCACGTGCGTTGCTCTCCTCCTTTCCCAGGTGATGACATTTCCTTAGGAGACATGGATGACCTTTGGAAGCGCCCTCCATCCCACACGGGCAGACGCCCCAGTTCCGTCGACACGGTCGCGACAGAGCCCTGGCTGCGACCAGGAACTTCCGACACGCTCCGGAGACTGATGGCTGAGCAGTCAAACCCTGCCAAGCTGACTCCGGAGAAGACGCTCCCGCTGGGTTGGCAGGGCCTCTCCACCGCGCACGGCTGACTCGGCCTGCGGGAACCAGCTGTGCCTTGCGGCCGAGGAGGAACCGTCCAGCACTACCGCACTTTCCAGGGTCTCCTGGAGGGAGAGTTCTCTTCCGTGTACATAGTGTGGAGTTGTGTGTGTGTGTAATTTAAAATAGCAATAATAAAGATTCAGACACTGCAGTGTAATGGAGATGTAGCACAGGGATGTGTTCTATTCCATGCTGTGGGAAGTGGAGGAATAGCTTGGCAGCTTTTGCACTTTTTATACAATTTGGTTTCGCCCTCAGAGCTGAAACACAAATACAGTGTGGGGTGTGTGTGAATTTGGTATGAAATCAAAGTTATTTTTTAGCTTTATAGTCAAACTCCAAAACTGTGTGGAGCTAGAGTAATCCAAGAGCAGAGGGGCATTAGGTTTTTACCAAAAGCGTGAGTAACCTGGAGAAGGACCCTTGCTTTTCGTTGTGCATGGAACAGCAGCAAACATTTCAACAAAAAACAAATTACTATTAGCAATTTGTCGTATGTTCCCTGTTACGTGCTGAAAATACAGAAATTGTTGCAAATATTTATGTTTCTGATTGAAAGAAGAGCTAAAATAAAGTATTTTATTACTAAAATTATTTTTGTTAAAAAAAAAGTGTAAGCAGATTTCAATTTTCTTAATTTATCATTTCGTTCCTCTTACATTTACTTACGAACAAACTGGAATGTTAAGGCTGTCTTCAAAGAAACAGGAAAACACATGGAAGATGTGTTGATTAAAAGCACAGAGCTTTAACAAGGACACATAGATGGAAGTAAGATTTTAGGAGTTCAATGAACTGAAACACTAAGGTGAAATAATGGTAAGGCTGCAACTTTCCTCTTGGTTAGGAAATTCCCACCCTGATGCCCCAGCTTAACCAGGGTGGGGAGAGAAAACCACTGATGAAAACAGCAAACTTGTAAAAGTATCTTTATTTTTACTAAAATGCCACTTTAAATCTTTTGTAAACCTGCTTGAAGGCCACAGTAGTTCCATGATGACAGCAGGCAGCTCTTGCTGAGAGAGACGTCCCACAGTCTTGTGTTGTGCTTCGCTTCTTCATGGGTTTAGCATGTGCTTTCCCAGAGGGATTTGTCAGATCTGGCTAATTCTTACCCCGAATCTCTGGCTCAGCAGTGAGAAGGCTCACGATGTTCAGCGGTGTGGGTGTGACAGAAATGGCCAGTCATGCAGGGGCTTTACTGTAATCCAAGATCTGCGCTGGAGCACAGGACAGGACCCACAGTTGCTGCATTCTGAACTTCCTAGAGGCAGGAAGCACAAAGGAACTTCAAGCAGCTGAGGTGAAAATGTTCTACAACACACTTACTCACCCCCCACCCCAGCACCTCTCATGCTGAATTCCACCTTGTGCATTTTATCTTGGTCACCCGGCAGCCTTGCCATTGGTTTTGATGCCTGATGGCTCTTTTCAGTTGCTTCACAATTTGAACTTTGTGATACATTAACTCTACTAACTCCAGGTTACATACAGAACTTGTCTTTTTCCTCATATAGGTGCCTATGTAGTCTAATTATTCCTTATTCCCTTAACTTTAATTGAAGTTTTATCCCCAACAGAACCATAAAGTAAACATTACCCTAAGAAACCACCCTCATTTCACTGCAGTAAGTTTTGTAAATGCCACAGACCACCACAGGCCAGCATTCTTTTCCTCCAGTTCAAGCCAGGACACAGCCCAGCCCCTCTTCACTGCTGCTGTGGCCTGAAACCAGTGAACTTACTTTAACCTCACTGCTCAACAGCCTTTAGCACCATGAATTACACTCTTTCTCACAGCCCCCTTGGGCAGCCGGGCTGCTACTCAGGATCCTCTGGGTCCATCAGCTTTCTCTGCATCTCCACAGCTCAGCTGTCAAAGGCCCTTCTGCCTTCCTAAATTTTTTAAACTTTTCATCATGACAGCCTTACCTGCAAAATAAATGTACCTGCACACTGGTTTAAGATTTAAACACTGCACAACAAACTGGAAAAGTAAAATATAGCCCAAGAGGGAAGGTTGTACAATTACAATTAAGTAAAATAACCTCAAATCTCCCCCTTCTGACATCGGTAAATGCAATTTAGCAAATCACAGGTCATGGAAGTTGATTCCCATCTCTGGGTTTTCCAGAGCTTTTTCATCAAACTGCTTACGTTTTTGGAACACGCAGTGAGGGGCAACTGGAGATTCATTCCTCTTCAAGAGAGGGGAGGCTCCCTCACACACCTCCTCAGTCTTCAGACTGCTCTCCGGTGCTTGTCAGGCATTTTGCGGGAACACACTGGAGAACAATCCAATTCCACTTTTACTCATCACATCAGAGATGCTGACAAAGCTCTGAGCTGGCTGATGTGTTCCAAGTCAGCAAGCATCAGAACACCCAGCCTTTGCCTCCCAACCACCCTTTCTCCCTTGTCAGTTTGGTGTTTATATTTTAATCCCCAGAAAGCAATGCCCAGGATTTGTGTTTCTATCTGTGCAGCACTAGAGGATTCATTTGACACTTTTATTCTCCTCCTCCTCCCTGCCCTTTTTTTTTTTCTAATTTACCATTCTTTTTCCCCCCGTATTTGTCTCTAACAGTGAGAAAACACATCATAGTCAACCAAAGGGCACTCACCTTTCTGCCTCCGGGAGGCCATGGTTTGAAACAGAGGCATGAGAGGCAAAGCAAACTGAAACAAGTAGCTGTGGATTAGACTGGTTTTGATTGCACTGATGAAAGAGTTCAAAAACTTTATTGACCTATAACCTGATTAGAATATGCCAGATGAGAACCAAATATTGTACAGAAAGTTGTACAGAATTTTTTTTTACATAGAAAACTTTACATATCTGTACCATATACATTTTGTCCATCTGAAAAAAATTTCTACATCCATTGTAATACAGAATGCTTGACAATCTCGTCTGTTAACCATCAGAGCACAATTCACAGTATGAATACATTTCCAATAAATTTAACCATCCCCAAACCATGCCAGATTTGTTACTTGAATATATTCAACATTAAATTCTGTACATAAGAGTGAAATCTACATCAAACAAAAAACATCTGACAGCAGACACAACCTAGACTTGTTTGCAGTGATTCAAGTTCCAGTCCTTGAAGGATCATCATTTCAATGGCTCGTTATATTTAAAAGCCCTAAAACAAGTATATTACAGGTAGTTATGTCAGTCGTGATATTTCTACCGCTGTTCTTGACAAAAGTCAGCAACACTAACTTCTGGGCTACAATGAAACAAAGCAAAACAAAACAACAAAAAAAAGAGGAAGAAAAATCACAACCCAAAAAAAAACAAACAAAAAAACCCAAAAACCAAAACAACCCAAAAACCAAACCCAAACTTCTAGTGCATTTGGTAAACGAGTAAGAGTTATGGGCTTTCAGCAAATCAATATTACAGAAATAAAACAATTCGGAAAGAACTGTATAGTGTTAAAGAGTTTATATTACAGACCTGCATCTCTGTACATTTTCACAGAAGGATGATTACCAATGTCTCAGACAGCCTGAGTGTGCAAAAATCTTAGAATAAGAATATCAGACATAGTTGCTAAATATCTTTTACCATGAACAATAATCTCCATTTTCTTTCCACTATAAACATTTTATCCTTCAAAATACAGCTCTCCTGAGTTGTACTTCTCGCAGAAGCTCAAACCTTTACATATATATGTTTCTTTGGGTACATTTTACTTTCACACCCGCCATAAACATCTGTTGCTATACTGTTGTCTAGGACAGTAAAGGATACTGCAGCCCATGCTGACAAGGGGACTGTGCTAAAAACTGGCTCTGTGCTCAGCACGAGCCAGGGAAGAGAAACCGGCAGAGATAATCCATCAGGAAATAAAGGGACTGGAGTGTTGCAAGCCTTAATTACAGTTATAAGCGTCTGTACCGTTAACCCTTGGATACATGTTGCCATACAAAGAAATCATTTTTATGGATATCCAGACAGAATGGCTCAGCTACCTGGTCCTTTTATTTAGCTGAGGAATATAAACTTTTAAACAGTGTCACTATCTGCTACTGCTTGCTTATTCCAGCCTCTTGTTCTGGTGGTTGGGATATTTGGAAAACCACACCAATCCGCAGGAAAAACCTCCGTAAAACGGCTCGAAGCTCAGGAATAAGGTCAAACTGCATGATTTCACACAACAGAGGATAGTAGAACGATGCATGGGCTTTGAACTGCAGAGAAAACAAACAGAAGAAATTAGTCTATTATACATCACTACACCTGGGAAAGCACATTGCAAGATATGAATTCTAAATACTTCCCCAAATCACTGTGAGAAACCCACAAAGTGACGAGCAGAAACATCTTTATAACCCAAGTTAGCAGTGCTAGAAGAAGGCTATGACAGCTATGACGTACTCTGACAGATGCTCACTAGTTACACACAGCTCCTTACTAATGCTTATTCCCCACAAGGAAATATTTTTTATTATCAGTTTTTTATTGTAGTTGGTCCCTTTCACTTAAGTATTTCAGCCAAATTTTGTTAGAAACAGAGAGAGATCTAAATATGGATTTATTTACTGCAGAATTGCTTTGGAGAAGGTCAAGGTGATGTACATGTAGCACTGGAGGCAGAAACAGGAGTTAATTCTTTGAATAAAATATCATCACTAATCCTATTCTTCACCAGGAGAGGGGTAAAAGCAACTTAACATGCAGTTCTAAAGGATTCCAGCATCTTTCAACTTCTCTCAGACACATTTTATTTTATCACTCACTGCACCTTCACGCTGAATTATTACTGTCAGTATCTGTCAAATGCAGTTTGAATGTATATTCCCTCAACAAAGGAGTGTCTACAGAGCAGCAGGAGCTTTTAAAGCCAAGTCTGTAACTGTGTGTGAAGAACTGGCCTAGAACTACTTCTTACCTGTAAATGTTTTCTGAAACACTATTCCAAACAGTTACTTACCCGTTCATCACTTATCTTCAGGACTTTAGTCAAAAATAAGAGTAAAAGATTAGTCCAGGCTTCCCGATGACTTTCTGATGTAAGAGTCAGGAAATAACTCAGAGCCTCACTGCAGACACTAGAGAGAACACAAACAAAAATTAGTAACTCGTATTTCATTCTAAGCTCTACTGCAGAGAAGGAGCTTTGGCTTTGCAACACACGGCAGTAGAGCCCTGGTGCAGAACAGCATCGTTTTATGAAAGCCACTCTAAGCCTGATTAGTGAGAGAAGGCAGTGATTTTGTTCAACTTAAACCCTAAGTCCTAGTACTTCAGCAAAAAATAAGCTGACAAAACATTATTATGTTGTTTGTGCATGTATTTGAAGTGCATCAAGTGCTCTCTGAGAGGTATTAAAATTGCACGGGACAAATGCTATGTAGACTTTAAGAACATATCTCATGCTGATGTAACCAGATAGTTTTCAGCTCTGCTTCCTGGTCTGTGAACCTTAAAGTCTTAGCCTCAAGTGTTACTGTCATAGTTTTAAGCCCTCTCTTATTCCAACACTTGCTTGAAAAGCTCTATAAACAAAAAACATTCAGGTGAATCTTAGCATTCACAGTGATGAATAATCAAAAAGCCAAAAGCCTCTCTCTGTGTGTAACACAAAGCTGCTCAATCCCAGTGTGTATTTCTGCAGATGAGAACAGTGTCAATTCCCTAAAATACCTGAGGTTACTGAAAGAAAAAAAGGTTTAGGTGACAGTTGCCTTCCTTTTTAAAGAGGAGCTGTAACAAGCCCCCACCTACCCACATTGATACAAAAAAAGGTGACAAAACCTTTGTTCTCTCCTGCAATACATATAATGAGAGCAAAAAGCACAGACAGCATCAGTAGTTGGAGGCACAGCACCCTCCACAGCACATAAAAACTCTTAGTGTTAGCTGTGACCACCACAGCACACATTAGCTCTAGGAAATTTACCTCAAACAGAGAAGGTGTACCCTTTTAAATAAAAAAACTCCTTTAACATCAGAAACAACATCAACAGGATGGACCTACACGGACCAGCTACATGGACCTTACTTTAGTAGTCTTTGCTGGACTTCCTCCCACGCACTGGTCCGGCTTTCGTCCATGTACATACGGAACAGGATGCGCAACCCACAGGCCAGGCTGCTCGTCTCCTGCTTCAGGAGATTAGGCTTTGATTTGCCTTTGAAACCTAGAGAAATTCCAAGCATCCTTTTTGATTTTTGGTACAACTGACGTTCTCCCTAACAGTCCCCCACTTCTTCTAAGCATTTTCCGCACGCGGACAGTCGGAAGAATGACTCTGGGTAATTAATTTCTCATGACATTAAGTACAACGGAGCACCGCTACAAATGAACCTATTTATATATGCCACAATTGTGTTTGGCACCCATTTTTACATAAGCTTCCAATTAGCTGCGAAACCTGTGTTTATGCCTGCAGCTTCCAAGCACGTGACTCCCACTGGCAGCTGTAACTCAGTGAAACCTTAAATTTTAGGAAACCAGGAAGATATTTGCACCTGCACAGATGAGGTCTCCTCCCCTTAAGAATCCCGGGGTCATAAAGCTAAAGCCTGATAATCAGTTTTTACATTCAGCAACTAAGGAGTTTTGACCTTCAGAGCACAGCAGCACCCTGTCACCAAGTATTTCCCCAAGATGACTGACTCACCTGCTTTCCAGAGAGCAGTTCTCTGCTCATTGTTTGAATTAAATGCTTTAGCAAATCTGTGAGATTCCAGCAGACAATCCAGAAGTTTGAAAAGCTGCTGAGATGTGAGAAAACGATACATCCCCTGATCTTGTGTATCCACGTGGACATCAAAGTCTACAGCATCTCTCTATTAAAAAAAAAGGAAAAAACCAAGGATTTCAAGTAAAAATTCACAGCTTTGTTCAGCAAGCTCCTGTGATAACGCAATCCCACCCTGTTGCCCTGGCACAGCAAAAGCAATTTAATGCAAGTTGGAGAAGATCTCAGTAGTCTGATGGAAGTTCTCAAATGCATCTAAAAACTGTAAATTAGCAGATGTTATAGGAGTTCGTGAAACTTTATCCACCAGAGGAAAAGCTGTTAAAAAGAGAGATACCTATCAGTTCTACTTACCTGTGCTGCTGCTAGATTCTCTGCATCCTCTTTTTTGCTAGTTGCTGGGAAGAACACAATGTTGTCGATCGTTTGAATGAGTTCCAGCTGTACAACGCACTTGATCAAAAGAGCAGCAAATAACTTCTGTTCTGGAAATTCTTGAAAGAAAGAGAAAACTACTTGTTAACTAGGGAACTGCAATACTTTTTCTTTTTTTGAGCTATTTTTGAGGGTAAGTTGAAGAACAGTTTAATTTCAAGCCCATTCATAAAACAAACCAGTTTCGAATTACTAAAACCAGGACTTACGATCATATTAACAACTGGCACATCTTAAAAAACTATTTCCTGAAGTCATCTGTGATGTATTGGACAAATATTCACTGTTACCTAAAAATCACCAAAACGATTAACTTAGGATCTTGGTATCAGTGCAATAGCAAGAACCTGAGGCTGTCACAGGCTGTCACCTGAGGCTCAAGACAGTACTGGTGTCATGGTTTGTTTGCACTTGTGGGAAGTACTAATACCACCACAGTCACGAGCATTTAAGCACTAACACATAACTTTGCACAAGTATCTTAAGGGTTTCATATATTCTCTTCAAATCATAGACAGGATTTTACAGCTACATTCTACAGCTGTATTTTCAGCTACAGCTTCTGTTGCATTTTGCACTGAAAGATCTTTGCTCCTAAGACAAACAAAATTATTACTCATTTACACAGCATTGTAAGGAGAACACTGTTTTTAATATTTTGCTTTGGGTAAAAAGCCGGCAAGTTAGCAGTTGAACTCTTTGATTTTTAAAACAGAGGTCAAAAGTGTGGACCCAAAGCAATTCAACAGATTTCTGAAACACTACAGGAAGACAAAAATGCAAACAGTGATTTTCTTCTCGTCATGTTTCTAAAGTTATAGCTGGGGCTACAACTACAGATATCAAACATCTGCTAAATAGTACTCTTAAGAGAGATAAAATGCCAAGTCATTACAAAGCACGCACTTGGTGTTGGCCTGGTTTTACTTGTTTCTTCACCTACTGTGGCCCCCATGCTGGGTTGATATGGGCGTCCATCTGAAGGTCTAGGCTGAATGGAATCATGAATATCTACTGACTTCTGTGAGACTGTATCCTGAAAACAAAGCCAAGAAAAAGAAATTAACTTACAAAAAATTTCAGCAAGCAATTGTCAATAGTGCTCTGCTCTTCACAGCTTAAGACACTTGTTGTTTCAACACTGCACTTTTATTCACTTTAGTCACATTTGATATTATCATTCATGAAAGACCCATGAAAAAGATGACCTAATAAGAAAGATTTGAAAATTTAACAAGCAACAAATACTTCATTACACAGTAAAGTTAATGTATTCTGCAGATAGGTTTTTGTATTCCACTCAACCATTTAGCGTGTCAGCCAGCAGTTTGGCTTTTACCAGGTGAAGTGTATGAGGTTTACTGCAAGGTTACCCTGTTCTGCACTGAAAAAAACGCTCCAGACCTTCTGGGAGAAACTGTTTTCCTTTATAACTGGTGAAAATGTGAACACACAGTTCTTAAATGACAAGTCCAAGCAATACGAAGCATCATCAGACTTTCGTCTTTACTTGCCTTTACTCCCTTGAGTGTTCTGAACCGTAAGCTCCTAACACGTCTGTGGATGATACAGGAACTTACCACAGTGAAATGATGGAGTGGAATACATTTATATCACGAAAATACTCTAATTTATAATTCTTTTGCCAGAGAGCTGCTTCAGCAGACTTCTGCAATGTGTTCCAGTTCTCCCTGTTACTGTGTTATCTTGTGAACTGGAACTCAGTGACTTTGGAAGAGAAATTGTCGAGGCTTTATTTTTTAATAAATATCTTCCCTCTTGACAAGTTGAACGTAAAGTATGAAAATGAATACCTTTTATTTTAATTTCAGAAAGCATTCATTGAAAGAGGGAAATGTAATTAATAACAAAATATGCTATCATTAGCTGCAAAGTACATATATACATGCACATATATATATATGGTGACCAGTGACAGGACCCCAGGGAATGGCCTGAAGTTGTGTCAGAGGAGGTTTAGGTTGGATATTAAAAAAGGTTCTTCAACAGAGGGTGGCTGGGTGCTGGGAACAGGCTCCCCAGGGGAGTGGTCACAGCACCAAGCCTGACAGAGTTGAAGAAGCATTTGGATGATACTCTCAGGCACATGGTGTGACTCTTGGAGATGGTCCTGTGCAGGGCCAGGAGTTAGACCTGATGATCATTGTGGGTCCCTTCTAACTGTGAGATATATATATATAGATTTATGTATAGAATAATGTCCCACTCAATAACCCAGCATTTCTATTGGCACTTGTTCCGTAAGTACCACTGAAGACTACACATTAATACCCTTGATTGTGCTGTTAGCAAGACTTAAAACTAAACATACAATTCCTATAAAGAATGTATCAACTTCTTATACCAGTAAAACCCAAGGATTTCATCTCTGAAATATACTTATACTATATACTTATACTAAGTATAAATATATATTTTAATAAGTATCATGTCTATACATAGCAAAACACTCCATCATATTTGAACTACCTAAAGAAAAATGAGATTAAAATATCTAAAGCCTGCAAAAAATCTACCCTACCAAAGAGATCCAAAATATTTCTCCTTTCATACTATTTATAAGTTCTGTTAATTTTGAAGTTGCAAAGTGTTTTTTTACACTGAATACGAAAAAGAAATTTGAAAATATTCACGTTAAAAATATTTCAAAGAGAAAAGATCCTTCAATTTACTTAAGACTAAGACATTTAATATATCTGCCATATATGCATGCTACTATTGACATAAATGGATCAAAAACGTAGCCAATGTTTAGATCAAACATTTTACACATCCAACCACTATAAATGAGTCATACATGATACAGCATGAACGTACAATACCCATATAATGAGAACTGGCCATCACAAACATTCACACTCTGTTTCAAGTAAATTACGGTAACACTCCATAAATATAAATGGAAGGAGCCTGTCTCTCTTGGTAGAGCTCATTTGGGACCATTATCCTTGAACAACTGTTATCAAATGCTTCATTAATCTATAAAGAACTTTATGTAGCAATCTTGTGGGAATTTCAAAAGACAAAGTTAATTCTCATCACTAATAAAGTAGGTACAGGGCTGTCAACTTGCAGGTAAATCCAAATTAGACCCCAGTTTATTCAATCAGTGCTAAGCAATCTCATGGTTATACAGATTTCCTATTTTAAACACTGATGCTTAATTTCTTATTACCAGAGAAAATTTGAAGGAAAAAAAGAAGAAGTCAATCTGTCATTCTATCCTCCTTTAGCATTTTCTCACCTTGCCAATATATTAAAGAAAAAACATGACCCAAAACAGGAAACAACTCAAAGCCTAAATACAGTACTAGAGAAACCTATGAGACACAGAACATTAACTAAAACAAACACAAGTAACTACCTAAAGCCAACTTCTGGAAGTTATATATACTGCAAACAAATATGTACTTCTTTATCAATTTGTTCTTTGCTATTTTAAAGCACTAAATAGAACTCTACCTGGAAAAGAAGTTTTCAAGTAAATCAAAATTGAAAAACATCTTTAAACCAAGTATATTTTTCACTTATTCTTCATCACAATTGTACCCAGCTCTTGCAATCTTAAAATATTTATTTCAGCAGCTTACCAGTTTTTCTTTTGCATCAGAGGGAGAGCCAGAGCCAAACTCTCCTCCAACAGGTCGCCAAGTCAGCAGCCTTTAAAAGACAAAACCAATATCAAATTTACTAAGTTTGAAACACAAATCACAACCAACACTCTAAAAAGTCCACTTCAATGGGGGGGGGGTTTTATTTCCATTAATTTAATTAATGGAAGCTAAACATAAAAAGAGTATGATAAAGATACATCCATAAATTAATAAACTCATGTCAGTTCTAAATACACAATTTTTTTTCCTTCACACATATTGAAAAATGTCAGTATTGTGTTTTTTGAACTTCAATGCTTCTGCTAGCAACTTTGGATGGACAACTGGATTACACAGAGGTGAATTAATTTTTCTCAGAAATACTGGATTTGATTTAAGGCAGTGTTCTAGTGCCATTAGTGGGCTCTGTTCTCCCACACAGCCTTAAGCTTTACCTAGAATAAGGAATTAATCTACCCCAGAACAAATCTGCATGAATATTTGGAGATGTTTTGCATCCTCTGCTTGGGGTATGTTCCACCACTGTGTTTATATTTTCACTGAGGATTCATTGCTGTTACATGGTATCAAATCACTGACAACACTGATCATTCCCTGCTGATTTCCTGTAGATGTTGCTGTCTTGAAAATCTTCACCTCAAGCACAAAAAAATTTCTCCATTGATTGTCACTTATTGAGGCTGTCTGTGCTCACCAAGAATTGAGGGAAACTGGATTAAATAACTTAAGTGGTCCCATTATCTCTCTTTCTATCAAATCTGTTGCTACAAAAAAGTAAGATTAAAGTTATTTGTCATCATTAAGATCTCAAACTATTTAGTTTCAGTCTGTGTGAGGCAACGCATGATGGACATTTACGCCTGCACATCCTAAAGCAGAGCCTTTCCTCACTGTGTTAAGGTTCTTAAATTAATGTATCACTGATCTCCAGACAACTAAAGATCAGATAACTAGAAAGACAAAATGGAGATAAGGAAATATAAAATCTTGAGGCATGTAATGAGACAACAAATAAAGTAGAACAGAGAACTGAATTGATTCTTGAAAGCTACAAGGACACAAACTGAGGTCTTGGAACAATGAGCCATTATGAGCCAGTAGAGGCCAGACCATCATAATTTGTGAGAGGAACCAATTCTAACTCCTGAATTTCTTGAGGACAAGAGGGCATTCAGGATGGTTGTCTCAGCACCAGTAAGCCAAGACATGCTCTCATTAAGCTTCAGAAAATTTTGATCAACAAGATCTAGAAACAGAACTTAAACAAAAAGAAAAATAAAAGAACTATCAAAATAACCTAACAAACTACAGCCTGGATGAGCAAACAGTGAGGTGGATCAAAAACTGGCTGAACAGCCTAGCAGCTGGTGACGAGGGGCATAAAATCTAGTTGTAGTCCAGTGGTACATCCCAGGGAGCAACACCGGGTCCAATTCTGTTCAACATCTTAGTGAATGATCTGGGTGATGGGGAAGAGGACTCTTAGCAAGTTTGCTGAAGAAACAAAAGTAGGAGGAGTGGCATGATATACCAGAGGGTCATGATGCATCCAGATGGACCTGAACAGGCTGGAGAAATGGGCTGATGGGAACCTTGTGCAGTTCAACAAGGGTGAAGTGCAAAGTTCTTCGGCTGGGGAGGAACAACCCCACGCACCAGGACACGCTGGGGGCTGCCCAACTGGAAAGCAGCTCAACAGAGAAGGCCCTGAGGATCCTGGTGGACATCAAGTTGGACATGAGTCAGCAGTGTGTTGTGTCTCTGCTGCAAAGAAAGCAAACGGTATCCTGGGCTACATGAGCAGAGGATGGGGATCCTGCCTCTCTGCTCAGCACTGTGTCCAGTCCTGGGCTCCCAATATAAGACACATGGACCTACTGGAGAGGGTCTGGAAAAAGGCCACAGAGGTGATGAAGGGACTGGGAGCATGTCTGCTGTGAGGAAAGGCTGAGAGAGCTGGGACTGTCCAGGATGGAGAAGAGAAGGCTCAGGGCATCTCAACAACATATCACAAATATCTGAAAGGACAGAGCAAAGAGGACAGAGCCAGGCTTTTTCCAGTGATTTGCAGTGCCAGGACCAGAGGCAATAATATGAACTGAAACTCAGACGGTTCCCTATGAATATCAGGGAACACTTTTTCACTGTGACAGTGACCAAGCACTGGCACAGGTTGCCAAAAATGACTGTGGAGCTTCCCTTCTTCGAGATATTCAAAAGTCAGAATATGATCCTGGAAAAACTGCTCTGGGTGGCCATGCCTGAGTACAGGGGTTGGATCAGACAACCTCCAGAGCCCCTTCCAACTAAAGCCATTCTGTGTCATTCTGTATTAAGATCTTCAGCTATCAACACCTCAGTGGTTCTGTAGAATCTTGGCAGCAGTACAGTTTGTGGTTTTCTAGTGAGTGATCCCTGCTGAAATTGGTAGCTGAGTAAATATTCTACCACATTTTCAAAACAAGGAAATAATATGATCATCTCTCTTTGCAAGAAAGTAACTTGCCAAGAACCAGCAGAGGCTGATACTGCAACTAAGAACTCCCACAGCCAACGTTGCAGCTCTTAAATTGAGTAAGTTAGCTACACAATACTTGGAAGATGTTTCATGTGAATGGTAATAAAGAACATATGTAACCCTATCTGATCCCAGTAATAAGAACCTCTGCCAGAAGATATTTTACACTCCAGAAATTCATAGTATCTATTTCAAGACAATTAGCAATTAAAGCACTTGCCCAGAAAGTTTTCATATATACCACTGTGTGACTTCTCTTCTTCAATTCAACATTAGCTATTGCGTTACTTACACATATGGGTAAACAAAGGTAAAAGCATCATTTGCCTTCTTCTCTAAGTACTGAGGTAGCCTGCACAAAAAGCTGGGTATTAAAACTGCATTGTCAAAAAAAAAATTAATAAAAATTAAGGCTGGGAGGGCAGGAAAAGCTCTGTTGCAAAAATAAAAGGAAAAGTTCTGTTGCAAAAATAAGGCTAATAGAGGGACTAAGAAATACAAATATGGGACATCAGCCAAACCAGGAGTCACAGAAAAAGAACTAGATCCCATGAAAATGAGAGGGAAAAAAAGAAGTATCCTCCTAAGACTCAGAAAGAGAAGTAAAAAGAGATGAGTACAAAGTCTCCATTAAGATTATGAATACCTGCATATTGTTATCATAATTTTTTCTTACCCATCTAAAAAGCTTCAGTTTTAATCAAATGTGGTTGAAGTGAAAAGACTGTTTTGAGCAGTTTTTTGTCATCCAACAACCGTTGGTCTACTTTCACCACGGAAAAGGAGATGAATTACATACACTCAAGGGATTACTCTCATATAAAATACAAGTAAGATTTACTTTACCCTGCAAAAGCTGGGAACCTCCAAGAAACTAAAGAAGGAATAATATTACGAAGTTCTCAAAAGAAGGCATAGAAAGATGAAAAAAAGGAGATGGGAAGACTGAAAATCTATGGAAGGAGTTGCATATTCTCCTAGGAAAAACAAAACTATTTGAAAAGCAGAAGTGCCATAATCAAAGGGAATAATGCACATATTTCAAATCAGATATAACTAAAGGCAACAAGAATATTTTGAACGTGTCTAAATATTCAGATATCCAAAATGCTGCTGCAGAAAGGTTTCTAATATCCAACTATAAGAACAACCCAGAAACCTAAGTTTTGATCATGTGCTGAAATCAAAGCAAATATTCTGCTAGTGAGTATTTACTTCAAAATCTTTTCAAGTATGGGACATAGCAATTTAGGGCTAATTCAACTGGACTTTTACATTCAGAGATTTGGGTTCAAATTTTATTTTTGGCAGTTACCAAAATGCAGAAAAAATATCTTGCTAGCTCCCGAGTGTTTCAGCTTTATTTCAGTATTATTTTTGGATGGAATTAATTCATACCTACTCACATAAAAAAAGTAGGTGAGGTAGTGACAGATTTTATCTGTCAATGAATGAATCTGTTTTGGATTTTTTTCTGGTAATGAAGCTATCTGATATACAACCCTAAAATTAAGGAAAGACTGACAGAAGGTATCTCCTTTTGCTTCAGTCACTTCAAGCCTGAAATAGGTCCCAGAAGAAAATGCTATGAACTAGCTGACAGACACAGAACAAATAATAACATCAGATTTGAAAACAAGTAGTGTTTCATCTCAGTGTTGGTAGCACAGGGGAAAAACCCCTGAACTTTGGCATAATGCTGGACATGACTTTTTGTTACTCTGCCCTCTGATGTGCATTGTATAACATAATCCTCTGAATGGTGAAGCCTTGTTCCACAAAGCTTCACATCAGTTACAACACGAAGGGAAAGACAGTCACTAATTATGCAAGATCATTTTCATAAAAAGATCAAGATTCACAGAGACATATGGTGGAAGTCAATCATCAGCCACTTAGAGATCTGTAAGACTTGAAGCATTTTAGTATTTTGTGGATGTAAGACTTGATATGTATGCAGGTAACCAGAGAACTAAGCCAGAGCTAAAACACTGAGGAAACTTTAATTCAAAACCAGAAATGCTACAAGGAACTGTGGGAAATACACACACAGAGCAGGTCTCCCGCCTCACATATCGAAGGCCTGATGCATGTGCAGATGCCCACTAGGCTGCTCTTGTACTGTTTTTACTTTCTCTTCTTATCTCCCTTCCCCCAAGTCTGTAGGAAAGAAAGCTTTGAAGTTTTACACAACCTGCAGTTATCTTCCTTGATAGAAACTTCATCTGTTTCAGCAAGAACAGCCCGAGGGAAAGACAGAATGTTACAGTTCCCACACTACTTCTCCTAGACTTAAACCTTCCAGGTGCAGAAGGTCTCTTGAGCAAAGAAAATCCTTAAACAGCTCACCCTTCCTCCTCACCCAAAAATCTTCTGTTTGTCACCCCTGCCTCCCCACAGTGGAGAAAGCTTCACATGTAATTCCAAACAGCAAAGTCTGCCTATCAACAGCATTAGTATATTACAAAAAATAATTAAAAAAAATCAGACAGTACTTCTCCAAAAGTCCGATGTTGTCAAATTGAATCAAGTTATACTTTGAGGGTGGTTGGTTTTTCAGCTCATCTCCTATACAGTATTTTAGGTTTTAAAAGTTTATCATTTATAGTATAAAAGTATACCTAGAACCTAACTTATCATTATGCTTAAAGAAAGTCTGTTTCTCTTTAGTCCACACATAACAGCTTTTTGTTCACCCCACTTATGAGATATCTGAGAGTTTGAAATCAGTGAGTCATTTAGTTGAACTATTTTAGAAAATATAAATATTAACAGTTGTCTTACGCATGAGGGATTGTAGTTTTGAAAATATCCAGCATGCAAGTGCAAGTTTTGTCCCAGATTTCTAGGGTAAACTTTTCACCATTTAGGATGACAACATTCTCCAAACAGTTTGTACCAGATCGTGCCAGTTGTTCATTGTCTGTAAAAGACAAACAGTGGATTTGTTTATTCGCATTCAACACAGTAAAATGTTAACATTGTTTTAACATAATCTGGTACAGTCCTACCTTGCTGCACACACCAGTACAGCTGTGCAAATATATCATCCAAAAGAACATCACTAAGTACTTCTAAATACTGTGTGAATACATCGCATATTGCATAAAGTGCATGGTTACAAGTAGTTGTCATCCATTCTGCTTTCTAGGAGTGGAAAAAAAGAGTTACAACTTTTAAGGTGACACTTTAGGATACACATAGAGATGGATACATGTATTTACTTAATTTGAATTGCTTACTAGCGACATGCAATTTGTTCCTGTATCTCAAAACCCTCAAAACTTGGAGCCCCAACTTTTGCTTTGCTAAGTAGCATGTTTTAAAAACCTGCAGAAACAGACAAACAACTGTCTCAGTGTCTAATCCCAGCTCAATGATTTACCACCACATCAAAGCTGTGTTTTAAGTATTTTCCAGAGAATAAAAACTCGGAAAGTGAGGTATGTCCTTCCACAAACAGCTAGACAAGGCTTTCCAAACAATCGAAAATTTTGGTCAAACTACTAATATTAATAATTTACACATAATTTATACCTTTAGGTCCATTTCTGTTCAATTCTTTGTCAGAACAGTACCTCGTTCTGGTTTGGCAGGTCAAAACCTAGATGGCTGGTCAAAAGAGTCCAGTGAAAGCATAGTGCTGTTCTGGGGGATTTTCTGTTTGGTTTTGGGTTGGTCATGGTTTTTTTCTCCCTTCTGCTTTTTTTTTCCTGAGGTACCAAAAATTTTTGAACTAGTAGAATTTATTTCTTCTAATTATGACTTCACTGCTGATTACAAGCCTCACTTCATTGAGTATGCTCTGTGTCTCAAATTCCAGACATCACATGTAAAATGCTACAGTTCTTATAATACTACAGATATTTTATTTTATGGTATTCCTCTGCTGTTCGCAGTGTAAACTATCAGGCCTTTTACACACACGAAAAAAATGAGAAAAGTGACAATACCTGCCCAACAGAATGTCATTAAAACAAAATAAGGCTACTAAAATCATACAGGTCAACCACATGAGTTTTGAGGTTTGCCTTACGCCACTTGATAAATCTATATTACAGCTTTTCTGCTGTAAATATAGTTTTCATGTAAACTACATTTTCCCACTTATTTCACCTCGGTCTGCTGTTCTGGTAGTTTCATGTTGTCAAATATCCTGAAGACAATCCGGAACAAATCTTGCCACCAGTGTTTTTCATAAGTATGGCCGTATGTCTTCATTATTTCAAACATGACTGTTAAGCCCCTGAAATGAAGAAAGAAAAACATATACTAAGAGTTACAGAAAGACAACATGTGTGAGACCAAATATGTCCAACTGCAGCAACAATAACAAACTCAAATACTGTTGAAAACATTATACCTGGATCTGGCACACTAGCACACAAAAATTAAGTGGAAAATCAGCTTGTAAAAAAAGCACTTTATAGTCACAGGCAACAGCCACAGAACTGTGGTAATTTAAAGCTGAAGTAGGAAAACAACTCCATTACCAGGGATAACAAGAACAAACAAACAAATATTTCCAGGAAGGAACAAGTATTAACCTTCACCAGCTATAAAGGGGAGTCCATATGCACAGCTCACATGTAGATGTGCATATTTAGAGTTATTTGTATACAACCTCTTTGTATTTTGCATCTCAACTGCAAGTGAATATACTTTATAAGGGAAAAGCCATATTGAAGGAAAATAAGCAAGTTTTACGTGAGATCAGAGTACAGTTTTCGATTTTTCAACTGTTTCTGCAATCTTCAACCCATGAATAAACCTGGTATAAACCTAGTTTTAAAATCCCCAAAGTAAGTATTATGGGTAAGACACACAATGCTATCACAACTACTTCACTACTGATTATAACAGAAAATAAGAATGCTGTATGTAAAGAATACAGACTAAATGTCTGCATTCCAGCATCCATTTAAAAGGTGTTTAGTGTTTCCACAGTGGTATCACCCAAATTTAAATACGCAAATCATTTTATGATGGTTACATTTAGTAGAAGAGTTGCTTTTATTTTAGAAGTGTAAAGTAAGCCTTTTAAAATTTGAATTACAAATACTGATTGTTACCTGGTTCTTACATCTAATTTGCATCTATTGATGATACAGGACAATTCAAAGAGAATTGGGAACCACCCTCGCACCCACACTCTGTCTTCGGGAGCTACATTCATATCATCACTTGTGTATTCCTTGAATGCCTTTAGAAGAAAACACAGGGTTATAAAGAGTCATAGGAGTAAGATTCTTCAAAATAAAACACAATCTGGATTGCAAATAACAGTCTCTGCTGTACTAGTATTACATCCTGATACTTCAGGTGAGCCGGCAATCAAAATAATACTGAGAAGGCAAAGAATTTTTCAAAGTACTCCTTAGTTATTATAAAGACTAAACTTAGAAAAATAAAAAGATTATCCAATTTGATCATCAGTTTTTGCTTATAGTTCAGTGTGAGTCTCTTGCTGTCATTTTCATAGCACTGAAAGTGAGGATGTATCATAATATTTTAAGGATATCAAGCATTTTTGCTTATGCCATTACCCATTCTTCACAACATTTCTCAGTAGAGAGAGATCCTGAGATATGCTGATTCCCAGCAGCTCTCAGGAACACCAGTCATCAGCTGAACCAGGTGCATAGGGGTGGGCAAAGGGGAATGAAAGAAGAAAAAGAAATTGCTGATCCTTTCAAAGCCGGTGGCGTTTTATACTCCCATTGTTTCTGAATAAAGTATATTTCTCATTAATCCATGAAACTTGAAGGGAAGCCAATAAGTTTAGCGCATGTATTTTTTCTTTACAAATGTACTATTGATTAAAACATTTAAAATTTAGCTAATGCAGAATATACCTGAGGTCTGTCAGATACGTATTTCGCACAGTGGCGGATGAGGCGGATCGCTTCCATACTGGTATCTGGAAATGCTGCATTGCAGGCAAATTCAGACAAGCACTTTACTGCATCCTGGAAAGAATCTATGGTTGCTGGGAAGTGTTTTTCAAACACGATTGCTGAGAGAAAAGTGTGAACAGAAGAAAAAAAAAAGTGTCATGCTTTGAAATCTATTAATTCTAATATGAACTGACTGTAACAGAAGCCATGAGAGATCAGTTCATCAATTGGTGCTGTCAAATGCCTGAGTAGTAAGAAAAACTAAAGAAAAACACCAGAAGAATGGTCTAAGAACAACAACAACAAAAATCACCTAGAGGGCATTCCATTTGGACAGTAAATAAGTATTTAAAATAAGATAGCATCTAGACTAAAGGAAGGAAATTTAACAGTTAAGCAAGACCAGAGCAATAGGTTTACTGTTTAACACTGGTTTGTGTGACCAGAGCTTAAGAGGGCTACATGAAGTATGGAGTTACATTACTAATGGACTTCCCCCTCTGCAGCATGTTGCCTCATTTTTAAATAGTTACTTTTCAGGATAAAAAAATGCTTCATCAAAGCTGAAAAAATTTTAGAAACTTGCAGAGGTTGAGACAGAATGAAGAGATCCCTTATGGTCCTTAAAGCCTGTGATCTAGATTAGAGTGGGAAGGAAAAAAAAAAATTAAAATCATCATAGTGCCACCTAGCTCAGCACTTTCTCTTAAACAGGGCCATGTAGAAGCACAATTCAGAAACATGGAAAAAGACAGACAAGCAACATAATACTAAAATGACTACACTTCTTTTTTTTTCTGGGGTGAAAAAACATAACATTCTTCACTTAAATGAAAATCTACACACCAGGTAAAATTATCCAAGGTCTGACTTACTTTATTACAGAATGAGACAAACATTTTTTTAAAAGGCATAAAGACAGACAGATAACTATCATCTTAGTGAATGACTTTCGTAAGTATTTTCCCAGAGGACTGGTTGAAAAGTGTAGATTGGTTCTAAGACATGAAGCAGGCTTTGCTATGCAGACTGTGGAGTCAACAGACAAACAAAGCTTTTCAGGCTCTGGAGTGACACACACTTCCCTGACATCTGAATATCGTTCATACTCACTGACAATGTGCCCTGTAGTCTGGAATGCCAGTTCCACTATACTTTCATCCTGATCTGAGGCTGCCAGATGAAATACTGAAAAAATGTTCTTCCAGCCAGAACGAATGTTAGCAGCCTGGGAATTTACCATCTGTGCAATACACCGTACAACCATGTCTCGAATAGTAGGAGACCTAAATTAAGATAATAAATAATATATTTTTAAACTACTTTACATAATCAATTAGAATAGTATAATTTTCCAACTATTGATTTTACAAAAGTAATTTGAAACATTAATTGCAAAAATTGATGCTTGCAATCCCAGGCAATTCAGTTAATTGGATGTTATTACCTATTTCTCTTCATGATATGTTCAAATGGTCTTAGGAAGTCCTTCTGGAATCGGAAATTAGCAAGTTCTCCTTTTTCCAAGAACTTCATTGACAATTGCCTTAACGAGTCTACTGCAAAAATAGCTACATCTTCATTGGGATTGCAGCCAACCTGAGAAGGTTGAATAGAAATGCATGGTAAGCTTGCACCAGAATTCTTATGGATTCAGCATGAGCTGCCTATACAGTTGATAACGGAGAACTAAACAGTGCTGGAAAATTCACAAAAATACACAGTAGCCAATTCCATAAACCACACTGTTAATGGAATTCAATAATCCCTAACCAGTTCGAGCTATTTTCTACATTAATTAACCTGGAATTTAAAACTTTCTAAAAATAAGCAAGCTGTCTACAAAGACTTCAATAGCTGTATTAAAAATGCAAACAAACATTCACCTGATAAGCAGTCCATTTACACTTGAACAGAAAGCATCCACAAAAATTCTAACACAAAACTAATGGCAGCCAGTTCTAGACCCAGGTCATGATAAATTAAAACGTATACTTGTGTTTTTACATTTATTATGTCGTGTACCTCTGCCTTCTCACAGGCCTTTTCAGCTTTACAATTTTTGTTGGTTTAAGGTACTTACACAGAAGGACAATAAAACCAGTATAATTCAGATAAATATGTGCTTCTCCAACAAACCTCTAAATAAAATTAATTTGTACCAATAACTGGAGTATGCAATAGAATCATTAACAGGGATACCTTATTAAAATGATCGCCAATAACTTCCCAGATCCTAGACCACTGTAACCTTATCCGTCCCATGTTGTAGTAAGAAATCTCCACTATCTTCTGCAGACTAAACATTCGAGGGTGGGTAGCAGACAGCAGCTCATCCATAGATACAGCACAAAGCCAGCGAACAAAATCCACTGTTAAACAACCACAGATTTTAATGCAATATTTTTCCAAGGTTTAGTTTACAGGGGTGGGGGTGAGTGGGGAAGAGATAAAACCTACCAATAGCATTTCCATCCAACCTCGTAGATCCCGTAAATATTCTGCAAAATGCAGTTAAAGACATTGTTACAATTTCTTAAAAAAAAAAAAAAAAAGAAAAAAGAAAAGAAAAAGGCACCTATTAAACACGTTTTCAAGTTTGGTTTTGTTTTTTTGTTGGTTTTTTTTTTTAAATATATAGACACCCTTGGATTACTTTTATTTATTAAAAGACAGTAATTGTGGAGAACTACTAATGAATACTGTCAGTAGTTTTTATCATCCCTACCCAAACAGAGAAGCCAAACTTCTCCAGAGCACACAATTCCCATCTGCCATGACAAGTAGATATCTGAAACACCTCCCATTATGAAGTGGGGAGAGACACTGCAAACCTAAAGAGCTATTATTATGTGTTTGACATTAAACTTCCAGTTCACTTGCTGTGATTTTACTGCAAGGCAACCTTCAATGAACTAATACCAAGCTCACTGCCTATCCTCAATCACAAAAATGTTTGTAAGCCTTCAAAATGATACCTCTTCATCAATTTTGACAACCATTAAGAAAATGATGTGTTCTGATTTCTTATATGCTGAGCAAGCAAGGACCATTAACACTCCAGTCTGATCAGTACTTCATGATATAAACAAGGAATGTTCATGATATGCATTATGCCTGGCCAAATCCAGTTAAAATAAATGTGATTCATAGAAAGGAAGACTGGAATAATAATTTCAGTCATTTCAGACAACATCTACATAAGCTAGAGGAAAGCAGGGAGTCAGTAATTACATTTAGGAGAGAAAGGGTCTGTCAATAATGCCCTCTGTACTAAGGCAAAATGAGATTTCCTATCTGTTACTATATACAGTAAATCAAGATTCACCAGACACTACAGCAGTTTCCATTCTGCAACTCTCCTGCAGTAATTTTTTTTAAGTAAAAAGCCTTCTTGCCTAATCTTTGCTGTGCTCCTGCTTGCAAAAATATCTATGATCCATAAAAAAAGGGAAAGCCCCTGTCCAAAACCAAAAAGCACTTTAATATGGTACTATTAAGTTTCTTCAAATAAATTAATAAATTACTAATGTCCCATTTTTAGCACAGAGTATACAGGTAGTGGTTAAAAAGCTTGAGGTCACAACAACAAATTCAATACAATACCTGTCTACAGCAACGACAACACTTTGGGAGCTCGTTTCACCAATGGATTCCTGAATACTTGCTATCTGCTTCCAATCCACGTTTCCACCAACTACAGTAAACAAAAATTGACAAACAGGTAAGTGATAACACAGAAAGAGCTGAGAAGAAAAACGAAGAAAAGTCGTGCCACTACCAGTATAATTAAATGTATTTTTAATTCACAAAAAAGAGAAGCACATTATTGATCTCCCTTGCATGATCTGGGCATCTCAGTGAACAGCTGCATGTTGGTCCAAGTCCTAATTAACTGGATTCTCTATCGATGTACAAACTATATTAGTCTGAGAAAATTATCCATGTTTGGAGCAATTGTATGAACAGATAAAAGTGGAAAAAAAAAATTAAAAAACACAAGAACCATCTTTTTTTCCTCCATCTTTCAATGAACCTTAGGTAATTTTGCTACTGAAAATATACAACAAATGATAGAGAATACCACACAAAGAACTTTTCACACTTTACTAGCATTGAGTAAATCCATCTTGATAGGTTTTATTTTAGATTATTCACAGAGAAGAGCTTCCACTAAAACTCCATCTTTAAGCTACATCTCAAGTACGGCAAAATTATCACAATAGTGAGAAAAATCTGTAAATAAAAATAGCAGTTATTTATTTTGGAGGCTAGAAACTATAACCCACATCTGGGAAATCTCATATTAAGAAACTGCTAACAACGAGCAAAATTCAGAAATTTCTGGTGATCTATAAACTCCCCTCGAACTGCCATCACAAAAAGAGAGAAATCCTGCACCATTCTGGGTAATTCCACATCCCCTGTGTTTATGTTTTTCCCCTTAGGCAGCCTATCAGAAAGATAGGGAAGAATAGAAGACTGAAAGAAAGCCAGCAGTTCTGTTCTCAGAGCTTTGCAGAGACAAAAAGTTCTCCTATTTCAGACTGCCTCCCAAAAGTCTGCTTTCGAGTCTCACTGTGTTCCACCCACACTTGGAGGTGGCTGGAGATGACTGTCAGACAAATCTATATAACCTGACCCATCTGAAATATTTTTCTAGGGCATTTATGGAACAAACATTTGGTACATACATACATACACATGTAACCTCATACTGGTATTTCAGCAACTTGTAATACTGTTGGGTTTGATCAAGGCTTCTCTTGTAAGCACACAAGCTGCCAGTATCAATTAGCTTGAGGCTCGGTAATGAGTCAGCTAAGAAACATATCAAATGAGCAGCTGGTGAAGTGAATTTGAAGTGCTAACTCCAAGAAGTCAAGGTAACAGTAACTAAGTCAGCCAGTTCTACATTAGAATTCCTTGTTATTGCAGTATTTACCATCAGTGCTGGAAAATCTAAGCAGACAGCAGACTTTTATTCTAACAGTTGAATCCCTTTCAATGAAACATAAAGAGTCACCTATATAATTCTGCTTTATGAAAAACCAATTCCTCAGATTCCCCTTGTTCAAAGAGGATTTCTGGTAAGAGGTACACTTTGGCTATGATCTACTCACAGCAGCAGGTTTTGACTTTCAACTTCATGAACAGAAACTGGAATAGAAGAAACCTGAATTTCCCAATTACAACTAAAAGTAAGACAACATTTCTACCAAAGAGGCAAAGAAATAGATGCTTATTCATTTACTTTTCCAACCCACATGCTTATGATGCTTAAAATGTCCGAGGAAAACAAAAATGGGCCACAGTAGGAAGATAATGTAAGAGATGAAGACGTTCAAATGCAGATGCCTGAAGAGCCACACCTGAATCCTTGCTGAGGCAGTAAATGAGCAAAGGAGCTTTAGGGGTTGGTTCTGTTGCTTTTTGGAGTGAATGCTGCTGTTTATCCATGTTTGAGTTTACAAGCAGGCTTGAAAGATGGAACTTCTGTGTCACCAGACTGAAACCTCAATGACTCTAATTAAACTCTAATTTTTCTGTAAAATGCGTCTGTACATATGGACGTATGCACTACTGTGTTCTTCACAGGAATTTAATTTAATAGAAAGGTTGCTTGAAACCCATAGTTCCAAAGGATACTTTGGAGTGATCATAGGAAATTAAACTATCTGCAAAGCACGATTTACAGAAAGGTGTGGAAAGAACTAAAACAGTTGAAAAAATGTTTTAATAGATCCGAAGTGCAAGAAAACCAAATTCCTATAAATTACGCATTTTCCTAAAAGATTGAAGCAATATTATAAAAAAAAAAAAAAAAGAAAAAAAAATGGTTATGTTTCCATATGTGCACTGTAATAAGCATTCCAGAAATTCAATTCAGAGAGAAACACTTCATGCATTTGGGCATAAACTATTTTCCTTAAAAATGCAGTTGACTGCACTAAAAAGTCTTTATGAGCTGGATTTACACCAATGAAAGCAAATATGATTTAGAGACACCTGACTACAGTTTACATTCTTGAGCTATTAGGACTTCAAACCTTTAGAGGCCAATCACATCAGTGTAGAGAAACTGCCAGCACTTGGAAAGAGTGAAGTTGGATAGGTCACGAGGGAACACTAAACTGGAGGATGCATATTGGAAGGGCAGAAGAAGCTCAGTATATGAGATGCTGGCAGACTCATTAATTTCCAGGCATAAGTTTTCCCTTCATCAACTCTTGGCAAGGTGAGTACACAGAGGCAGGCCAAAGGAAAGCAGAAGGGAAAGAAAATAACTGACTACAGAAGAAAAACTGTCTGAGGAGTAAACAAAGCTGGATGATTAGGACTAATCCAGGGGCTAAGATCAGGGAAAAAAAGGAAAATAATCATTACTACTAAAAAAGTGACACAAAATAAATCAAGGGAAGATAACGCTTTTGCTTGGCTGTGGGTGAAGTTCAGACAGGGCAGGAGATACTGAGCATCACACAAACTGAAACTTTTTAACAGTCAAATACATTTATACATATACACTCTGATATTGAGTTTCCTAACACGCTACACCTGTGTATCTTTAACTGTGTTCCCTTTTTAAAAAACAAACAAACAACAACCCCACAAGAAAAAACCCAGTTTTTAAGATAATTTAAGATAAGACCGCTATATATTTCTACGAGGATAATAAACAACATCCCATTTATGGAGTAAACTTTGGTGCTCAGGTCAACCTAAAAAAGGTACGCACTTAGTATCAAAGTAACCAAGAGAGCAAAGAAATGGCATCTCAGAATTTAAGCTAAATTAATCTCCCACTTGGTTTGAATTCTACATATTTCTCACAAAGCTTCACAACAGATGCTTAACCTACACATACTAACTTGCTTGTTTGGTAAAACACTTGGTGCACCAATGTTGTAATATTATTAAATCTGGTCATAACATCTATGATCCATTCTAAGTTCGTTCACCTGTATTTTAACAGAAATGAATAATATATAATTATCTTACATTTCCCACTCTTCCACTCTGGCAATAATATTTAACAGAGAAAACCAAATATTCCAGAAATTGGAACACATCTATTAAAAGCCTAAGAGTTTTATGAGGATTACTTTATGGTCTTCTGTCTGAACCTCACAGTCAACAAGAATGAAAACAAAGGACAAATCTGAATAGTTGTGAACAAAGCCAGTTAAATGAAATATATCTGCACTACTTACCCAGTCCCAGCCCCACAAATTCATCAGGTGCCTGATCTTTCGTTCCAGTAAAAGAACCTTCCCTGCCACGCACTGTCCCTGAGATGTAGCGAGGTTTTACTCCAGTTCCTATTAACTGTGCCAGTTCAAGCTGACTGATGCATTTCAGAATCTATCTCAGAGAATAACAAAGTTGTTTATCAACAAAAAGCAGTTTTAAATAGTAAAAAATAGATAAATAAAAATCTTCAAAAGAAAAAAATTACAAACACTCAAGGTCAGAAAATTATTTCTGTTCTTTTGTCTAAACTGAATCTTAATGTAGAGATGTTTTGCTACTTTAATTGGCTGCATAATGTATGCACAAAAGTATATACTTGGTACTTATGTAAAAACCACTGTATTGATGCACAAACAAGTACACCACTGTGTTCAAAAATCAGTAAACAGGCTTTCTTACAATTTAGATACAAATGACTTTTACCTCATGCCAGGAATTTCCTAAATAGTTTCCATCTGTATGAGCCACCGTGATGAGAGTTTTAATGGTGTCAATATTCTTCTGCTTCATTTCAGTAATACCAGAACTCACTGTAAGTAATGTAAATCTTGCTAATGCTTGAACATAGGCATCTCTTTCAAGCTACAAATGGGAAGGAAAAAAACAAAATTCTCATAAGTATTTTTTCTGTTTCTTGATCTTAGTACAGTCTGTGTGGTTTCATCAACTATACCATTTACCTTTCTCTTTCTAGAACTGAATTTCCAAAGCATAGTGAAAATATCTTATGTTCTTCTACAATAAGCTGTGGGACAAAACCAGGCTCCTTCTATTCATGAAGTGTAACGTCTGACAGCATAGAACACACAGGTTGTTGTCAAGTTTCTGGTTTGGTCTTTTTTTGGGGGAGGGGGGGTTCAGAAAATACGATGCTGTTTCAAAATAAATGTGGCTACTTAGCTAAGCTTTTAATATTCTTGTACAATACTCAGACCTACTCTGAAAATGCTGCCCTAGCAGACTCACTCAAGTTGCAGGATTTTTTGTCAACAGAGTCTACATTATGTATCTAAAAGGCATGTTTTGCCAATTCCACAAAATTGCTCAAAACATATTTGATTTAATCCACATTGTTCAGAGAACCTCAGAATCTTCTGAGGCAACTGTCATGGGTGGGTAAACAGCAAGTGACCATAATCTAGACAGATAAAATCTATCTCACAAAAAGGTTCCACATGTAGTTAGCCAATTTTTATGTTGTTCTATAAACAACAAAGGAAACTCTTCAGATCTCGTATGAACCAACTAAACCAGTGAAAAGGGGATTACAGTTGAGCTCATGTGTGCATTTTACTCTCCTGTTATGTATAAGTGAAATGTACACCAGATAAACAAATGACAATTACGAAATACACTTAACTGCTCGGATATTTAGGGCTGTTTTCAAGTTAAAAAATCATTCAGCATATAAACCAACCAAATACAAAATATATTAAAAAAACAACAAACCAGGAAGAATGCTTATTTCACAGAGAAAACATGAACACCACAACAGTGGGCAATGATAGAAGGGATGGATTATCACAGAGCCATACAGCGTGTCTGCCATGTTCAAACCCAACTACTACTGCAGGGTACGCTGGCAAAGGCACAGCAAGTGATGATGTCTAAGCACAGAAAAATGGAAGTTTCAAAGGAAGCATACTCAGCAATGAAGCTTTAGAGTCTACAAA
Source organism: Myiozetetes cayanensis (assembly GCF_022539395.1). NCBI lineage: Eukaryota > Metazoa > Chordata > Aves > Passeriformes > Tyrannidae > Myiozetetes > Myiozetetes cayanensis. Next base: position 33,182,734 of record NW_026086604.1, on the reverse strand, counting down.
CTATGTATCTTCTGGAAAATGTTTTCAGTCCTACCTATTCATACAGATATTCCCTCTCTACCCCTTTTTCTAAGCCATCAAAGTAGGAGAAAAACAACTAAACAATGTGTCCATCACCCAAAAATTAAAACCAGATGATATAAGCATATTAAGCATATCCTTTTGGTGGATATCTTGGCTCAGATGCTTAAGGAAAAAAGTCAGACTCTGTGACAGTGTAAGATAAAGAAGCATAAATAATTAAAACCAGAATCTATAATTGAGGTTTTAGAGGTGAACATGCATAGCTTAAACTAAATTGTGTGCTTTGAAAACTTCCTTAAAACTAAAAGCATTGATATTTCTCAAAATGTGTAAACTAATGTTAAACTCTTATTAGACACCAATCTTAACTTCTGTATGTTTATTCAATGAAATAGAAAGGTTGCCAGCACTGGAGGAAAAACTTGATTCCAACAAAAAAGATCCTTAAATCAACTTAAGTACAGATTTGCCAGTCTCCTTCAAACCACCAGAACTATTTGGCCTCTGAAGTCAGACAAGATGCCATTTAATCACTGCCTTGTGCAATGGAACAGTCCTGTTACATACTGAAATCATCAAGCCAGTACTGTTTTTAATGATATCCACAAAGCAGAATTCCCGTACGAAAACAAAGAAGGAATATCATTTATATAAAAAATTCAAAAGCAACACTTCACATTGTCTGAAATTTAAAAACCTGGTTTTGGAACACCTCCAGTTCAGGCAAGTTTGTCCCAAGCCAATGGAAGGGTATGACTGGAGCATGGGGATCTTCGAGTGCAGCAAGCATGTCCTTGCCCTCCCCACGCAAGGCAGGCAACAGGTAGGACTGGGAGCTTAACTCTGCAGCTGCTGAAACCGATACTTGTAACCAGTTTCACTTTTGCAGCTCAGAAACAAAAATAACAGGAATGTGAAGTTCACTGACCAGCTGCAGGTTCCAGGGAAGGCTTTGTTTTATCAAATTTTTAAGTCTGTTCAGTTTGGAGGCAGGGGGTGGTAATGCAGAAATTAAGTGGAAAGACAGAGGAAGGAAACCTTCCATGATCTCAAATGGGCTTTTTAAAGCAGCTGTATAAGAGGTCCCAATGTGACTTTTCCCACTGGTGATAAAAAGTTATCTAATTTGCCAAATACAAGTGCAAGGGGACAAGGAAGGAAGGAAGCAGGGTTGTTGGTTGTGGTTTTTTTTTTTAATTTACATATGTTTTTGTTGTACACATGAAATAATGCAATGTCAAACATGAATTTTGCTTGCCCCTCTCTTCAGCTTACCCCTATGATAGACTTATTGTAGGCCATTATTCTATTTATTTATTAATTATCTACAATAACATAATTTTACCTTCACTACCAAGGATTTTTAAACGGAAAAAAATAAAGCCAAAAAAAGCCCAAATTTAATCAGAATTACCCTCTGGAGCCAGAGAGTCTGGAATTCTTGGCATGGTGCTTAATGCAAGATACATTCATGCATCACATCAGGAATGACATTTCCAGTGCCATAACTGTTAAAATAGCATCCAATTACACAAGTCTTGTATTAGTATAATCTCTCTGGAGCTGAGAAGAATACCTCAAATAGAGTTCACAGAGATACTATTTTACTTGTGAAACACGATAAAAGACTCATTTTAGGAAGCACCACAACAAAGCTAAATAGCTTGTAACTAGAAAGAAAGTTAAAAAGAAAGTACTTTGACTTAAAAGTAGTCAACTGATACGGAAACAAAAATTCAGTACATAGGCATGGAAGAACTTAAGATAAAACACCAGGAAAAAGAAAGGTAACTTCATTTACACTTCCAGTCAAATATCAGATGAAGCAGTAATGGCAGAAGAAGGTAGCCTCTAGGTTGCAATAACTTCAGCAACAAGGACCCTTAGAACCCCACTAATATTTTGCTGGTACATAAATCAAAGTATTGTCTCAATCTTACAGGTTTTTTTACCTGAATGTTGAAAATGCAAGCAATCCGGATTGCACATCGTATACCCTCTAAACAAAGAGAGGCAACTTCGGTGTCATCACAGTCCTGCAGACCCACACTGAACGCAGCCAGAAAAGGTGTCCACGCCAACTGGAACATACGCACAATAAGTGTTATATCAGCACCTTACTTGAGTTACTACTTGAAGGGAATGTTATAGTTTCGACATCTTGCTAAGGTGTAAATTCCATCCTTAACTCACATCATTACACTGAAGTTGCCTTTTGCCAAAAAGGAAATAGGACAGATAGTCATGAGACATAGAATAGTATAAAGCATGGTTAGATGAGATGTGAGGATGGGACAGGAGTACTGCAGACTGGCACTCCTCTCAGAAGCACTCGTCCTCTCCCTCAGCAACCAGCACACACAACCATCCTCAGATTGTAGGAAAACCCAAACCCTAAAGCTGTATCAGTTAGATGTCTATTGGAACTTTGGTATTCCCAGGATAATCTTTATCTTTGTACACTGAGAAAGAGAGATAAGAGTCAATAGCTATTGCAAAAACCAATACAGCACATAACAGATTTCTTCATGATGAAAAGTACTTAAATAAGACTAGTTTGTCCTGATAACACCAGTGGGAAAGAAAAGGCAGTGAAAATAGGACAAACTTTATTAATTCTACTAAAATTATGGTAAAACAATAACGAGAAATACAGGACGTGAATCTGCTCCTAATTTTGTAGTATCCCTCCATATTCTTGTATCCAAGCCACTGTTGATGTTTTTCATTTCTCTTGCTTTAGGTGGAACTGGGGGTATAGAATCAACTGAAGTTATTGCAGGAGAGTCTACATGGTCCTGTCTTTGTGGTCAAGGCTCCCTCTCCCACAGCCAGAAAAATCAATCAGAAGATGCAGAGGGAACCTGCCATAACTCCATGTGGTTAAGGAGAGGAAACCCCACAGTACCCAGAACAACTTTCAAAATTGTTTTACCTGAAGTCACCCCAGATGAAATATACAGTCAATGGGCAGAGCAAGGAGTAGAGATTTCACACTTAATTTCATACTAAAATGATGCACCACAGAGCTCTGGTTTAATTTAAGCCAGCAATTTCGAATGCACTACCTCAGAAAAACATTTAACACTTGCATACTTTCTTAAGAACTATCTAATGATCTGTATATATGCTTTTTAACTAGATTTATGCTGTTATTTTTAATACACTGTTTTGTCACTAAGAGTGAAAATTAAGCCCCAAACCCAGACCATTAACTTTGGGCTGCTTAGGTGGATACATAGAGTAAATTTTTGCTCTGTTTTAAAGATGTAAATGTATCTGTAAATACAGTTATAGTGATCAACTTTATATGGACATCAATAGATGAGATACCCAGAAATTTATAAAATTTTGCTGAAATAAAAATTTTAAAAAGTCTAAAAAATATGAAATTCAGTATTTAAATTTCACAGTTCTCACTTTTTTGAGAACACATTACATGGTCCTCAGTAGTTTAATTAGTTCATGAATATCCTCAAGTAAGAAAACTTCTAATTCTTAGCACCTTCACAAAAGAGATTAAGGGTGTTAATTTATCCTGATGCTTCATATTTTGCTCCTTTGAAAATGGACTTTGCAAATGGACTTTCCAGATGTTAAAGGCTAGGAACTACTAGGGTTGGTATTTTAAGAAAAAATAGACTATGATTCTTGATCCTGGGCCTGGAGCTCCACCTGACCTCACAACACATCCCTCCAGGGAACCATTTGTTTATTGTAATGGTAGCAGTGGTCTGGGACTTCACCTCCCTGGAGCAGTTCACGAAGGGGTTATGCGAGGACCATGGCTTGCACAAAGGGCCGCAAGTGAGAGCACATGGTAAGGGCACAACAATTTATTTCAGTGGCAGATAACTGCTATGGGTTGGTTTTGCCAGAGACCACATCCAAGAGCACACTGAGGCATCACACACTGCTGAATGACTCTGTATCTATGAATCTGAATCACTGGTACGGAAAAGGCATTTGGGATGTGGACCTACACAAGAGCAAAGACAGGTGTTTAGAATAATAGTTTAATACAGGTCCAGTTTGTTCTGGTAACTGCTCCCTCAAAATGTAATGAAGTAATCTCCCCTAGAAGCAGTAAGAGGGAGCCAAAACAATGAACTGAAATTAATAACTTCTCACTTTTATAAATCTGGATTTGACTCCACCTCTATACCTGAAATAAAAATGCTAACACTTCAAATTTTTAACTATTCTTTATAGTTTTTTCCCCTTAACATACTCCTCTTAACTCCTCCATTGTAGCAAGATGCTGCTTCCACCAGCACTGAAACTTCTTAAATTCCAGGGTAAATTAGATTAGAAGGCTCAAAATCCTTTCTTTCTTGTAGCAATTTAAATAACTTACAAAATGATCAAAACATAGCAGATACAAACCTTTAGTATTTTCAATAAATCCTATCAGTATTTTTTATTAAGAAACTGTGATATTCTCCATATTAAACATGTATCTCACCTTAAACATGGGTCTCACATGCTCCAGGTGTGTTGCACTAGTAAAAGGGGCCTGAACGTGGCTCACTGCCTCCATAAGAGCTTTAGCTGTTTTAGCCATTTGTTCCATTTCCAAGTTATAAAGGAGTCTTCTCTGCTTTTCACTAGCAACACCTGTAAACAGATTTTTTCCTCTCATTTGTGCATCTTTAGCAGTGGTGTCTTTAGGAATATAAGAACTTCACATTTTTCATTAAGTGCAATACTCAGATGCAATTTTTGTATTAACTTTACATTTTGACATTACCACAACAGCAAGATATTTCTTCTATAATACAGATAAAATTTAACTTAAGGTAAACTAATGTGTGAAATGTAACCTATTTTTAAACCTTTATAGCATTTTAAGATTTGCACAACAAAGATTTCTTCTCCATCACCTCAACTGACAGCACAAATATGACATCCTTAAACTAAATTCAAAGTGAAGAAACATTTTGTAGTAATCTATCAGCACACAAAAGAAGAATAAAAATACTGGACATCCTTTTTCTGAGGGACAACTACATTAATCAAATTTTCATTTCCATAATAGAATCTCCATCTCATCAAGACAGTGAAACCCAAGAAGCATGTAATAATAAGTTTTTTAAAAATTACAATAAAACATAATGATAACTGAATGAATACTGAAAACAAGAGGGATTCTTTTTTACCAGATGCAACTTTCCTGCAAGCAATCTGTTCATAAGGCTAACACAGGATTTGAAAGTACACAAATATGTTGGGAAAAAGTCAAGTCTCTTTAATGTTCTCTGGAGAAAAGCTAGAATGATTAACACCTGAGTCTTCATGCTGTGTCAAACACAAGTTGTTTTTTTTCTCAAGTTTTTCTGGTATTTGAGAGAGGAAAAGATAATTCATTTTACAAGTGAATAAATTAGTGCCCTACAAACCAAACATTGCAAAATTTTTGAAGATGACAGATTGGTTATTGCAGGAAATCACAATGGTTACTACAGAAATAGAAGACTCACACAATCTGTCCATTCTGCACTATGCCTATCGGTGACACTTTTTTCATAAAGCCCTTAAATTTCCCTGTGTTGCTGTTCAACAGCAAAACCTGCCTTCTCTCCATGGTGAATGCACCAATTGCCAGGAATTCAGATACAAAGGGAAGTGAAAATAAGCAGTTGCATTTAACACAGATTTTAAGGCATCATCATGCATTTATATTAAAAGGAAAAGGATATGAAATTAGAAGGGAGGACTCATTTTGAGTTGAGTGGTGTTTGCTTCAAATGAACTCTCATTTTAAAAAGGAGAACTTAATGAAACTGAAGAGCCAAAACTTTGAAGAAAGGTAGAATTGCAACTACTTACTTTGTTTACTAGATTTTGTGGGTATTGTTAATTCTTTTGTTTCCTTCATTGAAATCTTCTTTCCAGCTATTTCATTATAGATAGCAGACAAATATTCTTCAGGGAGATCTTTACTGTCATTGATACCTCTATTCATTTTAATATACTGTTCTTTTGTCATTTTATTCTTAACCTGAAACCCAGAGAGTAGCTGTAAATATCAACAAATGAGGCAAGCTCATTGCAGTTACAATGCTGCCTATAAAACTGCCCAGCAGATGAAAAATTACCATCAAGAACAAATCTACTGATTCAGAAGACAATTTTAAGTATTCAACATATGCAAGACTACACTGTCATATCTACAAAACAATATAAGGAGGTGAGGACAGTCCAACACTCATGCAGTAGGATCCACAGATTGATTTGAGAGAAAGAGAGAAGGAGAGAGAGAGAAAGAGAGAAGGAGAGAGAGAGAGAGAGAAGGAGAGAGAGAAAGAGAGAAGGAGAGAGAGAGAAAGAGAGAAGGAGAGAGAGAGAAAGAGTGCTTTATCTTGTCATAAAGACCAAACTATCTATCTAAAAGAAATCTACCTTACAGAAAGGCCTAAGCAAAACAACTTAAAAATCTCAACTTCCATAAAACATAAAACTGTTAACTATAAGCTACCTTACATCTCACACACATATTGGTGTTAAATTGGACCTCAAGCTTTTAAAACTACATTGTCACAAAGCTTGAAAGTTACATATCTATGGATTACACAGATATTTATTCCAGCAACATACCTGTGGACTGTGAAGATCTGTTGTCAACATGATAATAGAGTAAGCTAAAACATATGCAGTATCTGCACTGGCAAAAAGAGTTTGCCTGAAGGCAAAAAGGAGAAAAAGAACATCAAATTGAATTTATTAGGATTTTTTACTAATTATTCAGCTTTCCAAGGTTCTGAATACAAAGTACATCTTACCCTTGGTTACATTCTAAATATCTAGCAGCAAATTTCTCCATTAGGCGATCAATTTTTTGAGCTTCTCCTGGAAGACGAAATCCTTCTAGAAACATGCGCAGAGCTGAAACAAAATCCTTTCCCGAAAAGTCGTGTTGGTCTACATAGGCATACATGACTTCTTTGTTAAATTTATCATTGTCTCCCAGGAACTCCCCAACCTGAGTCTAAAATAAGAACAGAAAAGACAAACTAGTGCATTGACACTTGGAAAAATACAAAACCAAAACCTGAGTCAAATGTCTCACAAAAAGAGAGGCCTATGTGCAGTTAACAATGACATACTCCTGCTTCTCCTCTACTCTCCGAAGCCAAGTATTTTGGCCATATATTCCATCATAATGCTCTTACATGCTCATATATATCTGCTTACATTCCTCCTTCTCTGGCTTTACTTATATGTCATTTTTCCATTAGATGAACTCCACGTGCACAATACAAAGTTAATATTACCCATGATTGTTCTCTACTATAATGATTTTTGTAGTTAGAAGACTTACTACAGGAATGAAAAGCTTACTAAACTCAACTTTATCCCCTAGGGCGCAGATCTCAAACTGATGCAAGTAATGCTCAAATATAAAGTCCAGAAACAGCTGCTAGCTGCAAATAAAATCAAAGCCCTCTCTGAAGGACAGATACTTCCGGCAGTTGCTTACTGGACTAAAGTACATACAATTTACTAAGTTGCTTCTAGCTATACTAGTAACCAAGTACAAGTATTGAGTCAGCTCAAGTAGGTCAGCGTTCTCCTTTACACTTTGCTGAACTGCAGGATACATATAGTATATGGTACAGTTCTAATGCAATCTCCAATTCAAATTCCTTAAGCTTACGAATTTTAGAAGAGAAAGTTTCCTTTTCTTCATTGTACAATAATGTTACATGCTTCAAAACACTAACAAGTCATCTGCAATTAGTATAAACACATCTGCATCAGCAAAAACAATTATCAGGACAGTTTTCTTACTGAATCTAATCTTTCCTCTTGATGCAAGAACTGAGCAATATCTTCTGGAGTAGTGCCAAGCATTCCTTGTTCTTGCAGGTACTGAATCCCTCTCTTTGGTTTCTTATTGAACCTGTACAATCAAGATCAGGATGGAATAAGAGTTAATCCTTTTACCCATGCACAAAGCTGTACCAGCTTAAGTAAAAAGATTTAATAATTTCAGATAAGGTCCTGAAAAATCTATGTATTAAATATTTTTTCCTTTATCAAACTATGCATTAGATAGGAATGACCTGTTGCTTTCTATGATTATTGAATGATGGGGGTTTTGTTTGTTTTTGTTGTTGTTATCCTGTAAACAGCCTCCTCTTCCTCTTTCCAACATAACTGCCAGCATGTCATCCACGCAGCTCCAACTAAAGAGAGCTAAACACTATCATTTAGTCTGGCACTCGTGAACTAAAAAATATTCCACAGAGACAGCAAAGTGTTGGCTTGGAAAGAACAATTACACCCTGTTGCTTTTTGTTTCAATCTGTATGAAACAACCAAGAAATCCATGAGCTGCCTATAAGAATGACAATGTACAAGACGAGGAACCAGGTAACTGAAAGAAATCAAACCCCTGAAGGAATAAGGCATGTTTGTTCAGGGTCCAGAACTATACGACAAAAAACTTTCATTTTTGCATAAACTGACCTCACAGAGGAGGTTAAGGTAAACAAGCTGAAGATTCATGTCACACCGCACTGAGAAATTACACTATCCTGCAGTTCTAATTATGACAAGTTAATTAATCAGAAGGAAGCATCAGCTTAAGTATATAGGCACTTTCATCAGTAATGTGTACATTAAAAAGGGTCATATTCAACTGATCAGGAGTTCAATGTTCTTTTTATCCAAATATAAACCCCTTATTTTTAGACAAGCAGGTCTGGAGAAAAAAGAACAAACATTCAGAGTACTCATCTTCTAGCTGTGAGGAATTAGGTTAACACAAAACACTGTTGACAGGCTCCAAAGGGGACACCCTCTTTCACCAGAGGAAGTGCTGTTACATCCAGAGTATTTTCCTAACACAAGATGAGTATCTATGAGGAGAAGGAAGAAAAACCCAGGAATCTTCATTGCTCCAAAAGAATCCACCCTCCCGGGGTGATAAAAGGGCACTCACAAGTCAATTCCTTGTTCTATTATTTCCTTTTGTTGCTTTAGGACCTCAAACTGCTCTGGGTTGTCAGTGCCAGACATCTGTGTGCTGTAACTGCCAATTCCTGATGAAGCAGTAGAATCCAAGGAATTTAAGCTTCCATATCTGTTAATTGTCTCAGGGTGTTTGGTTTCACTGCTGTCCTGTTCTGTGGGTTTTTCTTGGCCTAGAAATTCAAAAGGGTTACATACATCCAAAATACATACAGTGGAAAAACCCCTAAAATCACAGCTTATTCTTAAAATCCTTTCTAAAGGCTTTGAAAAGTTAGTAGGGTTGCCTTCAGTGATGTATTTATTTTTATTAAAATATTCTGCTTTTATTTTAATTGGGAAAATAATAATAAAAAAATCACTACAAAATATCAAGAAGAATTCTTTTAGTTTGTCACATACTGAAATTAAAGCCTTAATTATAATTTGTAGGCACCTGGAAAAAAATGTGAGGCCTTAGAAACCTAATTAATTACATGTCATATCTTTTATTTTCAACTCCAATATTACTTTTTACCTGAAGAAAACCACAATATTCTGAATTTCTGAAGCACAGTGTCTAAAAGAATGTAGACACGTCAAGGAGTCGGTGCTCTCAGCTCACAAGGACAGCCATGCTAACCATCCTAAAAAGTTTATTACTTCACCTACCAACTTTAACACCTAATCTGAAAATTCTGGTATAATCTTAGTACTTCTCACCTCAGGTCAGACGGAAACCGGATTAAAACAAGACTAATGATTTAGTTACTTCACTGCTTACAACATTCTAAGTTCTACAGCTATAATAAGTAAATAATAAACAAATGAGTAATTTTTTTTTTTACTATTAAGTAAAAAAAAAAAATGCTCTCCATCCAGCTTGCTCCAGTAGTAATTTAATCAATATGAAATGAGATGCAATTAGGGGAGCTTCAAAGCAAGTTCTGAGATCCTTTTAAAATTAGAAATATAGAAAATAACAGGATGTAGTCATTTTCAGTGTAGTAGTGTTTTATGAATTCATACAATTAGGAAAAGACATCTTAGACACCTTGTTCAAATGACACCAAACTTACAAACATTTCTATAAAGAAAGAAAATTATTCTCTCTCTTTAATGCAAGAGACCTTACTAATCTGTACACTACCATTATCAAGATATTGATAGTACACACTAAACTCTTGCAGCACTTCTTCACTAAAGAAGAAACATATTGCGTCTTACCAAGTGTTGTCTGAGAGTTGGGATTTACATATTGATCCTTACTCCACTCGACCATGCACTTCAAGATTGATACTAAGCATTCCAATCCTTTTTTTCTCAAACTTAATTCCTAGAAAAGATTTCATAAACAATTAATAAGTGGAGTGGAGTTTAGTTTCAACCTGTCATGCCAAGAAACATGAAGCTTCATAAAGTTTAGCGAAATTTTTACCTGAACATTGGACATTCCAAGTTCTTGGCTACCCCTTCCTTGAGCAATCTTTGATAAGTCATTAACCAGCCTTTCAAATATATTTGCTGCATTTAAATCACAATCATAGTTCACGTAGATGTCCACTACACTCTGGGCATCTATAAATAAAGTGACATTGTCAAACTTGGAACAAAAACTAGGTAACTCAATCAAAGGCAAGTACAGTTTTGTTCTTCAACATAAAAATGTAAAAGCTAGGATCAAATGGTCCTTCATACCTGCACATATCCTTGTCAGTGTTTGTATAACCATCCATTTATGATCAAATGAACTAGTAGAAGTTTCCAAGATATACAGGAAAATTTCTTTGAAGAAAACCTAACAAATATTCCAGGAAGAGGGAGAAAAAAAAAATCTATTACAAACACAGTCACTAACTTTGATGTCAAAATTCTGACATAATTCTGAAAGCAGCACCTTAGAGATACAGGAAATAAAGAGGAAAAAAAAAAGAAGGAAAGGAAGAAATACAACTCATGCTTGACACATTCAAATTGGGATTTGAATTGTTAGTTATGTACTTCTGGAGTTTTAGCCAGATGAAAAATTTGCTTTATATTCTGAGCACTCAAAACCAGAAGACAGGAATGATGTCAGACCCTGAAGGACAATTTTAGCCTAATAAGAAGTCTAAGCTGCTAAGAGTTCATTTGGGATTTTGAAAGGAGAGGTATTACTGCATCACAAAAAGATTTTCTCTACAAGACAGTAAAAACATAACAAAGAGCCACTTAAGCAGATTTAAAGTATAGGACCTTCATCAGAAAGGAAAAATTCTGACAAAAGAATCACACTTCGGTATTAGATTACTGGAAGAAGGGTACTGGTCAAGCACAGCATAAAACTGCAGCAAGTCCATTAGTAAGAAAGCTACTCTTCCCTAAAAGACACATTAGTTTTCCCTGAAATCACTTTAGTACAGGTGCTGTTGTTTGCAACAGAGACGATTTTATCCCCTCTCAGTTCCTCACCAGATCTATCAGCACTACAGGCTGACTAATTCAGCCAAGCATGCTTAGCAGGACAGGCTTCTTCTCACTTCTTCCCTGAGCAGCAGCAACTGCTGTAACAGCATCTGAGCTCTGAGTGAGAACAGCTACATGGCATTACATCACCATCCTACGCAGCACTACATCACTGTTTGGCACTTCTGAGAGTTCAGCTCTTCACAGCCAGTTGTGGCCTACCAAATCCATCAGCACGTTTTTCTAGAACTGCTCATAGTCTCAGGCTCACTTCTCTTCTCCAATAGCATCATGCAAATATCCAAATACGTAACTACTCTTGTTTATAATATTTGGCTATTCCTTCATAGCACAGAATTTATACAGAGGTTTTTATGCTGTTAGCCACGTAGGGGTAAACATAAGGGTAATCGCACTTTATGTCACGTGTTTGGGGAAAAACAGCAACGCTGACTTCTAGGCAACTTTGTCAGTAAGTAATTTCCTCGAGCAAAATGTGCTACCAACAGTTATGTCTCTTTAAAGTGACAGGCACTCAGCACAATCCCAGATAGTAGTCTTAGTAAGGAAACCACCCTATGAAACCTAAGGAGTTTTCAACATAAGATCAAAGACTTTCAAGTGCCTAAACATACCTAAGAGAATACTAGATTGATTTTAACCACAGTTTTATGTAATAAGACATTACAAAGACAAAAATTTAACAAATGTCATGCTAAGAGCAATCCTTAGTTACGTATTTCCTGTTTTCTGATTTTTTTTACTGAATGACAGTAATGTTATATACTCTCTGAAATTAGGAAAATATTTTTTCTGGTAGAAAATTTAAAAAAAAGAAGCCACTGATGGAGCAGAGAAAAAAGTTTCAAGAATAGAAACCAAACCCAAATCTAAATTAGAAGAGAAATTAACTGGAAGGTCTGCATATTATGAAGGCACTTCAGATCTCTGCTTCCAAGATAGAGCTGAACTTCTTGCTTTTGGTGTCACCTTTGGAGAAGCATATCTTGGAATGAATAGTTTCCCAAAACTGTACTGATTATTTACATTTCAGATATTTAAAAACGCTATCACTTTGTTACTTATTGTAATTCACCTCAGAGTTGAGACTGTTCCTAGTATATTGGAAAAGTAAACCAGAAAGGAGCCAATTATTTATTTATGTGGTCAACTGAGAGTAGGAGTTTAAAGGTAGCTTATATTAATGACAATTACGAAAGGGTGGTAATGGTAAATACAGCTAAATGCCACCCCAACTGCTCTGGTATCTTGGACTTGACTGCAAATATATTCAATGACCCATTCAGAAATACAGTTACAATACAACTAATGTACAACTCAAGCTATTTTACCTGTCAGAGCTACTGTAAGTCAAAAGGCCAAGGGAGGGACACTTCCAACAGAATCTGAAGCTTTTCTTTTAAAATATGTCAGAAAATTCTTACACAGACGAAGAATGCAGCCTCAATCCCAAAATATATAGATTTTGCATATTACAAATCAGAGCATATGGCTCTTCTTACAGCTCTAAGACACAAACTGAATGTGAAGTTAGCTACTTGTCTACCCACATCTTTTGAATAACCTTTAGGATCAGTAGCTGAAATAAGAGGAATTCTTAGCTTGCAATCAGGAAAAAGTTTCTGCCCCCCACATTTTTGCAATAGATGGACACTTCGGCAGCATCAAGTTTTTTTGCTCACAAGGAGGAAACACAGCCCTGATAAATAATGATGGTCCTAATTCAACATATTCTAGAACCTGCTACAATAGGGTAGGGTATCCTATATCCCATTTTCCTCAGATATGTCTTCATTTTCTGCCTGGAATTTGTGAAAGGATGGCAGCGATGGAAACCCATCCAATTTCTGTCAGGGAAGTTGGACTGCAATGCATTCACCACCTACATGCCGATTGTAAGCTCTGTGAGCACACAGCAAGTCCAACGCTTTCTGGGAAGCAGGCTGTGTGACTGAGGAGCAGCTCAGCCCAGTCTGTCTGATGTGCCAAACACCAGACATGCACTACAGTCTTGTTGAGCACACAGTTTGTCTTGAAACCCTTCAAAACACATCATATTTTCAAGGCACATTCAATCAACTGCTACAAAATACTGGAAAATCTATTGTTTCTTCACCTAAAAGGTATCAAAATAACCTGGTAAAGTGATCAGAACACAATCCTTTTCTGACCTGCTACTGTCAAATGAGGTTCTTCCTCCAAAGCTGCCATAACATATCAACTTGTACAGTGACATCCACAGATGAAGAATTCCCTGAACTCAAGGTCCTTGTAACAGCAACATTATCAACATTTCTCAGCAGCTTTTCACGCACTTAAGCTCCAAACAGATGGGGAAATCTGCAGGCTTCAGTGTTCATACTGACTCCACAAACATAAAAATACTAAAATGCACAGTAGGGACACCCTGTACACACTACTGCTTAATTCACCACAGAATTAAGATCTTTAACACATGGGACACCACAAGAGGGTATCCACGTGGTTCCAAAGGACAGATTAGTTCTGTACACAGCTATGCCACGGCACAAAGAGTAGAACTCAAAAAAAACCCTCTACATAAATATGACTTAGAATATATTGGTCCAGTGAGAGAATTCACACTGTCTGCAAGGATTCAGATAACTTACTGCTAAGAATACAGACTTATCTCTACTTACAGCCCAAGGAGTTTAATTGTGTGCATATCTTTAGAGGAAATGAGATTATCTTATTCAAAACATATATTGATGTAGGCCCTGATATACAAAGAAGTGGCTACAATAATCAAATAGCTGGGATTTACCTAGAGAAAGAAATCTGTTCCACTGACCTTAAAGAGAATCCAATATGCTTTTCAAGTCATTAATTTTTCTTTTAAAATTCATTTTTAAAACTGTATATTACATAGACTTTTCATATGTGTACTCATTTTCCTAATTTGTCCTATTCAGTGCAGGGCTAAACTTTCTTAATCACATTATTGAACACTAATTGATTGAGCTCAGCCACAAACCTACTGAATTCTGAGTTTCAGCATCATTCTGCGATAATAACATACCACAGCCATAAGAAAATTTTTAAATAAGGAAGATCTGGCAAGTCTTACATAAAAGCTGTGAGTCAAATTTATCTAAGTGAGATTGAGCCACAAGCAAACAAACAAATGTTCACTGAACATGCCCCACTCCTTAGTTAGAAATTAATGTAACGTACCTCGATCTGCATCTTTAGATGAGTCTTAAAGTTTGAGAGGAGGGTAAGAAATATGGAAAGTGAAAGTTCAAAAACTTCTGGAACTGATGAGACGCCATTTTTTGACAGTGCAACACAAAGGTACTGCTTTATAGCATTAATAAACATCTCATTTGTCCTGAAGACTGGTCCTGCATTTTGCAGAATGGACAGAAGCAACTGCAATGAAAGAATCTTTGATCGCAGTTCATGAGATCTAGAACAAAACAGAGCATGTCAACTCAGCCTAAGTCATAAAAAGTCATTCTCTTGAAAAGTCAATACACGCCACAATGATTTTGCAAGTTGTATGTTAATGAAATTCACTCAAATTTGGCATAGCCTGTTGTAGAAAGGGTCATTAAAAGATGTCGATCTTCTTTACTGAAGTTGGTCATTCTTCAACCAAGTGGGTAAGAATAACTTTTTACAGAAAGAGAAAAAATACTATTGAGCCACTCTGTCTTCTGCATCACAGCACTGCAGAACAGCAGCAACAGGAGGCATCAGAGGATGAAGGGAGCATTCTTTCCTTTTAGCGGACCTTTCGAAGATCCCATCCAAAATATCCAGTCCACCTACCAAATTCTGACTACAAAAATGTGGAAATTCCTCCTCCTCTATTTCCACCAGCATGGAAAGAGAGTTGAAGGACTATAAAGACAACAGCTGTACTGGCTGACCTACTTCCTGCCAACGCTGAAATCTCTTTTCTAAGATACATTATTTATCAGTCACTGGCCCCATCCCACTCCAAGAACAGGTAAGACACATAACATAACTATTTTAAGCATGGCAGTCATAAAGTCAGGCAACTGCAGCATTTTCAAGTGCCCCACAATAACATCATGCTTCTTACAGATTGAAATAAGCTAGAATTTCAGAACAGTGCTACTATTTATGCCTTAAAAACCAAATAAAACCAAACACAACAAAACAGCCAGAAAAACCCCAAACCACACACACACAAAGCGAGCATAAAGGAAATCTTCATCTATGAAAACACAATGCAATAAGAAACATCCTGGGTGAAAACATTCTCTCAGCAGACTCGCAATGCGCCTTCCCACTTCTGATCATCTCAAAAAAAGAGGAGAGTTCTTCTGAAGGACAGGTAAAGACATAATTGGCTTTCCAAACAGGACAGTCCACAGCTTTCATTAAACAACTGCCCACTGACAGAGGACAGTTATGAAACATAAGGAACAATGACAGGAAATTTTTCATCCAGTACAGCTCAGATACAGTAAGGAGTGCTTCAAGTCAGACTGTGACACACACAGCAGTTGGATATTTGCTGTATACTGCAAAAACAAAAGCTTAATTTAAAAAAAAAAAAATTTCAGTCTAGCTAAAAACAAAAATGCAAATTAATAACAAGTATGTTACAAATAAATTTAATTATTTCTGTCAAACAATGTGGGATGGGAAATCAATGCAAACATTTAAAACTCATAAAACGTAATTCCAACAGTAGGTTTTTTTCTGAGGATACTTCTGAGATGAAAACATAGCCAAACTGAGTGATAAATTTGTCCCTCTCATTCTTCCTAATGGGCTGCAGGGCAAAGTCAATGCCCCAAAACTGCTCTCTGTAGGAGTTTTTCAAGAAAATGCTTGGCTCTGGCACAGCACAGCTGCATGGAACCTGACATAACAACCTCTCTTGGTGCAAAGGGCTCGATTTTGCATCACAGGGTATCAAGTAGACAGCAAATTTCAGTCATAAATAAAATATTAAATATTGCCTATTTGTAGCAATTGTCAGCTCCTAACTGAAATCTTAACATGCTGGGCTTATCAATCCTTTATGATGTGTAAAGCCCACTTAATTTAAAATAAATCTAAGGAAAAAAAAATAGCAATCAAGCCTTCAAGATATTTCACCCCATCTTATTTTATTCCAGGGAAAAATGAAACAAAGACATTAACCAGGTTCCCAGGAAGCATAATGCTGATCTCAACTCCCAGCCTTGTGATTTTAAGCTAAAGCTCCATGTCCAGTTACCTAAAATTTAAAAATATTTCATTACAGACTTTGTAACAAGTTTCACTAGAAATATGATTTTTAAAGGGGCAGATAAGGCTCTTCAAAATGCTGCAGACACCCTACACCTCCCCTTCCAATTACAGCATGTTTGTAAGAGTTCAAAAACCCATCAATGCCTCAGAGCCACTGATAAATTCTAGGCATTTCTCCAAATACAGGATATCTTCGAATGTATTTGCAGTGAATTTCTGTTGCCCTAAATGCTGCTTCCTCCGATTTGTTTTATATGAAGAGCTTTATCAGTCCTAATATGAACGTCAAGCTCCAAGAGCCTCAACAGCTATTGCTGCTCTTGCAGAGGGAGTTAAAGCATTTAATGAATGGGCAGCTTTAGTTTCAGAGAACTAAAACCACAGGATTTTCATGGAATTTCCTGGAAGACAATTCTCAAAAATAGTGAGGATAAACCTCATGCCTCAGTCTTCATTCTCCAATACCCTGACTTTCCATAGTGCATTGCTAGATAACTTAAAAATGGTTCCAGACTAAACCTTCAAGCCCTTTCTAGTATGTATTATCTTTTCAGCTTATTAAAACCACAACACACATCACTGATTAAACTAACCTGTCTTAAAGTTACCTGCTTTAAAAGCTAGACCTTGGAAGAGTAAAGCTGATTTTATTTTAAAGAATACCACTATTACTGCCATCTGAAGTAATACTACAGTTTTAAGATCCCAGTAACAAAAGAGCAGGTCTCTTGAAAATTATTACCAATTGCTCCTAATGTGCAAAAAAGTATGCATATAAATTCTATCCAAGACCAGAAAGCGAACTTTTTTTGTCAAGACTCAAACTTAATACTGGCACCCATTTATGAAGAATTTACTTTTTGTTTTACAACAAAAAAATCCTCCAAGCCAAGATGAAAACATGGTATCTTCAGTCAGAGCACAAAACTTCCAAAACCTGCCAAATAAAGACCTTGGTTTCAAAACATTTGGCTTTTGATTAAGTAGGCTGACAAAAGTGTCCAACCTGAACAACAGAATGAAATACTGTAGCATGAACTTATCAGAACACGCATCTGCTCAAAGTGAGGAGCTTATATTAAAAGGAAGTAGAGCTGGGTATGTGCACTGGACACACAATATGTCAGAGATGAAAGAAACTGTGGGGCACAAACAGCAATGGTTATGAACTTAGAAATTACTTAAAAGCAGAGCAACATGAACCAAGACCAGAAATGCCTGAAGATCTTCTTTACAAACCCTTCTGAAAAGCATTATTAAGAGCAACTAGGAAGAAATGATGTACTTACAGGAAGTATAGGTGTTTTTAAGAAATTTCTAAACAGGTATACAAAAGATACACTAAAACATAAAAGTACCTTTTCAAAGTTTCTAGTTTCTTTTTACCATACCATTATTTTCTCAGTAACTGGGAACTCACAAAAATACTTAAATAATTTATTTTTATTTTCAGACAGTAAAGATGATTATGAAAACTCTTAAATTTTACTTACTTTGGATCTGGTGGTCCATCTGACAGGGGCTTCATGGAGAGCTTACACAGTGACCTGAATACAAGGAAGGCATCCTTTTGTAAAATGTGGGAAAACTTAGCACCAGGGGTAGGTCCTGAAGAATTTCCAGATTCCTAAAGAAGTTAACATATTTCAGTATTCCATTTTGCATTAGCAGGGTGTGTAGGGAAATCCCCACCTCCTAGCAACAAGAAGTTAATATATTATACAAATATAACCAATTCACTTTAGGTTTATGGTCTCAAGACTAAAACAAAACAAAATATTCTGCAGTCCAGTTAAAATGAACACACTCACTAATAAAAACTGCCATCTCAGTAAAGAGTCAGAATTAATTAAAGACTGTCACAAAATTAGGTAGGTCAAGTTTAAGTAGGGTAATTTGCAGTGAACTGCCTTCAGGCATTTTCAGTAGATAACTAGACCCAAACACTTGGCATTTTAATAGAATGTGAGTAGTTATATATCCTCTCATAAGGTACACATTTGATAAAATTTTTATGGTATAACAAATAACCCTATTACTAAGTTCTTGCAATTTTGTATTATTGTTCCATATATAAGAAACATATTTACTGCTAATCTCTTTCTATGACCTATGAGACTGTAACTTTTTAAGCTTAAATTTTATTATTCCCAAACCTAATTATTCAGTACACTCTGACAACACAAACACTCGATCACTTAATAGTGTATACCAGTCCATATCTGATAAAACAGAGAGAGTGTATTTTCCC
The DNA here is from genome assembly GCF_022539395.1 of Myiozetetes cayanensis. Lineage (NCBI taxonomy): Eukaryota > Metazoa > Chordata > Aves > Passeriformes > Tyrannidae > Myiozetetes > Myiozetetes cayanensis. The sequence continues at coordinate 33,163,803 of NW_026086604.1, read as the reverse complement.
ATCTATTTTGTTAATGAAAATCAAATCCTCTCCCACATAAAACTATTTATGTAAAATCCCTGCAGTAAGGTCATGCTATAGGCTTGAAACTATTTATCATTTGAAAAAAGCACACTAAAATTACACAGGTATGTCTATAATTGGCGATATTCTTCACTATGCATCTTGAATACTAGTTTTATTATTTCTCAGAAGCAGTTCACAAAACAAGAAACTGAGTTCTGTAATCGTGGAACAGTGGGGCAGCTAAAAATATGGTAGGATAAGAGAGATATCAAATGCAAAATTTACTTAGAAAAATTTCATTTTTTTTTCATAGTGTTTTTTTCTTCCTTAAGGAAGAATAATGCTTAGAACATGACTTCATACTTGAAATTAGCCTCAGTAAACTATTTTATGGAATTATATTAAACAGTCTGCAGAAGCACTGGGCAACATTTAAAAACATACTACTTTTTTCAGTATCTCCTAATTATAACTGCCTGTACCTGAGTATCGTTGGAAGAGACAGATAATCTGTCATCAGGTAAAGATGGTGTATAAGCAACAGAAATTGGAGTCCCTGGAATTCCATTTGCCTGAATGTTTTCACTGTCACTGCCATCCTCTAATGTTACAATTGTGCCGTCACCACCTGCACTTTCAGCAGTGCCTTCGACATCTATCAGAAAAGATGGAAAATTTATTAACAAACATTACATGAAATTCAAAATTAAAACGAGCTGGTAAAACTAACATTTAAATACTAAAACAATCATAAGTAAATTATCAAAAGGAAAATTACCTATAACTTTACATTGCTGGGGTCATCCTTCTACCGAGTTTCCAAGAATTACTAGTTTTATAATCAATTTCCAACAAATTAAAAAAAGTAGTGGTAACTCTGCTAATACAGAGGGGGGCCCATTTCTGAAGAGTGTTTATGTAGAACAGAAAAAAAACCCAACCTTTTTTGCATTTTAAAAGAACATTCATATCCAATATATAAAGCGTAATCAATAATCTTGTCCATTTTACTGTTAAATAATGCACAGCTAAGGTCAGACAACTGAACCTGTCTTTTTCTGCATATTAGTAATTCTTAAATAATTATATGTTTCAGTTAAATATTTTGAAGTATTAAAGTAACTCTTAAGGTCAAGATTCAGACTGCTATTGACTAGACAAATATTATATAATATATAATACCTCCAACTACTATGTTCACCATTTCCTGCACAATACTTTCTACAATTTCTTGTGCTTTCTCTTCACACTCATTGCTTTCACCATCATATGCTCCTCCATCAGCTTTAGAAAGATCTTTATAAAGAAAAACAAATACAAACAAACATTAATGATAAACGCGGACATTAAGAAGGTATTTTGCTTGCATTTAGGATTTAAAAACACAATCATAAATCTATTAACAGGAGAGTATATATTAAAAAAGCATGTATGGATACTTCAAAAACAGGTATTTGCAAAATGTAAGAATTTTGGGTTCAACCTGTTAATGGAAATTAATATACAGGTCTATGCCAATAAAAGACATCAATTTTGTATCTTCATGTACAATAAACACTGAAAAGTCGATGGTTTTAAGGTGTTATTCTCAAAAACTTTTACAGTATTACATAGATACAAAAAGGAGTCTTTGCTACAGTGACTACAACAGAGTGCAGGACTAAAGAATACTCATGATGAAGTTTAACAGCAGTAACAAGGACAAGAGATACTTTGTGTTAGTCAACTACTTGAAAATATATGCCTGACTCCAGATTTGGGAGAAAGAAAAAAAAAAAAAGACAATCCTTAAGCCTTTCTCTTTACAGACATTTCCCTCCCTCCAAGAAACAAAAATACACACTGATTACTTTCTGCTGCTGTGGCTTGGTCAGCTTCTGTCTGTTCATTTTCAGCACTAGAAATGTCAGATCCATTTTCTGCCTCAGTATCTTCTTGAAGGTTTTTGTCCATATCATTTGTGCTGTGGTCAAGTTCTCTCTCATGGTCTTTGGACAGCTGATCAGTCTGTGCTGGAATATGTCTCAGCTGAGGTGATTCAGGCTCATGATGGCTTAGTGGAGACTGTTGTAGATGGTGTTGCTGTCTGTGTCTTTCCTTTTCCATCTGTTTGGCTTCCTGAAGCTGAAAAAGCATTGCAAACACACAAGAACTTCTCTATCGAAATACAATAATAAACTGTATACATTATTTTATAAACACAACATATGTATTGTCTCTGCTTGCACAGTACCTTCCTAAAAGATGTAACAGTTCAAGAAAATGCATCTTTGTTTAATCATAAATAATTTTTATATCACAGGATAGTTCATTGCAAGGGGGCAACTATGCACATTGCGCTTAGCCATACCTTCACTGTGGGAAGAGGGATGACTACACTACACATACTGTAAGACCAAAAGTTGTCCACCTGCCTGCCCTATGAGGAATTTCAGAGAGCAGATATGACAATAAACGAAGATTGCATGGAAAAACATAAAAGCAGATTTTTTTTGTGATCGCTTGATCTGGAATCTCTGAGAAAGGGAAGAATTTCTATCACTTGTCTAATGCATTAAGATAACATGAGTTAAAGTCAAACCAAAGCAGGACGTCCTTTGAGGTGATGCTCTAAGAACTGGCCTTCTATCCCTGCAGTGTCTACTGTTTACCAAAACCTTTGTAACTTTTTATACTGTTATTTTGGCTACTGTGATCTCAGCCCTTTACTCTTTTCCACTTACAGCTTTCAGCCTTGCATCTTTTGGGGTGCCAGAGAGCCCCAAGAAGATACGACTCAAACTACAGCTCAAAAAATTCCTTCTAGCGTTACTTAGATATCATACTGAAATAACTGCACAGAGTGTGCAAAACAAGGAGGATGGTTTATCAAGATTGAGACTTAAGTCTGGCAAAAATGAAGATTTCCAATGTATAATAATAATAATAATCTTCTAATTAGGTTGCTTAGAAGGATAGTAACTGCGCTGACTCCCCAAAGCTTTCAGGGGCAGCATGGTTCTCGACACTTATCATAAATACAATCTCTCCTATTGCTTCAACTGTGATGGCATCATGTACCAATACGCAGTTGCTTCTGGAGGGAAAGTAGGAAAGTACTACAAACTTAGGAGTTTGCAATAATATAGCAGAATTACTTCGAGAAGTAGCTAGGAATTCCATCTGTTTTTAAATCTGGACATCTGCATTTTTGCTTATGTGGATTTGGGGTGGGTTTTTATGTCTTTTAAAATAGAACTTAGGACAATTATTTTGCCTTATTCATCTTTACTATCAGCGGTAGAAGGCACAGGGTATATGCTGAAGTCCTTGCTGAAAATTCACCACAGCATTTTCAGTGACATAAGTAAATGTTAAAAAGTGTATACCAAGTGTACATGACTGAAGAGACTTCCATTTGTTTGGGGAGGGTTGCAATTGAATACATCCATTAAATATAGAGGACCACTATGAGAAGTGTAAAACCTATACACCACCCCCAAAAAGCACATTTGACAATTATTTCAGAATGCAAAACTCAAGAAGAAAAATACAAGAGACCAGATTATTTGTTTCCCAAAGCACCTAAGTTAGAAAAGCAAAAAATTTAATAATAATGACAAAACAAACCTCTCAAGCTGGTTTGCTTTCAAGAGCTAGTTTCTAAATAAAGATACTGAGATACTCACTGCTTGATTTTCCATACGTGCAAAAATGACATTGAGCATTTGTGTCAGAGTGGCCTTGGCTGTGGTTTGATTTATAAGATTTTTGCTTGCTAGGTAGATATTGTAACATGTTCGTACAGCCTGTAGCACTGTTCCTTCGTGGATTTCTATGTGTTGAGATGTTACTGCAGTGAGCAAAGCCTAAATAAACAAACACACATATATATTTTCCACTCAGAATCTTAGTAATCAAAAAGTTTGCAAACTGACAAACGCTAAAATTGGATTACTTCTAAAATATATCTAAATACGTATCTTGAACTGCAATTTAGTTATGTTTTCCCAGGTACTCTTCTAGCCATGTCAGAGCATCATATATATCACTTATACTAAACTCAGAGTGTTTGTAATCAACATATCTAGGAAATACATGTTTCATAATACGTAACAGCAAGAAGCAAGCAATGCAGCCATCAGAGAAGTAGTTAATAGAAGTCATGCTAGAATTTTCTAGACATAAACATGAACAGATTACCTGTTAAAATCCAGAAAGCAAGCCAAAGGGTGCAAAAGTTGTTTCAGAAATAAATGTAAATGTGAGGAACAAACACAGAGTATGAGATTAGGCAGCTATAGAGGGACAACTGCCTTTTATAAAAACTCTTTTTGGGTAGATCCTAGAATATTGTGTTGCCCTCTCTGTAGAAATTCACTTATTTCTTCCTATTTGAGCTCCTTCACTTTTAAAAAAATAAAATACGCACATAAGCCTGTAAAAGATCAGGTAACAGAGCGGTAAGGAACACCTTATCTTTATGTGAGGAGGAGGTAGGCTTTTTTTTTTCCCCCGACTTTTAACATTAGGAAGCAGTGCCAGTTAGCAGAAAAAAGGTGACAAGGCTACAGATGGATTATGTGCTCTTTTGTTTTAACTGGCTTAACAGCCTGAATTTCCTCAGTGTTTTCAGTATGCCTATTATGACTACTAGACCTCCTAGTATGCCTGTTACAACCTCTTCTCATACCACCTGATAAGGGGGTGTGGAGGCCAAGAAATGCTTCCAGCACACACAGAGACACACCTCCTTAAGATATTATTACAAATTCACTGAATAACACCTATGCAGACTGAGAAGTCAGTCTTTCCACAGGACGTCTTGTAGGTATCTAACTATAAAAGAGTTCAACTTGGCGACAGAGCTCATGACAGTCACTTCTTTTGGGTTTCTTTCCTTCCCAGGCACTAGAAACTAATCTTAATGACTACTATACATGTTTGCAAACTGATAAGCATTTTTAACTTTGATCTCTTGCTAGTATCTTTCATCTTCCTTCTAATTTAAAGCCATCCTCAGGCCATTAGTCAGGCTTACTTCACATCTCAGTGCCATTTCTATTCCTCTACTCTGACAATCTAGTAGAAATACAAGAACAAAAATGAGACAGGAAGTATTTTACAATTACTTTCTGAACACCATCCTTTCTCCTGGCACCTTCCATTTAGGGCTAATTTGATGACATGCCCTAAACAACATCACCTAATTCTGTATCACAAAAGAGAACATCATTACCGTAACAGGCATGACCAGCTAACCCTGAGAAACCACAGGTTATGATCAGCAGCAGCACTGCTACTCTTCTGAAATCCTTGTCAACTCATATGTTAGAAAAACAAACCCTTCCTTTCTCATTTTATTACTTTTCTTCATGTTACTCTCCACCCTTACTCTGTGACCAAAGAGCCACTGTGTCCAACACTTCTAAAGAAGAGAGGTGAGACAGAGTAGAGGACAATCACCTCAGCAACAGCCCCCAGTTAAGGAGGGTTATTACACAAAATCTGAAACTGCTACACAACAACCCCCATCCTTAAGATGTGAACAACAAAAGCTCTACCTTCCTTTCAGCTACACACTCTCACTAGTTACTTTGCAACAGGTCTGGGACATGAAGTCACCTGTGTTATTTTAACAGCAACACATCAATACACTTAAAAACTAAACAGAATAAAAACACCCATGTGTTCTCTGGTGTTTGGAGGTTTGTTTGTTTTAAAAGTGATTTTAGTAGACTCAGAGTATTAAATGCATGCTAGGGCAAAATCTGGGAGCAAAGCCTAGATGGAAAATGCCTGCCTCCATTTTTCCAAGCTACTCCTTTGGAGTCACAATATTATGTTGCTCTTTGCCTTTACACTAAAGATTTGCTGTTCAAGGCTTTTCACAGCTGAGTTCCCACTCCTTGTGGTCACACTTAGCTCATCTGTTTTCATCCAGTATCTTCAGGGTGAGTTAAGGAGAGACACAAAAAAAAAAAAAAAAAAAAAAAAAAAGGCAGCCTACTTTACTGTACTCCTCTCCTTTGCTGTTCTTTGTGAGAAAGAAAACTTTGTAAAAACATTGTTAGCACTACCCCCTATACTTCAGTTCCTTCCAAAAAAGCTTTGTCACAAAGCCTGAAAAAATACCAACAGCCAACACGCTTTCCTCGTTCTGAAACTACTGTCTACCATCCTGACTGTTGAGTTTGTTTCCTTCTGCTTTCCTTCCAGTCCTTCACACCTATTGTTCTGAATTTGAGAAAGATCCTACTGTTCTGTGCTGCTACCTAGTTACTATAAATAAAGCTTATACATTTTTATAAGCAACCATCAGATGGCTTTGGGAAAGGAGAAGAATCTTCAGGATCATTTCTTGAGTTACAGATTACCCTATCTTTGTGTGACATGTAGAGCATTTTTTCTTTTAGTTTGAAGTATGTTTGCCTAGTGAATTTCCTATTATGTAAAACAAGTGCACAGGAAGCATCACACTTCGTGAGGCAAAATGAATGTAATTTTAAAAGTAAACTACATTAACAATAGTTCTCTACTAAAATCATCCAGTATCAATCTGTCCCTCTAAACTCTGCATTCCTCTCACACTGAATAATATTCTGCAAGAAAGCACAGTTACAGTGAAAGAATATAATTACCACCAGGAAAACAATTTTCAGCTCAGGGTCAGTTGTTTTTTCCTCTCAGCCAACTCTGATCATTTTATCTTTGGAAGATTTATGACACAGCAGAGCTGTCATCTGATCAGCATGGGCGTACTTTGTTTTAGTTTTGTAATCCACTTGCCTAGAAACTCCTGAATACTTGAGACAGTACATAAAACACAGTAGCCCTAACTCCTCTCTCTAGTGTTAATTAGCTACTGGAACCACCTAATTCTGTCTTCTTTGAGAGGGGCTATCTGGTTAATTTCAATAATATTTTTTTTAAGTTAACTTCAAGTCCCAACATTTACTTATCATGAAATAACGTGCTACTACAGACTGACTCTTGAAAAAACACAGGACACTGAAGTCCTCAAACCAGAAAACAACAAACACAGCAAATAACTTTCACAGATAAATAATTTTTCAATATAAGTGACACTAAAAAATTATCTAGTAATGTAATTCTCCAAGCAACATTTTCTTTGTGAGCAAGTGAGAAACTAATCTTCTGCTTTTTACCATTTCCAAATTATTCAGTCACTTATGTTACATATTTAAATTACTTTAAAATACTTAAGTTTACCTCACTTAGTTTACCAACTTTGAAGCACTGTGGAAATACACTGTGAGGGTAAGAAGAACAGAAAAACACAGTGTTTGCTTCCAGCATGCTTTCACAGTTGAGACAGTGATTGAAATCAACAGTGTCACATCCTAGACTGTATGCCAGATTTCAGTAATAATGAAATTATTAATTATCAGTAAGACTTAGTATTTGATGTTAACTAGTAATTTTTATCTACGTAACATCAAATTTAAGAAAAAAAACCCCTATATTCTCAAGCATTTGGTCAGTTGCCAGCCATGAAACTCACTGAAGGATTATGAAGTTTCTGAATGAAAGAGAACTATATTCCAGTTTCTGCCATGGAAGATAACAAAGAATATAAATTATATAAGAATATAAGGTTTTATTTAGTTTTATTAGGGACATTTAGGAGTTCAAAATGAACTAGAGTCTAATATGGAATTAACCAGATAAGTATTTTGTAAAACAGAAGTATTTCTGAAACTCTGAAAACAATCCTTCTCTAAAAAATAAAATTGCAAACTGACAGGACAGCATTTTGAAGTTAAGTAACAAGAACCAGCTGTTAACTTAAGCCTCAAAATACAAGTATTCCGAAAAACTTCTTGCGTCGTTTTTTCTCAAAGCATTCCATAACCCACAGCTCCTTCTAATCTCAGCAGGAGAAATTAAGTTTTCAACAATCTTTTAATAGGAAACAAAAATCACACTACTACATGATGCTGTAGATGATTAAGTTACTTAGCATTCCACACTACCGAAACATAAAAGGACATGGGACTGAAGTAGTTCTAAGTGTCTTCTCAATTCGTAATCTGTTTTCATGCATATTTTGTTATAATTCTTTCAAATCCACCAACATTCTCCTTATTGCTCAGAATCAGTCAGCCTTTACAGACTTCCCATTCTGTAATCCAACAACGAGTTGTCATCTATTTTCAGTCAGTTTCAAAAGACAACTTGTGCAAGCGACATTTGATTCAACTTTTCTTCCTCCAGAGACATCAAGTCATACTGACAGTGTGATCAATTGTAAATAGACAGTCAGGAGCTGACCTTATGAAAAGCCTATTGCACATGGAAGACTCAGATAACATCACTAAATAACATTCAAGTTTTCAGACTACAGCTATCAAGCACACACAATAATTTTTCTCTGTCAAAGATGAGTAAATTAAGCTGTAAAAGTATCTAGATAACAACAAATACTTTCCATACAGCAGGCGAAGGTAAAAGGAACACAGTTGATAGCATGTCCCATCCTTCTTTCTCATCCTTATTCCTTCTTTACAGATTTTTAAAAAGATTTAATACAATTTTTGCCATAATTTTAGTTATTTGGAAATAAATAGGCCAGACAGAAATGTAAACAGAACTTCAACTAAGACCTCTGCAGCTGTCAACAGAAGTCTGCACTCCCACATGACAATGCCATAGTAGCCCTTGGAGAGCAAGCCTGGAGGCAAAAAGGTTCAACCAAAGGAGGCGATTTCAAACATAATTTGCATGAACCATTTTCAATCACACCAGTGATTACTTGCTTTTTTTCCTGCCACAACAATCCCCATCATTAACAACTAAGCAAGAAATGTTCATGTCTTCACATCAAAATTACACCAAATCAAACTAAACTACAAGAGAAAAGAAGGAAAAGGCCAGTTTCCCAGTCTGGTTAATCACAGGGTCTGCAGATGAAGAACAAGGGCATTACAGAGATGAGAACACGCAAGCAGAAACAGGAATAGAAAAGTTAAACTGGCCCCTATCAAAACAAGTGCAACACGTGCCTCTAAGCTTAGATACCTAAAAAAAAAAAAAAAAAAAAGGACAAATTATACTCCTCAGTGTCAGCAAGATTATTTCCTTGGTAGTCAGCAGAAAGGTATTTTCAGAACTTGTAAGTGGCTCTGGTTGTTGGGAACCAGCTTAAGATGACTCCACTGTTGGAAAGCCATCTAGTAACTAGGAAACAGCACTGCATGTAAGCTCTGATGCAGGTCCCCTCCTGCCTTCTATCTCCCTGATGGAATTAAAATTCTTCAGACAACAAACTAATCATAGGACCACAGAAGAGTCCAAAAAGTCATGATTAATCCTTCAAATCGTAATGGAGGAGTTCACACTCAGCTCAGAACTGAAGAGTTATGAGAATATGACTGACTTAGCAATTTCATTATTCCTCCAAAGTCAAAAGTTCTGGTCTTTGCCAGAGTTATTTCTAATTTTCAGGCTTTTTAGAGTGTTCAGTGTATTGGACAAACATGGAGACAAAGTCAAAACAGTGCTCTCCACTTTCCTAGTCATTCTAACAAGGCAATCAGCTAAATGTAAACAGTAAAAAAAATTAAGGCCTTTAATGTATACACTTTATGTTTTTGAAGAATTTATTTTCTCAACCCTTTTCTTCAACAGAAGGAATACCAACTCATAGATAAGCCCTTTCAGGTGAGGAAGACTGAAATAAGAAAGTATTCAGAGAGACAGTATTACAGTGACAGGGAGATATAATAGTTCCAGTTACTGAGAGTTTAAATCAACAAAAGCTTCCTTCTGCAAGATGAAAAATGTCTTAAATGTTTGGGCAAAACAACACAACAAATCTAGAAAACAGCAGCATAAACCAACATTTTTAACAACTATTTGCTGGAGAAGTGGAGTGCAAAGAAAAGGAAAATTTATGATACGAAAAGGCATAGAGCAAACTACATTCATTGCAGTAAAACAAGCAAATACAATGCCAACAGGGTAACCAACACTCCATTTCTCATAACTAACTCTAACTGTTTTCTTCACCACTGCTCACCATCACAGCCATTCAAAGACTGCTGATACAGGAGCAGGGAATGGCATTTCCACTAGGTAGCTAACTTCTCATACTTGGCACAATGATTTCCTGCAATAAATACCCATAATTAATGGCTGCAATCAGAAAACAGATTCCCCAGAAACATTTATTTGTACAAACTCCACATGCAACATTTACATAAGCTACGGAAAGAAACCCTGGACCTCCTTCAAGCCAAAGGCTTTGACACAGCAGCACAAAGCTACCGTGGCAACACCCAACTGCCAGGTCTAATTGCATTTCATCAACCAATTCCAAAACGGATTTTAAAATCTGCTGCTTAATTACCATTTCCCCCAGTGGGATTGCAGGATGGTTTGACAGTAATTCCTCACAATTAGAGGAGGCACAATTATAGGCTCCACAAGTCTGCTGTGAATGAAATTTCACGCTGTGGTCTGTGCACAAGACTTGAGGTCACAACCATGAGTACACTCAAAATGCAGTGGGAGAAATAAGGGAAAGGAGCATAGGACAGGGACTTTCCATCTCAAAGAAAAAGGATCAAGAAAGCATTTTAAAATTGCCATTACATTTACAAATTAAACACTTCTGCTCTTGAACTCTGAGGTCACGAATGTCTTCCTGCTGTCATCACGATAAATACATGAGGTATTAAACGTGTTACCTTTATTATTTGTAGCTGAACCCCTTCGTCTGTTTGAGGGCCTTGAAAACAGCCACATATTGTCTCGATAATTCTATCAATTAATTTTTTGCCTGGAGCTGTACTGTCTGGAGCATTCCCTGTCAAGTGCCCATATGCTATAAGTTTCTGGAGAGAAGAAAAAAACTCACATAAACAAGAGCTTAAAAAATTAAGCTGTTTTTTTGTTATAATAAATAAATTCACTTGAAAGCTCTAACTTGCACAGAATAATTAAAACAGTACATTGTACCCCATGTCGCATAAAACATCAAGGATTTTTTTAAATGTCTTCCAGATTTATTCCATTTTCACTCAGCAACTGCAATACAAAGTTTGTCAGTAAGCTTAACCTTAAAGCTTTTGATCATCAGTTAGCAATGTTTTAAAATGAACAGGATTATAAAAACTAGCTCACATCACACAAGTCTTCATGTGTAGTCAGCACACAAACGTTCTTAGTATCAGATAAATCAGCTGCAAACACTTTCTATTTATAAATAGAAGATTAGCTAGTAGCTTCAGTGTTTCTTCTACTTTTAAGTGTTCTTTTATCCCTTTCTTTCACTAGGTCTTCAATACTGAGAAGCGGAATTTATTACAAAATTAGTAAAATTCTCTTCTGAACACTTCAGACATAAGAGTATTTGTTAATCTCCGTGGCCCACCTACTGAAAAATACAGAGTAACATCATGGTGCAAGAGCTTGCCAGGCATGAATGTGCCTGTGACTGTAAACTGGGCTCGCTGTTGGGTTGCTCAGGAGAAAAGAATGGCAAAATTCCAGGCTGTAGAATTTGTTCTGAAAACATTACAGGAGCCTCACAGGAGTTTTGAGAGGCCAGACATCTCAAAGTGAAACTATTTTACAACAATTATGAATAACAAAATAAATTTGCTAATGCTATATCTGCTGTGTTAGTTCAACACATATTTGAACACATGAAAAGAAGTAGTTGTACATAATAAAACTGATCCAAACACATACCTGTGGTAATACATATACACACAGACACATACATACACTACATAATAAATAACATACATTCACCTTTTGTGAGAAATAAATGCTATTTGGTTATGTGTGCAATAAAGTAAAATAATAAAAATCCCATGACATTATTTGTTACATACAACTGCACTTCCCCTCTAAAGCAACAGAATTTAAAGTTGACAGTTAAAGGTCATCTTCATACAGACCTGTAAACAATCTAGAGATGTACTGACAATCCTGGGGCACTTGGACTGGCATGCCAATTCAAATGGTAGGAAGTATTTGTCGGCTTCAATGAAGCTTGTCTTTGATTTCACAGGTGGAAGAGTGCTTGAACCAGACTTTGCTTCTCCATGAGGGGGACTAAACAGAATGACTGTATTAGAATGCTGTAAGTGATCACACAAATAGTTCTCACCCCCACAATGTTCATGAATGAAATAAAATATCAAGAAAATTAACATTGGGAAAGACTAACTTCTATGAAGTTAATGGTAAAATGTAAAATATTCTTAACAGCGTTTTAGAATTCATGTCTCCTTTATGGATCGGGCAAATTGACCCATTTGCACACTAAGTGGATATTCAGTGGTCCCTGCTGGTTTGAAGGCATAAGACTTGTTTCCTCTCAAATAGGAAAAGACTCCCGCTATTTGATTGGTGAAAATAGAGAGGAAGAAAAGAAGAGAAAAAACAGAGAAGAAGAAAATCTATTCAATACGATTTCCACATCAAATAATAATTCAGAGATGTCAAGCTTGTTACTACTAGAACTAATAAAAATACAACTTGCCAAAAGTAATGATTATCCTGAAAGTTATTAACTACTCAACTACTGTATTACGACACAAGTTTGGTTCAGTACTTTGGAGAAAGTACATCTATTTTGGAGACGAAATCATATCTGAACTTTAACCCTGAACATACTCAGAGGAAAAAACCAAATCAACAAACTAACAAAAAAACCACCCAAACCTTCACCCTATCTCTGCTTCAGGTGACACCACAGAATTTAGAGTTCAATGATTACCAATATATCTCACATTGGTAAAAGTATCTGAAATGACTAACAATACAAAAGCAAGAAAATTATGAGCTGTTGAAGTTTTATTGCTTACAGCACCTTTAGAAAGGTCATGCTCATTAATGCTTATCGAAAAAGAGTCCTTAGGAATGGGTCATTTTTCACCAATTTGTGTGCATCAGGGCAGTTTGCCTTTGGATCAAAGCAAGACGTTCAGATCTTTTATTTCACAGAGAGCTCATCACCTCTCATCTGTAAAGCATTCCTGACCTTTTTTGTGCACGCACAGGTATCTGTACATTAAAGGTAAACTACACTGTCTTAAACAGACTTCACAAGCAATATCAAAAAAAAAAAAAAAAAAGGGCATAACATCATATTCTGTAGTGAAGGATTGTAAAATTCTTGCAGCAATTCAAACAGATCTTTACAGAACAACTATATTCAAATACAGGTCCTACACATGTTGCAAATAAAATCAGACGCTTCAAGGAATGCATTCAATTTCACATCACTGAAGTGGAAGAATGAACTGCCAAGAGTTTATTATAAATCTAAGGAATGATTGCAGTCCCATGCATCATGAAGTGAGCCTTAAACTAATCAATATACATTAGTTTTAGCTTTTCAAGAAGCAAGCTGGATTGTCCTTGAGATGATGTTTGCTACTACATTCAAACAGACCTCCTTGTTTAGGTTGTTTAAAAAGGGTACCTAAATTTTAAGTCTTCATAGTGAACAATTAGTGTTAAGATGCTACTTCCTACTAAGTAACATTTCTTTTTAAGGTTTAATTTATCTCTACAATTTTTTTCCCCCGAAGAAAATCAGAGGTTTGTTTTTTCTGTTGGATGTGCAACTTTATTTATTGCCCTGTATTGCTTTGCTGGAAGCAGAGCTCTTTTGAACAAAACTCCAATCAGATAAGTTGCAGAGGAAATATATGCTTCTTCTGTGTTCTTAAACCTCTCTGAAATTCTTATAAAAGGTTTTCTCTGAGGAATGAAAGGGTGGTTATCTCTTGCTTATGTCATGACAAGACTGTTCTTCATCTAGTGATTATGTCTATTGAAAACATTAAAATTAAGTTAAAAAGAGCACTCCAGAAATAAACTCAGAATTGTTCCAGACAAGGAGCAGGCCATGAGATTCTGGAAATGATGAACCCAGGCCAGAGCAAGCTACTGAACAGGCCTGAAGCTCCTCTTAATTGAAAGCTATTTTAAAATGGGTAAGATATTTAGTATGGAAGATGATGCACATTTGTCTCTGGAAAGCAACTCAATAACCTCATCACATTACTGATGATGTAAGGGAAGGGGGATAGCAGAGAGGGGAGAATACATTTCTACTTAATGTCAGTGAATTGCTTCTGCTGGTTTATTGGTTTTTTGATGTTTGGTTTTTTTCTCAGCAGACTCTAAAACCAGAAACTATCCTCAAAACTTTCTTCCACCAAGGCATCTCCCAAGCCTGAGAATTATGAAACATGCTGATCATTACACATCAGTAATAGAAGGTATGTATCAAACAATGGATTTGGAAAACCATTTTGGAAGCATTTGCTGTGTACCAGTTATATAAATAAGCCTGCACTTTTCCATTCCATTCCCCTCCACTCCACTCACAAATACCAGCTCCATTTAAAAAAAACCCAAACAACAAAAGAAGCAGTTTTCCATGCAAAATTTCTGAAAGCTGGAAATTATAAAATTTTCAATTCATTCCAGGTTAACTGTGAGATTAGTTACCCTGAACAGGGACTGGAAAATTTTAAAGAATCAGCATTAGAAGTTCCTAGACAGGGTATTCAAATCTCAATTACAGAAATAAGAAGCTGAAAAAAATTTGGTAAACTAAGAAGTTTATCTATTCTAAGGCCTAGAATAACAGTATTTTCTACAGCATCTAAAAAAATTGACTCTACAGTAAGAATAAGGAAGTCCATTCACGATTTCCAAGTCCAGCAATGCCTTCATAGCAGCAAAAGCTACTGTCAAAATAAAGACAGCACTGAAGAAATCAAAATTTATTTAGAAAATGTACACAGGCAGACACATTCTACCCCCAAAATAAACACAACTTCAGACATTATCAGGACAGGAACGAAACACCCAAAGTTCAGAAATGGCTGAATCATACTTGTATAGATAATTATAATTCAGCGTTCTCATTAGTTTTACCATGGTATTTAACTACAGGATCAGATATTACCTTTCCTTATTCAGTGCCCAGAACAAACATCTCTCACTGAATATTTAACATTAAGAATTGTTTGCTTTTTGTTTTTTTTTCTTCTTATCATGCTTTTCACAATGTGGACTTCTGCTTTATTTATACTACACTAGGAAAACCTTATTATAAATCCAACATTATTACTTTCTGTCTGAGACAGTCTTGTGGTGCTAGGTACAACACCTTCTGAACACTACACAAATATTAAATTTATTTTTACAATCCCACTCTGAGCTAATGATTTTATTTTGCTAGTGGAAAGTGAAGCAACAGTCTCAGTCAGATGCACCCACTACGGTTTATGTGCCCAGTTTGATAAGCTGCAAGACTAAATTTTTCAGCGTATTTGATATTAAGTTTTTCTTTACATCTTCTGAAACGAAGTTCCCACTGGCTTTCCTTCCAGCTAGACGTGCTTACACTTTCCAAGTCCAGACCTGCAGATTTCAGCTCAAACACCCAGGGGATGAAGTAGAAATCATTAGAAGCCAATTTTGACAGCTGTGGTTGAAATGATTTGCCCAAAACCAGGGCAGAACACAGATTCCCAAGCAGCTCCCATCTGCTTAAGCTGTAAGAACATTTTCATCATCAGTTTCACACACTGATCTGATTCTTTCAACAGGTGGTATAAAAAGTCCTCACCACACAGCCCTGACTCACAGTCAGTAATGTACACTGTGGAACACGTAAATACTAATAACGCACTCCACAGATTACCAATACTTAAAAATCTAGTTGCTGATAGCAGAAGAGTGCTGAATGTCAAACTTTGGTTCTACCTTCACACACAGATGAACTGCCTTCACAAATCTATACCTATTCCCTAACAAGGTCCTTTCCACACACTGTCTTTTCAAATTACACTGGTTTTCTCTGCTCATTCCCACTTCCTCACCTCATTGTCATCCCCTTAATCACTCACAGTTGAAGTCTTTTATCTGCATTCCAGGCTCTTTCCCCCTTCTCTGAGCCCACTTCAAGGCTTCTGCACCAATACAAAGAAAGAAACTTCTGTGCCACCCACAAAGACCTTTTCCAATTTTGATTCCCATTTCCTACGTTCCCTGGCCAGACAGTATCAGCCTGCTCTCTCTAAGCTATTTGATGATACTACTCCCAAGCCCTGTGCCTTGCACCACAACAGCCATTCACATAAATAGCACTACTTGCACATTTCCAGATACTACCAGCCATCCAAAGTATGTTGAAAATACTTTTCAGAGAGAACCTGTATTCCCATTGCAGAGTAAGTATGATAAACATTTTAACAAGTTAAAAGCACTATCACTTAATATGATGAACTATCACATACCTTTGCTTTTCAGTTTCAGCCTTTATTTCCTCTGTAAAATGAAACAAAGGCATAGTTATAGAAATGGTGTCATGACAACAAATATAAAATTAAATAACTGAAAATGTCTTGAAAGTAAAACTATTTAGGCAAACATTTGAAACCAGATTAGTATACAACAGAAAATACATGTTTACAAGCAGTTTCTTAAGTACTTCTATTCTTCACCTGCACTGATTGCAAACTGTATCAAAATTACTTTATGAATCTATATTCAAAACTGAATGCTTAAATTTGCATCAACTCGTGACAGCTAAACACCACATCCCCAGAATGTTTCTGTCAAGACATGGCAAACTCCTTTCACAGCTCACATACACAGAAATAACAAGGCAAACTAAAATATTATTATAACTATTAATTTATCCATAAAAGATAGGAAGTACACACTGCTTGTTAAATGAGGCATATACAGAAAAAAAAAGGCGCAGATTATACAGAAAAAAACCCCAAACAAACAATGCACCACTGCCGGTTCTTCTATGAAATCTTAATGACTACTTATCATATTTGGTTTTAAACAGTGTTAGATACCACAGCAATGACTAAGGGAGAGGAAAAGAAGTTTGTACCGCCTCTATTTCATACTATTTTAAAATACATAAAACCAGAAGGACTAAGACTTTAATGCTTTTGACAAACACTTTAAAATTATGTTGAAAATTTACTGTAAAACAATTACTTGAATTACTAAAACTAATTTTAGGGAATATCTTTGGTTTCAAGAGTAGTCTTGTCTGTATGCTCTAGTCATTTTGCATGCTTAAATCATAGGGATTTTCGAAAGTCTAGTTTTCCAGTGCTGCAGGAATACATTCTTGATGTATGGGATCAAGAACTGAGATACATATATATATTTATGTATATATATGTATGTATGTTATAAGAAATCATCTCAGGAAGCCTATTGTAATACCAAGTCCTGCTCAAACATGCAAAATCATAATCAACTAAATACAACACCTTACTTTGATTTTCGTATATAAGCTTTAAACTATTGGCATGGACTGATTCTGACAAAACCCACACCAATTTCATATTTCAAACTAAGCTGCCATGCAGCAAAAGCACAATTCATCTGTGTCCTGTCCCTCATTTACCATTTCACACAGTCACACTGATTCACTTACTTAACACAGGTTCTCAAGTTTGGCATTTTATCACAAACCACGAGCAACAAACATGTTTACTCAGAGACTTGCCCAACATCAAGAAATGTGAACAAAAGGAATACACAACAACCTAAAATCTACATCTTATTTCTGATACGACTGATGTTCATGTTTACCCCCAGTAAGCTCCAGGTTAGCAGGTCAGTGGTTCATCCCAGAAACAGCTAGTCCAGAGGTGCATTCAAATATGCATTACCTGGGGTTGTTCAAAACATGAAAATAATTCCATATTCCAGACATTCAGTATTCCTCAATAAGTAACAATAATAACAACATTAACCTAGTACTCAGCAATGCTTCAGTAAAGTATGCCTTCCTCCTAGGTTATGATATTCAATCCACTTGCTTGAAGACAAATTCCTGACCAACATCCCTCCAGCATCTTCATACCTTCCATAATTTTACCTCCCACCTTAGCATTCATACCCAGGAATTCTGCTCCCTGAGATGCTCTGAAGTCTGTCCAACAAACATTACCAAGCAACAGATACAACAGAATGGTTTCCAAGCTTAAAGTTTCCAACTAAACCCACAAAACTGAGCAGAAGGAAAAAGCTTATGTAAGTGTCAATCTAATTAAATGTTACTACCATTTCAAGCAGCATCGCCTAAGCCTATTAATGTGAAAGTACAGATTTTATAACCTTTGTTAAATAAAAAGGAAGGTTCTTATAGTAGTCGACATCAATTATTTTTAGACGGCCAAAATATTTTTAATGGCTGATAAGCACATGATATGATACTGCTACTATGAATGAGGTAGAGATCAGACTTGAACTTTACTTTTATCCTTGAGAATAGAGAAAATGTAATTTCCTTCACTGTGTGACTGTTCCCTCTGCTCTCCACATCAAAACACAAGTTAATCGCAGTACAATTTCATGGTCATGTAACAACCACATCCAGCAGTAACCATACAAAAATTCAAGAAGCATTATCATCAGAAAACCAGATTATAATAAAGGTAACTAACAATTCTCACACTAGATAAATAATCTGTTAAAGACAAATGAAATGGAACTGACTGATACAATCTTTTAAATGGGAAAAAGCAATCCCAGCAAAACCAAAAATTGGCTAGAAAAGGAAGAGGCTTGAAAACATAGGCCACTTCCTTGTTTTGCTCTCCCACTCCCCAAACACACAACAAAACCGCAACAGAGAGAATCCAAGAGCTGGAAAAGCTTATCTCAACATCACCATTGATTTTGGGATGGAAGAGGAAAAGAGGATGTAAGATGCTGAAACAGGGGAAGAAAACTGTAGAAAAGACTACAGCTTTTGGAGTCTTCCTCTGTATTATCTGTGACGTAAACACAGAATTACTATGGAAAACAGCTCAGATTATTCTAGGGAACTGAAAGGATTATGTATCCTAAAATGGAACTAATTGTACTAATATTCAGTACTTTCAAATAAAGTGCACCAGCAATGACACAATAAATCCCTCCTGAACTCTCACATTCACACAGAGCTCCAGAATACCACAGAACTAACGGAAATCTACGTGGCTTTTGCACAGAGAAGCGAGAGCTGATCAAAGAGGTGCATTATTTTGCAGTTTCACAATGGTATGCACCAGCCGTTTCACCACACAGGTGAAATGAGTCATGTACAATAGTTTCAACATAATTTTCCATTTCATCTACACTTCTACAGACCATTATCATTTCAAAGAAATCTCTGAAAACGTGTAAGACCTTTGTTGTTGGTTTTGGCTTGGTCACAGCTAATCTTCTTCACAGTAGGTTATATGGTGCTGTGTTTTGGATTTGTGCTGGAAAGACTGTTGACAACTCAGGGATGTTTTAGTTACTGCTGAGCAGTGCTTACAGAGAGTCAAGGCCTTTCTCAGCTTCTCACCCCACCCCACCAGCGAGCAGGATGGGGGCACACAAGTTGTTCAGAAGGGACACAGTCGGGACAGCTGACCCCAAATGACCACAGGAATATTTCACTCCATATGGTGTCATGCAAATTGTGTGTGTGTGTGTGTGTGTGTGTAGGTTGCCTGTTGCTGCTTGGGGACTGGCTGGGCATTGGTCACCTGGTGGTGAGCTACTGCCTTTTTACCTTTTTTTTTTTTTCATCACTCATGTTTCTGGGGTTTGATTTACTCCTCCCCCATCTTTTTTTTTTTTTTTTTTTTTGCTTATTAACCTGTCTTTATCTCAACCCACAGTTTTTTTGTAAGAGACTTCATGGGGCTTAGTTGCTGGCCAGAGGCAAACCACCACAACAGGTATCCATAATTCCTTTCTCACCTCTTCAGCTTTAATTCAGTATTTCAGCATTTAATTTGAAAGTTTTTCCTTACCCTCTTCAGACTGCTCATCATTTTTGTATAAAAAGACCCCAACTTGTTTCCAGTTTTCTCCTTTTTCCCTTAACACCTTATAACCAGCTAGTCTCATTTGCAACTATAAAATTTCCAAATCTCTCTCTAAAGATAGTGGTAAGACTTTATCAACTTAGATCTAATTCACTGTTTACCCCCCCTTCCAAATCCAATTCAAAGCATGATTTAAAACTTAACTACACTGAAGGGTGTCTGTAATTCCCATTTGAAATTTATGACTGGATTATTCCTTTGGTTCCCAAGCCAACATCCCTCTGCATCTGAAACAGAACCTCCTTTCTAGGTTGTCTTCAGGTAATATTTCTTATGATTACCTAAATATGCTGTCATACTATGTAAAGTACAAATATCTTACAGTTATACTTTGGCAGAAGTTAAGGATAACACTCATCAAGTAAGAGATAACTGAATTGTTAACTTTAGGAAAGCTACACAGACTCTACAATATCAACATCAAATTGTACATTAGATTACAGGAAAAAGAATTCTTATGGAACTTGCTATTGGGAAAAATGGAAAATATTTATCATAAAATAGAAAAATACGTAAAAAAAATTAATTAAAAAATACAATGCTAGGAAAATCCCCACACTTGCAAGCATTTATCATGTATCTCTCATTAAATTTTTCCATTCTTGCATCAGATTTGTTTTCAAAAATGAAGAGCATGTTGTGTTCCCTCAATACTGTATTGGCATTCCCTGCCAGAGAAGCACATGCGTAAGTCTCAATTCTACGAGGATCTGCACATCTAAAGCCTAATATTCACCATAAACATAAGAACAAAAGTTTATTTACTTAACTGAAAGTATATCTTTTGGAATAGAAAACACCCTACATTCTCACTGGAAAAAAGAAATACCTCATAAAAATTACACCCAAAATGTATACATGTGCTCCTCTGCTCACTGGGAGAGAGACAGAAGATACTCTTACCGCTTAGTATGAAAAAAAAAAAAAAAGAAAAAAAAAAGGCAAAAAATGTATGCAGATGACTAAAAAAAATCACAACAATATACAACTAATAACAAACAAACAAAAAAGCATTAAGTATATAATGAATTCAAGGCAGTAAGGACTGGCATTTTAAAGAACTGTAACCATCTGGCAATCAGAAGGAAGCACCAGCCAAGCAGCACAGGCCATAATTCTTCAAGGAAACCAATCAATGTCTGGAGTTCACAAGACTTATACCATAGAAGACTACTGTGAGAAGGAATCAATGTGAATTAAATTTTTTCAAGTCAAAGCCAATTGATGAGATACAATGAACATGCAGTGAATAGGAACTTAAATTATAGTGTTATCTATAGTTAAAGAGTGAAATTCTATTAGAACATTAAAAGCTTTGCTTGAATTGACTTTGCATTCTTCCACCCAAGTATTCTACTGACTGTCTCCAACATCATACAAAATATTTGGCAACTAAGAGATTAAAAAAAAACTCCAAGTTTTCATCATTAACAATATTGACACTGTCCTTATCCATGTCAAGGCATCTGGAAATCCTCAAAGACACTGCAGTCTAAAGGTACTTGTGCTCACTCTTACATAAAACTAGAAATTCAGCACTTATTTGAAGAGAACTTTAATTAACTACATTCCCAACTATGTAACAAGGATATTACACATATGGTAACAGTTTAATTACAAAAATTGACCAAACAGGAACTCACACTAGTAAAACCATGTAAACCTCATGGGAATAAAAGATGTCCACAGAACAATTTCTCCCTCAATGAAATAAAATTCTAAGCAGATCATGCTAATCCTCCCCAAAACAGGTTATTACAATGTATTTCTAAATAAATATCTGACACTTTCTCTTTTTCTGGATATCTGCTAACTTCAAGCAGTGTCAGAAAGTCTGTTATCTATTCAGCTAAAGTAAGGAAGCATTAACAACCTAAAAGCCACTAACAGATTTCAGAAAAAAACTAAAATAATCATGTCTAAGGAGACCCAACAACAGACCTGGAGAAGCACACAGCCATTTTTAACTCAAGGTCATTCAGACAATGACACTCCAGTGATCTCTGTGGGCAGCTTCTGCTAAGTCAGTACATCTAAGGAAAAAGTTTATGTAAAAAAACATGCTGCACATTTAGCACTTGCTTTTACCCAAACATTGTTCCTAACATCTAAACTGCTTACAGTTCTTGCACAAATCTGAATATTTGCCAAGAGACACACAGTATCCAGAACACACACAGAGATTTTCTTTGTGCTTCCTGCTGATGACTCTTATTGGTCCCACTGAGTCTCACCTTTCACCTCACTGCTCCTGAACTGTGAACTACGCCAGCTTCTATAAGCTTCCTTGTGTTGAAGATGTATAGAAAAGAGTAATTAGCAAACTCAGATTATGGTACTTTCCTCTCCCCTTTCTTTTTTACCTCTAGTAATATAGAGGTAACTTTCAAAAACTTTCAATTAACTTTCAAAACTTTTAACACATCTATTTTTGATGGTAAATCATATCAGTGTATGCAAATAGTAAGCAGACAAAAAATGAAAGCTTTCTAATAAGCCTCACTGGGATCTCAGATCACATAGAATAACTAAACAGTTTAGTACAAATACTGTAATTCCCCTAGATTATCAAATCAGGTTGACCTACCTCAAACTGGTAGTAGTGCATGCACGTTCATTACAGGAAGACAGTACTGAAACAATCAGTATTTTGGGTAGCCTGAAGAAGACACCACTCCTTATGAAAGATTAAATTGTTTCTTAAGTGGAATTTCCAAGATGCATATGATAGCACTATGTCTCCCTGTAAATCCTGTAAACAGCTTTCTCCACCATGCCTTAAAGGATGCAGAGATCTCTCCTCTCTTCCCTCAAATCCTCCTGAATGTAGTGACTGAATACAGATGCAAATGCAAGCACATATAGCATCAAAGTGTGAATTTTACCTGTGTACATTCTTCCCATTGTAGAATACCATGAGTGTTTCTTCTCCCACAAAATTCCTGAGCCCAGACTTTTGCACAGGCCTTTGTTTACAGTTTATTTACACATCTGTATGACTGCTGGTATTTGCTGTGGTCAAGTACCTTTCATTATACCTATTTTACGCTGTCTTCAAAATTACAGCTCACACAGCTATGGTACACAGACAGAAAAGAGCAAAGTTCTGTGCAGATTTAAGAAAATTGCTGTTGTGGTCTTCACTTAGCATTTATATAGTAGGAAATAACCATTGTACAGACAAACAGAAGAATATTAAGAGTACATTTGAACACTTCAACTTGCTTTCCATTCCAACTTATTATACTACTGCTTCTTCATGTTTACAGGTATCGAAGGAGTAAATAAGGAAGCAGATTAAACACGCTATTTGAGCAGCAGCGTTCCAAAGAAACAGCAATTACATTTTGAGTCTGACAACTTTTGATGAAAATCTGTGTAAACTCTCTTCGTTCTGCTCTGCAGAACCTTCTAATCAACTGAAATGCTAAGTCATATCTCATTATCTTTGAAAAACATGGAGCAGTAACCTTTCAAGCACATAGAAAAATATTTATGTGTACATATACATAAGGTAAAAACTCAAAAGTCACGAATACAAACTTTGTGCAGGTGAAACGCTTAAACTTTAGATGACACTAATCCTCTGAAGAAAGTGTTAATACAATAAAGGAACATTTTATGTTGTTACTTCCCCTGCCATATCTTCCGCTATGTTAAAGGTTTGCAGCAAATCCTGTTGGAAGTATTTCTCTACTTTTATATCTGCAATTCAAAAGATAATATGTTTGATGGGGTTTTTATCTGTGAAGCAATCTTCTCACCTATTCTCCATTTTCTCTTCAGCCATTTTTAGACATTCATAGAGAACTACAGCTTGTCCCCAGCCCTGCTCACAGTACACCATTCAGGAATACACAACTCTGGTGTGATTTCAGAAACCTGAATGCACAACCTGCCTTTATTCAGTCAGCCTTAGTACCTGCTCCTTCAGCTTATTAGATGTGACATTTTCAAATAACAAATCACTGGCAAATCTAAAGAAAACCAGAAACAACTCTAGTGGCCTCATTCGGCTTAAAATTAATTCAGAATAATTCAATCCAGCAGGGCTTTATAACAGATTTTCTGTAATAATCTTTCTATTTGCTAAATCAAGTTGAGACTACTGTCAAGTTGCTTCACTGACTACTGAGAAGAGGAGGCGGGGTGACACACAAATTAGGTCACACATTACCAAGGATAACTGAATTGTAGTCATTATTAGTAGCATTTATATTCTAGCACATGGCTGAAAAGCTCATTTTCTGCAGCACTAAATTGCTCTGCTTCCCCTCAATATTACATGGGTCCCCATCCCTTATTAAATCTACAGTAAACTCTCAGCAGTATCCAAACTTTTGTCTTTTCTTAGATCAAAATCAAAGAATGGAAAGAGACTCTTTATTTACATCTTTAAACACAGTTACGAGAAGAGGACAGCCATGTACATTTATTTTAATCAAGCACAGCACACCTTTCAAATACCTTGTTCCAGCCTCCTCCTCCTGCCTTTGTGTATCAGTTTCATGCCCAGAACTCACAGCACAAGTTGCTGAAAAGGGGCATTAATATACACCAAATACACACTGACATAACCAGATTACAGACAGGATCTTGCTTATATTGATTTTTCAATGTGCTTTAATCCAGTCTGAGGGTGATCTCCAAAATAAAGTTGGTGCCTCCTGCACCACATCTGCCTGTGCTTATTTGCACACTCCTCACACAATTACCACCAAAGCACCAAGCTTTAATAGCTTGACAAATTTAGTTTTCATTGGGTCAGTGAGCTGTTTCAACTCACTGAAGACTTACATGACCCTGAGTTGCCATGTGTGCATCATGTTTCGGGAAAGAAGAGCTGGAACCGAATTGCTTATTGCAGTGGATGTCTAAAAGTACACTGGAATAAATATACCGCAAACCCCCCCTATGAAGTTTACCCACTATGTTTCATCAGCATTACTCTTCTTTTTAATGAAGTAAGTTTTGCAAGGACAATAATGTTTTTTTATCATGCAAGGGTGGGGAAGTCTGTAGTTGTACATTCCTTTTCATATTCACAATGTGTATAGTTTTTCTGACCCTTCTGCCTCATGTCACACATTAAAATACTTAAGAGTTGCATAAATTCTGATTCTAGAGGATACAACTTCAGCAGCAACACAGTAACAGCTATCCACATGGAGGAAGGTAGCACATTATGAAAATGGCATAAATTTAATTCCATTATGTTATTTTTATTCCTTTTTTTGTAATTTTTTCAGCTTAAAGAAAGTAGGTAGCATACATAACCTGTGCAGACAGATGAGTCAACTACTACTCAGAACAAAGGAAGACTATTCAGCAAGAAAAACTTATGATGTTGTTTAACATGCTAAACAGCAAAAACTTTTTTGCTACTTAACATCTCTTTCCTCCTGACTGCATCATCAACCTGAATTGAGCCAATACAACTATCTGTGCTCGCCTGCTATAAAACTGAAGAGGGACTCTACCAGTTCAAAAGTAACAAAGTAACACTGGATTAAGAAGGTAAAAGTTAAATTTTTACCTTAGATTTTAAAAGACTTTAAAAACAAAACAAGCATCTATCAGTTCCTTCAGCCGTTTTTGCCATGTGCCAAGGGCAGGAAGGAGAAGAAAACTAAGAAGAAAACAAATCCTTGAGCTGGTATTACTACTACTGCTAGGGAAATATGGTTCATTAATTTATAATGGACTAGAATCACAGAAAGAACAGAAAATGAAGTTCAACAGAAACATGAGAACCTATGTTGAGGGAGATAATTTATTTCTTTACTAAAGAATATAAGAGGACAAAATACTGCAGAGAAACAACGAAAATAAGACAGACCCCCTACAAGAGTTTGATCAAAGGATATACTACAATTATTCACGTTCTAATAACTATATTTTACAGAAAAAGCCATTTCACCAACTGAGTGCAACAGTATACAGATCAATATACAAAAAGATTCTTACCAATGTCTCTCATGAAAATCCCAACACGCTGGACTAAGAAAAGCACTGTAAGTCTTTGGAGACCAACAAACAAAAAAACCACCACAAAAAGCAGCTTCTCTGCCTCAGTAAATGATTTTTCAAATATTCTTGCACAGAATCATAACTGCCATCTAACTAACTCATAGCAAAGTAAAAGAAACTAACTACCAATTATAAATTCCATAACAGAGGGATTATAATCAGCATAATTCTTGAGAGAAGTCAAGTTCATATTTACATTCCCTCTGTCATTGCAACCCAACATTACAAAGCACTCTGCATGTGAATTCCTGCAAATACCTGTAACTCTCCTAAAAAGAGCTGTGAATCTACCAATTGAATTAAGTTTCAAATCTAAGGGAGGGGGGTAAGGTTAAGTTTGAAGGATGATACAATTTAGTGGTCTGAAATAATAATGCAATTCCTGCAGCCTCTCTAGAATAGTTCATGCAAGACAACAGACTCATCTCCACTTTTGTTTACCTGAGTCAACTGATGGGGTACATTAGTTTCTCAGCATATTCAGCAAAGAGAAAATAGAGTGAAAACCCAGGACAGATACTCTCAATAGCATGTATTGCAGAGAGACTCAATACACTCGTTCCTCCTATCAATTTTCTCAAATGTTCATTAGTTCACTTGATTCAGTATTTGCTCCAGTCAGCAGAATTGTGGCTTGC
Organism: Myiozetetes cayanensis; assembly: GCF_022539395.1. Classification (NCBI taxonomy): domain Eukaryota; kingdom Metazoa; phylum Chordata; class Aves; order Passeriformes; family Tyrannidae; genus Myiozetetes; species Myiozetetes cayanensis. Next base: position 33,137,249 of record NW_026086604.1, on the reverse strand, counting down.
ACTGCATGCAAGAACAGGACTGCACACACTTTCTAATCCTGGTGGGTTTGCGCTTCCTCAAAGCCACACAGAAACCATTAGCTCTGTTGTTTAAGATTGTGAAATATATTTGCCTGGTTCTAGTGAAGGTCAATCATCAGTAGCTCTTGATTTGCTACAGCACCTTGATATGTTGCCCTCTGAGTTCTGCTGCTGCAAACTTTAAGCAACACAGCTGATTATGTATGACATTTCTGGTGAAAACTATCAGATATGAAAGAAATGTAGTATCGTGTCTTACAACAAAAGCAAGCCAGTGGCAATGCACGTTGTGCCTTTTCATATCAAGCTGGGCTTCTCGTCCTTCCCCTCCCTAAAATGAATAGGTTAGTTTCCCTCATTTTTAAGATCAGAAGCTCAAGCACATCCCTCACACTCTGTTTGAAATGTATGAGTTTCTGGGGAAAAAAACCACCACAACAAACATATATATATATGTATGTCAGAAACAAATTTTGTAGACATAAGATTACATTTGAAATAGGGAAAGCATTTTGAATCAATTCATTTCTATCTGCCTGAAAAAGCTTATCTGAAGTTGAACATATCCAGAAAAAAATCCTGTGATTTGTAAGTCATCTGAAGAGACACAATATGCTTCTCTCTGAAGATCATCTTTAAGTTTGACCTTTAAGTTCAAAGCAGGCAAACATGAGCAGTCTAACTAAAAAAAAAAAAAAAAATTAAAAAGAAAGAAAAAAAAAAAAAAAAATTATCAAAGATCTGATAGAAAGAAATTATCTCAGCCATCTGCAATATAGTTGCTGGATTCTTCCACCATATCCATTCCCCTAAGCAAGAAATTTCTGCACACTTGCTTGAGGTCAAACAATGTGATGAATACAAGGCTTAACAGAAACACGTCTCTTAAGTATCTAAGTAACTCTTAAAATTTAATTACCATTTTTAATTGTTTGCATTTACAGCTGAAAAAGTATCTAAACATTCAACAGAACCTAAATTTAGAAACACAAAATGTCACATTCAAGCCAGGATTCAGCTTGATATATATATGATGTTTCTCCCTGTGTGTTTCACACACGCCATCTGCCCGACCTCCTGCAAATGCAAGTCGTCAATGCAATTAGGAGCTGAGGAAGCTGTGCAGCAGACGGACCAGGAGGTGTGCTTCAGGACTTGCCCAAGCATTCTCCAAAGCCAGCACAGAGCTGATCAATAATTATGGAATACAACAGATCAGATATAAAGGCCCCTAACCTTAGGCATCTTAACTCTAAGTGAATCCTGTTTCGGGAGTTTATGCTCTTATAAGAGAATTAACAACCTACTAATAGAAGTGACAGACAACATGAATTTAAGTCACACAGCCAGTTTCTCAATTTTTCCTCAGCACCAATACTCACATATTTTAACAACAATATTACAGTTGTATACATAAAGCACTGCATTCACATAAATTACGACAGAAGCTCAAAGAAATAAAGACTATTTTCACTTATGTATTTGGGCACTTTATGAATCAAAATTTTTTAAGGTCTAACCAAAATTAAATTGGAAAAATCAATCCACGGTATATTTTGCAACAGTTGAGTTCTCCTTGTGTTATACAAGCATTCTGTTCTTCCTACTTCAGATACAACACAGCTTTTTACACCTACATGCAAAGTTTAATTCTAGAGTCACTGTATCTTCAGTTCATGATGCCATTCCCAGAACAACAGTATTTTCAATCACCATGTCATGTCATAAGACAGGGATTTGTATGCAGTAGCTCTAGTCTATTTAGTTAAGAAGAAAAATGTCTTTTTCCTTTGTAGCTAAACATACATTTTAATACATAAATAAGCAAAAAAAAAAAATAGTTTTGAACTTTTGTACCACCCAGCTCAAAAGCTATTTCACCACAAAATGAAGCCATAGCGGAAAAATAAATTTCAAGTGAGGAATGAAGGCAACTAATAAAGCTTGACAGACAATGAATGTTTCATGAAATACATAAGCAGATCCATGTCCAAAGATTCTAACAGAAATGGAGTATCCCTATCCCAGATTTTGAAATACAGTTTGTGGAAACTCTAGGAACTGGGGAGCAAACACAGAAATAAAATCTCAAAATATCAGACTGTATTGGAAAAAAAAGTACAAGAACAGAAGATTTTTCTTAAACCCTTGATATCTAGCCTGCATTTTGCTTTCATGAGTGGCCAACAGCATATGCTTAAGTAAATGCAGATTATAAAAGCAGGGCAAGAATGCTGCAATAGTTCCCTCCTACCAGCATTTAGCCATCTGTGGCTTATACTCTTCCTGCACAGAGACTGTTCCTGCAGGTTTGACAACCCTTGTTAAATTTTCATTTAATCACTTTTCAAACAATTTTAACTTTTGGGATGAATATAATTACAAGCTGCTGGAAAGAGCATTTTTTTTGCTTTACCTAAATAAGCTGGGTTCTTTACAGGATCTCTGGATCTGCATTATGAGAAATTACAATCAATTATTCTCTCTTCATGTCTATACCACTTGAAATCTTACAAACTTCCTTTAAATGCAAGGAGAGCAAGAAGCATAGTCTGCTTGGTCACCTCTGAAAAATATTCCATCCTTGCTGACTTCCAATGCATCATTTCTAAGACCACGGTCTCTCAGGAGCAGCAGAGAGCAAAACTGCACATGGAACACATGATATCTTTATAAAGTGGTGTAACAGTTCAATATTTTCTCTATTGTTTTCATATTTGTCTTTTTGACAAAGGAATCAATATTCTGACTGAATCATTCACAGTGATTCAAATGCCACACACCCTACCATCACAGATAAAAGTTTGTAAGAGCCCATGCTTGTGCAATTTAGACCAGTTTCCTCCTCCACTCATAGGGGTCAGTTTGCCTTCAGCAACACTCCACTAGAACCATGTCATATGGTCAGTACAGCACAGCTGCTGGCTTTAGCAGGTTCTTTGCACTCTGTTAAGTATTTTCTTTGTCAACCTTTGTCACCTCACCACTCACCCTAAAACACCACAAACCTCTAGAGAACTGAAAGACCTCTGTGCAGGAAAAGCAGTGCATGTAATCCTTGACAGCTCAGTACCTCCAGAAACCCTGGGTGAGCAACCTGGTTGAGGTTTACTGTAAAACTGGCTTACCCTACACTTACCTATACACACATCAACTCTGTCTTGCACATTTGGGATGGTAAGTTTCCCCTCTGCAAAGTTTGCACCAATTCTGCCTCACCACAGTACACACACCCATTCTGTTCTCGATCAGCTTTATTCTTTGCTACAATTCAGACTTGGGAGGCTGAAGTTCTCAAGATTTCTTCATCCCTTGGCACTTTTTTTTAAAAGAAAAATACTCCCAAACACTGACTCTAGTCTCCCATTCCTTTACTGTCAACTGATTATATCCTCGAAATACTTTTGTGATACTATTATCATTTACACGCATAGATATGGGTGTGTTTTCTTCACTATTTGTTCATATCGGCTTTATCACAAACTTTTCACGAGCTTTTACTGATACCTGATATACACTAACTGTTAACAAAACACATGACAAAAATCACCTCTAAGCATTTTGGTCCTTTTGAGACTATGTTTGAGCATATAATGATCAGAATGCTATTACAGAGAAGGCTATCAGTTCTTTAATTGCTCATCTTAAACCGATTTCTGGATACTGCTCAAGAAGGACTCAAGACCTGTTCAATACATCTTAACTGAATGTTACTTGTCAATGCAGTTGAATTTATTTACCTACCATGACTAAGCTTTCTGTCAAGTACAGCAAATTAAACATTCATACCTACATAGTTAATGCTATGTAATTAAGACTTTTCCACAAATTATCCCTCTCATTCCTGGCCTATTAAGACAGCATCCACATTTTAAAACTACTGATACTTTCTCGGCTGACCATTTTTAAAGACTTCTGGCATTCATATACTAGCAAGCATTTCTTTTTGACATAGTTTCATCAATAGATAACTATCTCTTGACACTTCTCTGTTATTTTCTACTATGCTCTATTTGCCCATTTGCTTGGTTGGTGACAACCAAGGACTAAAATAAATGTTTTAGTAATGCTTTGTATTTATTCTGGCAAGGACAGGCTGCTGCTGCAGAACAAGACTGGCATTATGTTTTTCAGTCTTGCTTCTGGATCATTTGGCAGGATGAACAAAAGCCACACGTTCCCTCTTCACACAGCCCACCTCTTCAGTAATACTTTGTCATGTAAGAGGATCCTTCACGCGTTCCTGTTTTTCCCTTTAAAAATTATTTTTCAGGAGTAAACACACATGCATAGCAGTGATGATGCATCCTTATTCCATATATTTTTAAAGTATAACCACAAATTACTATTACATACAAGCTTCACAGTTTACTCAGGGTAAGAAAAGTAATTACATCTCTGGTGTGCCCTCCACAAACACAAGCATACAACATATTAAATAGGTGCAGTACACAGAACAGACTCATGGAATAAACGAAATCCTGGCATATGGTTACTCTAAGCCAGCCATGTGAGCATATTTATCTTAAAGCAGGTATTTATTTTAGCTGCTAGAATATTTTTTAATAAAATCCAGAGTTAAAACTGGTCAAACTATGGGTAGTAACCTTCCCTACATCCTGCAAAAAGCATGAACATTTATGCTTTTTGACCATCCTCCTTCTGAAAGGGACAAGCACTTGCTATAACATTTTCAACATCTATGAGGAGGTTTCATTCACCTTTCTGTCAAGCAATCAGAACTCTGATTTCTCAAAGACAAGATACAACCAAGGACAGTAAGACCTTGTGCAGTGTTAATTTCTAAGAACAGCAAGAATCAATTTAAGAGATCCCTTTGTAATATGGGGGAAAATCTACACTTTATTTTTAACCTCCATCCCTGCTATAGATATGAGTACTTTTTTTTTTCCAATTTGTAAATGGGTAGTTTAAAAGACAATTTAAAACTTGGAAATTACTAAGTTTTATTTCAGACTTAAATACAGGATACTTTTTAAATCCATAATACCTTGAGAAATGGCAAAAAATAAAACCCCAACATACATTAAGCATACCAACATACCCCAACATTAAGCAGCCTGCTCACTACAGTAACTTCAAAAGCAATAAAACACATGACACTGTAAGACTCTTACCTATTTCAAGTGCTAAAACTTTAAAGGTCACATGTAAGTCTATACACGAATTATACTACTGGTAGCCTTCTAATTAAGAGAGCATTAAGCCACTTCCCTCCTGCTGTAGCTCTGAATTGTGAGACAATCATTATCTTTTCCAGCTACAAGAAGACAAGCAGACTACAATTTAATGCGTGTCCATAAAATTCATCAAGTTCTATTTGACAGTGGAAACAAACAAACAAACAAAAGGATAACGAAGAAGTACGGACTTAAGTTTATTTTCATATCTATGGTATGCCCCTCAAAAAGGTTACAACCATACCAAATTCGTAATTTTCACCCACATAGAAGTTTGTATTTGTAATGGAAAGCTCAAACTTTAAATCTGAAGTCCTGATGTGAGATGTTTCAAATGTTTCAAGGTGATCACTAAAGTTCTGATTTCTCCATTAAATTCTGATATAGGAAGCAGCTCAGACTAAGATTCTTGAAAGAACAAAAGAAGAAAGACTATGAGTACTGAAGGACTTTGAAACCTCCAGTGTGGCTGCTTTTAGTTCAGCATATATGCATTAGATTATTAATACAATGAAGCCTTAATTTTCCATGTTCTTTTATTTACATATATGAAATTTTTTGAGACAAGTTTGGACAACATAAATTAAGACAACTACTCATATGGTAACTATTCTTTCTTTTCTCATATGCCAATAAGAAGACAAGTGAAAGGCTACTTAAAAAGATCACCACTACACAATATTGTTAGCTCCACCCATGCTGCAAACTGTGCTACTAAGTGCTGCTTTTACCACTGCTTTTACCACTTCACCAAAGTGTGAAGAATTTAAGGCATTCAGTTCCATATTTACTGGATCCACTGTTCATAATAAACTATTGTGAAAAAATGTATTTGCATTGACTACACAAATTATTCCATTTAACAATATAATTTCTATTTAACAGTAATTACTTATACTTTCTGCTGCACTGAGATTGTGCCTCTCTTACTCGTTCTTTAAGAGCATTTCAGGACACGTGGTTAAAATAAAAGCTGTTATAAACTACAACAGTCAGTCAAAGAACTGTCACCTGCCTCAAGTTCATCACTGAAAGCCCGAACAGCAACCAGGCAGACAGCAGCTTCTGCTTTCATGTGATAAGGCGATGAACAAGGAGAGAATGGTCCAAGTACTTCTTTTCCTTCAATGTAAAAGACCATTAATAATTCCAATGCAAATTTGGTTTCGAGCAAGACTCAGGGATGGAGGTCAAACTTGGCTCCTCTTGTCTTCTTTCCTGCACGTAAGATACAAACCTGAAGCTTCTCCAAACATCGCTGACCACCACAATCTGTTTTCCCCCCAGTGTTAGGTACAATTTTAAAGAAGAAAACTAGTTCTCTTTACAGCAAAATTTCTAGGCATTCGAGATCTATTTATATGCCTAATTATGCACACATAATCACACAAAATAAAGTGTCATGTCTAAAATTGCAAGTGGAAAACATCTAAGTGTCTCATTTCACTGCAGGTGAGGAAAATTTTAATCATACTTCTCAGACACTTAGACTGTCTTTATCCAGTTTTTCAAACTTTCATGCAAATGCAGCAGCTGTCCTATTCCAACAATTTTACTCAAGGTTATAAAGCTCTGTTTCCATTTCAAAACAATTAAACCAGAGCTTAATTTATTCCTATCCACTTCCCCACACACCACACAGGATCCAGTACAGCATTCTTGTAAACATCAGTCATTAGCCAAACGAAGCAAGCCAAGACGCATTTTCCAGCTTTCCTGAGTTGCAGAAAAACCCCAGTGATTTTATGCCAGCTGCTCAGTCCATGCAACAGTAACACCCAGACCTTTATACACCTTTATACACCTGTTAGCACCTGCAAGATCACTTGCCAGGCATGCAGAGGTGTTAAGTTTTAACACGCAACAGAACCATACTTTTGAAAAAAATATTTTCATACGAAAGGGCACTCCCATTAGTTTATGCTTACAACCTGCATCAAAAGCACACTGTTTTGTGCAAATATCTGTGTTAATTTTTAGCACATTACTAAACTTAAAACATGATGGGAAGCTACCAAAGAAATCACACCAGTGCCACACTACTTATTTTCAATTTACAGATTTGAAACTCTGAGAGTGCACCTCATACTATTCAAGCAGATAGCTTAGCCCTGTAGTATAAAATGCTATTTAATGTCTTCAGTAAACCTCCATATTTTTATCTCAAAGTCTAAAAATATCTCCTCCCTAGTATCTCTCAAACTGCAAAGCTTGCACAGTGCAATGCTGAAGCATGCTGGTCATTCAAACATTGCTAAAAACTAACTGCAATGCAAACTGACACACAGGAGTCACACACGTACTTCAGGATTTAAAAAAAAAAAAAAAAAAAAAAAAAAAAAAAAAGGGGGGGGGGCAGTAAAACACTCCTGTATCCAACACTGGCTAGAATCTCCTGACATGAAATATTTACAAACCTAATTACATTTTTATTTCTAAATGAAAAGAAGGAATAACATTACAAAACCTGCTAAGATTATTAGAACAGCAAGTGCTAAAGAAAGAACGTGCAGAATTTATATTATTAATGGAGCATCTTTTTGAAACCTATCTCCCTTTGTGTTTGAGTAGACAGAAAAGAGAGCTTGAATAAATCCATTTATCTCAAGGGTATTTTCACTTATCTTTAAAATATAATTTTTCTGACATAAGAAAAACATGAAATGAAGAAGACTGAAGAACACAGGAGAGCAGACATGACCCATCTGAACAAAAACAAGTATTAAAGAGCATAACATCAATAACTGTGCAATCTGGTACCACATGAGTATACATGATAGACAGGAATGGGGGGAGAGGGAAAAAAAATCAAACATTCTGAACTAAAATCATTTCAAAAGAGAAAAAAAAATGTCCAGACCAATCATGATCTAAATGTCTTTTTAAAAGACACTCTTGGTTTTAGAAATAATTTAGTTCTGCTATTAAAGTATACATACAGTTCTAAAATAAAAAGCTCGGATAAAAGACAAAAAAACCCACCCATGCATGACAAAACAGCTCTAAGTTGTATTAGCTGGAGTTAGGATAACCTCCACAGTCCCTATCCAAGCTTCCACGTTGCTCTTGACTACAGCATAAACCAAGAGCTCAGCTTATTCAAGTCTTCAAGTTCTTTTAAGAGTTCCTGCTTCCCAACTGAAATCTCATCACCTACTAATACATCCACACTAAAAATAAAATTTAAAACTTCAAATTGAAGAAAAACAGCAAACAACACTAAGCCCAGAAACCCTTAAGGAAACCAAGCAAAATCTCCAACATCGAGAAGAATACCTTAAAGCTAAGACCAAGGGCAGACAGGAAAGAAGCAACATGGAAAAAGTGGGAGAGGAACAAAACTAAACCCAAACAAAAACAAACAAAAAACCCACACCAAATTTGTCAATATTTATCAATTCAAATTGAAATTTTATCAAGTCCTTTTTTAGCAGTTTGGCAATTTTTACTTTTACTCATCACATAAAATTAAGAACTGAAGAATGCAGGATTTACATAAGACTAAAATGTGGTGAAAAACTTAACACTGTAGAGGACCTGCCTTTTTTTCAAATCTTTCTCAATACCTTGCTGACTGTCAATTTTATTCTCACTCATACCATGTATCAGTCACTTCACTACTTTGCCTGGGATCAAAGTTAGGCCCATACACTAGTAATCACCTAGATCATTTCTATTCATTCTTGTAACAATGCTGGCACAGTAGTAGATCTCTTCCGGTCCTCTGGAATTGTCTTAGCGTCCTAAGATCGATTAGAAATCAATAAGAGAATTGTGCCGTCTATTTCAAACTCTCAGGTCTTCACAGGTCTATTTTTAGCATCTCTTTACATCTATGTTCAAAATGGAGAGTATCATATAACAAGTATCATCTACACCTTACCCCTCAAAACAGACTTTTAACACTCCCCTGCACTCCATTAAGGTATCTATAAAATATATAGTGATAGGTGTTGTTTATTTAGTTTGGGGTGTTGTTTATTTTCTTAATTTTAGATTCTGACATCAGGTGTTTTTCATAGGAACACCAGCTACCACTTCTTCAATTATCCTTGTACAATACTGTCTTTCTATAAAGTCCCACAGAAGCATTTTATGTTTTCCCTGATTGTTTGGAGACTTTTTGTATGTATGTATATGATTTTTCTTGAAGGTCTGGTTTGCCTAAGAGTAACCTATAGTTTCTTCTACTATTTACTTATGGAAATGAACTAAAGGTGAACTGTAAGCTACTGCACAGAATACTTCTTGGTCTGTGTGCATCCGACTAACACAGCTATAACACCTTATTTTTGTCTTTCAGACACACATAATAGAGTTCTGCCTTCTTTAACAGATACAAATTATCAAACTTCTTACTCAACTCTGTTTCCTTGGTACCTCCCCTTCTTTTCGAAATCCGCAGAGCTGCGTTTCCCAAGTCCCTTCAGCCTATGCTGCTCTACTGCCAGTAGCTGCCTTTCCCAGACCAAAGTATTTTCTGCCTGCAAACCACCAATTTACATGTCACACAGGAAAGCTTTCTGTCTGAATGCAGAAAACATGGAACTCCTTTTCTCTGCCCACTCAATTCACCAATTTAGGGCTGGCTGTTGCAGAATTGAATGAGAGTCATGTACAAATTTGCTGGTCTCACTTCCTGGCTCCTGGGTGCGTTTATTTAAAGTGCAAACTAATCAGCAACCTGATAAAAGTATCAACACCAAAAAAAAAACCCAAACTGACAGCTGGGTGCCCCCCAAAAAAGACAAGCCTTCCTCATCTAGGTCTTTTTAAGTCTGTGATTTCAGCTAGGAGGTTTGCCAGGAACAGGGAAGAGAGACTGACTTAGAATACCACCGGCTGAAGCTACGTCTCTATGAGCACCCATGTGACGATCCTTCCTGAAAACTACACAAGTGAACATATTTAACAAGATATCAAAATACTATCTCAACACCAAATTGTTCTCTGAAGGATTCCAGAAGAGGTCTTAAATGTACATCTGATGTCAACAGTCAAGTTAATTTTTTTTTCAACTATATGTGAAGAAGATGCACAAGAATAGACACTAGTGTCATCCTGAATGAATGACACAGTGGTTAACTGGAGACAAGAACTGAGGGAAGAAATTAAAAGATGAAAATTACAGCAGTAATACACTGGAAGTGTGCAGAAAGAAAAATCAGCTAGAACAAAACTCCACAAAACAGCAAAGATAGTTCTTAGAAGAAATAAATGCATTCTGGTCACAAGACAAGAACTTTTCATTTTAAGCTTCAACATTCCAATTAGGGCTCTAAAATATGCAGCAGAACAGAGGTATTTAAAAGCTGTCCTGTGTCCCAAAGATATGTTGAAGTCTTTCAAAATTAAATTTTAAAAGATAGTGAAAATCAATGTTAAAATTCAAAATATCAAAGGCTTTAACAGAGCACATATTTCAGGATGAAGTCAAAGCTACACCTAAAAGAAATATGAATTTTTCCTTCCAAGACAAAAACCAAGTATTTGATGCTCATTATCCATTAATTTTTCCAACCCAGATACAATCTACCTTGTTTTCTATAAATGCATTCTTACATGCACCCTGCCAACCATGTCCTTCCTCAAAAAAGCTCATCAGCATTGCCATTCTGCATAGCCAAGATCTGACTGTATTTTAAACAATAAAAATTCCCACTATACACAACTTTTCTTAAATTAGCCCCATAAATTCCACATAAACAGCACCTTACACAACAAATGCAAAAGGCAACCTGGAAAGCAGTTTATGGGGCCACTCAAACTTACTGTTACCAAGCCAAGTTTTAAATCTTTGCAAAAGTAGATGAGACTGAAAGTTAAACCCTGCTAGTTAAATCCAAGCTTAGCAAAGCAAGCAAGAGGAGGGAATGGCAGCTTCAACTTTTAGGGGTTTGGGGTTTTTTTTTAAAATATACATCTTGGGTTTTACTAGCAAGAAGTGTCCATTTATCCTCCTTGCTTACTTAAAGATAAGTGTTTCAGAAGAACAATTACAACCAGAAAACAAATTTTCTATGGACAATAGTGACATGTGTTGTGAAATACATGCCCTTAGCACTTGCAGACAACAGACAATGTTACAGATCTCTTTGTATTCAGCAGAGACATCAAAAATTCTGACCTCTGGATTCTAAAAAAGGACAACTAGTACTCATGAAAGATGGAAGGCAGCCTGTCAAGAGCAGCACTACCCAAATCAAAAACAAAAATTTAGCTAATCCTCAACTTCCCCAGTAAAATTTATTTCAGTGCAGTAACATGATAATGGTCTTCAAAATGCATTTTTAACTGTCCATGATAGTTTAGGAAGGTATTTTACAATGCACCCAGTATTTCCAACACATACATGCACTTCAGTACTGTTAACCTAACTTACTCTAATATACATGATCATATGTATATGTGAAGGACACAAGAAGATGAAACTAGAATCTAGTAAAGGGTAAAAAGAGAGACAGAAACATGTATGCAGGTGAGATTTTCTCAGGTCATTTACAAATCTGTGCAGGTAAGGATGTAGATGAACCTTCCCAACCCTGGGTAAGTTCTACTCCAAATGCTACCTGTTTCCAGAAAACCTAAGATTCAGTGCTTAATTACATCCTGCTGCCTCATCATCCTACACATGCACGTAATGGCAGCACAAACTGAATGGAGTTGTTACTTTCACACTGCATGAGACCTACATCATCCAGCAGCTTCCTTGCACGACAGACTACAATAACCCAAGGAGCACTAAAGAACCTTTTAAAACTAAGTTCCAGGCCTCTTCAGTTGGTAGTTTCAGAACTCCAAATACCACTTGCACACTTTTCTTTGAAGCACATACTAGTACACATCCACATCATTTTACATTACTTGCAGTCTGGAGTTTTACGGAAGAGTTGCCTGACTGCCAATCTGTAGTTGAATTAGCAGCTTTTATACCAGCAGGGAATTACGGTTTGCTTAGCTTGGTCCTATGAAACCACCTTTCCAGGCAGACAAATCCACAGTCCAGATTCTGACACAAAGCACTAGCAAGTTTTGTTCAGTCTACTGAAAACTTTATGTTCAGATGAGGATCTTCTGCCCCCCAAGATCTTTCATGGATTATGCAAACACAGTGTGTTTACAGTAAAGCTTCCTAGACTGTAATATGGCTGAAAACCAATACAGAAACAGCAGTGGAGGTAACTCACTGGAAAGTAGCTTCTAAATCTAATCCTTCTGACAGCTTGCTGCCTAATGCTTTCTGCAAGTGGACAATTTTAAGGATAAACTTATTCCCTACACAGATTAAGAGCTGTTGCTGTGCAAATAAACAAGATGAAGTTCTAAATTAGCTCTATTACATTAGGTGACTAAAGAAATGCTATGTTTTCTACACAGAGAAAATATCTTTCAGAAAGAACAATGTTACCTGAAAAAAAACCATTAAACTCGGAGTCAAGTGTTCTGTATTAATCCAGACACAACCTGGTGAATCATCAAACACAAGATACTACAAGTATCAGGTTTAATTTCATCCCTATTAAAAAGCCAAAGAACATCTATAATTCAGGTTGCAATACTTAACTCATATTTTGCTTATCTTCTAACAGACCACAAAAATGCTCATACTAGAAGGATCTCATCTTAACACCTGCTCAGAGGTCAGACTGTCACAGTAACAAACACCAGGAATGTTGCAGGCTTTTTTTCCTAAGAGTTTGCAAACCAGAAACAAATGATGTATAATCAGAATTAAGTGCAACAGCACAGATTTGTAAGAAAATATATGGAGATTAAAAATGACAAAAGGATGTTATTAAAGATTCTTTAAATAAAAGATTCTTAAAGTTTTAAGATTCTTAAATACAGTATAAAAAGCAGAGCTGCAATTTGTTTGCCTGTTGTACAGGAATATCATATTTCTGGTCAGTGTTTGCTTGTTTTTCAGATATTTCAATAGCCTCTTATACAGACAATGTAAATAGTGGATTTAGGGGAGGAAAAAAATAAAAAAATGAAATAAAAAAGAGCCTGGATTAGTAAAAACTCCCAGTTAGAATATCTGAAATACTACTAATAAGCAACACTTTACTACAATCATGCAGCTGTGAAAAAAAAAAGACTTTAATGGTTGAGTTTCGTATTAATCAGACAATTTCAGTGAAGACCAATCAACTAAATATTCAGACTAAAAAAAAAAGGTGTTGATTTGAAGATGTGTTATTACTGCCATGATTTTTAAAAGCTACCTTTTTATTTAACAACCACTAAAAAAAATCCAAAAAAACCTGTAAAGTCAGACTTTGCCAGAGTTAACAACAAATTGAATTTAATTCTAAAGTAATGTTTTACTAATGTTTTATCACTAATGTTGTTGCTATCCAAAATAAAGCAATTTCTAAGGAATAAAGAGTCTGTACTCCTTGCTTAAGGTGGTAAAGAAGCATCCAGTTGAAGAGGAGTCTCCAACAGATGAGGAGCTAGATGGACACATGCATCCTACTTCCAAAACGATGAAATGCTATGAAAATCTCAGCTCAGCTTTCACAACCAGTTACCCCACATGTGAAATAAGGATGGTAACTACTTTTCTCTGAAAAGCTTTTTATAGCTAGACATGAGCGCTTCTGTACTCAACAGATACATATTGCCACTTCTGAATTAGGAGTCTATCACACAAAACCAGAAAATGGACCATACTACATTTACAATCACCAACTACATTTTGTTGTGCCACACCTGGAAAAATTTTATTTCAGTAGGACTCTGTTAATTAAGATCATGTCTGATATTTTTCAAGTTCACAAAGCCCTCCTATATACTTAGGTGATACACACAATCTTGTATTTCTTCTTTTCTGCTTCAATGGCTTTTCAATCCATAACATATTGTTTTCCTATTAAGGCCTCAATCACACAATCAGATCCACAGGAAAAGGTTTCAGTGAAGCTGTAGGATAGAAATCACTGAAATGTGTGCTTGGGGGGCGGTCTCAGTTTACAAGACATGAGATGCAGGTTGTACAGTCTAGAAGGCTTGTTTTATAATCTGTGTAAAACACAGGAGCCATGCTTGGAGGGATCTGGATGATACTCAAGACAGATCAAGCTACTGAAATAAAGTACAGCAGAAACACAAGATTAATATCAATGTCTAATTCTATGAATGACATGCGAGCTGGATATAAATTCAGTTTAACAATAAAAACCCAAATGTTTCTCTGTTGTATTTCTAACTTGAATGCACAGTCTAATGTCAGTGGAAGGGCCAAAGGGTTACCAGTTTAATCCCATCTGCATAAATCATGAGACTATTGTTAACCATTCCAGTGACAAGTCCAAAATGTAAGAGACAAACCCTTTCTGATCAATTTTAATTTTTAAGAAATAAATAGTCGATCTACGGTTATTTCTACCCCTCCATCTGTCAGGGTCTGGCACAGACAAAGACATGAAGATGATTGTTCTTTTTTGGTTTTGGGGTTTTTTTAAAGTACTATAAAAGACAAAACAGAATGACAAAAAAAAACCAGCATGAAATTACTTATATTAATTTTTCAAACAAGCGACTTTCAGCTTCATGTTATCTCTTCAAAAAAATCCATTTAAATGAATATTATTCCTGTACAAAGTCAAGATAATTATCTCCAAACCCAGAAACAATTACACCAGAAAGGGAGAGACATAATCCATTTATGTATTATTTAAATAAAACAGGTCTTTCTCCAGAAGTCTTTCAGCAAATATGTCAATATTTTGCCACATAGGTTCAAGCCCTGCCTGTGTCTGAACTGTGAAGCCCAAGCTGTCCTTTTACGCTGCCTGTTATTGGATGTGTACATGTGCTTTGTACTCTCCAGCGCTGGTACTTCCCTCATGCTCCCTGACGAGATGGTGCTGACACAGCTGAACTACAA
This sequence comes from Myiozetetes cayanensis, assembly GCF_022539395.1. Lineage (NCBI taxonomy): Eukaryota > Metazoa > Chordata > Aves > Passeriformes > Tyrannidae > Myiozetetes > Myiozetetes cayanensis. The sequence continues at coordinate 33,122,132 of NW_026086604.1, read as the reverse complement.
ACCAAACACCCCTCCTTCGGCCCGAAGCAGGCAAACGTTCCCACTTCTTTGGAACCCAACAACATGGGGGGCTGGACTTGATCTCCAGAAGTCCCTTCCAACCCTAACAACTGTGTGATCTTCAGTGGCCGCTCCAGCTCTGACATGCACTAAGGAAGCCCTCTTCCCCATCAGCTGTTTCTCCACCAGGAACGATTCGGTTAACGCTCTCCCTGACACATCTCCCGGACCATCCTCTCCCTCTCTAGCCTTCCTTTCGGCTCCGAAGGGACACCAGCTCCAGACGTGGCTCGGTGTCATTGTCTCTGCTCTCCGCCACCCCCGCTTCCTCACCCGTCCCTCCTCCCTCACCGCTGCCTGTCACCTGCTCCCTCCCCGCCGGCCGTCTGCTTCCAGGTCAGCTCTGCTCAGCTCAGCTCCGTCTCTGCCTATTCATCCTGCGAGCGGGGAGGAGGAGAAGGAGGAGGAGGAGGAGGACCCGCCGGGCGCCGCAGCGCCCTCGCCGCCGCTGTCAGCGCGGAGCTGTGCGCGGCGGGGCCGCTCCCGGCGATGCTCGCCCGCAGCCCAGGGTACACACACACCGCCGGGGGCTTCTGGGGCTCTGCAGCACGACCCAGACCTGTGCCACGGCTCAGCCCGCAGCCTCACCTTCCCCGGCCCTTCCCCGCCGGGAAGTCCCTCTGCCTCGTCCCCCCAGAGGATCCACAGCCCCCCCGCAAGACAAACACGCACAGGCAAAGCGCACCCCGACCTCTGGCCGCCCCTTCCCTTCCCGCCCGGGCTGCGCCTCACCTAAGGCCACCTCGCAGGCTTTGCGCAGCTGGGAGTGATGCGCCTTCTTCACCTCCTTGTCGGCCAGGATCTTCTCCAGGGCCCGGGTCAGAAACATGTTTTTCGTCTTCTTCCCTTCATACATGGGCGCGATCGAGCCGTGAGAAGAGGAGGAGGCGGAGGAGGAGGGTGGGGTGAGGAAGAGCGAGCAGGGCACCGGCCGCTCCCGCCGGGAGCGCTGCCAGGGGCCGCGGCGGGCGCGGGGGAAGGGCTCCCTCGGAGGGCGTCCCGACACCCGCTCGGCGGCTCCCCCGGGGGGAGGCTGGGGTGGGCCCGGGCAGCGCCGACAGCCAACCCCCGCGGCTGAGGGAGGACGAAGCCTTCTCCTCCCTTCTCCCCCGCCCCTGCTGCGTGTGTGCGCGGACGGCGCCCGTCAGTCCCCGAGCCGCCCCCGGCCCGCGCCCGCCTCCATCAGCACCGGCGGCGGCAGCAGCGGCGGCGGCGGCCGCAGCAACAACCTGCCCTCGCCATGTTGGAAGGAAGCGACGTCAGGGCCGCAGCCGGAGCGGGAGGAAGCGGCGGCCGTGTCCCGGGAGGGAGGGCGGGCGGAGGGAAGCGAGAGGGCGGGGGGCAGTCGCCTTCTGCCCGCCCCGCGGCCGCGCTACAGGTGGAGCGGATCCGCGGGAGGCAGTGGAGAGGGCGGCACGGAGATGGCTGCTGCCACCTGGGAGCGGGATGAGGAGGAGGGGCAGGGCTTCCCTTCCGGGCCACCAGCGCTAGGAGGAGGGGGAGAAGGAGGAGGAAGAAGAAGAAGAAAAGAAGAAGGTTCTCCCGGGATGCGACACCTTCCCCTGAAGGGCCGACTCTTCCGGGGCTGGGGCAAGGGAGCTCCCTCGCAGCGGAGCTGCCGCCCTTCCCCGGCCGCCGCCTCCCGTGACGAGGAGCGCCCGCGGCTCCGGCTCCCGGGGGCAGCGAGCGCCGAGCAGCCCCCGCCGCCGCGGGAGGGAGGAACGCCTTGGCTTGCGGGACGTGTCCGGGCTTCCCGGGGCGTTCCTTCAGCCTCCTCCCGCTCCCAGGATTTGGGTTTCGTCTCCGCCTCGTCCTGTGGCCGCCTGCCCGCACCCCTCCTCGGCCGGGGATGAGCGCTGCACCTGCAGGGGTTCGCATGGTGCCTTTTCCTATCGCCTGCATCCTCTGCCTTTAGTATGCTGTCATCCGGCGTTTCTTCCCATTGCACGTGCACTAGGAATACAAAGCAAAAAAGCAAAAAAAAACCAACCAAAACCGAGCCAAAACCAAACCCCTTGACTTACAACTAAACAGTGCCTTTTGTGATTTGTTACTTCAATAAATTGTCGGAAATTTTTGTAAAATTTTTTGGGGGAGGGGGAGTGTTGTTATGTTTTGGGTTGGGTGGGGTTTTTTTTGCTTGCGTTCTTTGGCCTTTTTTCTTCCCAGACTGTAAAAGCATAATCTCCTCATACTTGGTTTGGAGCCAAGAAAAGCTCAGGTCAAAGCTGGCTAACTGCAAAAACATCATAAGGGCCAGGTTTTGCACTCAGAGGTAGTACGCCAGTATTTAAAAGTAGAATTTGGCATGAAGTGAAGCCAGCTCTGGTTTGAAAAATTCTTACCTGATTAAAAAAAAAAAAATTAATCTGGAAATGGAAGGACAGAATTTGTACATATACCTTTTAGTCAGAGCAGGACAAGGCTATAGCATCAGTGTGCAGAAAGCAGAGATGGTTGTGGAAACTGGAGGCCATCTCTGACCTTGGAGAACAGAGAGCCAGCACACAGGTAAAGATAATCCCCAACTAACTTTCCCAGTCTGTTCTCTATTCCTGTGGTCCTGCTCCATCAGTCAAGAACACAGCCTTCCAAAGTTAGTCCCCACCCTTTCCTTATTGAGAATTTGAGATAGATTGCCCAGCCTGTCATGCCTCCATGCTAAGGCCTTGTAAGCAAATCAGCCAGTTCATTTGAGCACCTGTTTCTTTGTCTACATCGGAGCAGTTGTAGCTGTATTAGTAAAGGTATAGTAATCCCAGTCATCCTAATGAAGAGGCAGCTAATGTTGCCCAGTGTGGCTTTAACCAGTTTCCCTAATGAAAAATTACTTGTGTCAAAATTACTTGTTGCCTCATTGGTACCTATACTTGGACTTTTTAAGGAATACCCTGGCACAGGGGATTCGCTAAAGCTATAGCCGAATGGAAGGCCTGAATGTTAGGGCAAAATGCTTGTTCTGCTGAAATTACTTTATTTGGACCAGTGGCTTTTTCTGGTCACTGTCAGAACCCTCAGGCTATTTTACTTGCCAAATGATAAACAATACGGAAAATATTAAGAGGAAATTATGTGAATTTAGCATTATAACAGCTTTGTGAGAGAGTTAGAAGTCACATCACTGAGCGCATTGATTCTTGAAATAAGTACACAAGTTTTTAAATTACCATATTCAGATTGTGTTGGTTTATTCAAAAAACTGTGTCTTCAGCAGCACAATTGCTAAGCATACTGGAATTATTTCTAGTAATTTATTTAGCAAAAACATTTTGCCTGTTGGTTAAATATAAATTTTTTTTTTAAGTACAAGTGCAAGTTCAGAAATGCAGATGTCAAAATAACTGGTCTTTCAAAGCTGCAAAGTGCACTAGTGACTACGTGGCAAGAGTAAGAATTATCATGGAATTCCTGCTGGTAGTTTTGCACAAACCACTTCAGTCCAAATTTCCTTAGCTAAGTCAGAGCTTGCAAGTGTGATTTAGTAAATGGAGTTTGCTATTGATTTTCACAGTCCATTTAGCAGAAATAGACTTGCAATATCATGAAGACAATGGGTATCTGTACATAAAGAGCACTGAGCACTGCAGTTATCTGTTTTGTTCATATTAATGTCCGTTTTCATGTTCTGTACATAAGGTAGTTTTACATGTAAAATATGTTTTAGTTGAGCATACAAAATTGCTGCTGAAGAATCAAACTACTGGAGAAAAAGACCTGTCAAAAAGAGACTCAGTTTCATGTCTGTTATTCCTGCTCTAATATGAGTAGACTAAACCACTTGTTTTGGTTGGGGTATTTTTTAATGTGGTTTGAATCTTCAATTTCTGTTCTCAGGTTCAAACAACTGCTGCTCTGTTGACTCAGTTTATAGCTTGGCACAGCTGGATATCTACATCTACATGCTAATCATAAGGTAATCACTATCCAAACCTCGCAACAGTGTGCAGCTTGTGCTGAAGGATTGCTTCTGAAATTGCACAGGAAGATCTTGTAAATCCCCTGTCCAGTAGGTCAACATCAAATTTCCTTCCAAGAGTTGAGTCAATAAGGATGGAAATCACAGGGCATCTATGATATAAGCGTTGGAGATAAAAAGACAGTCCCATATCCTCATTTAGGGCCAAGCTATAAATGGTGATCAGCTTGAGTGCTGTGTCCCAGTGCTTTGAATAGTCAGTTGTTATGACAGCTTTATGTACTAGGTGAGTCAGGTATTAAAATAATGTTTGGTCAATTATAACAAAAATCATATGTCATTGAGGAAGCATTTTGAGGGCAGATTTTGTTACAGAGACTTACAGGCCATGAGGAACGTGTGTAACACTTTGCTGATTACTTTAAAAGCTAGTGGTTTATCTCTAGTGCAAGGAGAATAAGAAAACTCACGAGAAAGCAAAGGTGAAGATTTAGAATATTTATCTTACGTGGATTCCTAACTAAAGACAGAATTATAGAATCATTCAGGGTTGGAAACAACCTTTAAGGTCATTGAGTCCAACTGTAAATCAAGCACTGCTGAATCCATTACTAAACTGTCCCGAAGTGCCACGTCTACACGGCTTCTAAATAAATACCGGTAATTGGCACCAGTAAACGTCTGACCCAAGGACTGTAATCCTCATAGCTGCAGAGATCCCTGTTTGGTTGCTGGTGAAGTTCTGAAGCTGTGGAAAAGGACTGGTAATTGTTTTTTCTGCTCAAACCACTAAGTGTTGCTGGCAATATGTATGAAATATTATAGTTGTCCAATCAAACCTGAGAAATGTTTTGTGGCCAACCAAGAATAAACATGTTGGTATGTATGTGCTAAAGCACAAAAGCATTACTGCTTTTTGAAGCCTTTACATTTAAACATAGAGCAACACAAGAGAAAAAACGTATTTGAGAAACACTGCAAAAAATATCATCTAGTACATTTTTATTTACAAGTTAATTGGAATATTCCAAAAGCCATTTATATTGTTTCATATATTTAAACTGTTTTCAGTGACTGTTAGATACGTGCTTAGTAAAAAACTGTAGAGAACTTTCCATGTGAGAGGGAACAATTAGCACCTGCTTCTGATGGGTTTATGTACCACAATTGTATGTAGAGCTTGTTTGAAAATGCTGAAAACTAGGACTTTAAAGCCTTTGCTTAAAAGTCACATGGGCAGTAAAAGGGTGTAGTAAAAGTGCAGTCTCATGCTTGAAACAATCTGATGATTTTCAGCTGTTCAGCCTCCCAAAGGGAACTCTTTCACCTATATGAGCTCTCAACCCCTTTATTGTGTTGGTCCAGTTGAGCAACTTTGCAGTCTGTGGTCCAGCCAAAACTCAGCCTTATGAGGAAGGTAGTTTTCAGTGGGATTAGTGAATTGATCGGACTTACCTGCATATTCAGTAAATCTTACAGAAGAAAGGGAGTGGGGAATGTAGGTAATGAGGAGGGCTGGTCTGCTGCTCATGGTGATATTGTCTTTTTAAATCGATGAGCTTTGAAACAGCACAGTAATGTTAGACTGATCATTTTAAGCTAGAATAAGACAGAACTGCCACTAAAGGATGCAATCCTTCCATGCAATCCTGTTTCTTGCTTCCTTGGTCAGCATCAGCGTTTGCATTGCATGTTGTGAATTATATGATGAATTATATTCAGAATGTAATTACATTGAAATTAACCTGACAAGAAACAGAGTATTTTTTAATCCAGATATATTCCATATCCTGATTCATCAGGCAACCTCAAAGCTGTTTGTGTTAGCTCAAGTGTGAGGATAACACAAGAACAGAAACAAGAAAACAGGTAAGACGAGGGCAGGCTAGCTTTTCTTTTTTGCAACAGTATTGGTTTGTGTCAAGTATTGTTTAACTACCACTTCTTTCAATATAAATTGTCTTGAGTATTTCCATTGTGCAAGAGACCACTCAGCCCTGTCTCTATATGTAACCCCATATATAGGTGGGATGGATCAATAGGACCAGTGTATTCATGCCAGTGTATATGAACCCTTAATTGTTGTGGCTCAGTTGTCACCTTCTTTAGCTGCAGAATAGTGCTTTGCATCTGTTCCTGTTCTGTTTTCGTGCACCAGATGCAGATAATCAGTGCGTGATGGATCAGAGTCCAGATGGATCTGACAGATGGGAACCTGGAACAGGAGAGAAGCTGTGATTATATTCTGCAACTGCAGGCACCTTGGTGGAGAAGGTTCTAAGTCTCTTACTGAAAACATAAGATTTAACAGGTCTGCTGGTGATGCTTGGTCGTTTAATACTGAGGTACAAACCAGGCATTTCTCTCTGTCCCTTTGCGAACTCCTAGATTTGTCACCCTTGTAAAAATAAATGAACCATAATTCAGAATATTCACTGTATTTGTTATGCAAAGGAATGCAATCTGTCAACCAAACTGCAAGAGATTCACTCTCCATAAATGTACTTTAATATTTTTGTGGGGTTCTTTGTTGTAGTCAGTTTTTTTGGTTTTTTGTGGTTTTTACATAAATTCAGGAGCAGAATATAAGAAGTCCATTTGTTCATAGAGTGAGGTTGCAGTATATCCACTGCTGCACTCAAAGAACAAAAAATCAAATTTCTATTAGTAGAGGGAATATGCATGAGTACGTAATTCCTAGGTTGGTCCCAAACATTTGTATGAAAGCGTATGACACCCTGGAGTGACCTGTAACGAAATAAACATCCATCACTGTGAAGGGGTTCTTTCAAAGTGACAAATTTATTCCTTAAAGCTAAAAAAATAGAGAGCCTTGCTGTATTGAAACACATTCCCGATACTACAGTTAAGTGAGGATACATACTCCTAGCAAAGCATGCTTTTTGTCAGTCTGTGACATATAGGAGAAATGTCAGAGAGCAGTGAAGATAAAAATCCCACCTCTTGTGGTTGATGGAATAAAGCTTTGAATTGTGGCTGGAAACTGTGGAGGATATCAAAGGCTGTCGGTTGTAGCTTGTGTGTAGGTGGTGGAAGTTATACTGCTGCATTTTCTGAAATGTGATTCCTCTTTGCCAGGACTTTTTTCTATGGGAATACATTTTCTTCTAGTCTACCTACAGGAGTTTACAACTTCTTTCTTCAGCATCTTGCTCCTGCTAATAGATAAATAATTCAATTTCCAGCTTCCATGACACCTCAGCATACTGTTCCCTTATACCGTGAATGAAGAAGGAATATGAGTATCTATCTTAAAGACAGAATGAAATACATTTTTAAAAATTGGTCATGTAGGGTTTTAAAAAAAAGTTTTTGTAGTAGTTTTTCAAACTTGGGGGCCTGATTATGGATGTATCAGCCATAACTGTCTAAAAAGGTGATTTTCTGAGGTTCTCTGATAGAGAAGAGTGTTTCTTTTGGGGAAGTAGAAATGAACAGCACTTCTTCACCCTGAATCAGGAACCTACTATACAGTTATTGTTGTATGTGAGGCTATGCAAATGCCAAGATAAATCCAAGCCAGTATTGTGACTCCTTCATAATGGCAAATATTTCTATCTCTAAATGCCAAGAACATAAAGCTCTGGCAATTTCCTGAGAGCCTTTGCACTGCGAAAGAAGACATTTGGAGAATGTATGGCAAAGCTAGCAATAAGATCTACTGATTTATTGCTTTTCCCAGCCAACTCCAGCAGATAAAATTGCTAAGGAACTATAATTGGATTTTAAGGAGAAACTACTGAGGGAGGGGAAGCCACAACATGATTGCCCTTTTTCCTGGGAAGTGCTGTCACAACCGTTATGGCTTTCCTAGTTTTCTCTGTGGGTGTGAGTCTGGTTAATTAGTTGCCTCCCCAAACATCTGTAAGGAAGAACTACCATAATGTATGCTTATCCTGCATTCTTAATCTCCAGTGTCAGTTTAAAAAATGGGAATATTCTGACTTGTGACAAATAAGAAAAGTAACAAATTTAGTGAAAATTATGACTGTCCTACCTTAATATCCCAACTTCAGACTCCTGCAGGTCTTTGTAAGTGATGTGACATGACCAGTGTAATCCATGCTGAATCGTCCTACAGATTAGTGATTAAATACCCTAGATATTGAGTGCATGGAGCATTAGTTTGAACCTAATTTTTATATGTGGAATGACTCTTTTCCCCTTGATCTGAGGTGAATTCAGCATAGCACTGTGGAACTTGTGCATTTTCAAAGGTTTATGCAGATCTCTTTCAATAAGCTGCTAATAACAAAAGAACAGTTGAAAATGAAAAGCAACTGAGAAAAGTTGAATGGGATTCTGCTGGAGAAAAATATCCCTTTAATCTCTGTGTAGGGTAAGTCAAATGAATAATAAGGATGGTTTCCAAATACTTTAATATCCGTGTTGAAATGCTTAGAGAAAGAGGTCATAAAAGTCATGTGAATTAAGGTGCGAAGCAATGAGACTGAAGCAATAACCACTTTTAACTGCCATGAAATGATCTTTGAATCTGCCTGATTGTTTCCTCCAGCAACTGCAGTGGGTTATTTTCTGTCAAAAATGCAATAACTGATATTTCAGCATATACATTATAAACTGTGGGCTTCGTGGCAGGAATGAAAGATTTTTAATATGAATAACTGAAGATAAAATTGAATGGGTGTTATAGGTACTCCTGCCTTGAAGAAAGACATTAAAGAAGCATTGTATTTGTTCTTTCTAGTATGCTAGTTAGCTAACTATTTGCTAGATATGTATTCACTCAAATATTTTTACAAGACATTTTGAAATACCTGCAACAGTTTCGACTAGATTTCCAAGATGTTTCTAGTTTCAAGACAAGTGTCACAGATCACATGCAATCTGAAACATGAAAAATTGGAGTGACTGGCTCACAGCAAGTACGATGGATGGTTTTTCGTTACATTGAAAGCTGTTGCTGTCTGGGTTATGATCCAGATAGACCCGGAGTGTTTAGTTTTGTTATCTGGAAGTTTGTATTATGTGCTGTTTCTTGCTAAAAGTTTTATGATTTTAAATTCCCTCATACAGGAAGAGGGACAGTGGCTATCTGAAAATGTTGCTGTGCCACTGGTGGGACTGTTGAGGTGCAATTTATAATTGTTTGTAGCTGAGAAAGTCAAATGTTGTTGGGGTAGTGGACTTATACAAATCTCATTTATCACAGTTTGTGAGACATGCATCAGATAATTCTACAGGGCCAAGTTCCTCTGAATCCACAGAGCCATTACTTTTGTGATTTTTGTGACTGCTTCCCTTCTCAGTTACTGCCAAATGTGATTTGAGGTTAGTTGTGGTTACCAGTATTGCAACCCTTGCTTAAACAAGGAGTCTGTGAAGGGGAGGCTTGTGCAGATATGATAGATACCTAACAATACAAATGAAGAGTAATGATAATCTTTATGGTGTTTTATAATCTTTATGGTGTTTTATATGTACCTAAACCGAGCTCATTTCCTTGGCTAGCACTGGGACTAGATTTGTTTTGCAATAAAAGTGTAGTTACATGAATTTAATAGCAGGTTATAGCAGTGGAGCTTGAACTGGTCTACTTGATCTGTGTGGGATGGGGGTCATGCCTCTGGATGGCAGCAGGTGTCATCCTTAAAATGTTCACCTGAAAAACCCCTTCTGTTCATTAGTTTCGTCTTCCTTCACTTTTCCCAGTTTAAACTCATGTCAGCACATAGCTTCTCCTTGGCTCACCATTTTAAAACAGAAATAGTATGTGGGATATTAATGTGTGCAAATGGTATGAACACAGATCTAAGGATAAAATATGGTACAGTTTTTCAAAAGGAAGCATGCTGACAGTAATCCTAAGGTGTAATAGTTCATGGAGAGATATGTAAAGGAGGGTACACAATTCTGCATCATTTTATAATAGCAGTTTGAGGCACTCATGTTACAAAATATGAGACCCCACCAGAATTTTCCCCAAGTTTGTGGAGCTTTAGGTTCATGTTTTCACTTCTTTTTTTCTGTGGTGCTGAATCAAAGGTAGAAGATTAAAATGCAAACTGGCTTTAAATTCACAGTGTACAGTATAGGAATGTGGTTGTCCTTTGAAATAGGTATGAGCCCTCTATGAAAGCTGACTGTGCTCTCGTTAAAAAATCTGTGAGATAACAGCAATGTCTTATAAGCAGGCTTTGAGTATTTGTGCACATCTGGTAAATGTGGTCACTGTATGAAATATAGTATTAAAACATTCTTGTGTATTTGCAAACCTAAATGTTGTTGCAATAATTGCAAAAACATACATTAATTAAAAAAATCACAGAACACAGAAATCTGTAGTCATTAATTCTGTGTATAAATTCTGAAGTTGTTTTTACTCTGTTATTTACTAGAAAGTATTTAGTTCACTCATACAATTCCAATAAATGTTTTACCATGAAGCTATGACTACATTTTAATTTTTTTTGCTAATAAAACGCTCAAAATGCATTTTCTTTCTAATGAAGATATTGAATTCTGTAAGAAAAAGATTGGTTTCTGCAGGGGAAAGCTGCAGAAAATCTTACTTTGAATATTTGTTTGCTAGTCTCCATTACTGATCATTTGCATTAAACATTGATTTCTTATAAAAATAAGATAACATTTTAATTTTATATTCAGACAGTGCTTTAAACTCAGTAGCCTTTAAATATCATGTGACACCTACTAGAAACAACAAAAGAGATAATTAACAAAGGAGGCTGACTGTTTAGAGGGGTATCTCCTATGGATTCAACAGGCAGCTAACAGTCCAGGCAGCTGCTGGGGTAAAATCCACAGGGTCTTACCAACCCTGGAATTTGCTATTTTTGGTGACAGATTTGGAACTGCCCTGTGATAGGTTCTGAATACTCTACATTGCTAGATTATTCATGTACTGTTATGCTGTGTGCCTTCACTTTTTTCTATATTCTGTATAGTAGCATTTAACTTCTAAAAGATCTGTCCAAGAAAAAGAAGAAAAAGAATGCACCAAGCAGCTAACTCAACATTAGATGGCTAATTCTTATTTATGGGGGCTCTTAACATTTTTGGCTCCATCTCCAGCAAACTACAAGGACAAGAAATGAAATGCGAATGTAGAGTAACAAAAATAACGAGTGGGATTAAAAGAGCTGTGAGTGAAAGACAGAAAAGGAGAAGCACTCATGGTCCACAGCACCTGAAAGATGCCAGGTTTCACCTGTAGTGGCTGAATAAATTAGGTCTGCCTGAACTACTGTTGAAGTTATGTGACAGAAATACCTATAGACAGTTTGCTGATTATGTATACCTTATTTTTATTAGACAAATATTAATAGCTAAAATAACTTTTATTTTTAAGAATCAGAGAATGGTTTGGCTTGGAAGGGACCTTAAAGGTCATCTAGTTCCACCTCTCCTGCTGTGGAAGGCTGTTTGTTCCCGAATGTCCCACATGCGTTGAGCAACCCTGAGAGAAAGAAATTCAGGCATCTGGATCCAGCCAGAGCTGCTGTGTAAGCACAGGTGATGTATTGGAAGTTAAAGAATATGTCTCATCCTGGGGTGGAAATTAGCTTAATTGATTTTAACAGTTATAAAAACTAGGCATCCAATCTAAACCATCATTTGGACTCTTGGTACACAAAAGGACTAACATCTAATGAGTAACTCAAGCACTACCAAGTCTAACAATAACATCTTGTTCCTTAGTATCCTGCTTTACAGTACCCCAACAGGTGGTACAAGGGTGCCTGGTTTTTTACCAGAAGGATTTACAGGAATATCTCAGAAATCTCAAGTAAAGCTTTTGGCTGTAGAATTATTGCCAGTTGTCAATATGCTGAAACACAGTGATTTGACAGTTAGAGGTTTGGATCTTTTTCACAGTGGTGTATATAATTGTCAGGGAACATCTACGGTGAAGTACAGAGAGATTTGTAGTTGAGGTATGTGAGCCTTGGTAAGTAATATCAGTATAACAAATTTGCAGAGCTTAAAGAGTATATATTTATTGTTCCTTTTTAAAAGCAGGTATATACTAGGCAAATTGACTGTGGCTGTGTTAAAATAATTTCCCACAATGAATGGCAAGTAAAATGATATATATCCAAGAGTTTTCGCTTTCCTTGCAGCCTTGACTCCAGTGAATCTGAGCATGAAGTGTGATTTAAATAGATACACATAATCAAGATTTAGGGAAGCCTAAGAAAGGCTTTCTTGGAAACATTCCCATATAAGTCTCATCTCTTGGGTCCCAGTGCTGCTTTTTGCTTGGAATTTATTACATGTCTTTAATTTCATACTACATATTGGTTGTGCTGCAACTTTATCCTTTTCAGCAATGGTATCAATCTGTTCTTGAGAAGCTGTGTACTCATGGAAGTGCATTGAAATGCAGAAGAATTGAGAAAAATCATTATTGTGTGGCATTATGGATGTCTAATGAAAAGTGGAAGAAGAAATGCACTTCTACCATGCAGAGGGATCAATGTTTTGATAAATTTTATGACAAGCAAGACTTTCCATAAAGGAAGCTAATCTTAAGCCTCTTCACCTTTTGGTATCTTACAGGAGATACATGGTTCATTTTACACTTATGCATGTTCCCTTGTGGTAATGCTCCCCATATATAATGCAGACAACTTCTGCTACTTCTGTATAAAATCCACTGCTCTACTTTTTCACATAGCAGCTGCCAATCTGTTTTTGCTCTGTTAGACTTTATCCACATATACAGCTGGAGAGGTGAAGATAAAGTGCCAAATTGCATGGAGTGGGAAACAGTGGTATTGCCAGGTGAACGAGTAAGCATTACTAGATAGATACCTTTTACCTCTTTCTAATATCCACATCCACCAAAAATTAATTATGTCACGGGGTCCCTGAATAATAATTAAAATTAACATTGTCCCCGTGGGTGTACTCCAAAGGCAGGTAATTTTTTTAAGGTAAGAGAAGCTTGATTATGTACTCTGACTCCATCAGATAAACAGATAAGTGATTCTTTTCATTTTAATGTCCATCTAGTCTCCTTTGCTTGTTACTTTTAGAAATAATCTCAGCAGTATCTATTTATTTTACTTACTCGGGATGAAGTTATTTTTGTACTCCTCACAGAGCGTCATTCAATCTAAAATTATTAGTCCCTGCTTGTTTGCCAATTTTTTTCTAAGTTTTGTTCCTCCACCTGTTTGTTTAGTCACCAACAGCAGTTCACTCCCCCAGTATGCCATCTGACCCATCACCTCTGAGTTTTTCAAACACTAACATTATTCAGCATTATTTTCTTTATCTTTCTTAAGTATTGGTGCTTCAGTGATTTTACTCCTGGTTAAAAATAAAGATGCCTTTTTATACTAGTTAAAGTAATCTCTGTTTCTCTTGGGGAAAAGTCTTGCTATTTAATTTGGACTTTTCCTCTACTCCACGTTACCTTTGCCTTTATTTCTGAGTCCTGATACCAAGTGAAAATGGAAAACGTGCTCTGAATGTTCCACCTTTGGTCTGTGCATTCAGAATTAGAGTATGAAGATGATACATACTGTACTTGGTATGGTTTTGGACAACACCTTCCATTAATAATTTGTCTTCTGGGATTATTTTTTCCCCCATGGACATACAAACAGTTAGTTTTCAACAGAATGGAAATCACTGATTCCAAAACAGAATTTTAAAGAAATTGGCTTTTGGTGGGACCCTCAACAGACAGTTCTCTTCAACACAGAGTTATTCTTGTACATATTCAGGCTTTAGCAGCAGTGGATTGTTTACAATTCCAATAGAGGCAAAAACCCCCAAGATTTTTTCAATCAATTTCAAACAAATGCTGTTTCTAATGGGCTGTGTGCCAGCAGATCTGCAGCCAGGCATACCAGCAGAAGAGCCTTTCCCTGGTGTCATGCAGAAGACCGTGAAATGAATGGAGATCTTCCTTTCTCTGTTATAAAAGTCTGACACAGACTAATGTTTTTTTGAAAAGTGCAGTCCTGATTGCTGTGGAAATGTGGTGTTCCTACTCTCAGCTGAAGAAGAGAGAGTTGTAGAAGAGCTTCCCAACATTCATTAGCCAGTCTGCATCAAAACATATCTCTAAGGAGTATCCCAGTCTTCAGACATGTTTGCAGCGAGGTCTCTGCTGAGACATCTCCTGAAGGTTGTGCTTATTATCTGCAGTGTTTGTAGATCTGTGTTTGACAGGTAGTGAACTGCATCTGCTGGCTCACTAAACATCCTTCAGCGTGATGGCAAACTTCAGGTTATTTCTACCTCAGCTTCTTGGAAAAGAGATGTCATTTCTTGAGAAAGAAACCTTATTAAAATAAACACAACAGCTTCAACAGGAAATCTGTAACGTGTAAGAGAAGGTTGTTTTTTTTTTGTCTAAAATTACTGTTTTAAAAATGTATTTCTGCAAATGGTTAATATATAGAAGGATTGTTTACAGACTGAAGTGGTTTCAAAAATCATGGTGGCAGCTTTGGATATGTACGCTCTCCAGTGCTCTGTTTAATGCTACCAGACTTTACAGGCACAGTTTCAGACATCCCTTTGGTCACTCTATGCAATGGTATAGGACCTTCTTCATAACCAATGGGGTAATGAAGGTTTTCTGGGATGCAATCCACATTGGGAGTTGGGGGTGTAAAACCGCCTCACAGCCTCTCCCCTAAGTGCTCATAACAGCAAAAACCAAAACCCAACCTCTGAGCTCTGTGGGGCGCAGTACAGAAAGAGCTTGTCCCACGAGAGGAGCTCATAGTTGGTGTGTCAACAGTAGTGGCAGGTAACCCACAGGAGTACCCTGCAGCAACCCCAGGAGGAGAACTTGTGTTGAACCAGTGAAATAGCGTCTTTTAGGCTTTTAGGGAACTGGCCAAGCAAGCTGAACGTGCATGTGCTTACAGCAGGCAGAGGAGAGATGCTGAACACATGCTGCCTGCTATCAGCAGCCCTGCGGTTGCCAAGAAGGGCAGCTACACCATTACATAAACCATCGCACAGTACACACTGTGCAGCCAGACGTCTTGTTTGTGTGCGAGTGGCTCTGCGTAGGTATGTGGGGAAGTTCAACCTGTTAAGGTTCGTGATTTAAATTTAGTACCAACAGACAGCATTCCCTTCCTTTTTGAAACGGAGGAAGAGAAATGGAGGTGCATGCAGCATGATAGAGCAAATTTATCCTGTCAGAGAAGGCTCAAGTACATCTTGTCTTTTTGACAGATTCTGTGCTATCAAGGCCAAAGAGCAGCTCTGATTCTCCTACAACACTAGTAGGCATTTCATGCATTTAACCCTTAGAAAACTGGCTGGCTTACAGCAAAATAAAAATACATCTTTCGAAATTATCTCTGCGATTGTGATAATTTAATTCAAACAGCGTAAAGCAATTAGTCTGCATAAAGAACTTATAATAGACTAAGTTCCTTTTCTTTTTTTTTTTATTTTAGTAGCTATTTCTAGCTCATTAAGCACAGAAACCCCTTTACACTCAGCTTTTTGACTGCACTCCATCGATTCAGCCCAATCAGCACAGATTTTCTCAATCTAGAAACAAAGCAAAATGAAACAAGGGAAATTAAACAGTGAGTAGATCAGTCATCTCTGCTCAGCTTTTCAAGCTGCTATAACTGGATTTTTTCAGTTATGACATGCTAAAAACAATAAGAAAACTGAAAACCATAGCTGTGATTTTAAAAGAGACATTATTTTTAAGAAAATTGAAACTTTATTATAAAATCAAACTTTCTCAGGTTTTTTTGTAAGTATATATCTTCAGACCTAACTTGATATTCTACTCAGAATTGGAAAAGCGTTTCATTATTTGGTTTTAAAAAGAGACAGTCCTCCCAGCACTGATCTATCCTGGTATGCAGAGGAATAGCCTGGCATGTTGTAGTCAGCACTAAACACTACAACACTTGCTTGCAGTCATACCACAGTATTTATTTCAGAAGCTGTTATCTACTATTTGATATAAAGCGTATGGTCCTACAGATCTGGGGATATTTTAAAATATTTCATTGTTATGACTATTCTGCCCCATGTCTTCTTCAATAAGACCAAGCAGTGCTGAGGTAGCTGGACTCACAGAGCAGGCAGGAAGGATGGAATAGGTTACTCCACATCTTTATGGCAATGGATGGACTTTCCTTGTCACAGACGAAGTGTGCTTTCTGCATGGCTGGGGACAGTAGCAGATTTTTTTAATTAAAATTTGAATTTAATATTTATGAGTGCATTCCCTGATGTCTGAATCCAAGGGCAAGCCCTGCTGTGCTTGACTCGGTTTCTTGGGAGAGGGCTCAAAAGGACCTGCAACTGGAGAGAGCTGAGTCTTTCTGCTTGACTGCTCCAGCCTGTCAGGCAAGGACGAATATTCAGGGGATAAAGATTTCCCAATTCTCAATGTCCTTCACCCAAACATCATTTGCTAAGGACAGCCATATGTTAGCTCTCGGCCAGTTCCCAAATTTGCAGATGTTGACAGAAGACCTTGTTGTTAAGGCAGGCCCTTTTGACACCACATGCAGCCTAAGGCTGTGAATTTCTGACAAGCTGCTCAACCAGCACATCATGCTTAGGGTGACACGCACGTTCCGATGAGAACTGTGAAAACCGTTCTGGAATCTTTCCCCTTCCTCCAAGTCAGACCCACCAACAGCATCAGTACTCCTGACTTGGTGGTGCTGATGGGGCTGGAAAGTCTGTCAGTGCAGTCAGCCAGAAGGTAGCACTCTCCACACCCAGCTTCCCTCCTACACAGTGAAGGAGGAAGCAATCACAGCTGTTTGGACCTAAATTTTTTTATTCTGAATGATTATGAGAGTCAGGCATATTCCAGATGATCTACATTTTCTGTGAACAGAAGACTTAAAAAGTCAGAAAAGGTATCTCGTATGGTAAGCATTTACAAATGTTTTTTAAGAAGTATACCTAATGTCCCAGGGTTTAATATTTAAAAAGTCTTCCTGTAATTTATTTAAATTTCTTTTCTCTTGTCCTGTTTTCTACAGCAGAGGGGTAGTTGTATCTCTATGCATTTGAGATGTTGTCCACACGTTTTACTATCACTTTAGAACTGCATCAAAAGGGTAATATCTGGCTTCTAGACAGAGAATTCAAGAACATGAACTCATTGTGCGAGACACTGAATGTGACAGCTACATGACAATGAACTATGGAAATTATATAGTAGTTTTGCACAACCAAAGGAAAGGTCAAAACGCTTACAAAAGTACTTGTTATCCTACCTCTGCTACCGAGTATTTTATTGTTTGAGTTTTACCATTAAATTGAATGTAAACATAAAAAGGGAAGGGATTGTTTAACATGAGTAAATTGGAACAGTTGAATAGTAACTTATTTTTGATAGGAAATACAATACTTTCTTCCCAGCTTTAAGAATTAGATACAGTCTTGTCAATCAAGGGTTATTTTGTGCAGTCCTGGAGTAGGCAGCGCAATCTGCACACTGCTGTTTGTTATAAACTAGTGGACTGACTCTGGATGCCAATGGATATTGGCATTCAAGGTCATTTAGACTCTTTCAATTCAAATTTCAGAAAATTCAAAAAGAAATTGCCATTTTCCATAGGCCTTATATATTATGAGTGACCAAATACATTGACCTTTTTCAAGCAACTTCTGAAAAATACACAAGGAGCTTCACCCATCAGCTGTGCTCTTTCTTCAAGGTTTGCAACAAAACTCAATACCTTTTTTGACCTATAAAGGCCAATTTTTTTGCAATTTGTGAATGATGATTTAATGTAATTTGTGATAATTAGTTTTGGGCAGAGTGACCCAAAGAGGCATGGACCTGTTTCCTTCCCATTAATTAATCTCAGAAGTTTGTTTATAAAAATAAAAGAAAAAAAACCCCAACCACAACAGATCTTCACAAAAGCTTGTCTGAGCACTTTTTTCAAATGACAGAAGTGGTTGTAATTATTCTATCCATAATCAATGGAAGTGTAACTTCTGGATTTCACATAATCACTATATATGTGATTTTGACTGCTGGGTTAATAAACAGTGTTTCGCTATTCATGTACTTTTTCTTGTGTTGAATGATAAATTGTACATATGATCATAAAATCACTTTTCTAAAAACCAGCTATCAGTTCTGTTATCCTGTAGTCAATAAAGACTGCTAAAGAGAAGTACAAAGGGAAGACAAGTAAACAATTATGGAGATAAAAAAGAGCTGTTCAGAGAAGTCACAAAGGCTGCGATTTCATATCCAAATAGCTGATTTCCATTATTTTTTTTCCTTAGGGTAAACTACTCCATTTAGATTCACTGTTGCTGATAAATTATCTTACAGATTTTTAATTCAGGAAATAGGGTTTGTTCTTTCTTAGTGACTGCCTTTCCATCAGCTTTAATGACCCTGATATTAAAGGGCTCAGAGACTGTTTACACTTGTTTTCAGCTTTGGGGCATTAAATTACCCCGCACAGGTCTTCAAAACTCAGGTCAAATTTCTCAGTAGCGCATCATACATAGTATTCATGTAGAGTCCATCCAGATACTAGCATTTAGCTTTATTCTTGGACTGATTTTGATATCAAGTACATCTAAATGTCAAAGCTTCATGTATAAATCTAAGAATACTTGCAATTATTCCTCTCCAAGAAGGTCAACTAGATCTACAGTGTTTGGTTCTTTTGGTAACTAAAAGATATGTTTGTTTGTTTGGTTGGTTTGTTTCTTGGTCCAAGAGTTCAATTACTTTTCATTACCAGTGGAGTTGGAATGGTATAAAGATGAAACTGAAATGTTTCATCTTGGTGAACTATTGAACTACGAGCAGGAATCAAACCACCACATCAGAAACTGGTTTCTCCCAGTCCATGGTTGTACTGTAGCAATTCAAAGGTAAATTTGCCTCATGCTGATTATACATTCATCATGCATTCTGTCCTTCATTTCAGTTTCTTATGTCCTTATAGTAGTTGAGTCTTGTCACCTAAATTCAGAATAACTCATAACAATTCATGCTAACAATTAATTTACACCCCTATCAAGGCCATTGGTCAAGAGTCTGTGCATAGCAAAAGACAGTTATTGCTGTCTTCAAAATATTAAATGATTATGGTCATAAGTAATTCAAAATTACTAATGGATAGCTATTTTGAGAGATACTGTCCCCTAGATTTTTAATGAACCGGAACAGAAACTTGCATTAGTCAAACTAGAAAGAACTAAAAAAATCTAAACTTGCTTTCAGAAAGCCTGTTTAAAATAAATGCATTGATTAACAAAATGTTAGACAAATAGAATTAAATTCTGTCATTGTTGCTCACTGATTGCCTTTTGCAGTCCTGAAAACAAGAGTATACGAAAACAATGGTATGCCTAATTAAATACAGTGCTCCCTAAACTTATAAAGATTGCCCATTTGCTAAGTTCAAGTATTTATTTAGAGAGGATGTAGGTTTTTTTAAATACCACATCCTTAGTGTCAGGAATGTTTCAGAGATAGTTAAATTGTTCCATCCTTGAACTAAAGCTTTAAAACTTACATGAAATATGAAGAATACTTCCAAAGTCTTTGATGATTTTGTTAACAAATATGTTTTATTTAACATGTAATGTCATAAGATTAAACTCAAAATTAATAAAGTAAAATATATGCTTTTCCAGATATAATAAGATTAAAAAAATAGTATTTTAAAAGTACCAAAATCCCCTCAATGTGTTGTTATTTTCTCTGTGTTTTCATTATTGTTCTTTCAAACACGGTGCTTATTCACTGTATTTCATCTGTAAGGCTTTTGCCTTCATCTCTGGCTCACTTAAAAATCTATTAAGAATTTATTAATTCCTTTAAAACATGCAAAAAAACCCCCAAAAACACAACTTCCAAGAGGAAAAGCCACATAGCCATAGAGCTGCAGAACTTACTGCAAGAATACTGATAAATAAAACATCAGTTATCATCAGTTAATTACAGTTTAAGCTTAAATCCTTGGTTGGTGGAAATGGGCAGTCGCTGACTACAGCAAAGCCTATAAGCACCAGCTGACTGCCAGCTTCCAAGTTCCAAGTCATGGCAAGGTGCTTTGTCTCTCCATGAAACAGAGTATTGTATATCTGAATAATATTCCATTATAATTCTTACACATTGCTAGCAAAGTTACATTTTCAAAGGCAGTATATTGATTCTGAGTCCACCCCAATATATACATTTAAAAAAAGGTTTCTCTGAACAGGTAAAAGAAACCCCGGGTCAAACTATTGCATAATATGAAAAAAAAAAATCACAAGAGTGCGTATATGTATGGATGTATGTATACATGCAGAAGAAAGCCACATTGCCACTTGCACCTACCACTATGTGGCATTTACTGCTGTGGACACAGGCCTGTCTTGGGTCACAGAGTACATTTACATGAATGTAAACTTTAGCCCTTGGTTCAAGAGATCCCACAATGAGATGTTTTCCTATTAGAGAAAGGAGCAAGAATAGGGCCTGCCTGGAAGTGGAACTCTATTTCAGGCATCTGTATGTGAAGCAGGACTTGCCCCACTGAAGCTGCAAAATTAAAGCTTTATTGCGAAAAGAAGAAACTATTTACACCACATTGGTAGCTAAGTTAGTATATGAAATTTATGGACTTCTGTAGAGCAGATATTAAATGATTTTTTCCATTTCTCACCAAGCAAATCTGGTAGAAACAATACCGTGTTTCCCACTAGCTTCATGATTTTGAAGTGGCCAAGCTTAGAATGGCAACTGAATGTACTGAAAGGCATCAGCACTGCGAATTAAATGTTCACTTCGAGCTCCCTCTCAATGACATTTCTTCAGCAAGTGAAGAGTTATATTTTTAACTGCAAGCATGGTTTCTGTGCAGGTTGGTTTGATCAGCATCTCAGGAAGTAAAAATCCAAAATGGCCAGTGTCACGCAGCTCAAATGCAAATGCGTAGGGGATGCCATTTTTGTAGGCCCAGTCCATAGAGCTGCCAGAACTCACATCTGAAAGAGGAAATTCAGAGAAAATTTTAAAAGATGTTAAATGCAGGTCATGTTGAAACTAGCAGAGGGTTCATGTGGCATTTTGTCTCTGTGAATATACTTGCAACTCAAACTGTTACTTGCTCTGATCCTGAACACCCTTTCGAGAAGGGCACGGGCCCCCAGCACCTGGTGAAAAGTGCTCAGCACGATATGGATTAGACACTTGATTTTCATAGGAAAAATATTATAACTGACTGTTTTGTGTAAAGCAAAATTTTAATAAAAGAGAACATTTAGAATAAAGCCTCAAACTGTTTCTTGTCCTCATCTGAGTGAAGTCTAAACCTTTCCTTCTACAATGATCTCCCAGCTGAACTGGAACTCTGTGTGCTCCTAGGTTTAACCTGGGTTTTTTAGGCAATTCCTTTTCAGGGGGAAGGGGAACAGTTGATAAAGTAATCTAGCTTCTCCTTTTTAAAGTGCTTTTAAAATTCTTTTCATTTGTCTTATATTCTCACCATTTCCTCACAGCATGAGAGCATTTGCATAGGTGGTATCTAATATTAACAAACCTTCCCAAGGAAGTGTGCTGCTTATGCTTTCATTATCTCCCTAACTTGATTACCCAAGACACATATTTATATAAAGATCCATCTCTCACGTGGCCTGCTGTAGTCTGTGCAATTCTGGGATTAATTCATACTGCTTTTCCTTTGACATAGGACTGACTGCACTGTAATGAGCACAAGATGATGACCATGCTGTGAGACTGAGGCCCACAGTAAGTGGAGCTGTAGCCAAAACACAGAAACAGCAGAGATGCAGGAGATTGTCTGTGAAAAATCTTAAGCTTTTCATTTTTTCAGTGTCTGTTATCATTATCCACAGCAGGCAGGCCTCATAGTTTCAGTAAAGAAAAAAAAGTGTCTTGTTGAAACCTGTTGAACTTCTTTTTCTCTTACCTGTCAACAGAGAGCTTGCTTGACAAATGCTGTTACAACTTAGTAGTGCATTTGCAGATAATGATATGCTTTCTAAGATCTTAATTTATCTTTCTTTTTTGAAAAACATGGTTTTATATTTTATGGGTATGTTATTGCTGGCTTTTGCCTCTCTTATGCATTGCATTTTAATCTCTTTCATTGCATCAGTTGACTTAATCTTACTGCAATCAACTGACTGAATCAGTTGCAAAACTTCATCTTCCGCCTTCCTCACAACCCAAAACTGGGTCGAAGTTCACTTTAAACAGTGTTTGCTTTCTTTGTTATAATAAGGGTATTCTCCTTCTTGGTATAGGAAGGTCAAAGTCACAAAATCTGCCAGAGGAAAACTTACACAAAGTGCTCGAAGCAGGACCGTATCTGTATCTTATACCATAGGCTGACTGAAGAGCGTTAACAGCATTATAGGCTGCTGATTCCTGGGGAGAAGGAGAAAAAATAAATACATAAATTAGACTTTAAATTAAATAATGTAATTGGATTGGAATCTGAGTTCAATGGATGACTGTCTTCCGGCGCAATGCTGTGTTCAGTGAGACTGTGGCAGCTAACTTAAAATTACTGCAAAAGATAAATACTTTTTTTTTTTTATTGATAGCTGTTCCCTGAAAATCCTGGTTTGATATTTTCATGGCATATAGAAGCTCCCTGCACTGTGAATGACCAGACATTAAATATCTGTAATTATAATTTGTATATATCAATTTAGTGATACAATGAATTTAGGCAACATGTGACACCATGAGATGAAATACTCTCTTTTTTATGCAGTTTAAAAGCCATGTAGGCATCTTCTGTGGCTGCATTTCCCAGTCCACTAAACCTTGTCACTGCTGAGCTTGTGAAGGAGAAATGATGTCTTGTTGACACTCCACAGTGGTTCATTGAGCAGAGTGGGAAGAAGGAAGGAGGCAAGTTCCAGGTGAATGTTCAGCGCTGGTCGAACTTTCTCTGGGGCCGCATGATGAAGTCTTGCATTATGCAAGTCTTGCATTTATACACTGTTGCATAAATGTGATTTCAGTACTGTACAGGGAAAATCAGCACCTACGTTTCAACACGTAGATGCAGTCTGTTTAGGAGGCTCACAGCATCCCGTAAAAATGGGTGCAGAAGGCCTGACCCGTGGCGAATTCTAAGGGTCACACACAGAGAAGAGATGCACAAAAGAAAAAAGAATACTATGATTCCAAAGATAAGTATGCTGGAGAATGTACAATGGAGGCTGGGCAAACACAGAGGCATAATCCCTTCAGAGGACAGGAAATTATCATCTTGGGACCTAGAAACTGCTGGACTTTGAATCACTAGGTAAAGCTACAATGGTTATATTAGTTGTTTAACTTCCGTGAACTAAAGAGCTACAAGTCTGGATTTATGCAAATCTTCATGAGCTCAGTCCTTACCTTGTTATTTGTCATGTTCTAGATGAATGCACATTACTCTATACTTGCCTTTCTGTATATGTTTTCCCTAACCTTCCACTTGGTTGCCCTTGTCAAGAGTCCGGATTCTGACTTAATCCTTGCTCTGACCCGTGCAGGCGTTCCTGCTGTGGGTCTTTGTCTGAGTAGAGAAGCCAGGGAAAACTGCTTTAAAATTTCATTCCAGAAACAAAAATAAATTAATTTTCACTTACTAATCTGCAGGTGGGCTTTGGAGAGTTTATTTTACGCTCTTAGCAAATGGAAGAGCACTTTTTTACTCCGTTATAAAAACTTGTTAAGCACAACCAGATTTTTTGTTTGTTTGTTTCTCAGCAGAGCGATGATGGTGCTGGAGACTGACATTTTCAGCTTGGCCTCTTGCCACCGTCATGAGAGAGTATATGGAGGTAAGGACCACTGAATTCAATGTTTCTGGGAACTCGGCAGGACTGGGATGTGGTCGCCAGCTGGTGTGAGGGGTAACCTCTGACTCACCCTAACACCGAAGATGAGGAGGTGGGAAGGGGCCCTGTCCTGCGGCAGAACGGGTAAGTGCTGTCACTTGGCACTCTTCCTCCAGATGCCTCGACTTCTGAGTGGTGACATGCAAGACCCGTGACAGGGCTGGAGGTGCTGAGACCTCTGAGGGCAGCGAGGTGGCAGTGCGAGGTCACGGCAGTGGCCGTGGGGCTGCGCAGGGCCCGGGGAGCGGGCAGCTCCAGAGGCAGAATGGGGCTGTCGTCTGGGGCCTGCACAGAAGTCCCAAGTCCCAGGCTCAGTTGCTCAACCATGCCAGGGTCATGGTGTGGTCGGGCTGACACAGGCCTGATGCCAAGGGAGTGGGAGACAGGGCTCAGCTGAGGGAGCTGAGAGGGGTGGAGAGCAAAGCCCTGGTAAATATGCCATGGCAAGGAGAACGCAGCCACAGACAAGAAGATGCCTTGGGCGTAAGTTACACGCTGTACAGCAATGAGACAACAGAAGCAAGTCCTATTGAAATCTTTCAAACAAATAGTTTGGCAATGCCTGTTTAAAATCAGCAGAGTGGTACTGGGTTCTGTGCAGAGGCAGTCTGGAGGTCAGGCTGGGAGTGTCCCAAGTCCATGTCCACCGCTTAGGCAGTTGTCCCTGGGCACTGTGAAGTTGAAGCTCTTAGCCTTGAAGGGTGCAGCTTGCTTCCACTGCTGGAGCTATGTGCCCAAAGAGACAGTTCTCTACTGTGTCATACTGTGCAGGCTGGATCCTGAATAAATCCAGGCAACCAGTATTTGAACACCCTCAAGGAGAAAATGCCACATAAAATTACCAGATTTTTACAAAGACATACACAAACTCGGTCATGCCATGTAAGTTCACTACAAACACTAAGGCAAACGACTGTACAGGAAGAAAAGGGATGAAAAGAGGTGAAATTTAAAAGTCTTGAGATAGATGTATGTTTTTGCTGGGTTTTTGCAATCTGAAAGAGTACTTTTATTTTAGGTATTTTAAAAGAACAGATTTCAGGAGAGTGTTAATAAGAGAGTTGTGCCTAAATTAGAGCAGAATATGCATGTTGTGATCAGTGCACAGCTCTCCAGTTTCAAAGCAGCTCTGAATAATTGATCACTTTAATTGAAATGGTAACTGACAGCTCACTAACATGATCTGACCCAGACAGAAACATCCTTTCTACTGCTCAGATTTAATTGTGTCCCCCTGCTGGCACCAAATGTTATTTATCTGCTGTGCATGTGGGGTCCCACAATTGTCCACTGTACACAGTCCAGGTAGGCAAACAACCTTCGTTCCATCAGCTTCAGGAAACAGAGATCCATTGCTTTCCAACTCAGAGTAATTTCCAAGAGAAATGGAGAATCTGAAACCTCACCCTAAGTCACCATTTTAGAGACTTCAAATATTAAAAAACTACTCATTTAGGAACTACCAGGTGATGAAGACTTTGGTTGTAGGCAAATATTAAAAACATACAAATAATTAAGCAACAGTATTTCATTCATTTTCACTGTGATCCCCATAACGAGCATTATAAATGACAGGAAATTACTTCAGTTTCTTTTTCCAACCTCCTTGTTCTTTTTGACCCACCTCAATAAAAAGAAGTATAAGGTCCAAATACTGGCAAAATATTTAGAATTAGGATTTGGCTTCCATTTGTCCAGGGCTGTTTAAAACAAGTGTCTTTCTTTGTTCCCTTAGGTCTGTGCTTTACTCCCTCCAATAAGGAGCCTGATCCAAGGCCTCACAAACCTTAGGAACACCTACTAAACATCAAAAACTGGGATCCTTTAGTCTAAAAGCTATGGATGGAAAGAGAGAGTGTGTGTGTGCTATGGGCAGTTACTCCCTGTCTCAGAATGGAAATATCCCTTGAGCAACAAAACCTGTGCTGCAGATACACTGGTATGTGTTCTCTCTTAGACAATCTTTCTCCTGTCTGTAGTGTCTGCCATTGCCTTACATTACTCTGGATAACTTCATAAGATACCCAATAATTATATACTAGCAGAGGAGATGCTGATTCTTCCTAACACCATGTCTTTATCACCTTCTCTGTTGCCTGTTCCGAAAAAAATATTCTTACATCTGCTGGTCTTCAAAGGAATTAGATTCTGTTGTTTTAAATTGCCAGTCTATGTTTTTTTGATATGTAATAGTCATTAATTCACTTGGGGAACTTCTTTCTCCATGTTACTCCCCAAAAGAGGGTGGAGAAGGAAGAAGAAAAAGAAGATTCATGATTCCCAGTCAATACAGGGCTGTGTGGTCAGTCCCCACAAGTCTCATATTTTTAGGTCCTTTGGCTGCTTAGTTAACTTCTGATTTGCTCTGTTCCACAGGAATGATGTGAGACAGAAGAATGTCTAGTAGCTGCTGAAATTAAGTATCTCAACAGAAATAAGCCTACAAGGAGAGTTTGGGTTGTGGAGTGCTGGCTGCTCAGCCTCTTGAGAGAACAGCCGAGCAAAACTTCAGCGAAACTCCAGGGACTGACAGCATCATTTATTCTGCAGAGGATAAATCTAAGGTGCAGTTAAGCTCCTTTGGAGAAAACTAGCTTAAAGTAGCAAGTTGAAGGTCACTGCAACTTGCAACTTTCAAGGTAAAAGTTGAAGATATATGGAAAATGTAATTTACTGGGGACTGAGGGTGACAGAAAGAGACTTGCAATTGGTTGATGCAGGGTGGATCTGTGAGCAGGAGCAAAGAGAAAGCAAAGCTTAGCCATATTTCTCTAAGAGAATAAGCCATAAGGACAGTTTTACAAACACAAGGATGGCTAAAACAGACTTCAGACTGCAAGCTGAAGGAATAGTTCTGCATTTGGATGAGCATAAAATACACAAAATATATCTATCTGTAAATCAGTAAGCTTCCATCAGAAAACATATTCTTATTAATTTATTCTAATATACAGAAGCCTCTGATGTTGATTAACTGCTTGTCTTAAACAGTTACAAGCACTGTTTCTAAGAAGAATGATACATAATGCAATTGAAGCTTTACTTTTGGTGGAATTGAAAGATTTCTCCTTGAATTGATAAATGTAAACAATTTCAATTTTTTTTGTTCATAACATTGAAGATGATCCTAATGTTTAAGTTCTGAACAAGAAGAGACAGAATTTCAGCTAGATGCCCAAGGACTTGACTACATAATTCCCATTACAGTTAATTAAATAAAATGATAATAATTATAATTAAAACCTAGGGATTTATCCTATAAAGTAATTTAAAGGGACTGATGGATGGAAAGCACTACACCATTTTAATCAAATTACCACTGACTCATGGTGAGTGAAGGTTATATAACCAGAAACGTGATTGCAGGCAAATCCAGAATAAATACCTCTCAATGTTAAATATATGCAAAATGTTGAAGAAACAAGTCTCCTCTCAAAAGAAAACATACAAAAAATATTATATAAGGGAGCACATTCTCCCAAGTTTTAGTGTACTTACCACACAGTTGAAGTTTGGAATAGTTTCATATTTGTAAGAGTAAGGGTACAGCAGCATCTGTGCATATGCATGGAAGGACAAATAGGCTTTTATTTGTTTCCTATGTTTGCGGAGGAAATGAGCAACAGCCTTTACTTCAGGCTCAGACTCAGGAAAGGGACCACAGTATGTGTCATCACATGGGTGAAATGAAGCACCTTCATCTAGAGATTGAAAGAAAAAGATGGTGAATGATCACAGAGAATTTCTAAGGGTCAGCTTCTGGCTCAACCTTTTTTGGCCCCCATGAAAAAGCATGAAAAACAATAAACACAGTGCTTTCTTGTGACTGATGAGCATGAGTCAGTGGGACCTCAGTACAGCAATCTGCTTGTTCATCTAGTAGACACACCAAGCTTCCAATTGGCCAACTACAGGCAGTTCTCCCTAGAGGACATACTCCTAACCCAACAGAAAGAGGAGAGCCTGACTTCATTGTCCTTTCTTGCCTGGCTTTCTGTATCAGTAGCACTTTTTATGACAGGATTTCCTTATTAAAACTATTGATGGGTCTCAGTTGGTCTGTTTGAAATCAGAGAGCTACACCTCTTTATTAGTCACTGCCAAGACAAATCTAGCCTTTAGGAGCATTTTAATGTACTGGCTACTACAGTTGTGGTTATAATGGTGGGTAGATAACCTCAACAGGCATTACCTTAGAGACTGGTTTAAAACATGAGAATGGTTCCTGACTAGACTATTTTCACCCTTGCAAACCTTGAGAGAAAAAAATGACAAGCCACATGGTATGATTGCTCAGTTAGTTAAAATAGAAATCATCTCAGTTTGTACAGGGTCTAAATTTCCTTCAAGTCTGGGGCAGGAGTTCAGTTTTGAGGATATCTTTCACTTCATCAGCCTGCTCAGGTGGCAGCAAGCTGCACAAGAGTAGCCTGCCTGTAATATCCCATGAGGTACTGAAAGATGAAACCTAGAAAAGAGGATGTGGTGGTGGCTCCTTTATCATTTAGCAATTCTAGATCTAAGCCATCATCTCATTTACAGCTTAAGGCCTGGGCCTAAAAGAACAATATTTATGCTAATCCACTCCAATCTTATCTGCTGTGATTTCAAAATACCATGCTTTGCAGTGACCTGCATACTAATAATAATTTGTTTGAGAACTTCCCTGGTGCCATTAGAGACTTACAAAAGCAGTGTTTTATTAGCTTTCCTTTGTACAGTTAGTACTGCCATCTTCAATTAATAAGAAAAAAGCAGTGTGTGAGAAGGCATAAAGATATCAACTAAACCAGGGTTATGCAATCAACACAATGCCAAAATTAAAAAGTGGAAGAATTTCATGCTGCAGTTTCATTTGTAAGATGAAAATTGAGGCTACCATTCAGTGGCCACAGGTGGGGATTTCAAAAGGTATTAGTGCTTGGATTGCAGTGGATGTGGAAGGGTTATATAGAGGGCAGATGGCCTCTTCCATGCCAAACAGATGGCCACCAAGCCATCGAAATCTCAAGAGCACTCTGCCTCGATGTCTTGTCAGATAATATAGCTAAAGGAGAGCTATTTAACAGAGCTTCCAGAGCCTTTGCACTTTTTTTATGGATACTTCATCTCCTGTAACAGTCTTGTATGCCGAATCATGGAAATGGATATCACTGTTAATAAACAGCGGAATCCTACAAGCTAAGGGTAAAATGACCCAGTGGAAAAATATGACTCAGTTTAGTGACTTCCAGCAAAGAAAAAACTTTCTGAACTGTCCAGCCCATTACTTTAAGCCATTTGAAATCCCAGCTGTAGTTAATGCTTTACCTGAAGAGAAGCTGGTTGTAGTAAAAAGAGGGAGTTTCCATGGTGGCCTTGGATAATGTAAGGATATACTCAATTTTCATACTGAAAGTTCTTTCAAAGTAACTCAAGAAGGAAAAAAAATTGATACAGTGTGTATCAACTCCTGTGAAATTTCTGAGTTACAGTCATGAGAAGCAAATGGAATTGTGTCAAATGTTACTATGCTGCCTTATTTTTGTACCTGATAGCATACCATGTGTCCTCCAACATCCATCACGAGATCAAGTGAAAAAAGGAAATGTGTGCTGAGACTGATAAAACCAATCCTTTGATACAGAAAGAATACTGAGAGGATGGATGAGCTGGGGCATGATTCTCAAACTTCCTTGCAGCCAATTCTGCCAGTATGGAACACTGTTCTCAGTGAGCACTGGGGTGCACTAGAAATTGGGGTGCACTGGAAATTCTAACTCCCATTGCTGCTCTCACAGGGATTTGGATGCAAACCCTTTAACTGGATTTGCCCTATGACACAATTTAGTTCTAAGTACCTCATTATTTGCTTTAAAGTTGATATTTATTTCATTATCATTAAACCACTATGCTGGTTATTGCACATATATACGTATTGCAAGGAGCATTCCCAGAGTTTTTGCTGTCAGTATTCACATGGATCTGTGTGCAATTTCTGTGCGCTATTTTGGGTACAAGGGTGCAGTAATGTGAAATCTAGCACAATCAGGGCTAGATTTGGCCTTTTTCTTGGTCCCTAGAGAGTACAGAAGCGGTATGACAAAGTTTACATCAAAGTCCTACACTAGAAGGGAAGAGGAAAGCAGACAGGATGCTGTGATATCTGTACTGACTAGCTCCCTGCTGCTAGCTTGCAGCGGCTTTGCTGGGGCTGGATTCTCACACAGCACACCTGCCTGGAAGCCCCACGGTGAAGTTCAAGCCTGTCTGCAAACTGAAGTGTGACTGAAGTGAATGAAAAGGTTTTTACAAGCACATGCAGTTTTAAATGTTAAACACACCATGGTTATGCAAGCCTCAAAGTGTGATATGATCTAGATTCTTCGCTGACTCATTTAGTGTCCAGGATCTTCTGAGCACCAGTCAGCCCAGTTCATGAAAGAGCTCTTTATTCTCCATCAAAATAGAGAATCAGACAGAGTTTGGGTTGCAGTGAGGGGAGCAGAGCATGTGCTTGGTGGGATGATGAGCAACCTTAAAGGAATTTTTTATTTTTTAAACTCAGGGCGAGGACCTGTCTTTCATCTTTAGTACAGGGGAGAAATGCAACAAGTAGGGGATTACAACATACAATGCATGTGGGTATTATTATGGTTTCACTCAGCCTAGAAAAAATAGGTTTTTAAATGAAAACTATGCAAACATTTTTAGGACTGAGTAAAAATGTGCTCTAATACAGTGGCTAGGGAGCAGGAAAAGGGAGGAGCAGAGAGATGTGAACCCAAGAAAGATTAATTAAGACTAGAAAGAAAATGCACTGAGTATTAATGTTGCAGTGATAGGTACCTAAAATATGTCTCCAAAGACTTCATAAAAGAACCGATCATTCCAACTATGCTGGTGGCTATCTTTTGAACAGTAAATGTATGTTCCCAAAATACCTGCGGTTGTGACTTATGCACCTGAAGAAATGATGATAGCAGTGATGCAGGACTGCTTCATCTCTACGTTATTTTTGCAGCATAGAATTGCCTTAAAGATTGTGACAGCAGCCCTGGGACTCAACTAACATAGGCTTTCTGTAACTAGTTCTATGTCAGTCCTCTCCTTACAGCAAGTAGAGTTGAAAAAATTTGGAAGCATGTTTCACAGGTCCATACTGTATTGAAAGTATGCTTCTGTTCACACTCACTGCATTTGTGAACTTCCCAGGCAGATTATTCACACTCACTTTTATCCTCACAATTCTCAGAACTCTACTTGAATAATCCAGTCACTGCGAGCCAGACTGTATGGTGCAAGTAATCAGAGTATTGTGGAAACATCTAGAGACTTCCAGAGGAAGAGGGATGGGCTGAAGGGAGGGCCCTTGCACTGGCATTATGCAAACACAATTTCTTGTCTTTACAAGCTTGTAGCATAAATAAGGAAGGTGGGTTAGTGCTGGAGGAGAAAAGAGCTGCACAGAGAAGTGAAGGAAGTCGTTCAAGATGGGAGAGCAGGTAAGCAGGTACAAATTGCCATGTTTCATAACAAAGTGTTCTTACTCTTCTACACCAGAATTGTAGGGCTGCTTACACCTGTGTGAGTTGCACTGTTTTATGTAAGATTTAATAAAATATTGTTTCTTCAGTGAACCCATTGCAAATCTTCTGCTAGTTATTTGATTACTGCTTCATTCTCTATGCAAGACTGAGGCAAATTTTTATGGAAGTATTTACAGAAGTGCTGGGAGATTCAAATTGTATCTCCATGCATTTAGAAGCACTTTCTTTCTCTATTGAATCACTAATAATAAAGGCCTTAACACCACTGAGGCCAACAAAGCAAGTTTGACATTTCCAAAACTAAAATAATTTCAGAGAAATGAAGAATTGAATAAAATGAAGTTTGCAATGTTTCTTAAAGCTGTAGTCAGGTAAATCCTGAAAAGTGATGGGCCAGTCTCAATACTGGGCTTCAAATTATTGATATGATTGCCAAAATACAGAATAGCTGTATGTGTGATTTTTTTTTTTACTTTTGCCACATTTTCCAGGAAAACTTTTTACTTATGATAAGGTCTGTTTTTCCAAAGATAAAAGGCGTATTTGAACCTTGGTTTGTGGCTTTATGGGAAAGTATCTTCAACTTTAACTGTGGAAAAGAGAACACAACAGATGGGATCTAACCTACTTGGATAATTACCTCTGATGGATAATTAAATACAGAGTAATCTGAACTAGGATACCAAAGCATCTCTGTACTTACCACACCATTTCACTTTCCAGTTGCGATTAGCATCAACACCATGACAGTGGAACCTCGTGTTCTTTGATCTTGTTTTTCTCCAAAATCGATCCTAACAGAAGTTACAAAGTGTTTAAACAGCAACAGTACTATATTTTGGCAAATATCTATTTGTACAAATAACAAATCAACCCTGATAAACACACTCAGTATTCTACTTTAACTGAAGTAATTTACTTCCATTTTGCAAGGCAAAAAGTGATGGACCAGATTATATAGAAAGTCACCTTTGAATGATGTACAACCATTCGCTCTTTCCTGTCTGAAAAATTTTTGACTAATACTACTGAAATTACTTACATTTGTCCAGCTAAAATGATATCCATCCACATTAAATACAGGCATGATATAGAAATACAGTTGAGTTAGCATCTTTCTCATGGCAGGATCAGTCTGATATGTCTGAAGAGCCTAAAGCAGAAAAGCCAAAGAAAACAGTTTCCATAATAAAAATAATTTTTCCAATTATGTGTTGTGACAGGCTAAGACAGTCATGAGGCCTTCAGCAGTACAGATATCTGATCTCATGGCACCACAGACATCCTTTGAGCTCTGCTTGAAACGCTGACGTCTTCCTACAAATGTGATTCAGGCAGCATGTGAACACATGAAAAATGTGTTTAAAAGACCCTGTTCTCTCTGCTTCTCAGCTACTTTCAGTAGTCAAGAAGAGACAACTGATATTACAGAGAAGCAAATGCATGCAAAGTATTTCTTGGTATAGGAGCTGAAAGTCAGTGGAATAGAGTCTTAGTTGAGGAAATGAGTTTAGCTCCCATAAGACAATGGGGTCCTGTTGCTTCCACCAGGTGACAATTTAATAAGGTCTTAAAGCATTTAAGGCTCCCATTACATAAGCTTTTGTTGTATGCATAATACATGCACAATTACCAATACAGAGAGCTTATTCCTTTATAACTTAGAAACCCCTTTAGTTTGGAGAATCTTAAGTATAAAGGCTCATAGAGGAAGGCTAGGGAGTGAAAGTATTTTTATTTTCCGCTCTGCATCTTAGAAAAACACAGCAAAAATCAGAGGCTCCTCAGCAGTTCTATTTGCTAGTGCCAGAGATGCTTCTTTACCAGTTCCACAAAGCTTGGACCCCACATGCTGTAGGAAATACTGTTCCTTGTCATAGCTGGGCACCAAATTTGCGCCCTTCAAAGCTTAAGTGTTGACTCTGTAAGGTGAGGAATCGAGTGCTTCATGTGGCAGGTGGAAAGTGTTTCACACTGATGCTGGGTTCAGAGGGGTGCCTGAGCCTGGCTCCTCTCCTCCTGGTGCTGTGCAGTATTTCCAGCCCTTCAGATCCAAAGAGTATCATGTGTCAGGGGGGCAAAGGGAAGTGTTTGCTCTGAAATAAACTAAGCTAAATGCTTTTCAATTGACAAATGACAGGGAACAGTGTGAAGTACAGGAATTCAATAGTTCTGGGCTCCTAACCATGCAGCTGTTTGAATTACTGAAGCTGCCATGGGAGCTAAGGGATGCTTTTAGTGGAATACTGGTAGGAAATAGCCATACAACTGGATGTGTCTGGTTCTGAAATTTACTCATGGAGAGGTCTAACATTTTTTTCTTCTCTGAGGGGATTAGTGAGACTTCTAAATACTTTGTCTAAGGGGTTCATTAACCACCTCTCTATTGTGTGGTGTTTTCTCCTTGCCCAGGCTCAGTCTGCCCTCCCAGCAGTGCTGTGCACATGCAAGTCCTTCAGCCTCACTTGCAGATCCAAAGCAGTGCATCATCCCTGAGCAAAGCCAAGTCATTCAGAGCTGCTCCACAGTGCTTCAGACAGGCAAGAGGAGGGGAAGGTGACCAGTAGAGGGCAAAGGGGCACAGCACAGAATAAAATGAGATTTAGGCAGCAGCTGGAACATCATGGTTTAGAGCACTGCAGGGTGGGATGAGATGCCAAAAGAGGGGTTACCACAGGCAGAATACACATATAACTAGGTAAACAGGACTACTATGTGTGTTAGGCTAGCCCTGCATGTAAATCTGCATAGGATTGAAAGCCTATAAGTTAAGTGTGGATGTGAAATCACTAAAACTGTTCTTACAGTGGAGACAGAACCAAGGCATGCTCCAGAATATAAGTCAAGGGAAATGAACATTTTTTTCCATGCTTATTTCAGGGAGAAGTAATTTAGCTGGGGAGAAAATGAGGCTACATACACCATTTCTTTGAGGTTTTTATGCTTTCTCTTTTTAGACAGTATCAGCAAATTAAGCTCAGGTTTTGCCCCTATGTTGGATATTTACATGATGATGAGATTGGCACATGTGCTTATATCTGTACTTATGTATGCCATTCTTTCACTGTCAGCTGCATCTGTAATTACACATTTTGCTACATTGTGGTGTTATATACTGTATTTTAAACTGCAATGCTGTAAGACTGAACACTTTAAAACACTTTCAAAATTATCTCCTTAAAATAACTACAGATAATTAATTAATTTAAGGTAATACACTGCTTAAAATTGCATGGATGAGCTTTGCAAATTTTTCAGAACCATTCCAAATTTGCAAAAAATGACATAAGTAAAATACTTGAATTAAGGCTTTTTAATACAGGTTTTAAATCCTGTGGAGAATATATTTTTCTTCCTAGATAAAAGCACCACCATTTAGAAACCTAAACAAAACATCAATAGCAAAATGCCAAGTAGCCCTTCATTTTTTTGAAGTTACTCTGTGTTATTTTAATGCCTGCTGTCGTTGGCAAAATATCAGGAAAGACTTTAGGAAGCATTATAGTCTCCCATAATAACATTCAAAACTTGAAGTCTTAAAGTTGATTTCAAGCCAAATATGTCAATCATTCAGTGCTGTTCTTTAAAGAATATATGAGTTTTCTTAATAACTTGATTATCCTTTTAGACTAGCATTTCGTTAAAAATGTAGTGGAACTAGTGCAGCTATCTTCTTCATGGAAAGCAAGAGGGTAGATGGTGTAAAGTGAGATCATATTCACTCTTTTTGCTGAAAACGTTTTGTCTTTCATGCTGCTTTTATCTGGCAATTTTATTTGGAGTATGTAATCATGTAACACAGACTGTATAGGCTCTGGCAATGTGCCTCAGAGTTACCAAGGTGTGTCCTTGCAGGAGCAAATCCCACAACTTCCCTTTAGTGACATGACTCCCAAATCCTCCCAAAACCGATCATGTGAACCAGCTCCCCCCCCCCCCTCCGGCAGTGTTGAAACGTTTTCTCGGTGTGTGACACAAGCGAGGCGAATATAAACCATTAGTGAATTAACCGCGTCGTAGTTTGCACGGAGCTCTCAGAGTATGGCTTGATACTGCTTCCCCATCATGCAATCAATAGCAGCTTTGCTGCTGAACGTGCAGAGAGCCAAACCGGCCCAATAAATGCTGAATAGTGTTATTAGTGAGTGAACAGATGACACAGGAACCCTGCCAATACCGTGCAAGCAATCCGCCTGGGGGATGGGGGAAAGGACCGGTGATTAATAGGAGGGGGCTCGTTCATCTGGATCAGCTGAGCGGTGGTTGTTGACAGAGCTACACCGGCTTAGGCTGGCTGAGGATCAGGTCCACAGGAAATTTAATTTAGGGGATGAAGTAAACAAAAGAGCTGTATTGTAAACTGCCAAGGCAATAAAAGGCAAGGGTGTAAAATGGATTTAGGACGCAGCTAGGCTTTTTATAAAATAAGGGGATTGACCAAGAAAGACAAAGCAAGGAGACAGGGTTGAGAGAAACTCTGAAATTGCAATTGAGCTTAATAACAATTTGCTATCCCACAACTAATTGTTATTAAATTTAAGGTGACAGTCAGCTTTTGCTGTTTCTGGTTTTGAATTAAACAATCACACTGAATTAAATAGTTACTATTTAGGGCATGGAATTGACTCTCTTTACTGTTGTACCAGAAATCACATAAAACTACTTCCTATAAAACAGGATTAACTCTTCCATGCCATTATTAAGATATGATTTAAAACATCTTTTTTGACAGTAACATACAATATTTTACTCTTATCTGTACATCTTACACTTTAGCAGGGTGACAGTATGATCTGCCACTCAGGCCTTCATTGACACTTTAGCAGTTTGACAAGTTAGTAATTAGCTGTGTCTTTGTACTTGGAAGCAGTACACCTTTTTATCTCCATTTTTCCTTTTACTGCTAGTATCCTGCTTTAGTATTCAAATCACAAGCAGAGTAGTAAGCCTGTTATTAAGGCTAAGATACAACTGAGTATCTGAAAACAAATGGCTTAAAGCAAAGGGTCAAATATTCAAGGCTGAAGCTTGAACTGTATCTGATGTATCTTCCTTCCTCTTTGGGAGCAGGAGAAACCCAGAAAAAAGTGAGGGAGATGACTGTGCTGCAATTGCTCTTCAACACTCAGGGGAGAGCCCACAAAAAGAGTCTGACAAGAAGGATCTGCAGAATCCCAATGTAAATGAGTGTAAACTGAGAAAATGCTGAAGCAGAGAAGAGGCAGATAGACGATGATGTAATGTTAGAGAAGCAAACAGCCATACCAGGAAGCTTGTGCAAGGCTGGGACCACTCAAGCAAAGGCATGATCTTGTAGGGAAGAAGCTGCATAACTACACAGATCTTAGTAGAAATAGGAGACATAACTTCTTGGTTCCACTCTGTGAAGTAGCACTTAAAAAATCTCGTAGGTCCCAAACAAGTCAAGGACTGCCTAGCAGGGAAAGGAAAGGCCAGTGTTATTCTGAAGCACTGTGAGTGCTCTGAAAGGGGCAACACAAACTTGTCTACTAGCAATTGTATGAAACTAATGCCCACCTACTTGGTGGAGACCCGCCGAGATATACGCCTCTGAAAAATGTAATTACTGAATTTTACATCCTAGTTATGTTGGTCTAGGGTAGTACATATTGAGGGCAACCCAACAGGATTCACTCGAATACAAGGTTTAATTAAATTGTGGAGACACAAGTAAATAGAATCACAGAATCACAGAAGATGCTGAGTTGGAAGGGACCCGCAGTGACCATCGAGTCCAGCCCTTAGCCCTGCATCGGACTGTCCCCAAGAGTAACACCATGTGCCTGAGAGTATTGTCCAAATAATTAAGATACAAATTACTGCTTGTAATTCCATTTCTGGAACCACTAAATTGTCCAATGCATGGAATTTTCTTTCACAGTCCTTTCTCATGCTCCGTATTGTTTCTGCATATCAGTAGTTTTTACTGAGGCCCTAATTACTCAGCAACATCACACAGGAGTGGACTGCTAAAATATAGAGCAGAATTTCCTCCCTAGGGCAAGTAATGTGTTGGAACAACAACACAAATTCTTTTCATGACTTGAAGAAGAACATACCCAACAGCTTAAAAGCCTTCATGAGGTAGAATCTGAATGCCCTAGTGATGAATACTTACACAGGAGTTTACACAAGCAAGTGTCATTGAAGAATTCTTACTACAGGCACAACACAGCTGCAGTGTTACTTTATTTTATCAAGATGTACTCACATCGTGAAAAATTAATAGCTGCAAGCAAAATGAAAGTACTTTTTACCTTCTTAAAATTATGGGTAGGCAGGAAGATGCAGCTGAGTAGTTGAAAGTGCACAAGAAAAATAATGCAGTACTTATTTCTTTTGGAAAAGGAAAACTGGAAACAATTTTAACTGTTTTTTTGCCATCGTGAAGATGTCACAGCAAGGGAAAGCACCTTTCCTAAATTGTGTTCTTGTTGAATAAAACCTGGGAAATTCCACCATGCATCAAAAAAGAAAAAAAACCCTGCACAGTATAAAAAGAGTTTGCCACAGCTGCCTTTAAAACGATGCATCACATGCCTCGTTGTGGTGACAACATGGTACTGCACTCTATCTTTCTGGCCTTGGCTCAGATTTTACCCATTTAAAAAAAACCAAAACAAAACCAAACCAAAGCATCACAACTGAGGGCCCAGTCTGGGAAACTCTCGTTGATAGTGTTCACTGCTACTTTATTTTCCTTCCCCTCAGAAGTAAGAAGTAAGAAGTAAGGTGCACGTTAGTAACCTCTGTTTTCAGTAGCAAGGATGTGCTAGAGGGTTGTAGGTATGTAAAGTGGTATATAGGGTGGCTGCCAAAATACCTGAACACATTCAGAACTGAAACAGCTGTGGGATGGAGGGGACATGTTGAGTAGAAGCAGAAACTACTACACATAGGTGCGATTACTGCACAGAAACTTAAAATGTCGGGAACAGCATTTGAGGGATGAAAAAATATCATGAGGATAAAACAAATTCTGCATTAGTACCAGTGCCTCTTGCTGCTGAAAGGCTGATGAATGAAGTGCTGAGTGAAGAGGCTGCAAGTGGTGATCTCTCTGATGGAGAAAACACAAATAGTGTTTCAGGCAGAAGCTCCTGACAGAGAAGAATGAGTTAGCTAAAGACAAGTAAGGCTGAGTGTTTCAAATATAGATACTGCAGAATGAAACAGATGGATTTTTCCTCTAGATAATGTATATATAGGGAGCACTCAGAGAAGTCAATTTTTTTTTCTGAGGTTAGGCAGCAAAAAAGACAGCTGGGGAGATTAGAATCTGGCAAACAATGAAAATTAAGCTTCAATGATTGTATTGCATTTACTGAAAGAGCTGCAGAGCATTTGTGGAGAGATTGTAACCAGCTGACTGGTCCTTCAAGGATTAAAAAAGCCAGTGTTTGTGGTGCCTTCACCACCAGCACCTGTGAAGGATGCTGCAGGGGATCAAGCCCCTTGGGAGCTTCTGACCTTCCTAAACCAAGGGTAAACTAAAAATTGATGATCAGGAGGAAAACCCAGATAGGAAGATTTCATAGAGTAAGAAGATACAATGATTTAAAGAGAAATAAAAATTTCATGTCAAGCCAACATCGTCTGAAGAGCTTTAGCTGAAGCGAACAGACCTTGGAAAGAAGGAACATACCAAGCTAAAGGGTGAAAAGAAAAAGCTACAAGTACAGTCTTAGTTTTGACCTTGCACACCACTTATTCACTTTGGAATATTTCAAATTGTTTCAAAAGCTCTTCAGATTTCTGACGGCCAGAAATCAAAGATGCATTAGGAACAGTGGCATACCTGTTCCTAAGGAAGAGGACTGGCATAAATATATGGCTTATATGGAGAGGCAGTTGTGCCCTTGCTTTCCTTCCTCTAAACTTCTGCTTGGAGAACTCAAAAAGCCCCCAAAAAACCAGATGGAAAGCCTATCACAGGGAGTGAAATACATTGTCTCAAAGAATAACTAAATATAGGGGTAGTGAGCATCCTTTGAACTAAACTTAGTCTGAAATCCTGGATTGTGAGAACTGTACCTATTCAAAAGACGTAAGTCTGTTGACAAGTGATAGGTCAAGTGTACAATCTTTAACAAACATCATTGTGCTTCTTTGCAGACCTATCTTACACACCCCCAGGATCAGTCTATTTCTTAAGTGGGTGACAAAACTGGTATCTGAATTTAATAATTAGCCAGTATTTCAAGCTGGTAGCTGTGGATAGCAAGAGGAAAGAAATTTTCTGACTCCTTAAGGACTGCTGGTTTTGATGGAGCTCAGCAAGACCCAGAAATGATCCAGAATGTGAAGCTGTTTTCCTGACAGTGTGGACTTCAGCGCTGGAGTGAATGAGTGAGTGTTGCCTTGACTGTTGAGGCAGCATATTGCAGATGTTTTGTCCATCAGAACACGGACTGTGGAATTTTGTGGAATAAGCGCTACACTGGCTTTCAGCAGATCTTAAAGTAGGAATACTTATAGCTTTATTGCCTTCTGATCGTATGGCCTGCGCGGCGCAGAAAAAGAGCCAACCCTTTTTTTACACTGTCTGAGTCTCCTGCTTGGACCTGTGTCTGATCACACTGCTGTCCTTATTTGGCTCCGTGTATGTGCTGTTACTTTAGCTATTCTGTCTATAGGCAAGCACTTCATAAACATTCTTGAGGAAGAATCTCAGGTCTTGAATGCCACAAAATTCCTGGTAAAGACTGGTCTCTGGGGCCTGGTCCACAAGCCTAATGGCTGGTTAATTGGCAGTATGCATCCCATATGCATCCCACAAGGTGAGTCATAAATCAGTCTCAATCTGAGAATAGTGGGAGCAGATGTTGCAATTTTGCTTCTTGGATTTACTGTGTGTCTCTCTTGCCTCATTATTATGGAGTGAAAAGACGGGATTCTGGTCTGGTTTTGGAAGAAACCAATACCAATGTCAGCATAAAAAAGGAAAAAAAAATTGAGATTTGCCCTCAGAATTTAACTTCTTTGTCTGCAGTTACATGTTTGCTCCATGGCTGCATGATGAAGTCCAAACCATCATCTTAAATAATTGGGAACTCAAATAATCGGGATCCCTACTGAGGATGGGAAAAGAAGGTGATGGTGGAGGTTACTGCATTTTCCAAGTGTGAGGCTATTTTCACCTTCATTTGAGGCCCTGATGAGGGGCCTCTTAGGGGGATGCACTTGATCTTAATGGACATTTCCCTTACAGTTTTCATTGGATTCTTAGAATATTTTGTCCAGGAGAAGAAACAATGCTTGCTTCTTGAAGGTTTTTAATTACATTTCTTGGATTTCCTAATCTTGAAATACAAACTCCTGCATCAGAAACGAAGAATAATGCATCTCAAAGTCCCATCTCTTCATGTTATTTTCTGAAAATGTTGCCTGAATGACAGACATTTCAAGGTTATACATCATTGAAATGGATCAAATGGCAGCATTTATTAGAGGGAAGAAAGTCAAACCAGATGTAATGGGCATCCTCATCTGCTTTCACTAAAGCTGAAACAGAATCTAGTTTTGATGTTAATTTGAATAGCAGTCTGTGAACCATATTTCATATTTTTAAAAAATGGTAAAATTCTAAATTTGAGGTCTGGATAATTTGATATCTGAATTCTACTCCTCTCCTAAGTAATAATATAATAATAATATATAATATATATAATATATAATAATGGCCAGTCTTCGCGAGCGAAGATCTGGGGAAGGTCTTTACACCTTCCAGCCTGCGCAGTGGATTTTTTAGGTGAGACACAGTGTGCGCGGAACTGAGCCCACCCTTTAATCCTAAGGTTCATCTGCCGGGGCCAAGCGAGCTTGGACAGTGGCAGCGAGGTCCTTAGGACGTAGGTGGGTTGCCTTTAAGGGCTAACGAGCCCCACCTGCCCGGGAGTGGCCCTGACCGGGAATCGAACCCGGGTCTCCGCGGTGACAGCGCCGCGCCTTTACCAGTAGACCACCAGGGGCTCCTCCTCTCCTAAGTGCACACCAGTGAATAGGAGTTAAATGTTCTTACTTAACATATAT
The DNA here is from genome assembly GCF_022539395.1 of Myiozetetes cayanensis. Lineage (NCBI taxonomy): Eukaryota > Metazoa > Chordata > Aves > Passeriformes > Tyrannidae > Myiozetetes > Myiozetetes cayanensis. Next base: position 33,080,720 of record NW_026086604.1, on the reverse strand, counting down.
ACAAATGTAATTATATTTTTGCAAAAAGACTGTAAGTTCTGTGTCTTTGTTTCTATGAGGGTTATTTTAGACAAATATATGCTATGTCTGAATTTTGTTTCTAAAGTCTACTGCTTTCTACAAAGTAATTACACATAATGGAGTACCTTTCGTAATATTTACTAATCTTTTAATGTATTAGATCCCATTTAGCCTTTTTAAAATTCTAGACTAACAACCTTTTTTATTTTTTTTTCTTTTTTATTTTTTTTTAAATCTTGTTGTGGACATGAGTTCTTTCTTCATTTGTCTTTGCAGGTTGCCTTCACAGTAGCCCACATGTAATCAGATCTGCTCCCTTTCACAGTTCATCTTGCTCCCCTACTCCACCACAGGTCTCTTAATATTTCCACTATCAGAGCCCTTTTTCCACTCCTTTCCAGCTGAGTAAGGCTTAAAATTGGGTGGGACTGCACTGTGTGTAACGTGAGTGCTATTTCACCACAATACACGTGCAGACACTTCTCTGTGGTTCATTGGCTGCTACCTAAAGCTCTGATCTTGTATGTGCAGGCCCTCCTCTTTCTTGATTTGAAATTCAATGACAATGAGGTAGGATTTGTCAGAGGCCACCAGTACTGCTAATCCTGATAGAACATCTGATTATCTTTAGCTGAGAGACTACAGACATTCAGGGGCGCCTTCTACAGAAACAAACAGTGATGTTGTTATTAACACCAGACCTATGGAACACAGAGTCAAGGCTAGAGCTCATTCTGGAGTAGATTATAGGAAAAAAACCAACCCAACACACAGAAAACAAAACAGAAAACCCCAACTCCCCAAGCCATGGTCTTTGCTTTCTTTTTTTGTTTGTTTCAAAATGTGAATAGGGTGGTTTCTTACTTTGAATTATATTATCACATAATGCAAAACTCCTTCCTGCGCATTCTCTTTCTCTTTTAAATCTTTAGCTTCTGTATCTTTCTCCGCTTTTCTCTAGCTCATCTGTTCTTTTTCTCTAACTATTGTATTATCCCACACAAGGAACAAGCCTGTGTAGCAGGCAGCCCCTTGCCTTCCCATGCTCCAGCCTTACATCCTCGATTCCCTAAATCTGATCTGCTTTAGTCTGTTTTGTGTTTCTAAATGGGTGGGACCTGGGTCCTTCTCAGCTAAACAACTCCAGATGCTTTGTAGAAAGTGGGGAGCCGCTGCCCATACCCTGGCAAGCCACACTAGCAGCTGCTCAATGGCACCTCCACCCTATGGAGGTGGTGTCTCCCACTGTTTGCAGCAAATCCACTGGTACTCAGAAGCTGCCAGAGGTGTAGGCATGATAACTGAGGGTTCCCAAGCTGAGTAGGAGTTTGTTGCACCCAGTCTTGAGCTTGAGTGTTGACTTTCACGCATAGGTTTGGGTTTTTTTCTAAGCTAAAGCACTTGAAAAGCCTAGTTGTACACAGCAACATGGATATACTTCAATAAAACCAAATGACAAAGATCACAGGGTGAAGAGAAAGCTCAATAAAACATTTCAGGCTGCCTGTGTAGTAAAGGAATGCACGTATGCTGTTCCTGCTAGAAAAGAAGCCAACATCGTGTATATCCAACATTTCCTTTTCCTTGCCTTAAATCAAGGGGCTTGTGGTGCTATTCCTTAGAGTCAATAAACACGCCAGGAAAAAATCTGTCTCCAGGCTGACTGCCCTTTCTCAGAACTGCCCGTAAGTGCCAGGGAGGATGGAAAAGTGGGCTGCTGGGCTGCAGAGGTGCTTAAGGGAGGAGTTGGTCAGCAAAAGAGAATTGCAGAGTTTGAAGTACAGAGAGACCTCCAGTTTTGCCAGAGCTCTTATTAAAAATGTCTAATTCACATAATGAGAAAAGCAATATCCTAAACCAAGTGATCTAAACATCTTGTCTCTCCTCCTTTCCCAGTAATTTTTAATATAATGATGGAGATTATGACTATAATATATTCTTTTCCTGATGCTTTTTGCTTTAATGCTGGATTGAAATATTGCTCTAAGAAGGGATAGGGAGACAAAGGTGGCACATTCTTGCAGTCTTGAGGAACTCTGCAGAGACTTTTTTTAATCTAGGAAAGTGCTTTTACATAGTTAGTTGAAGAAGCCTTAGTAGCAAGCTAGATTCTGAAGATCTCAGATAACAACCAGAAGATTTTTATATACGTGCTTAGAGCCTATATTCCACCATAAACTCCATGGAGAAACCTTGTGACTTTTACCTGGCTGCCACATTGTAGTGCTTTATGGGAAAACCTTGGTGGGGAAGAGGTACTTGGGCAACAGGCTTTCCCACCAGTGTCTGTCTGTCCCAAACATCTCCCTTCCTTACTGCAGCCTGTTCTCCTGGGTAGAAAAGCTCCTCAGAAATAGCTGCAAGTTAGTTCATCTTTACACTGATAGAAGACCTAATGAGAAGACACACAATCATTGCATGCCAAACTATGGATCTGTTTTAGCCTATCCATGCATCAGCGGCCATGGTGACAGGCTCATCCAAACTGCCGTGGCCTCATTATTTCTGTTCTTGCTCTGTAGGCTGCTCTGAATTCTGAGGGAAGGCCACACATGGTTAGATGATCATCTCAGCTAACACATTAGTGTGTTGATGATGCAGAAGTTTACTCTCACAAAATCAGAGGAGGTATTAATACATTGCAGAATTCCACATTGAAATGGGTGGCACAAAAAGTGAGAAAATGGTGTGTTTATAGGAAGAACCCTGCAAATAATATGTTGCATCCCTTATTTTGTGGGGAAAAAAGAGAAAAGGTATGCAAAAATACCCAAATCACACCTGTGGGGTTTTTTTAAGCCACCTTTGACTTTTGTGAATTACACTGCAAGACAGTCTCTATTGTGCAGCTAATATACCATATTGAATAAAAGTTTGTTGGCTAAAGGGAAATGGCAAAATCCTGTAAACATATCACTCATCTGTAAGGAATCCCAAATTAGAAGAGATTAAGTGCTAATATTAAAAAAAAAAAAACAAAACCAACAAAAAATAAAAACCAACCCACACCCCTCTCAGACAACTGGGAAAGCAAAGTTCAAAATCCATTTGATTTCGCCACTCATTTGGAAAATTGCAAATGGATGGATATGAAGGCTAAATCCTAGACATTAAAGGTAAAGGGGAATAAATGCAATAAGATAGGATCAAAGAAACACAGGAATAGTGTGATATTCAGGTAATAAGAAACATATATTTTTAGATGAAATCCATCTATGAAGAAGAACCAGCAGATAAATATCTGGCTTTGAGACTGGTGTTACTGGCAGAATTCTGGGGTTTTTGATCATAGGTTGGTTTAAACAACAGCAGGCTTTCTGGTGATGTAGGGTACACAGGTCTCAAAGGGAGAAAAGGATCTTTGCTCAGGAGTTAGCAGGTCTCATTGAAAGACCTTTAAACTAGATTTAAAGGGAAGAGGGGATAAAACCAGGCACGATAGAAATAAGCCAAGGGGCACCACACCCATGTTTGAGGGACCGTGTTCTAGCACGTTTCTTTGGTCTGCCATCTCAGTGGAGGTAGTGGATGGAGATCCATGTGGCAGCAAAGATGCAAGAGTTAATGATGTGATAAAAAGCACAGAAACGCCTGAGAATGGTTATGTAGGAATTGAGGCTTCTTCCCTGGAAAAAGTGGCAGGATCAGTAGCCCAGCTGAAGTACATCTACACCAGTAATGCACACAGGATGGGCAACAAGCAGGAGGAGCTGGAAGCCATTGCACAGGAGGAAAACTATGATAGTTGCCATCATGGAAACATGGTAGATGAATTCTCGATAGGTTGAGGCCAACTGTCCAACACGGGCAAGTGCCAGATCCAGCACTTTGGTCATAACAACCCCATGCGGGCTTGGGGAAGAGCGGCTGGAACGATGCCCGTTGAGAAAAGAATCTGGGTGTGCTGGTCAACAGCCAACTGAACATGAGCCAGCAGAGTGCCCAGGTGACCAAGATGGCCAATGGCATCCTGGCCTGTATCAGGAATAGTGTGGCCAGCAGGGCCAGGGCAGTGATCGTCCCCCTATACTTGGCACTGGTGAGGCTGCACCTCAAATCCTGTGTCCAGTTCTGGACCCCTCACTACAAGAAGGACATTGAGGTGCTGGAGTGTGTCCAGAGGAGGGCAACAGAGCAGGTGAAGGATCTGGAGCACAAGTCTTGGGAGAAGTGGCTGAGTGAGCTGGGTTTGTTCAGTCTGGAGAAAAGAAGGCTTGGGGAGGCCTTATTGCTCTCTACAACTACCTGAGAGGAGGTTGTAGTGAGGTGGGGGTCGGTCTCTTCTCCCAGGTAACAAGTCATAGGACAAGAGGAAATGGCCTCAGGTTGAGCCAGGGAAGGTTTTGATTGGATGCTGGGAAAAGTTTCTTCTCTGAAAGGTTTGTCAAACATTGGAACATGCTGCCCAGGGCAGTGGGTAATTTACCATCCTTGGAGGTATTTAAAAGACGGGTAGATGTGGCACTTAGAAAGACAGTTTAGTGGTGGACTCTGCAGTGTTAGGTTAAGAGTTGGACTTGATGATCTTATAGGTCTTTTCAAATCTAAAAAATTCCATGATTCTATTTAATGATTCTGTGATTTTATCTTCCTATTCCTATGGAATTACACAAAAGAGAAATGTCTTTCTTAAACTAAGTCGTTAAAGCAAAGATACTGCTGAACTGATCTGAAGCAATGCACACTGGCACTGATTTACCTGGACTATTACCAGAATCACAATCTTCACACTTTTAGGTCTTGGAATAAAATCCTGCTTCATATCTCTGCCAATATGTGTCTGGCATATTTTTGCCCTGTGCCTAGCTGGGTCTGGCTGTTGCTATCAGCTTTGTTTATTAAGCACTTCAGTATTCTACAAATAACAAAAGAAGAGGTATAATAGAGCTAGGTTTTTTTCTTATTATTAATATGTTAGATCTTTCATAGGAAAAAGGCAAAGTTTATTGAACCGAAGGGACTTTATGACTGCAAATCTTTTAACACTTACTTCTTTCACGAACCACTGGCAAAAGGCAGGGCCAATCCACTCTCTTGCATGAATCCCACAGTCTATCCAAACAGCTTTCTTGTAGGGCCGTGACCTTTTACCTAACTTGAAGTGTGAATATTCACAAAATATCAATAGATCTCAAAACATCAGTGAAACACAATAATGAGAAAATAACAGAATATGAGAAACACTAAACCATTTTGAGTTTACTCATATAAAGGAACATAAATTTATTGTTTTCAAAGGTATGGCCAAGATAATGTTAGGCACGTATGCCAGGACAATGAGGCTGATCTATGGGAAAAAAAAAAAAAAAGAAAGGAGAAGTGAGATCTCTCAATTCCTCTTTTATGAGGAATGATATCCTTAAATATCAGATGGAGTAGGGTGAGGAATAATGACACTACAGGAATAGCCTGATGAAAAATCAAATTTTCAGAACTCTTCAATGGCAGAGGAAAAGAAAATACATTGAAACTAAAATTTTTTTGTATCTTGCTGACACACTCTAATTTGTGGTCCTAATCGTGTGAGTTGGAAGCACACAGCCCTTAAATTTTGTCAGCAGCTAAAAGGGAAGTGTATGTGGCACAGGCTGAAAAAGGCTCCAGAGTCCTCTGGGGTCCCTCTCCAGCATAACTGCTCTCTTAGTTGTCTATAAACACAAAGCTTTCCAATCCCCTTAAATCCAAATCCTGCTAATTGAACTTGTCCTGTAATCTATCTTCATGTGTATCCAGTCCAAGTAAATAGGATTTGGCTTTTAGTTTTCCATCTTTTTTTTTTCTTTCTTCATTGAAGATGACATTCAGAGAGACACTTAGATCTTAGCGACTTATCCTTAGGAAATGCTGTTAAGCTGCATCTCTGGTGTATAGGCTTTAACACAAATAACAAAGTGTCTGTCCCTGATTCCAGACTTTAGTCTGATTAATGACTATTTAATCTTTACCTTGAGTACATACAGTGGTCTCCCTTCGTAGGATTTTCCAACAGAGAACATGTGAACAAGATCTGAATGAGTTCTATTCAGATGACGCATCCAGTCCTGGATCTGCAAATACAGAAATGAATCGTTGCTTCAGTCTTTGCATTTCATGGGAAGCAACTGTAATACTTTTATTAATCTCAGCTCTCAGTCCTCTGTATGTTTTTGGATTTTCCTGTAGTTTTTGGTTTTTTTGTTTGTTGGCTTTGCTTGTTAGTTTGTTTATTTGTTTTTTGGACACTAACTATTATTTGACTCTCATAGCTCTATTGCCAGAGTCTGGAAGCAGCCTTCAATCACATGGTATTTCTTTTCTCATTTCAATGTTGGATATTACTGGAATGCATTAGCTGTCCATTAAAAATCTGGGGATGGGGCTAGTCCACCATTCTCACTAAATACTAATGGAACAAAGAAAGAAGTTCCCTGATTCTGCCTGCCAGAACACAGAATGGCAAACAGATTGACTTGCAGGATTCAGTGGTACCTGGAATATTTGTTTCACAGGCACCAGACCTTCCTAAAGTGCAGCACTCTCCATGCCCGGTCTAGTGACTTTGCTTTGGAGCAGACTGAAACTGTGTATGTGAGCAGACAGAAATCAACAGAAATTATTTACCCAGCCACCATCCGAGGTAGTTAAACATGAATTTGTATCTATGTATTTTTAAGTATTTGTGCCTCTTGTGCAAATACTTAAGCATTTGTTCACACCACTTAAAAGAGTCAGTGTGACTAATCACTCACTGAAATCTCTTATTCCACTGGAGAAAAAGACCTACTTAAAAAAAAGAAGAAGTCATAAGCTGTGAAAGATAGTTACATGTAAAGATAAGCCTTGAATACGTATACTAAAACATATATATTTTCAAGAAGGTGCCTATTTTCGAAGAAGAAACACTTAGAACACTTCTGAAGATGATCAGGTAACCAGAACCTGTAGAGAGAATGTAGTAGATAAGAGGAACAATATGAATTTTCACATACTTCTTCCAGGGAGTGATACACTTCGTAGTTATACTCAGATAGGGACCTTCGATTCCTATATGACCTCAGTCCAGTTTGGTTTTCTACTGCTTTCTGTAGGTCTGATATGAGAATCCTAAGCAAAAAAGAGAGCAGTATTACTGAAAATGTAGTAGAACACACAAGCTAAATCAGAACAACAATCACATTTAGAAGAAATATAGCAGGAGTTAAACCACCCTGACTTTACTTCTGTTATACTTTGACAATAGAGTGCTTCAGGCTCGTTTGAATATAAGCTGCCAAATAAATAGTCCAGCTGCTTTGAAATGTAACAGTGCCTTCAAAAACACAATGAGCTTGTTAACGACTAAAACAGGATGATGTAAATAATGTAGCCAATGTGAAGAAGCAACCACTTTCATTTGTTTATGGAGCAGCATTTGCTGTCTTCTTTTATAATCCAGTTATATTATGTGATCCTGGATCTTCAAAAACGGATTTCAAACCATTTAAAGATCTTTTTAGGCTTAGAAAGACATGCACATACTATTTTTCTGGCATGGAACATTACATATATTTACAAGTTGTAGAGGCAAAACAAAAGAAGAGGAACATGGCAGCATTATCATTCTGTCTAAAACACAAAAAACAGCAAACAAAAATTCTTAAGTGTGCTTTGTTGTTCACATTATCTACACTGCAACAGTTGTTTGCCAGTTGTGTTAAAATAACTCAGGAAAACCACGAAACAATACCAAATGGAAATTAAATATACTTCCATAAAGTGTGAAAGGTTCTTTGCATTAAGAGTAAAATGCAGAAGGAGTTGTGTAAGTGGAAATATTTCCTGGTTTATGGCAAAAATAAATAATGAGACAAATATAAAAATATAGCAAACATCTAAAAATAATTATAAAGAAGAAGTTGGAGCATCTGTCCATTCCATGAGGCAGTAGCAGGATCTGGGAATATTGACATCAACATCAGTAACAACATGACTGTAAAACTGAGTCAATTCTTGTATGCCAACTTCTCCTAAAACATGGCAGTGTGTAATCACCGTACCACCAATTCATCATTCCTGTGAAATGATAGTGACATTCAACCTTTTATATTTTCATAGGCATCAGCTGCAATGATAGGAAGAAGATGGAAATAAATGGCATTTAATCTGCTCCTAACTCAGGTGTGCAGCAGGTACCGCAAACACAATAGGCCTATCTACATGTAATATCAAAGTAAAGGTTATTCCTGTCTTCAGATGCGTTAGTGAAGTAGTTGTATAATTTGGAATTACATTGTTCTACATCAGCAACATTCATTAAGCAAACTAAAGAATTACGATCTTGACTTGCAAATTACTATATATACTATAAGACCAGTACTGTAATGCCTGTAATTAGATTAAAGGAGTGGTTTTATTCAAGTTATTAAGACATTTAATATTTTAAAAAAATACATGACTGCTTTGCAGAATTCTGATTAGCGTAAGCACCTACCAGAATCAAGCTTTGTTCACTTTTACAATAATACATTTAATTTCATAACTCCTGATTGTTTATGCATCTGTACTCTACATGAGATTTGATAATATTTCTTTACTCTTAAGTGACTGTGTACTTTGTGTGCATATAACAGAAAGGCTCTTAAGTCTCTCAGGTTTTAGAGCAACCTAAGTAGCTTCTTTAACAGAAAACTTACAACTGAAGCAACTTGGTGCAGAGTGAGTTTATCTGATGCCTGGCTTGTTTTCATGACCATCTTGTCAAGAAGTCAAGCCTTGAGTCAGATAAGCCTGTTTTACAGACAAGTACTGGTCACCTGGTTCATTATTAGGAATGCTTAATGCTTCCTAACTTTAGAAATTTGTCACAATTTAAGCAAGCATCAGGCTGGAATTTTAGCTGGTGTTTACCTCAGATTTTCCAGTTCCAAAAGGGATGTAGCAATTTTAACTCCTTTGGGGAGTGAGTAAAAATTAAATAATAATAAAAAAACATTATGAAAACCAGCCACGTGAAAAGGAGCTGTACAAAGTCTTGCTTGTGGAGCAGCACTTCAGCTCAGTGGCTGTGCCTGGTTACCCTGCTCTCCCTGACTGTGGGTGTTGTTGGTTCCATGGCAAATCCTCCTGGCTCTTGTGGAGTTACAGATCTCAGGAGGCTTGTCAGGAACAGCACATGCTTGTAGAGGCTTTGAAGGGTTTTGCTTCTGATGGCTGGGACCATCTGAGATGGGCAGCAGGGGGATGAAGAGGGAGAGTAAAGGAAAAATCTGGACCTGACAAAATGCTGCCCAGCTTCCTTCCAAGTGCACACAACTTGTGCACCAAAAGTCAGAGGGGGGATTTTTCCCTGTGGAAGATTAATGCAATGTTGTCGTAGTATTTGTACCATGTTGCTTCAGGTAAGCTGAAGAGACCCTTTGCCCTTTCAGTTCTTTCCCTTGCACACTCTGCTCTGCAACCCAAGTAGAGGTCTTCAAGTACAGAGAGTGTTTACAACACATATAAAATGGCCTTCTGTCATTTCATTAAAGGTGATTACTGTGACCAGGAACAGCAGCAGACGTGAATACAACTGCTGGGGCACAGTAATTAGGGGGACTTTTTTTTATAAGCACAGGAAAACAATTACAGAAATCCCCATTTCACTTTTAAACATAAACAAAACTGAAGGGGTGTTGAAGACACATGAAAGTGACTCTGAACTTCAGCTATTGAGGTTGTGTAATTAATCTTCTTGTATTTGTTTCTGTGTTTTTAGAACAACAAATTTATAAGAGACAATTGTTATAATAAAAATGGAATTCTGATCAGTACATACATACATACATACATATACAGTATGATCTGCACCATCCTTTTCTCACTGAGAAATAAACAAAAATACCCTCATGTAGCTCTTTATTCAGTAAATATGTGAGAATTCAAATAACTCATCACTTGACTATTCAGATGCTTAGGCATCTCACTGAAAATTCTTCACTGACAGGATCATTACTCTTGTCCAGTATATCATAATGATAAATATGAAAGGATAAGTACGGTGCAAAATTGTCTTGAATTTTTTTAAGGAACGCTATAAACAATACGTGATCCTTAGTGTGTATGTATTTATGCCATATGACTTGTGATGGGTCACTAGGATTGGAGAGTAATAGAACTAGTGTGTTCCTGTATAGTTGATGAAGAAGGCTTGCCTCTGTGTTTGCAGCACACTCATAAGTAAACCTTGCTCCTGCTAAGTACAGAGAGAGGCAAAGCAGGCTGCAGAATTAGTAATTACCAACCCTCTCTTAACAGATGTGATTTCACATACATTGAAAACACTTCAGCTTGACTCCAAAGGAGGACATTTAATTAAAGCTGCCTGCCTGTGGGAGATTTTCTGTTCTCCCATTAAAACGGTTGTTTTCTTGGCAGTGCCTAGTTGTCTGCCAGTCTAATTGCTGTGATGTGGAATGTATTCCCAAGCGCACTTGGCGTGGGAGAGGCAGACCTGCCCCAAAGGCCAGATCTCTGGAGCAAGGCACAGCAAGTGAAGCGTGGGCTTACGTGTAGTGGATGTTGGCTTGCTGGAGGAAGGGCAGCAGGCTTCGGGTCGTGTTCTGCGGTACTCGCACGTCAGTGACCGTGCCCTCGACGATGTGGAAGGGGCTGCTGGGCTGCCACAAGTCCACCTGTAGTGCAGGAACCAACCTGTAATTCATACGCATTCAGTGTAGGTGGGGAAATCCAGGAGATGGCACGCTTGAAGGTGTGTAGGCAAACACCTTAGGCATGATACAGACAATAAACCTGCACTGGCTGGTCCAGCTTGACATCTATACTAATGGAGCAGATTTTGAGGAATGATTGTGTCCAGTTTACCACAACTCTCATGGGAGATTTGCCAGTGGGAAGAGAAAACGGTCTCCAGAATGTGCCTCCTCAAATAGTTTGAAATTAAAGGTACTTCCAGCTTCATGCACTTCCTCAGACTACCTTCCCTATGTCCTATGGAGTCTAGGAGTCTCTTTTATTTCATTAGGCATTTTCTGTGTTCACTGGGGCAGTAAAAGAATGGTAAAGAGATATAGAAGGCATAGCAGATACCACTGTTGTTTACAAAGCATTCCCAAGCTTCATTCTTGATAATAAGCAGATCAGAGGTCAGTAGCAGGGCACCAATACCATGAATACTCAAATTTTATATGAGAAGTCAAAATAACAGGATTAAGATAATCAAATCATTACAATCTTATAAAAAATTATAGCTACTGAACGATACCACTATTATTATTGTACTGCCTCTATCTGCCCACATCTGAGGGATGTTTCTTGTCCATTTTTACTTCCTTTTGTTTCCAAATCTGAAATACACTTGGAAATTCTAGCCTAAGGCATGCATGAATTTTCAAAAAAGCAAGAAAGTTTGCAAACAGGGTTTTGAAAATCAGTGTTCTACACCCTGTAGTAAAATAGTGTAGGATGCACATACTCTGCAACAGGGGTGAAAACAGTTCCTCCTCAGCCAGTGTGAGGACAGCGGCAAGAACAAAAGTTAACAAATCTCTTCCCAGAGCTGTTGGGTAGTCCTAGGAGACTATAAATGGGAGTTTCAGCAACTGTCTCTGTATCAGTGTGACAAATAAGCATGTCAGGATCCACAGGCTTTAAAAATATATGCTTGTGAGCTGAATACAAGGAATGGACTACCATGTCCACACATGTCTTAAAGAGAATTTTAAAATAATATTTGATAAAAGTCTTTTGAAGTTTATTGCATTCAGCTGTGCCAGGTTGAACTGATGGAAGTCATTAATACAGCTTGTGAGTGTCCACTGCTTTCCAGGTTTCTAAGAAGGTTTTAATAATCTGCATTTTAAAAGCTCCTGACTACTTCTATGCTATACAAGCTATTTTTGAAATATCAAATGCATTTCACCTGATCTTGCTATAACCTCATTTGTGAGGAGATTACAATCTTGAAACAAGGGTTTAATTCTCACCATTTCTCAAATGGCTGCGATTAAGAATATTCTGATTACCAAGAGGTCACCTGACACTGAACCTGATGGTAACGCATACAGCAATAGTGACCTCAGTCCAGTTAATCCAATTAAATGCCTGCTACTTTGGAAGCAGCCAAACTGAAACACAGGAGCAGCCTCTTCTAGTTCCTGCCAAAACCACTCTTTGTTTCATACTGCCACAATATGGTCCACGGATCCGAGTGATAGTGGTGGGTGGGCGCAGCATCTTTTCAAGTCTAACACCAGGACTGGCAAAGTTCACAGGGCTTGTGAGGCTGACAGCAGCTATGACAGATGGTCAGTAGAAACCAAACTCATGAATTAAATGGTGCTAAATGCTGCTTATAAATAAATATCTTCTCACTGTGCTAACACCTTATGTTTGTTAGTTTATCTGTCTTTCATATTTTGATACATTAGAGGCACCCAGTGAAATTCAACACGGTTAATTTCCCACATGGTAATTAGAAATGTGTATTAGACTTTTAAGATTTATCCCTAGAAATGCACATCAGAAAGGGAGAATTTGTTTCTCTTGGAGCAACAGTGTATCAATCAGCTTGAGCCATGTTTATAAAAATAACAACAAATTGTTACACACAGGCTAACAGCAACCAAAAGGCAGCATCCAAGCAAACAAAACTGTAATAGAAAAATAAAAAAGAAAATCATACTTCAGATACACCTGAAACTCGTCTTTGTTCTTGGCAGTTACTCAGGATTTATTTTGGTGAAATTCTCCATCATTGTGGAGGGGATAAACATCAATATTCACACTATTAGTTATAGCATCACCAAGCTTTTTAATTTATGAGGCATTCTAATTATTCCTCACATTACTGGCTACAAGTGAATATCAGAAACAGAAGCAATCTTCATGAAATCAGTGGCATATTGCACACCAGTATTCTCTTTTGGTGAAAATGAAGTATTTCACTCCTGGCATTGTCCTGGAAGTGAGACAAAAAAATCCCATATTTAGAATTCAAATGATTCCACTCCAGCTCATTTCCCTATTTGGCTTCATTTGACTGCCACTTTTCGTTCTTTGCAATGTAAACGAAGCATTCAGTGCTCCTCTGGGGGATGTTACCTGTCCTGTTCAGAGTACTTCAATTGCTGACTTGATTTTACCTTATAAAGCATATAACAAAGAACACATTTCTCCAACAGACATCTTATTTATATTGCAGCCTTCAGCTTGTCCTTGGTGTGACATAGAGACAGTGCATGAAAACTAACAAACAGAAGATGGATTTCAGGGCAGACATGCTCGGACTGAGCAAGTCCAACTATCCTTTACTCACTGTCATCTTCAGGAGACTTCATCATTGCATCTCCCATGGATACCGAGGGTCTCATAGGAGTCATTCCTCTTCTTTGAGCATCATTTCGCTCACAATTATGCCTTGGATTTCCACTCTGGGCTCTGCTGGCTAGTGAGTGGTAGTGACACTAATTGCTATCCTATCCTCTTTACTATCTGTGATGCGGTGTTGTTATCCCCACACACTATGTATTAGCTGTTATACAGTATTATGAATGGTGTACCAGTCAGTGCCAAAAGATATCTATTTGCTGTGTGGGTGGTAGGATTTGCTAGGTAGGAGGAAGATTCTCCAGCTACAAAACAAAAGATGCAGAAATCCTACAAAACCTCCTTGAACATACAGCAAAAAAATTTGAACCTCAAAATCCATCTGGTATCTTGAGGCTAGAGGAAAAGCTATGTGCTTAAGAGCATGTCTGCAAACCTAAATACTCCCATCTCCTCTACACATCTTATCCTGTCTTTCAGGAAGCAGGTTGACTTTAAAAGGTCTTGGGATGTTTTATGCCTTAAATAGTAAGTAGAGCCCATTCAAGATTTTTCAGCGTGTCCAGAGTTGGGACCAGGAGACCAATTACTCAGCACCTGCCACTGCATACAAGTGCAAGTGTGACTGTGGGTAGCTGTTCTCAGGAACAGCAGTGCACCAGTGCCCAATGAATGCTCTTTTTCAGAATCTCACTGGAGGCACGAGCATCTTCACCAGCTTTCTATGAGAAGAAATGGCATATGAAAGACTACAGTTTGCTCTCTTTTCTCAAGGGATTTAAGCATATTATTGCTTTATTAAACCAAGAAAGTATAAGAGATTATTAATTGTGACTACATAAGTAAGTATTCCTTTTTATCTTCCCGTTCTTTTTTCAAAGACTCACTTGTCCCATAGAAGACCCTGTGGTTCAACTTGGGCTTAGGAAAGCCAAGTTTCTTTTTAGGCAGTTTCTCTTTAAACCGAGGTGTTAAAGACAGCTCAAGAATATAAATGCATCACATTTTACCTGGACACCTTCCAAGGTACAGCAACTCTCTCATTAGTCATGTCTCTAAGTTTTGGCCAGTACAGTGTTGAAAAGTCAGCACAAGGCAAAGGGACAAATATTTTAAACAGATTTGGGTGCTGAACTAATAGAATTCAGAATTTTATTCCAAAGTTTAAAATGATGCAAATAATTTTCCAAGAATACAAACACTTTGTTGGTATAATGCTACATGTTACAAATGGTGTACAGAAAACTCTGTTGCCCTGCCAAGACAGAAACCAGAACAGGGAGTTTTTTCTTCACTAGTTCAGGTTTTCCTCCTGCTTATTCCATGCCTGTGTAAAGAGAGTCTAAGAAGAAAAGAGTCCCCCTGCTTTTCCCCATAAACTCTCTCATGGCTGCACAGATCTCACAGTCTTTTTTTTTTTTTTTTTATTCAAGTCACTGAAATAAATCCCCAGCTTCTTTAGACCACAGGGCTTAGTCCAGCCTTTGTAATTAAAGGTATTTTCTTGGGCAGTAGCCTCCAGTTGTCCCTCACTACCCTTTCATAAGCAGATGTTTAATTTCTTCATCCATTTATCCTGAAAGGAAGATGCTTAGTGCTCTCATCAGGTCTGCAATTGTGTATCAATCAAAAGAGATGACTGACGCTTGTCATGAAAATAACTAGAATAACTTTGCCATAACTTATATTTAATATCTGGAGAAAATTGTTTGTATGATTTATCTGTGTCATACCCCATGAAAACAGTAACTTTGCTATGCTTTATTACCTAGAAATTCCAGTTTTTACTTTTACTGAGTTGTATGTAGCAATACATGTGCCAAAGCTGGCCTTGTCCTTTACATCACTATGAACGGATTTCTTTGAGAAATGCTGTCAGCTGTAAAGTTCAGAATATAATTATTGTTATGATGCCATCAGCTGAAATGGTTTGGCATTTCTGAGCCTCTTGTGAAAGGGAATGTGCAGTCAATACTGCAAGCAGTGACAGTTTGCTCATGGACTCTCTCAGGAAGTGTGGGTTTCCCATTTGCATCCATATGCTCACGTATAGACACATGAACACCCTAAGCAGTCCTAAAACTCATTAAATATGTTTTCAATTATAAATCCGATAGTAGGAGGTAGAGAGTAGAAGAAGTAGAAACTGCTCTGGTTTTACTGATGTCATCAAAAGTCTGACTGAGTAGTCATCACATAACACACAAGAGGCAGAGTCACATGCATGTGTGTACATAAACACCCTTTGCATGCACATGCACAGTATGCAACAGAATTTTAGGCTTCTGTTGGTACATTTGAAAAGAAACAAGCAAGGAAGAATGACTCCTGTTCACTTTGACATTGGTGGATAATTATGGCTGTGCCGTAGTTCACATGGAAAGAGCAGAACTGCTTCTCTCTAATGCCTTCACCCTTAAAAATGTTTTCAGGATCAGGACTGACATCATCCTCACTTGCCCCTGCCAATTAAGGAACTTAATTGATAGTCCTGATTGCAAATCTCCTTCAGCTGCCCTGTATGTGCTGCAAAGTGGTCCAGAGGCAATTCAGTGTGGGATTCCCTGTGCTTTCTAAAAGGACTTAAAAGGCAGTCCTACTGCCAAGTAATTTAGGTTTCTGACTGAGCACAGTAGACATTTAACTGGCTCTAACTTTTCCATATTTATTTGCTCTTCAGTGAGGCTGGTAAGGGTAATTGTGCCAATAAATCAGAGTTGATTCATGGGATTGCAGCAAACGTAACACTGGCAGGGACAGAATACGAACAATGCACAGCTTGAAGTTCTGAGTTTTGTAGATCTTTGTGGAACTATAACAAAATAATGGTCTTGCCCTCTACTTACACTGGTATAATTTTACACAGGGCACTGAAAAGAACCTGTAGGCTATTCCTCAAGAGACTGACTGAGATAAAAATCATATTCAGTTATAAGGTAACTGAATGTCCATTCTTACAAGTAAAGATGCCACTGGGTTAAGTATATTGGAAAGATGGGAAAGAGTGTTTAACAGACTCATTAAAAAACATGCAGCCAAACCCATATTTTGTTTCTTTTTAAACTATTGATAGCTTGGTTCATTTTGTAGTTGTTTCTGCACTGCATGAGAAATAGAAGGATAATAGGGAATGGAGTAACATCAGACTGGTGACCTGTCACTAGTGAGATTCCATAGGGCTCCATCTTATGCCCTGTGCTCTTCAACATCTTTATAAACGACTTGGATGCAGGACTGGAAGGGATACTTGGCAAGTCTGCAGATGATACAAAACTGGGAGGAGCTGTTGACTCCCTCGAAGGCAGGGAGGCTCTGCAGAGAGACCTCAACAGTTTAGAGGACTGGGAAGTCCCCAGCCATATGGAATTCAACAAGGGAAAGTGCCAGATTCTGCACCTGGGATGGGGCAACACTGGATGTTCATTCGTATAGACTGGATGAGATGGTGGAAAGCAGTGCCATGGAAAGGGAGCTGGGTGTCTTGATTGATGGCAAGTTGAATCTGAGTCAGCAGTGCCCTGGCAGCCAGGAGGGCCAACTGTGTCCTGGAGGGCATCAGGCAAAGCATCGCCAGCCGGTCGAGGGAGATGATTGCCCTGCTTTGCTCTGCACTGGTGAGGCCTCACCTTGAATATTGTGTGCAGTTTTGGGAGCCACAATATAAGAAAGACAGTAAGCTGTTAGAGACCATCCAAAGGAGGGCAATGAAGATGGTGAGGGGCTCTGAGGGGAAGCTGTATGAGGAGCAGCTGAGGTCACTTGGTCTGTTCAGCCTGGAGAAGAGGAGACTGAGTGGAGACCTCATGGCAGTCTACAGCTTCCTTACGAGGGGAAGGGGAGGGGCAGACACTGATCTGTTCTCTGTGGTGACCAGTGACAGAACCTGAGGGAATGGCCTGAGTTGTGTCAGGGGAGGTTTAGGTTGGATATTAGAAAAAGTTTCCTCACCCAGAGGGTGGTTGGGCACTGGAACAGGGTCCCCAGGGAAGTGGTCACAGCACCAAGTCTGACAGAGCTCAAGAAGCATATGGAATAGTAAGTCCTGGGTTTGATCCTGCTCACACTAGGGCTGTGCTGATGACTTTGCTGAGCTTGGGCTCAGGCTTCCTCAGAGGAAGCAGATTCCTCCCATCTCAGAAAGCCCAAGTTTTCTATATCTTGTGAGAACAGTACACTCACTACCTGGGCTCTGTTCTATCTTGCACCTTCCTACTGAAGTTTTTCTGGAATAGCATTTTCCTTCTGAGCCTGGCAAGTGGTTTCCAAACATACATTCTGACATACTGATGAATACCCTCTGCTGTCACCTGATGTTCTTTCTGTATCTGAAAGAGTCTATTCATATCTGACCGGAACCCTAACTATGAATTAGGGTAAAATCTAGACTGAAAACTAAAGCACATTGCTATATAGATATATTTGGTATATTTGCAAAGTAAAATGCACAGCCTTGGCCACTGAGCTAGTTCTTTCCTTCTGCAAAGTAAGATTAGCTCCACTTGGGTGGACAGGCTTTCTTACTGCATTTTTCAGATGGGCTTTTGTCCTCTGAAGTCTTTTTAAGCATTTTCCTATGGAGGTGTAAGCTATCAGATTTATAGCCAAGTGATCCTTTTCCCCCATGAGACATTTTTTCTGATTCCCTGAACTGCAATGACAGGATCAATTCAGGGATTACAATGGATAAGCAGCTGCTGTAAGGACTAGAAAACAAACAAGGTTTCAAGGCCTGCTAGGCTGGCTCCTCCCAGAGCTGAAGAAGTGCCTGGCTGTGCCCAGGAATTTCTTTTGTTAAAACTACTGAAGAATGAGTGGTCTAACTCTATTATGCCAGGAATGTTCACAGAGCAGTAGGTTCTTTGCTACCTATACAAACAGTCCTGATCCCAGTCAGGCGTTAAGTGATAAAAAGTGCTTGTAGATCTTGGATGGAGTAGAAGTTATCAGTCAAGGCTCAAATGAAGTGCTGCTTCAAAAATAACGCTTACAAAGGAAAATTCCAGGGTAGATAATCAGAATCTACTGGGTCTGAGGACCCAAGTAAATTCCTGTTTTTTGCAAAGCACTTGGGAATGTGACATTTGTTTCTGTCAGTCAGGTCCAACAGAATTAAAACCATGAAAGGGTGCATAAATCAGCAACAGGCTCCTCAAATTGTCTTCTAAACAAGAAAGAACAGGGGGAAATAGCCAGTCATTGGAGAGATGTACAAGGTAAGAGTGACAACAGATGGACAGAAGGAGCCCTGGGAAACAGAGAGGAGGTAGGAATACTCAGGTTACTGTGGTACTACCATCTCAAATATTTCTCTTTCATTTGCTGATTACTGTAATAATTTGCAAATGATTAGTGTGGAACTGTGAACCTGCAAAAAGATATTTCTGGTCAGGATCAAAGATTTCTATATCTATAAAAAGATACCTATAAAAAGATAAAGTATTTATAAGGGCAAAGGACTGCAAGAGAAAATCTGCAATTTAAGATTGATGCCTGTGATGGCATTACAGCAGCAGCCAATCAAAAAATTGGGACAGTGCTATATAGCTAGAAAAATAAATAAATCCATGAGTTTGTACGTGAATTGCCAAAGAATTTACTGCATTTAATTCATTACAATAATATGAAAATGTTCCTCGAGACTGCTATGCAATATACTCGTCATCTTACATGAATGTCAGTGGAGGAGCTCCACAGTCATTTATCCCTGTCATACTCACCATCGTATTCACCTCAGTGGCCTTCAGCACAGGGACTGTACTAAAGGTGTTCAAGGATGTGGGGTGATGCTGCTGGTGGGAAGCAGGTACCAGGGTCTTATTTTTCCTCCCCAGAGAAATGGAAAGGAATGATGTAGGGACATGCTGGAGACGAGTATGTATGCATGTATGCATACTGATGGCATCTCCCAGCTGCTACTACCTCTTGCCAGTGAAAAGTAGAAACTGCCATCTCCTGCCTTGAAAGAGAGTATGACTCTGTTCCCCACCTGCCACATTTTTCACAACATCAGCCACATGTTGCCCTAAGAAAGAGTTGCATACAAGCAGTGCATGATGCACAAGAGCTTTCTGAGAACTTGCTCTGGAGAGGTGGTGGCACTGTGGTCCTAGAGTGTGAGGCTGGTGGGTGGCAGTGCAGGGGACCCTGCTTGGCCTGGCTGAGACATGAGGGATCAGGGCCAGAGCCACCTCCTGCTGCTTTGGGGCTGGGATTCAGCTGATCAGACTCAGTGTATTTAGGCTTCTTTATAGCTTCTTTACTGTGGATGAGTTTATTGGTTGAACACAGGCAAGTTCAAGCAATTTCACAGAACTAACAGCTGACAAATTTTAATCTGTAGAGCTGGCTATTTTTACTGGCAGTGCAAGTCTACATGCTATGTTTACCTCACCAGGGAAAAAAACCAATATTCTGTCACCTAAAAGTTAACAGAACCAGCCAGTGAAGGAATCAATTTATAATAATGATTAATAACAAAGCACTGTAGGCAATGGAGCTACAGACTAAAACTAATTTGTGGAAATTACTCAGCAAGTGATTATGACTAATGTGATTTGCCTTTGGGCAATTCATAAAAAAAAAAAAAGTTAAATGTGTGGAATGAAACATTCATTATCCATTATTCCCTCAGTACAGGCAATGGCATTCATACTGTAGCAGAGCCTATACACTTCAAGCAGATTTCAGGGGTTTACTGCACTAAGAATTATATGGATTCTTTTTTCTTTCCTTGAAAAAAAGAAGGGGCAAATATCCCTCCTAAGGAGCTCCAGATGCTAAGTTTAAAAAGTCCTGAGGGATTACACCTAGTGTAAAAGTGTGTGAGTTAACCTTGCAGCTTAAGTATTGGTAGAAGAGCAGTCCTGTTTGACATCAAGAGGTTTCCTCAGAAATAAAACACCCCTGAGTAGTCACTCAACCTCTTAGATGAATTTTCTTACTTATGCTGTATCTAGACTGCCACTGCTGCCGAAGCTGATCACTGTGGGCATATTCTAAGATACTTCTTATACATCAAGACATACAGAAGGTGATCCTTCAAGGATGTCTCAGTGTAGGTTTCTGTAAGTGCACATTCAGGAAAGCATTCCCTTTATGTTGGATACCCTTCCCAAAAGGGACAGACCTTGCAGCTTGCTGACCTCTACAGCATTGGCTTCAGCATGGCAAAAGGCAGAGCTCTCACCACTTCTTTCCCCACTGGCTCGGTGTTTCTTTCGGAAAGCAAACAGCTAGAGCAGACTGTAAATGACAAAATCTACTCAGGAAAAATCATTAGTAAGGGCAGTCATTAAGAAACTGGCAGATAAAACGAGTGAAAAGATACATTGCTGTTCTTTCCAGTGCCTGTTTATTTTCTTCATGATTGTTTTCCCTTTGTCCAAATCAGTGGGCAATAAGAAAGGGTTTTCTTTGCATTTGCTTTATTTTCTGCCTGACACCAAAATTCATTGCTTTGTAACAGGATGACCAGGATAATTTTCTCAAACTTCTTTGTGATAAAGCCCTTCAGAAGGATATGCTCATTTGAACTGAGGGGAGAGGAGATTTCCATTTAATTCTCTGGATTATGAAAGGTAGGCCAGAGGGAAAGGCTAAGTCACACTGCCTTGCAAGTGTAAATTTAAAGGCAGAAGGAAATGGCTGAAATGAACACAGAACACCATAGTAAAGCTCCCTCCACCAGACACAGTGAGGAGAAAACCTGGGAAGCCCTTTCCCTTATCAGAACAGATGTTCTGTTGTACGCAAGGAAATCCTGCAACAAGACTACATTCCATTTGTGCAGAATCTACTCAGTGTTTGCAGTGTCCTGGGAATTTATTTAAAATATTTAAGTTGTGCATGGCTCACTCTGGGGGGAACTGGGCTCCCCAAAGGACTTATGCACAGTAATTCCTACATTTTTTTTGGGTTAGCTAATGAGGACTAATCCTGACTTCACTAGAGAGTGTAACTTTTGGTACCTTTGAAATACACCTCAGCTCTAATAGACAAACTTGCCTGAGTAGAGAAACAGGCCTGAATTGAAACCCAAGTGCAGGTGTCCTTCTCATTTCATGAACAAAAGTGATGTAACTTTTATTTTCACTGACTTTTGTTGATCTTATAATACTGTCAATGGAGAATATTATCAGGCTATATCACAACTCAGGCTGAAAACTGAAATTTGCTCAACACTGAGTAACACAACAGAAGGATCCCATATCTTGAAAGGATCCTGGTTCCATCTTTATTTTTCGCTTGAGGAGCAGAACATGTGAGTAATGTAACAGGTTGATATTAATTTACTTGCTCAAACCAGAATGGATTCTAAGGAGATGTGCCTTAAACCAATGCTGATTTTCTGACTCAAAAGTGAAAAGATCTGAAGCGCAGTCCTTGCAATTATAGCAATTTGTATATCTCTGATGACACTCCTGTTCATATCCCTATTGTCTGTCAGGCATACTGTGCTAAGACAGCAACAGGACTCTATCTGAGTTTTGTTTGTAGCTTATTTTGCACTACTGGGCTTTTTTTTGGTGCACTGTCTTCTATTTTCTCCTGAGCACATAATTAGCATTATGTTTAAAGACTCGCAATCTTACTGTCTCTTGAATTTTCAACTCTGGAAGTCTAAGGGCGGGAGAAGGACAGAGGAGACTTTACATGGAGACTTAAAAATTGCACAGCTCTAAATGCACGGTTCTTCTGATGACTTGCAGCCACTGTTGACTTCTGCTACTATTGTAAGGACTTGGCAACTCTGAGGAATGTCATTGTTGATGCACTTCTTCACGAGGGAATAACCTGAGATTTTTTTGGGGGGGAAGACGATAAGTAATATTAAACATATCCATTCCTTGTTAGCCACTCAGGTGTCTCTTTCTGTCTGACTCCATGCAGATGGGCAGTGAAGCAGCTGCAGATGGAAGAGCCCTAAGACCTGACATGCAGCCAAACTCAGCCTATGTTTATGAAACCAGGTGTCACTGTGTTCTCTCTTTTATTGAGTCTTCCCTTCAACCTCTCCTCATCTTAGTGCCTCAACAGAATCAATCACTTTCTAATTAACTAGTCAGATTCCAATGCAGTTTGCCAAAATTTTATTATCCTGCTCTCAGAGTTATAGCATGTAATTATTTATTCAAGTTACTACTGCTCCCACTTTGATGGAATTGGGTGAAGGAATCTCTTTCTGGGAGCCTAAGGGAGCTCTGTAATGAGAAACAGTTGCAGGAAGGTGAGTAACCCTTTTGCTTCGCAGGGTTTGCAATATGAGGAGAAAGGAAAAAAACACATGTGCTCCCTCCTTATGTTCCAGCATTTAGGGGAAAGAAATTAATGCAAAAAGCAGCTTCCACATGTATTTCTTGGCTTTATGGTTAGATTTTTTTTTTCCTAATTGGGAGTAAAACAATTATCCTTTTTGGGGTGTTACAGTAACATTCACAGGTGAGGGTCAGGCCCTTAATAAGCAGTGTAGAAACAAATATAAGACAATATTCTTTAGAAAAGTTGGACATTACAGTGCCAAGTGCAGTAATACAAGATATCATGACACTACCTCTGCTGACCATTGAAAGTTTTCATGCAACATGTGCACAGTTTGGGGTCTTGAGAATGGGATTTACGAAAGATAGCATCTTGAGTGGGTAACAAACTGAACACAGCATTAAGAAATGCAGATGTGAAGAAGACAGCCTCAGTTTTCCTACTTACAGCTAGTAAGGTGTCAGTGTCTTGACTGCAGCAGTATTTGCAGCAGTAAGCCTTCTCCTGGGCTGAGATACCTAAGGTAGCTCTATCCTTCTTAAAAAAAAGGTAGCAAGAAAGCTTTGTCATATCTGAAAGATGGAATGCTTTTCAGGAGGGCGTACGAGCTCTTATAACATCTTCATTTTGGTTTATTTGGTATGCGGACAGAGATTTGATTTATGTGCATCCCAGATGTTAACTACTGGACTAGGAAATGATGTGCACCTTCTTTTTTTCCTCATTGAGAAGATAATAATTTACGTGAGATTTCAGCAACAGAGACAGAGATACACCACAGACTGCCTAACAGTTTGCTGGAATTGAAGGCAGTGAGCAGCCCAAAGGTTTTGCACATGCTCCAAACCGCTTCGGTACAAGTGGTGTTCTGCTGTGACCCAAAACTGTATGTCACAGGACTGATAGAGTTACCAATATGTTCCTTTGTCTATGCCAGCCAGACACAAAGGAAGGCTTGAGCTTCTGTGCCACATGACTTTAGCTTGTGCCTGTGGTGCCTATAAGGTTGCCCATCAAACTCCTTTATCTTCACAGGCACAGGGAAAAGCCAATCATTGCCTGCTGGGGTCAAGCAAAGCAGGAGCGAACACAGGGGAAGAGACAGAGCCTGGGACACATTTGCAACTCCTGGAACAAACTCAACATAGTGATCAAGTTGTTACTTCCCTTGTTCTGCTCTGGTTGGGCTGTGTTTTGGCAACTATTAACAAGGCTCAGCCCTTTACCCCCGTGCCTGGGGGCAGTGCATGTGCATGGTGCAGTCCTTTCCACATTGCCCTAGGGGCCACAGACCTGGCTGTACTCCCCCATTCTCTAAGATATTGGGCCACACTGATATGGAAGGACTGCCTCTGCCTTCTCTAGCTGTGTCAGCAAAGCAGCATGCTGCAGAGTGCTCCTATGCTGCACTGCTACAGTGGGACCATTGCTTTACATTTATATCTGCAGGAAAAGGCCAGGGAAGAAAGATTTTGGTTTGCTAGTGAGTCTTGTAGACACTCTCTCAACTGCCTCTAGAAAATTATTCTGCCAGAGAGATTCCCAAATTGAAGCCACTTCCTCTTCCATATTCCTATGTGTGTTCACAACTTAAACTATCTCAGTGTTTTAAATAACACCATCAGGCAGATAATGAAGCATGCAACTATGTATGCTAGAAAGAAATGGAAGAGAGAAGAAAGCAAATTTGGAGTGTGGCTGCTATATTATATTTTACTTTAAGGCAGTAAGTGTTTCTTGTTAAAATTGTCAGGCATGATGAATCTAATTCTTATGCTATTTTATTGGGAAATTAGGAATTTAATGGGCAAAGGCTGCTTTCCAGACTATAAAATAACTTGAAGCCCCAAGTGAAAGGCAAGTCAGTTGAAGACTGAAGACTTCAAGAAGATCAGAAAAAGAAGAGGAAAATAATCAAACTCACCTTAAGCCTGTTGAATGCAGCCCTCAGGATCTGCGTTTCCCTCTCGCTCTCAGGAACAACTCGTATGACTTTATCACTGCCAATAACAGAACATTGAATTGATACTTTAAGGCTCTTTGCAGCAGCACAGTGTGATGGTAAATAGGTTCAGATTGCTACAATAATTGTGCTCTTTTTCAGCATCTGCAAAATGTCAGGTGAATTGGAACTCTGCTTCTAAACTTGGCACCTTGGATTATGCACTTCCATAGACATGATTTGCTCTTTATAGATCAGTGTCAGCTTGACCCTCCATTTCTATGCAAATGCTTTGTTCCTTCCTTCTAGGTTAAACCATTCAAGTTGACATTTTCCATATTGAGTATCTGCCTCAGATCAAAACTACTATTTTTTTTTTCAAAGCAATTAATCTGTTTCTGAGGAAGAGATTAGGTAAGATACATTGCTTTTTCACGTGTAAATCTTTAATGGGCTGTGAAAAGTCCAGTGTTCTTATGCCTTGAAGAGGGGACAATTTTAGAAAAGAGTTGATCTTCATATCGCAGCATGCCTTTCGCTTTATCCATTAAAACTTGCACAAATTTTGTGAAGTAAATAGCTGCTCATACATGCTCAGAAGGTTCCAGGTAATAGCAGCTGGTTTTGTTCACTTTCTTTAGCAAAAACTGATATAGGGTAGGTTTAGATAAGATATTAAGAGAAAATTCTTTACTGTGAGTAGCACTAGAACTGGTTGCCCAGAGAAGTTGAGGATGCCCTATCCCTGGAAGTGTTTGAGGCTAGGTTGGATGAGGCTCTGAGCAACCTATTCTAGTGGAAGGTGTTCCTGCCTGTGGCAGGGGTGCTGGAAATAGATGACTTTTAAGGCCACTTCCCACCCAAACCATTCAGTGGTTCTATGATCTTTGGCAAAGAGGAAACAGGAAAGTGAATGACCATTCAACGACCACCATCTATGCCATGAACTATGGGAGGCTGGAGACCACAGAAAATATAGCAGTTGATCCTGTAACTAAGACATCAGCCATACACAAGAAGGCTGACCTGGCCAACGCTAATTCTGGAACTTTCCCACATTTTGAGGTTTTTCATTTGTACTTTTGATGATCCTCTTTCAAGAGAACTCGGAGGTCATGCATATCTTTATTTCTACAGTTCTATCCCCTTGCCAGAATACCTTTTAAATAAATTATGTACAGCTTCTGCATTATCTGGGAATTTTACACAGTAGAGTTTCCCTTGACATTGAGACATTGGTCCCTTAAATATACTGTGAGCTCTCCTATTTCACTGAAGCTTCTGAGTCTGCTGAGAAGATATCTGGCCAACTAGAAAGACCACAGGTGAATGTTCTGCTGCTGGCCTCACTGTATTAGGGAGGGTCCCAAGCTGCTGCTGTTCTCAGCAAGCAGGTACCAGGTCTTGTCTCTGGTGTACTGCAGCTTCTGCACTATCTGGAAATCATTTCTCCTCACCCCCATTCTTCTTTAGTCTTTTCTCTACAGTCAACATCTGCTCCCCTTTGTTAGCTTCTGATCCTTCTTTCTGTCTCAGCATTCCAGTTTTGGTTCTCATCCCTTGTGAGTTTTCCCTGCAGACAAGTCCCAGGCCTCCCAACTCCCTCATGGCCTTAAAGTTTTTGGTCCAGTTAGACTCCAGGTCTATTGTTGTAATAACACTTACATACCCAGGGATGTGGACCTCAGTCCAATCTCCCTGACTGCTGTTGACCTTACTTGACAAATGGTTTATGCCTAAGAAAGATTTCTGAAAGCACTCTTATAATATAAGAAAAAATAAAATTTAGGGGAAATTACTGTGCTTCCAAGACAAGTTTAACCTCCTGTATAGGAACTTACATAGAAAGGAATAGGCCTCTTAGAATACTGCAACTGCTGTATCTTTCCAAGGAAAATAGATGCTTTTAATTTATCATACATGCAATAGTAATATTCTTTCCCATTACTCACTTCTTTCAGAGTATTAAATTCCTGTTAAGAAGGAAATGAGTAAAAAGAAATAATGATTGCCCAGGACATGTGAAGTCAAAGTAACTAATAAAGATTCATTGGACATTTCTGGAGGGGTTGGTACAATCAACATATAAAATCCAGATTTTAATGAAATAAGTAGCTAAGCATGTGTTATGCAGCTGTAATGGAATTTCAAAGGAATGGATATCACTTAGGTATGGTCTTGAATTAATACACATCACTCTAAACTGTCTTGGATTAGCTCGGTAATTCTGTCATTTCCAATGTGATGAAAAACCTGCCTGAAAAAAGAGGAAAATACTGGTGTTGTGACACGCTGATCACTTGACACATTGTTGGGAAATGCCTCAAGATGTGTCTGGGTCTGCTGCTAGAGAGCTCAGGCAAGCAGTTTAGCATACCTGGTAGTGTTAGTATTTTATTAAAAGATGGTTAAGCCATTACAAGGCACTTCCAATTTCTGTGCATGCAAGTTGCAGGAATAAACTGAATTCCTGAGAACTCTCTGCCAACACCCACTTCTGTAGGCTGGATCACCAGTGGATAAGCATTGCACATTCTTCAAAAAAGCAGATGTCAAATCCAATTTACTACTGATATCTACCAATCAAACAACATAGTCCTAGGGTTATCTTTTAGCTTTACAGCCTTCCTAGTTACATTTTACATTAAAGGAATAAAACAACTACCTTGAACTCTGTGCAATACCCATTGAAGTTAGGGTAGAAATGCAAGAACTATTTAGAAGCCAAGAACAAAATCTACCAGATCATGGACTAATGTGGTTGATACATGGCAGCTGTACCCCAAACAATAAGGACTACCCCCTGGTGAGGTCCCCTGTCATCCTTCATGTTGAGATGTTGAGGAAAAAGAAGAAATTGAGCACATATACAACTAGGGAAAGTTGTGTTGCCTGCAGACATATGTCAGCAATCTGCTGATTTATGTAGCTAAGGTTATTTTTCTAACCATAATGTCTCTAAATCTTTTTTTTTTTTTAAAGTCTGTTTTTTAAAATTTCTAAACAAACAGCAAGATGAGATATATTTTCTAGAAATTAATATAGAAATTTACATCCACCATGACAAACTTTCAATTCACCCCTATTAGCAACTAGGCTAATAGAATTTAAAGCTAGGATTTAGTGAGATCTTTAGAATTTTGTGTAAACACAGTTGAAGCCTTTGCCAAGAGCAAAACACAAGCTTTAGTAAATGAACTGGCAGACTGAGAGTAGTGAGCAAAGAGTAGAAGCCAGACGGCTGGTGTCCCCAGGGACAGCCTTATGTCTGAGTAAAATGGGTGACCAGCTGTTGACCAGCACTGACATGCAATGTCATTTTTTTCCCCTTCATTACCGTCTTATATTTTCAGGAACAGCATGAAAAATGACACAGCTGCTTTTGAAACATAGAATATGCTACATGGCTTTAGGAAGGGTGATACTCCCCGATGCCAGTGGGGACTAAAACTCATTGGTTTATTTCTTTGGCTTTTTCCTTTACTTCTTTTCCATTTACTTCACAGTTTTACTCATCTATGAACAGACCAGATGGATTCAATGAAATCATTCTGCAGCACATCTATAACTTCTTTACTGACGGAATTAGTAGCTCTCTCTCATGAAACTTCCCTGCTAAGTCACATGGCATGAACTGCATTTATGTAAATTCCTCATTTCCTTCAGGAAAATCCTTCTTATTGTTTTATTTTCCTGACTAATGGGAACCTTAATCAGATCTCTGCTCTCCCATGGAATTCAATAAAAATATGTTTACAAAGGCTTTACAAGTATTTTAAACACAGTTTAAGGAATGATATGCTATAAATCAAATACCTATAGAAAAACTAGTAAAGAAAATAAATCCCCACTTATAGGCATTCACTCCTAATGGTAGAGAAGGGATTATAGTTCTTGAGAACAAGATGCCTTAGTTGCTGCACTTAAGTGGTTCAGTAAGGCTGAACAACACATCTGAAAAGAGCTACAGTATGAGAGCCTCTTGTCAACTCCCAATATGCCATAAGATATCACTTGCAATGAAAGATCAATAGCTTCATTACTTTTTTCTCCAGTAATGAAGCTAGAGTAATTCTGCTAGTCAAAATATGAAAACATTATTGTTTTCCCCTCTCTTCGTTACTGGGATGAAGAGTTTTAACAGGCACTCAGTCCTGTTACAAAATCAAGTTACTTAAATATGGCTGGGCTCCTTCCAAAGACCTGATGGGGACATCTGGAAAGAGAACTTCACAGAATTTCCTGAGCCCTTCATTATGGTTTTCTGTATTACAGCAAATGCTGATCCAAACAGAAGAGAACACCATTTGTGTTGTCTAGATAGCAGTGCTTATATTTTCTGCCTTTTAGTTATTAAGGCTGGAAAACTGATGCCATTCCTAGTATAAGGAAGAGCTAGCTAATTTATGATTTTTAATGAAAAAGATATGCTTGGGTAATTTAGGCAGAAATGCTGAGGAGGCAAAATACGTTACTGCATTATATTTATCAGTACAGCACAGATGATTTCTTGGAAAGCTGAACTTTTATGCAAGTTGTCTGCTAATTCCCAGGCATGGAATATCTGATTTTCATAGATTTTTTTCAGGTGCAAAAAGAGTTTCCTTACCTGAGCAGGAAATCTTATGGACTTAAGCAATGCTGTATTACTAGCACTCTTCCTTTAAACAGCTTCTTCCCAGAAACAGATGATATGGAAAGGTGAATGTCTGCAAATATTCCAGTTTTCATTCCAACTAAGGAATGATGCTTTTCCAAGCAAAGTTGGCCTCCAACGTCTCCAAAGCATTGGATAAAGGGCCATCTAGCTTAAACACAGCAAGTGGGAATCACTTTCTTCAATACATGCTTCTGTCTTAGAAAAAAAATCCCAACTGTGTATGGTAACGTCATTGCTTCACCAAGTGTCATCCTTTGTGTGCAAATAAAAGAGAGTAAGGAGGCAGTGATTCAGGGCAAAAAAAAAGAAAAGAAAGAGCAAGACCAATACACACTTAAAACAAACAAACAGACCAAATTAGGAAAATGGATGACAAGGAGATACTGAGCTAACTCAGTACCCAGGGGGAGGCTGCAGTAATCTGCTTAAATGAAACATCATGTATACTTGTTCAAATTCCGTAATTAAGAAACGTATTGTAATAACATGTTTGCATGAAGCAGCTGATGATCCTTTAGCTTGGACACAATCCTTTCAATGACATATTATATGAAGCACTGCTACTTTTATAGAAAGAATCATCATCATTCTGGTAACAAATTATTTAAAGGAGCTCCTGCTGTAGGCCCATGTACTTCTTTATTCCCATGGCTCATGTATTTCTCCAGTGAGTTGGTTTGTGCTTTGTAAGGAAGAAATGAGTAGACGGTGATGCTGTCAGGCTTGGCATGGGCCTGACAGTACCAGGATGCTCATCTGTCTATCTAGGTCCTCCTCAAACCAAATGATAAAGCTTCCCTCTGTCCTCCCTCTTCATCTAGACTTGCAGAGGCATGTTGAACTTGTGTGGTGTGGCCAGACAAGCTTGGTTTAATGTCCTGATTAGGAAGTAGCAAACAATCACTCCTCAGCCAGCGCCCCTGAACAGACCTGATTACATCTGCTCCAAATATTTCATCCCTTTTCCTGTTCCCCACACTTGCACCTTGCTTTCTCCGTCTCTCAAATAAACAACTCAGCCCTAACTACTTTTCCTCAATTGGTCCCAGCTTTGTTACATCTCTACCCCAAAAAGCTATTTCTAGGTAATCTCAAGTTCATATGGTATTACTGACAGGGTTGCCTAGATACTGTTGCCCACAAAATGTCCTCACTATTCCCTTTTCAACTACCTGTGGAATTCAACCATTTCTCAAATACCCCCTCCTTTACCTCCTGCAAGATTCAGTTGTCCTTCACAGTGCTATCTGAATTCCTCGTCAGCTTCTCACATTGTCATATCCAGTAATTTCTCATGTCATATCCCATAGTTTATCCACATCCTGATCACTTAGCTTAACCTCAGGCCAGAGTCTAGTCCACGCGTTTGCGAGGCCACGTCTAGTCTAGGCCACGAGCTGCACGTGCTTGCAGCTCCCATCGTGCTGAAAGTCCACACAGAAGCTCATATGCTTTTCTGAACTTTAAAGCCACTTCAGTTCGTTCTAAGCTGCATGCATGTTGTCAGGCAACTGCAGCAACTATTTCCAAATTAAGTATCTCAGGACTCTGGGTAGCAGGTCTGTTCTTGACCTCAGTGAAATCAAAGAAGGAATGCCACGCTTGAAAGAGGCTTGTTACAGAATTTAGATATCAAGAGCAGAAAGCTGAGCGGGGGAATGGTTCAGTGTAAGAGGCCCACATAAGACTTCTTGTGCTCCAGCTTCCTTTAAGACCTCGAACAAACAATCACAGACCATCTACCAACGAGGTTAAGTGCAGGCTTGGCAGAAGGTTTCCTGTACTGAGCTCCATATGCTTTATATCCACATTGTTGGCTGCCATTCATGTGTAAAAACCGCACACTGTGTATTTGGTTAGAGATATTTGCTGGTGGATTGGTTTGTCTGGTCCCTCTCTTCCCCATCTGTTTCAATGGCCCGTGAAAGAGTCTGGGCTCTGTCCTGGTAGGTGTGCTTAAAGCACGGGTAGCTGCCAAAGCCTGGCATTCAGCCTGACCCTGAGACTGAGCACACACCTGCCTGTAAAGCACGATGGACCAGCTGGGCCTTAGAGCTGTGTTTAGCGGATGGTGAACACATGGTTCAGCTCCCTGCCCCGATAAACAGGGATGACATCATCCCTTCAGCTTGTGGGGATATTGAGAGAATAAATAAACTCGTGACTTTTAAGCCTCCTGATGTCTTTGGTAATGGGAGCAAGGAAGGGACCATAGATGGGAAGCACTAAATACAGCTTCCACAGAAGAACAAAATTCTGCAACTCTTATTTTAAGTCTTGCAGCATTGTGCATTTACTCCATAGACTTCAACAGTGCTGAAAGAAAAAAAGCTTTTTTAACCACAAAATTTAGTATTTTCCACATCTTCAACTTTTTCTATACATGATAACATGGGTAATTTGGCAAAGTCTTGTCTGTATGCAAAGAAGGTGTGCAGAGGATCCTTACTTTTCAAGGTACAGTGAAAAATTAGTAGGTACAGCAGTTCTTTCATGCTTCTCCACACACAATGAATTCACATTTGTAAAATAATGAACAGCAAAGAGCCCAAATATGAGATGTCCATGCTCTCTCGCTTTGGAAACAGCTATGAAATTGTAAAATATGCTCAAACATTGGAACTAAAACTCATCTTGCAGTTGTTCAGTCAAGCAACAAACCTGGAAATATGAACTACTACATTTTTAATGAAAGCAGTCTTCTACAATCTTTAATGAAAATTTTAAACTACCTGTATTCTGATAAAATTGCCTAAATTATCACCACTGCATCCTAAACCTTAATATTTTACCATGAACAAAACATGGTAAAATTGATTTACCAAATAACTCAGAAGTTACATATAAGTTTTTATACTAATAAAGAGCTTACCACACACTAGTGTAAGGTCTAAAACCTTCCTTTAGAATATTTGAAGTTTGCAGAAAACCTTTAAATTATAGAACAGAAACTATGTGGACTTCACTTTTTATGAGCTGTGGTTTTACTTGACCATGACCTTTATTTAACCTGTACTTGCCACAGCAAATACCTGCACATTTCCAACTCTGTGACCACCACCGAATAGGGTATACAATTTATCTGCCTTAATGACTTCTTCTCAAGGACCAGACAATCCTTCAATCTTTAAAAAACAGAAAAGAAGAAATTTTAACTTTCATCTTCTTAAGACATGCCCTTCACTCATATTTGTATTTATTTTTCTTTTCTTCCCCCTCCCGCCCGTAATTTAAAGATAATATCTATAGGTAGCCCAGAAAAAACCTTGCCAAATTTATTATATAGTTTCCTTTAAAAGCAAAGAAGGAGATCTTATTATCATCAGGTCTCTTCTAATAGTACTCTGTTCCTCTCATTGTTTGTAATGTATTAAATCCAAAATTATTTCCATCTTTGCAGAAATAATTTCATAGAGTAAGAGAATAATTTTGGTTGATGGGATATCTGGAGATCATTTCAATCATATGTCTTTGTAGCTCTTCTCTGCATTTGTTCATGCTTTTTGCTTTTGAATATGGACCAAAAGCACTGTGTAAACTTTGTTACTCCTTTGAAAATCTCCTACAAACTTAATATTCTGGTCCTAACACACTGGAGCTCACAGCCATCCTGTGACTGAATATTACATTGCTATTTTTTTCCCTTTGATCCAACCCAAGGATTTGCAGTAATAGGGAGAAATTACTGAATGAATATGAAATTATTGAATGAATACATGAAATGTATGGTCTCAAATTCGAACTATTGCATTTCACACTAGTTTTTTTATTTCAGTCATTGAGTCCATCAAGGTTTTTTAACACATTTCTAGAACCCTTCTTGAATAAACAACTTCAGAAAATAACTGGAACTAAAACCTCTTTTTGTTTGTTTGTTTGTTTTTGGTTTTTGTAGGTAATGTTAATTCAAGGTGTAGAGAATGAGGGTTCAAAGCATGGAGCAATTCCTGTTGCAGAATGAGACCAAGTCTGGAAGTATTAGGTAATTCCTGACAGGTGATCCCTTTAGCTCATCTTGAGGCCCTGATCCTCAAGCTCCCATGAATGTACAAAGGCTTTAAGCCTTAGGAGGAGGAAGCCTGTATTTATTATTGTACTTGGCCCTGAAACATAAGTAACTTGTAAGCATGCGTCTGTAAGTGTATAAAAAAAGAGATCAGAGGAATTGTCTCATACATATTTTAAACAGTAAATGTCAAGATGATGAGCCTGTATTTAATTTAGGACTTATCATTAGTGTTTTCTATGCATTTATTCATTTATGCAAGTTACAGCAAGAAAGATGAAAATATTTATGGAGTAAAAAAATGTTATGGTGTGAAATACTGCTGCAAGGAGATGTCTGTAGCATGTTAAGCTTCCCCAAACTATTCCACCATGACTTATTACCTAGTTTACTTCTACACAGTGATTTTATATTTTAATTCAGAGAAATTACACCTTTAATATCAATGTCCAAATAAAGGACAAACAGGACATGTCTCTCCAGAGTTTTGCAGGACAGGATCCATAGATTTCAAAGCTGGGGAATACACCAAATTTATTGAATATAGTAGGGAAAATCATAGACTCATAGAATTAACTGGATTGCAAAAGACCTCCGAGATCATCAAGTCCAACCCTTGATCCAACATTGCCGTGGTTATTAGACCATGGCACTAAGTGCCACATCCAGTCTCATCTTAAAAACTCCCAGGGATGGTGAATCCACCATTCCCCTGGGCAGCCCATTCCAATGTCTGAATCCTGGGTCTATTTCTCTTTTTGTCGGTGTTACTGCAGTAGGCTGGTGTAATTCCATTGATTTCTGAGAGTATTGTTGGGTTAAGCAAGAAAAAAGCAGCAGGATTTTTTGTTTTCTTTTTCATTACAGCACAATCAGCTATTTCTGTGTTTGAGATAAAGGTAATAGAGACCTGGGTGCTGAAATGTTCATCAGCTTGGGATGCTATTCTGAAGAAGAAATTGTAAGCCTGCAAGTGCTAAGCCCAGAAACAATTACATGTGACATAAACTATTAAATCCTACCACAGCAGATGACTGAGAGTCTCACAGAGAGCCCTCTTATTTTCCCCAAAAGGACATGAACAAGGTGACAGTGTTGACCTGAGATGCAACACTCTATGTTCAGGTAGACTGTCTCTACCTGAGGATGAGGAGAGTCCCTCAGCAAAGAGACACCTTACACACCTAGACTGAAGTCAAATGGTATTTGCAAATTTCTCTTCAGTCTGTACTGCAGAACATCTTCCCATGAGCTGAAAATGATACTGTAAGAAAGGAGCAAATTAAATATATATAAAGCAGAGATGTAAGGTAGAGTCTTTGAATTGAAAATGCCAGACAGCTGGTCTCCAATGATCGCTGGTACATTGTGTCATTTCTGCTTTCTACCAACTGCCTTGAATAAAGGGACCAGTGAGACAAACCTAGCAGTAAGTCGAGCTGCCTGCAAAACCCACAGTTATACCTGGGAGTATTCCCCAGTTTAACACACAACCTGGATGTATCTTGGCTTCAAGCAGAATCCCTGCAATGCACTGCATTCAAGCATCATTTCCCCATGAAAAGATGCGCGTCACTGGTGAGAGTCTGCGTAAGCCCTGGAAGCAACCTACATTGTTGGGTAATCAATGTACACAGATGCACATATCATTTAACGCTGTCAGCTTTCGTGCACTAAAATGTTTTGAAAAACTCAGCGGTGTTTCTGGATGCTTAATTATGCAACAGGTTTTCTTTAAATCAACTCTCAAAAAAATTAAGTCTGAAAATAAAAATGTTCAGTTAAATTTTCAGGGAACGTGAAAACCAAACATGAAGCAGGATAAAGAAGTAATTTTCACGAAAATTTTTTCATTTTGCTTTAAGGAATCGTGCACTGAAAAGTGCAGCTGCAATTCTGCAGCATGTATCCTTCAAATTGCAATGTATTTACTGACCCATCTTTCCTTAGAAAAACCAATCCAATTTCCCGTTAAGTATAAGCAAATTATGCACGCATGTGTCTGCAACAGGAAGTGTTATTTTACTAACTGTTACAGATTTTTAATGTTTACATTTTTGTAATTTTCATATAACGGCCAGATTTATCTTTTAATATGGGAGTTCAAAACAACCCTTTGGAACTACTTGTAGTACTACAAAGAGCAACTTTATGATTCACAGAATGTTCTGTCTTAAGAACCACTTTTCCACGGTGATTAATTTATAGAAAAGGTTTAAAAACCTTCCACGGTGGGACATTTTTAGCATACAAAGAGGGAAACACTTATCCAGCTTTATGGATGCACGTAGTCTTTTTGCTTATACAGGCATTTAAGCTGTTTTCAAGCTCTGTAACTTTTTTCCAAGCATTTTTTTTAGAAACACAGGGTTTACATTCATTAGTTTCTCATACCATATGAGTTACTTGATAATCTGCCCAAAGCCCCTCTGGAGATCCCATGCTGCCAGCTCAGGTGTGTGGCCCTCCCTGTCACATTCTCTGCTCACAGAGCAGCAGCTCTTCAGATGACTGCTTGCAGCACTTCTATCAATATTTTGTCGAAAGCATAAATAAGGTAGATAAGAATAAACACAGAAAATACAGGTATAACCAACTCTAGGACCTGCATGTAAATACACATGTGACCATACACGTCAGTAAAATTAACAGTGCCCCTAATTGCTTGCAGGATCCGAACATCAGGAAACATTTGAATATAACGGTAGATTAAAAAAACAACAACCAAAAAAGTGTGTTTAATGTGATCATCATAAATATCTTCATTACTTATTTTATAGGCTGTGAAAATCAGCACAATAGCCATGTAGAAGTGCCTTTGCTTTGGTAGTCTCCATCTTGAACATACTGGATTTTGTTACATTCCTTTTTAGGGAAGAGAGAGAATGGGGTTTTTGTTGGTGGGGGTTTTTTAATCTATTTATTATTTAAAAAATAAAGTGATTTTATGTATCAGCAAGGGACTTTCAGATGCACCCATGGAAAGCCTGAGGTCAGCTGTATTTAGGAGTTGGGGTGTAAAAGCCAACCAGACTCACTTTGCTGGACATGGAACTCACTTTATAAAGGCTGTGCAAGACTTTTCAATGCCTTT
Organism: Myiozetetes cayanensis; assembly: GCF_022539395.1. Classification (NCBI taxonomy): domain Eukaryota; kingdom Metazoa; phylum Chordata; class Aves; order Passeriformes; family Tyrannidae; genus Myiozetetes; species Myiozetetes cayanensis. Next base: position 33,044,455 of record NW_026086604.1, on the reverse strand, counting down.
GCATTTGTCTATTCCATTAGGACACTCCATTTTATCCTTCTGCCCTTTTATAGTAATAAATTTAGGTTCCAACCTGGTACAAGGTTTCTCAGGGGCAGATTACCCATACAACACTGCTATCAGTAGGACTGACATTTGTGCTGGCCAATTACTGGTTAAGACAGGCTGCCATGCATTTTACTGTGCATTCAGCTGGATCCAGGCTGTTTTATTTTTCAGTGTCAAAAGTGAAAGCTTAAAAAAAACCCCCAAACCAACAAACAAAACTGATCAATAATGTAGAGAATGTGGTGGGAAAGAATTAGAGAGGAGGGTCTTCCTGGCCAGGCTGCCTAAAAAATGAAAGGTGACCCAAGAGAGCTCTCTTATCATGATGTGACTGCCGCTGCTTCTCAGGGCAGTGCATTTCTTAAGTGGTATTTAGTCTTTTCTTGTGAGAGAGGCATTGTGAAGGCACATAACATTGTCTTAATCCCTAATGATGTTCTAATACGTACATCACACTTCTTACACACACTCAACTCTGTGTCTTGATAAAAAGAGATGTCAGGATGCTCTGTTTAAACATGTTTATACTAGATGGCAAGTTTGCGGTCTCACTTCACAGCAAGTAGTGGATGGGAAGGAAGTGTATAACACAGCCATGCATAAACAAGATAGCTATGCATGATTTGATGGATCTGTATCTTTGAACTTGCTCTTGATATGCATATCCTGCCTCTCCTTTGATCTGGATTTTCCTGAACAAATTCTTTTTCTCTTGTTCCTCAAACCAGTCCCGAGTACCATACACAACTGACCTGCTATCCTATCACTGAAAAATGTACCTATAGTGTCGAAGAAAACAAAAGCGCACCAAATGCAGACTGCTATTAGAAACACAAAATCAAACTGTAGGCTTGGGGAGGGATATAAATATTTTAGTGGAAATGAAATTATTTATTCTCTGAAGACAGCTCCTGTAAGGCAGCTGCACCAACCATTAAGGCAATTATATTTTGCCATTTTTATAAGCTGCTTGAGAAATAATTTTTCTCTACTAGATTAAAGCTGTGTCAGTTCTCTACAAAATCACTTCTGACTTAAGGGAATACTGGAGATATTTACATCTTGATTGTGTTAATACTTGTTTGCGTGGAACAACTTGGAGTTCTGCAGAAACTTTCGTGCCTCTTAGTTTGCTAATAGCCTGACCTTAGAGGATGCCATAGTAAGATTTCTCTAAGCAATAAAGTGTAAAGTCTGTTTGTGGTTAAGATAATAATGGTTAGTTTAACTGGACCTACTGAGCTTGTCACAATTTCAATCCAATTGAAAATGAGGCCCATTGCACAGGTCTTCCCTGAGCTTCCCCCTGTAACCCTGCCACACCTTCTATCGTGGTGCCATGAACAGACAGAACGATTTTGTTGTATCATGAAAGCAGATGGGAGATAATGTTTGTAGGCATGTAAGAAAATGTTGCCCTTTCTACCAACACAACTTTGTTAACAGACCAGCCTCAATTCTGAACTACCGAGAGGGAGTACTTTGCAAAAAGAATAACCTTAGGCAGGGATGGTGGCAAAACACCTCTTGACAGCTCTCTTCTTGCAGGTGGTTGTAGCACCCGTGTTAAAGGCCCAGGTCCATTCCACCTGACTCGGTACAGCCCATAGTGAGAGATGGACATCTCAAGACTATTCAGACTGATAAAGATATGAATCACCTTCCAGAAGTCCAGTACAGTATAAAGCACAATATAGTTAAGCTATTTTATATTATATTCGTCTGGTAGCATTACTTTATGCCTATCTGTTTTATTGCATTTTTCATCCCTTTTTTCTTCACAAAATTGCTGTTCTCTGATTCCAGGGATATGACTGCTTGGAGCACTTTATTTTGAGCTTTGTACACTAACCTAATGCACATTCTGACATGCTTCCTCGAGCCAGCTGAGAATGACTTTTATGCCTGTTCCTCATTAGCAGAAGATAAATGTATATTTTTAAAATAAGGGTGAGAAACAAGGATTAACAGGCAATGAATAAATTAACAGGTCTTGGTGAGGTTATTTATGTAACTAAAGTGAGGTAAAATACTTCACCAAGGAATAAATGTAGTGCATATATTATAACTGTGCTCTGAGGATGTTTAACTTCATGGCAATCTGTGTTTATGACCACAAGGACAAAGATTTATATTACATATTTAAGTAATAACCGCTTTCTTAAAATATCTTTCAAAAGCAGTTGGTGTTCTTTTATTTTTTGCTGGTGTTAATACACATTGTTTTATTCAAGTGAATGGAATTATGCCTGCTTGCATAAACTGGGAACCTGCTTGTGAATTTTTCTATCTGCTGACATCTGTGATCTGCAGATGTTGGGGCAAAATGTTTGTTGCAGGATGTTTGTTGCCCTGAAATCCACAAGGTAATCAATTATTGGTATTTGTTCAAAATATACCTACCTGGCATGGGCAAACAAGTCTTTCTGCAGCACAACCCCCTCTGCAACATTTTCAGTCTTGGTGGCTTTCCTTTTCCTTCTTTTTCTGTTTCAAAATATCCTCACTGTAGTGTGAGTCAGATGTAATACCCAACAAAGCTACCAACATCTAGGTTCTCTCCATTAGACCAGAAGGCTTACTGAGCTGAAGCACTTTGGAATAAGAGTCTATACCTGGAACACAGCTTGACTGTGATGGTCGGGGTTGGAACTAGATCATCTGCTTTTAATTAATTTTTTACAGGAGTAGCAAAGGTGATGTTATTAAGTCCTATTAATACCGTACTTAGAGCCAATATAAATATAAAATAAATAATAATTAAATATTTTTTAGTAGTAGATTTCCAAACTTTTTCATACTACTCAATTGGGAAATAGAAGAGTAAAATGATCAATGCAAGGAAGTAGCAGATTAAAATATCCACACTAAAGTGATTTCAAGTAGAAGCTGCCTTAAGGCAGTTTTAGCACAGTAACAAGGAGCCACTGAACAATGTGAAAAAACCACGAGAAAAACAGTGAATTTTTTGTTTGTTTCTGTAAACAGAAAGCTCTGAGGTAGCACTTTAGCTCAAGGAGTACAGTCTTGAACATTAAGGAACCCATAGTACAAATGAGCATTAGGTCAACAACTACCACATTACAGATGTACCAAACTGCCCAGCATTGCTGGATGAAGGATCATATTGCAGGAGCCTCAGATATTCACAGTAATCCCACTTGCCCTGACCAGAGCCAGTTTCCTGCCTCCAGTAACTGTTTCTGTCATGATACCTAGAGCAAGATGCTTCCGTTTCCCTTTCCTTTGTGCCTCAAGCACTTAAATTTCCTTAAAAACTTCTTGATATGCTTCTGGAAGGCATACACAACATGAACATGGTTTGAGATTATCTGAAGATTAGTATGGGTCAAAAGGTGGTTATCTTTATCAAAGCATCTCTATTTTGGGCCATTCTTGCTCAGTCAGCTGGATGTGCCTGCGGAAGGGGACAGCCAGATGAATTCTTGGTTGTACTTCATCACCTGCATGAGGAACAGCAGTGAGATGTTGAAGCACACTGAATTGCCCTTACAGAATCTGTTCACTCTTTTTCAGTAAACCAAAAACCTGAAGTAATGTGAAGATTCACGCCGTGTGGTATGTAAGGGGAGTTTTTCCCCTCTGCCCTCAAGCAAGAAGCTGTGACAGCTGTGCTCAGTTTACTACAAGGGAAGTTGCCAAGGGCAGACAAGTTGGTGTCTTCTCTTAAATCTTTAGCTCAGCCTCAAAAACCTCTCCAGGGCTGCTGGGACTCACCCTACACTTCTTGAGCCCACTCATGGTAATATGACTCCTAACTTCAAACATGAAAGCACCTCTGTTATTGGAGAATTGCCTTGGTTTCCGTAAAGGAAAGATGGAAAAGACACCTTTGCAAGTGAATTGAAGGAAGAAATGGATACTGAGTGTTCATGCTTTGCTATATTTATGTTGGGTGTGGTGTATGCATAGCTAACATACTTGGGGCTGGTTCCTGGTGATGCACAGCTGTCTCACAGCAGGAGCTGACAAGGCAGAAGCACCCACCAAGACGGTGCCAGGTGGGCACCACAGTGCAATGACAGCCGTGGGTTCAAGTGGACTACATGGCACTTCCCAGATATAAAAGACCTGCCACCCAAGCCAAGGCTGATGGGACAATTCCCCTAAGCCCACTCAGATGGGTGTCTCAGGTCACACAGGTAAAGGTTTTGCTTCCCCCAATAAAATCTTTTACTGAAGGACAAATAGTGATCACTAAATATGAGTCACTTCAGCCCTCAGCTAACAAAAGAAATGGTATCAATGATCCTGAACTGCTTCGGTGGTTAGTCAGTCAGCTGATTTCTAATCTCTGAGGACAGTGGTTTGAAGTGATCTGCATATTTACTGGCATGACAGCCTTTAGCACAGAGGTCCCAGCACACAGACTGTATATGGGAATGCTTTATAGTAACTACATTTGTTTCTACAGTTATATTTTCTGGGCCACAAAGCAAAGGAGAGGAAAAATCTTGCTAGTTTAAATACATTCATGGTATAGAGCAGGCAATTACTTCATTTTTAGGCAATACAAATCTAATTACAATGTGAAAGTATTCTTCTGAAAAAGGAGCCAATGGCTTAGTAAAGCTTTTAAAAATGTACAAAGAAAGGAATTGTGGACCACTCTGGATGGAAGCTACTCCCTATTACACTCACAAATTACAAAAACAAGTGATCACAAATGCAACAGTTTCATATTCCCCTCCAAGACACCTCAGAGATCTCAGTATCTTTATCAATGATAAATGATGGAGATTAGGAAAAAACCTTTGCAGAAGCACACCATTTAACAGCTGCATTGTTTCAGACATCTTATGCTTTAGGTGCTGGGAGAGGGACAGATGCTACACAAACATTTTAATTCAGATCAGAAATGCACTTCTGATGCAAACCTAAGTGTCCCTTCTTACGAACATGTGGTTTGCACTATGACACAGCCTCTGGCTTCTTCATGACGGACAGGACCAGTCTGAGGGTGCATGAACTGGCCTGAACACAAACTGAGAGATGCTCTTGGAGTAGATGTAATGTGCCCCAACCTCAAACCAGCTTTCAGTCTGTGGCATTAGATCAACCAGTCCAAAGCAAAACCCAACCAGATTGTCTATCTGTCTACACAGCACTAACTGCTAACACAGGCATAGCCTGAAGGGGTAGTATTTTGACTCAATATGGCAAGACTTGTAAGTAGATTTTTGCTTAGATTTAAATTTAATCAAACTTCATACTTTAAATTTACCAAAGGTAGGATAACTAATGCAGGGCAATTTTTCCCACAGAAGACCATGCCTTTGAGAGGGTGGATGTACATACTACACCACCGCTTGCAGAAAACATTTTTTCCCTACTCAAATCCATGTCATTAACACACAAGCCTTCTGGTGAGAGCAATTTCAGCCTGAGACTTTCGTAGTAATTGAGGTAAATCCTAATTTGTCAATAACTACTCAGGAAATTTATTTCCAGAGAAATAATAATAAGGAAGTTTATTTATTTAGTTTCCAGAAAAGTTTTATTAAAATGTATTTTAAATACCTCTGCTGCCCTTTTTTTTTTTTTTTTTTTTGCATCAGTGAAAGCATGAAAAAACCCCACAGAAATTTCTATTCTGTCAAGGGCCAATTTAATCAAAAAACATCCACAGTACCTTTTGTTTTTGCCAGTTCTACATGACAGATGTTTTCTGCCTACAAGGGCACTACGTTACATGAGCACTGATATCTGAATGCTATCAAAGTCATTGCATACTTAAATGTGTAAAATTAACTTTCTCAGCACCACATTAGATTCTTACATGAAATGTTACAGTTGTAAGCAAGTGCCAATGAAACCAAAGCACTCTTCTTCAAAACTTCTCCATAAAATAATTTAATGATCTGGTTATTCATGTACACAGCTTTCTAAAGGTCTTTTGCAAACCCATAAATTCCCTGTTCTCACACATTTTAGAATCTCATGCCATTAGCCTAACTTTTAAAATTAAGTGCTGTAAAAGACTAAATACAAATTCTGATGTTTTTAGCTTCTTTTCTCTTTTCAGTATTCATATCACTATTTTTGAGTAACATTTAAATTTCAGCCTTAAATTAGGAAGCGTTTTGTCTGAGCCAATAGTGATGGATTTTACTAAGTGATTTGGTAGATTTAAGGGCTCTTTATATCCTCTGAGGTTTGCATTTCACACTTATTCTGAAGGTCAATTGCCAAGAGAAAGAGGCTATCAGTTCTGTAGATAAAGTGAACTTGATTCCCCAGGTAGATGAGTCTTTTGGGTGCCATTTGCCCACAGGAAGCCTGGTAATTCGCTAGAGCTCCAGACAGATTGCTGCAGCAGTAAGTGGCATCCCAGTATTGTGTTGTTGCTCTTGTAAATGACCATGCTATCACACATGACCAGATAAATACAGTATAATACAGAAATACAGCTATCACTTGACTATCACTTAGCGTTACTGGTGTTTAATAATTGTCTGGAGTTCGTGAGAAGTCACTGGCACCTCTGATAAACAGCACATTGAGCCAGAGAGGAGTGAAAACTGTGATCCTCTGGTCTGATGCTTCTCTGCTTTTCTGGTCATTGTTGACTTTGAGTATTCAAATAACTTGTGCAGACTCTAAGAGAAGCTTAAGAAATATTAAGTACAAGAGAACAAAAGCATGAGGTTATTTATCTGCTGGGTTTGAGTACAGAGGTTCGCAGTGGAGACTCATTTTCCACGATATTTCAGATATTTTTGATTGCATGATCTGAGCAGATAAAAAAAGAAATTATTAACATCAGCATGACTATAACTGGTTTCACAGCTCCAGAGGGCCTGAAGGTACAAAAAGCCTAGACCATTCAGCAGAGCAGGTATGTCAGATACAGACTCAAGTGTCAGATGTAGGGGCAAGAGTACTAGGATGCTGTAACCTACACAGAAATGGAACAAACTAAGAATGAACTATTTCATTTCCTCTGTTTTCTATCTCATGTAACTTGGAAACTACTGATTTTAAGCAATTTTATGTTTTATTAGAGCTTAACATCCAGGAGATAATCAAGATTCTTTTTCTGCCTAACAGCAGCTCCCATTTACTTCTAAAAGTAGTATGGTGCTTCTTTGCAGAACACCTTAAATCAAGATATACACAAATGGGAGTATGTGCAGTCTATGTTTCAGATGACATAACCAGTTAATTCTAGACACATTTTCATAACTGAAAAAACACAGTTCACAGCTGACTTCCTCTAGTAAAAGATTTCTGATAACAGAGCCAGACACCAAACTAGGTGTCAGACTCAGTTTAGTAAAGAAAGCAACTGAGAAGTTTCCAACCAGTCAATAGGTGCATTAATGGTTTTGCACAGATGGGAAATCTTTTAATTGTTTCCTTTGACTGTCTACAGGTGTAAAACTTTGGACGATGAGGGATCATAATTCTTGTAGTACTGTAAATTTGTCCCAGTCCCAATTAGAAATGCATACTTAGAGGCTTAGAAGAGCCAGGCTGTAAGCCCTAAATACTAGGGCTGAGTGTGAAGGTTTGCCTTTGTGGGGATCCTCTGAAGAGAGAGAAGGGTGGGGAATAAACCTAAATATTAAATGTTAAAGCTACCACAACCAGGAACACATGGCAGTCCAGACAGCCCATTGTTAGTTAAAGCATGTGGCAAACTCAAAGGCCCAGTTTAAAGCTGGCAATATAAAATCTGTTTAGGCTGCCAAAGAACAAGATGTCTCACGCCTGGAAGATTCTCTTGCCTTTACTGACTCTTTGCTTATGGGCCCTGTGATTGATATGCCAAAAGGACACCATAAATCATTCCCAATTTAATGTGAGGTATTGTGATGTGAGGTATTTAATGTGGGTTGAGGGTGGGAAATTCTAGTCACAACATGAATTAAAATGCTTTACAATTCCACTCACTTTAGAGAATTTAGTACCCTTGGGAGAAAACAGCTTGTTTTATTATTCAGGTTTCTGAATCAATATCTGTGTTCTTCCCCAGCAACTCAACAGATAAGTAGAAATTCAGAAAATCACGTGGCAGTGATATTCATTTTATCTAAAGGAACAACAAAGCTGTAAGCTTGCAGTAAAAGTCTGACTTGAAAATATTCTTCAGAGAAATAATGCACTGTGGTTTGGGAATTCCTTATGTTACCAAGAAAAGAAACATAATCTACTTTTTAGGAACTCTGCTAAACCAAAAAGCCATAGCTGTTATTGGTTTTTACTTCCACACACGTAAAAAAAAGGCTTAACGCTCTGAACTCGAACTTGGGAAAATCTCTCCTATTTGCCCGGTAATCACTTTTCCCTCAAATTAAGGAGCATTCATTTCTTGGCTGAATTCTGATTTTATTGTTGCAGTTTCATCAAAACCTCCCTGTAGTACCTTGGCTGCTCTCCCAAAACTCCTAACTGGAAAAGCACCAACTCTGTGTTTTCAAAGTTCAAGGTGTGGTTACATCTGATTTATGGACTGGACTACTCATGCTGAATGTGACATAGTGATTTTGGCTCTTCTACTGGGAGAAACCACTGAAGATGGTGAAGGGACTACTTGGAAAGACTCAGTACACTGACAACACACAGCAAATCCCATTAGTGCCAACTGGAGCCATGTGGCATCTGTGGTAATAAACAGATGTTATATGCACTGTTAAAACAACTTACAGCTGATTTCTTGAGACATGGTATTACATTTGTTTATTACTAGATTGTTAAAAAGCATTACCACACTGATTATTTGTTAAACATCAATCTGGAATATAGTCTGCTAAACTAAGACAAACCACAAATGCAGAGATCTCCTCAAAGTATTGTGCCTTTGTCACTGAAATACCAAACTTGCCATTTGAGGTTTAATGTCATTCATTTTGTTTAGACAATTCACTGCTGTGCTCTTAGAATAAACAGCTCCATGCTGCAGAAGTTGGATTTATGAAACATGGTATAAACATGTTCTGCCTAAGAGCACGCAGACAGTAAATGCCTAGGGCATTCTGTAATTGTCCTGGGAATATGGTTTCTTATAGATCTCAGATTTATTACTGTAATTTTCGTTGGATACCTGATACAGTAAATGTTTCTAAAGGTTTTATAGTTTTTATCTAGAAAAGACAGAATGTTTAGTCTACCTAACTGAATGACATCATGCTGCTCATGCTTTCTGTGTGAAAGACAGTTACCTTTCTGTGTGTTGCTTTGACTTACCAGGTTTCAACGGTTATGGACGACTTCCCCATTTCAGAAATGTTGATGCACATATTTGTGTGAATGCATGAAAAATAGTTGTGATTTTTAGTGAAAAAGGACACTGCTACCACTTCATCCAGGATATGAGCTACATTGGATTGAAACAAACAGCATAGATAATATCTTAGAGCTATTGTTTATGACCGCCTGCTTAATCACCTCTTTATTGATCCCTATTTCTAACTCTCACACCCCAAGAACTACCAAAACTAAGCAAATAAACCAAGAAAATCCAGAGGGATCCAGGAGAACAGGAGAGCAAGATACCAAGTTCAGAGGGTGTCAGTAGAGCCTTGTACTCAGGTATAAGCTATTTCTCAGCCTTGCTCATATAAACTCAACATGTTACGAAACAGAGCTTTGTCTGTTGATACTTTATGGAAATTCCCTAAGTGTGATTTTTTTTCCTGCTACAGTAATTCACAAAAATTAATGAAATGCTGAAGAGAACTACTAACTCTTTAAACAAATCATCTCATCAGCATTTCTTGTCCTCTGCCCAACTGAAAACAAATCCCTAGACTGAAAACATTAATAATAATAAAAAATTTTTAAGCTTATTTTCACCTGTGTAGGGCTGCTATTTATCATACTGGCTGGGCCCACTGCCCAAAAGACCCATTTTAGAGCTGAAACTGCTCTTGCCTGATTAAAATGCAGTCACACAACAACAAAGATCTGAAATTATCTGCTGACCCAGCAGGTAACAAAATGCCTCAGTCCCTACCCAGAACAGTTCTGCAGGCTGTTTACGATGAGACATGAGGACAACGAAGTAGAAAGTGTGAGAACGGAGAGGCAGGTATGAGGAAAAGGGGCAGGATTTTACACAGCAGGCTGTAATCTCAGCTCAGCACCTGCAGAGCCAGCAAAAGGAAAGGTCCTTTGAAAAAGACAACTGAGAAACTGTGTACACAGGCCTTCTGTGAAACAACTTTTGATGCCAAATGCTATTTCCACCAGGGAGCTCTTGCTTGCCAAGAAATGTCCCCCAGGCAGCATTTTTGCTAGAAATCTGCTTCTGCTGCTGTAGCACCCAATGATTTTATGAGACAGAGCCTCTAATGTGCTTGCTCCCCATCTAAAGGAAAAATGCTGTGCTAGGGAAGGTAAAGATTTGGTTGGTCTATTTAATTGTGCTGAGTTTTTGGCGGGTAAGTAGGACATAGCTCAATTTGACCGAAATGACCTAGAAGAGGGAGATGAAATTTCAGATGAAGAAATACATAATGTTTGTATTATCTTACGCTATCTTGAGTGCACAAATTTTGAAACTTGTGAACAATATTGAACCTAAGCCTCGCATTACATTTTGTCCTAGAAGAGGACAGCTGCTTTGATATGCCTGAAGGAATGGGATTTATCAAAATTATAAAAGGAAGGTTTTTTTCTGGAAATTAGCAGTAACAGGACATGTCCACTAAATGCTATAATCAAAAGCCAGATACAGAGTTGTGTTTATTTTTGATATTACATTACTTTTAAAAATCCAGATAAAATTACATTCTCTGTTTTTATACACTTACAATTTAAATTTTCTTTATGACATTGTATACTGGAAAAAAATAGTAAGATGAATTAACTTCCATTTGCAATTATTTCAGTCTATAAAGCTGGGATGGGCAAAATATGTGCACTCTGAGTTACACTTGACATGCTGTGTGAATTAATATCACACAAATTTAGAGCTTTACAAAACCATTAAATTGTTGGCTCCGTTTCTGCAGCTTCTTTCTCTTTATATTCTTTTTGTGATCAGCCATCATTACATAAAGTTTCATGGAAAGTGGAGTTGGCATGTTCCATGGCTAAGAACAAGCTGCCAAAAAATTTATATTATGAAAGAAGCAGCACAAGGTATGAGGTGATACTTTGCTTTTATATCAGAATTTTCTTTTTTCCATCTCAAACAAAAAATATATCTTTTTGTTGTACTTCCATTTCTGCTTTTCTAAAATAGAGGGGAACGACCTAAGCCATACATCAGGACGACGTGTTGCCAAAACAGCAGAGACCCCTTTGACTTTTGCTGCCACACCAAGAGGCAACATTTCCTTCAGTTATTCCCCACCATAAGATAAGACAACTCTTACTTCTTTCTTCATAAACTGTAATTTAAAACCCTCCCTTCCTTGTTTCACATGAGTAATAATTAACCTTAAAACAACAAAACCCTACACGCAGTGGGGACACGAGTCTTGAATGCGGTGAGGAGTGTTTGGTTGTCCTTGTTTTATGAGCAAGATGTCACTGCTAAAAGCGAGCATCTGCGTGTTCCTCACAGACAACAGATTCCAGTTTTGTTCTGAGATTACTTCATTGTACAACATCTGGTGTTTTATAGCCATCCAGTTTAAAAATAAATACTCTGTATGCAATTTTATAACTTAAAAAAACTCCCCTCAAATTCACCCATTTATTTATTCATTCTTGTAAGAAGCAAAGTTCTTTATACAACAACTAATTTAAAAACTCCTCATTTGTTTGCTTGAAGTTTGTCTTATTTTTTCCTCCAGCAAAAAGTAATGTTTTCCAGAGGAGCAGAGGGACTTTGGTTGCTAAATACACCCTAAGAATTACTTTTTCCATTGCCTGCTCTGAAACTGGTCCTCCCAGTTAGAGATCCCTGCATAAAATTTTTTTGGGGTTGTTTTATTTATTTTACGTTTTAACAGAATTATTATTTTACATTTTTATTGGTCAGCTATTAGCTACTCCATTAAGACTGTATTTCATTAGCTCTAACGAGATAACTGAAATCAAGCAGATCCATTACTTGTAGAATTAAACATTTAAACGTTTAAAATGTACGTCTCTTCCCTCAGCTAATGTCACTTCACAGTAAATACACCTGAATATTTGAAACCTCTTTCCTCAGACCTCCTAGTTCTCAGAGTCCTGTCTTCTTCAACCATCCAGGAGAATGCTTTCTGTTGTTTTTTTCTTCTTTTTTCCCAGTATAACAGTGCAGGCTGCAGTAGCGTGACTTGCTTCAGGCTCTGCAACCACATGCCTTCTAATTCAAAGACCACCCCCAGTGTAGCTGCTATACATAAAAGCTTACATGTATTTTTTTCAACAGAGATAATGGTCACTGGATTAAAGACAAACAATGCAGAAAGATCAGATTTCACAGAGCACAGTGTGGATGCCTCGTTCTCTACAATTCTGTACCCTAAACTGTTTCATGGAAATGTCTCGCTGTCTGCAAATTAGTAGGACTGATCTCATCTGACAAGGTAAAATCTGTGGGTTTTCCCCTCACACTTGCAGTTTCATTCAGCAGAAGCAAAAGATCATGTTTTCCTGCTCCGTGGAGCCCTTCACCCACCATTACTCCGTGGGGCTTTTATAGGATTCGGAGAGGTTGCCCATCATAAAAAACAGACATAAGGTTTAACTCATCTTGAGCACTAGTTTATACTGACTGCTTGTCTCATAGGAAACTGACTTGACTTCACTTTTCCATGATCTCCCGAGAGGCTTAAGCTATTTAATCTTTCTATGGTTTTTAACTGTGTTCCCATTTGTTTATGGGTGATACATGCTAATGGTTACATACTGTCCTTCATCTTGGTCACCAGGGGCAGCCTGTGCCGGCAATCAGTCTTTTGGGGTGCCTCTTTGTCCATCACTCACCATGTAGTCAAAAAACCATCAGTTATCCCATGGAGAAGAGATGACAGGTCCAAGGAAAGAGGGATGGACATAGGAAAAATAACACACTAGTGGGTTGCACGCCAGCCACTGGCTAAGGACTAAGCATATATAGAGGGAGCAGATGTTAATGGGGGTGCATTGATGGTTCTGTAGCCTCCAGGTCTGTGACACCTGCTAACTTGCTTCTGGACATCTGCTTCCTAATTTGATATAGATTTTTTTTGCAGGTGAAGCTAGATGCAAGGCCTTGAAAGATATAACTACTTCATGTGACAAACAACATATGCTGTAGACAGGAGGAAAGGCTGAAGCCCCTGAATCCTCCCTCACCCTATTTGAGCTTGAAATATCCACATTTCTGTCTCCATGTCAGCCCAGAACTGTCTGACAAGACTAGATCAGTGTCTTTGTCATGTATCTGTCTGAGAGAGGATGATGGAAAAATTTCTTCACTGAAAGGTCAAGCACTGGAATAGGCTGCTCAGGGAATTGGTTGAGTCACCATCCCTGGAGGAATTTAAATGACATGTAGGTGTGGTGCTTAGGAACATGGTTTAGTGGTGGACTTTGCAGTGTTGGGTTAACAGTTGGACTCAATGATCTTAAGGGTCTTTTCCAACCTAAACATTTCTGTGGTTCTATGATTCTATGACCAGTTAATGTTCCTTTGCCTGGGGCCTCTGAGAGATATGATACACCAAATGTGCTCAGAAACTGGACAGCCTATGCCAAGCAGACAGGGTTCCTCACAAGATGTGATCTGAGCAGAGAAGCCTTTGGTTCCTGAGTTTCTCACTCCTTGCAGACACTTTGGAGGGAGAGCCACTCTCTCTCAGGACAACTTAGTGTTGAACAGGGATAATTCTTGCAGTACTGACCAAAACCTGCATAATTACATATTACACTGCAGTTAACATTCTAGGCTAGGCCCCCAAAAATACACGAGAAATTATTTAAATGCTGCTGGAGAGTGAATATAAAAGCTTTTACCCTTTATACTCAAATGCTTTGATTTCCTCTGAAGCCTTTTTTTCTGGCTATATCAAAACATGATTATGTTTGACTATATCAAAAGTAAGCTGCTTTTGCTAAAAGCAAAACGAAAGAACCTCAACTGAACAAACTGAAGGTGAAACTATTTAATTTTTCACAAAGAAAGCAAATTACTCAGACTTTATGTTCTATTAATGATCTCCATGTACATTTTTTAGCATTGTCACTGCCACAGCCAGATGGATCAGGGATCCAGCCTGTTGATAACCAAGTAGGTTAAGGACATGTTGTGCTGTCTTTGTGCCACCGGGTGTGTTTACACTGTGTACTGCCGGCAAGGACACGAGCTCATTCTGTGGAGACACTTGACTTAGCAGCCCAGACTTGGCACTGTGCTTACATGGTGACTCTTGTTATTTGGTATAAATTTTGGGCAGAGCATGTTCTTGGCTGCCTCTGTTATACAGTTCAAGTGAGCCCAAGGTTTATTTCCCTGTGGAAACTGCACCATGATGAAAAAGGCAGAGCTCTTAATAAAACACACAATTAAATGTCTTCACTGTTTCCTTGACATGTATAGCTATTATGTGCCTAACACCAACCTATTTAATAAATTTAATGAAGATGTTATTTTTCTTTAGACACTATCACATCAGTCTTGTTTGTTATATAAAGAAGGACTTAAAGCTTCTTCAGACATTAAGAATGGTGAAATCCCTTTGCTTCAAAAAACACAGGGGATGATGGCTAGTACCACAGTTAAATTTTTCTTTGGTTTTGCACTTTCAGGAAGGTGCTTACTTGAAAATGAAAATAGCCTGCATGGTATTATTCCCTCTGTGAGCCTGAAACATTCATTAGTGATTGTTCCTCAGACATAGGTCTGGAGGGGAATCTGGGAGCTGGGACTGATCAAGAAGCCAAATTCTGCCAAGATAAATGCACGGTGTGCTCCTTGGAATACACACCTGAAATTAACTGGTTTCAGGCAACTGTCTCCAGTTCATATGTGCACAGGGAGACTGACAGGCTTGAGGTACACAGACAGGTACCAAAAAAACAGCCATTCCTGCCCCTTCCCTGTGCCAACAGAAACACCCCAGAAGCTCTGCAGCAGCCAGATCACAGTCTGACAAGCTGTCAGTTAGTCCAGGGGGAGAAAAAAAGAGGAAGAAGTGTTTTTTTGCTCTCTGCGCTCCTGCAATTGGCTTGCTGTAGGCGTAGGAGTGCCACTCACCGAGCAGAGGGTGAACATTTGGAACAGCAGGAGCACAACCGACTGCCCCGGCAGCAGGTGGCTATTAGTGGGGTTAGTGGGGTTTGGCTGTGTGACTGCACTGCAGCCTTGGAGTAGCATCTGGTGGTAATCTTGTTAGGAGTAAGGTGAAGTAAATCAAAGAGTGCACCAGTTTTCCATCAAGCCTGCTAAAGTAATTTAGAATAGTTTGGGTTGGAAGGGACCTTTAAAGGCCATCTAGTCCAACCCCTCTACAGGGACATCTTTCACTAGTTTAGGTTGCCCAGAGATGTGGTAGATGATCCATCCCTGGAAACCTTCAAGGTCAGGTTGAATGGAGCCCTGGCCAACAAGAGCTGTTCCAGTGTTTCACAACATTGTAAAAGATTTATTTCAAAAATCTAGTCTAAATCTCCCCTCTTTTAGTTTAAAACCATTACCTCTTGTCCTATTGTTACAGGCCCTGCTAAAAAGTTTGTCCTCATTTGTCTTATAAGCCCCCTTAAAGTACTGAAAGGCAGCAATGAGGTCTCACTGCAGTCTGCACCAGGGCTGAACAATCGCAACTCTCACAGCCTTTCATCACAGAAGAGATGTTCCATTTTTGTGGCCCTCCACACACTCACTCCAGCAGGTCTATGTCTTTCCTGTGCTGGGGGCCCTGAGCTGGATGTACTGGAGCACTCCAGGTGGGGTCTCACAAGAGCGACGTAGATAGGCAGAATCACCTCCCTCGACCTGCTGGCCACACTTCTGTTGATGCAGCCCAGGATATGACTGGCTTTCTGGTCTGTGAACACCCAGAATTTATTTTTAATATAAATTAAAAAGAGCTTCTTTTTATTTTCTGAGTCAACCATGAGGTGCTGCTAACTGTATCGTTTTTCTTCAGAAGATATTTGAAATACAGTATGATGTAAGAAACAGTAAGATTTTCTTAGAACAACTTTACTGTAATAAACCCCCTACAAACTGACTTTCAAAGTCCAGCTTTGGCAGTCTCCCCTGTAGAGTGGCCTTAACTGAGCGGCAGAACATAAAGAAAAGAACAACTGTTTTGATTTGGTAAGATACATCTGGTTTTTTCCATGGTTGTATTTAAGCAATCTAGAACATCATCCCCTTAGCAGATGCTTTTCTGCTTATTGCTTTGTCTGGTAAATTTATGTTGTGGCTTCTCTTTAAATAAACATAAAATTTAAGTCCCATTGTACCCCAGAGGAAGAAAAGGGTTAGCAGAACCTAGTACTCCAGAGCATTCAGCCTGCACAGAGCAGACACAACAAGAAAGAAAGGGTCTTTGCTGCCTGTTCATTGCTGGATTCCAGCCCCCATCCCTTTCTTCTCATTTGGCAAGTTCAAGGTGCAGAATATTAGAAAAAATGGAATATGTTGTTCCCATTCATGTCTGAGTACTTTGGCTCACCTACCCTCAGATGCCTTGCACAAAATGCAGTTTTAGAGTTTTCTTCACAGATGCTTTTCTTACTATCAGTGTCTGTTTAAGGTCTGATTCTAATCTGATGTATTGAGGTGCAAACTAGTAACACCTTTGAAATTCATGCATGTTTTGCTGTAACACCAACATCAAACCAGAACCACAACTTTGTATTCTGTATTCAGTCCTGTGCCCAAAGCCTTTAAATCAAAATTGGGATTGGGCTTAATTGTCTCCAGAAATTTGCTGACTGTGGATCTGTTCCTGCAAACCTGAGACCTGCAAAAGTCCTGTTGAGTTCTGCAAGGAGTTTTGCCTGCAGCAGGGTTTTCAGAGAGGGTCTAACGTATAAATGTAATTATTGGTTCTAATTTTGCAACTAAACCTGATTATTGTTGCAAATAGAACAGAGAGTACAGGTTTCACTGAAAGTTGTTTTCTGCATGAAAAGTAATACCAATAACATAAACAGGTAAGGTAGGTATGCAAGGGACAGTAACGATACTGTTTATTTTAATGGGATTTTTTAATTTTATTTTTGTGTAGAGGGTCAAACTACAGAAAAATTATCTTTATCTACAGCCTGAGAGCAAAACAAATCATATTTCCTAAGCATTATAAAAATACTGACTGTTGATCCACACTGGTGTTTTCAGGTTTTACTGCTATATGCATGCTCACACAGCAGGTTTTGCTTACAGAACTGAAGAGATGCCCAATATATGACCAATAGAACAGTTTATTTCTTGAATTTTGCCTGAATATTATGCACACAATGCCCTCTTAAATACTACTTTCTACTGCAGAAGAGGGAGTACATTTTCTGTCATGTATTCAGAAGTAAAATTGAGAAAATGTAAGTGAAGGGCAGTTCTGCAAAACAGAGATGACAGAGTTTACCTTCTGGAGATAGTGAGAAATGATTAATGGTGGCAACTCACCTCCAACTGGATAGAGAAGTAAATGTTTCCTATAGCATTTTGACCATGTAAGGCCATTTCAGACATAGGGATGACATTTTATAGATACTAGAGTTTCAGGTGATGAGACGTGGCATCCTGTTTATTGTGCACTGTGTGATACACTTGTATGCAGTGTATGAAACTAAGGGTTAATTATTAGCAATGTATTCAAAAAAAGCAGATTTTTACCCTCCCTTTTTCAAATTGGCTCCTTCCAGAACCGTGATTTTCCTTCTGGACTACAAGTAGGTTCCACTGTCTTTTACATGAATTGCTCACATATTTTAGATTCCTTTTTTAAAATTTAAAAAAAAAAAAAATCAGTATGTGTGCAATTTATACAGCGTCTGTCCCCTGTTAAGTGCTTGTTAAGTCCCGTACAAAACATTCATAGTTGAGAACTTCACTTTAAGAAGCCTATGAGTGACTCTGGGAGAGTGAATTCACAGCAGCAGCATCTGGAAGTGAATATAGTGTAGGAGTTTTGGAGTTCCCTGCAACTAGTACCAGAAGCTCTGGGAAAAGCTGTATTTCTTTGCCTGATTGTTTTCATGAGACAGTGAAACTGGTTTATTCAAAGTGGATGCTTTAGACTGAGGGTCTAGACAGATTTCATATGTGAATTCTTTATTTTTAGAAGTATAGATGTATCCTGTTTTTTGCAGAACATAATTGTTGGATTCAAAATCAAGCCTGAAAATGAATTTTCTTTCACAATACACTACATTCCCATTTGTAACATAGATACTTTTAAAAATGAGGAAAGAGTAAGTGTTTACTGGAACTGGTTTTACACTTCCAAAAGAATCATTTTTACTGGCAGACCATAGGTTGCACATAATGTAGGAAACCTAGGAAAGGTTCAGGGCTCCTAAGTATGGGTGCAAGCTTTGCTCATGCCCTGATTTTTTACGTCTTCCTTTACTCCCAGTGATTTTTGCCCATCTCTTCCACCTCCAGAGACCAGAAACCACAACATCAGCCACTGGGGTCCCAGTTTGAACAAGTACAGGAACCAGGCTCACATGGTGACACGAACCTGCAGATCATTTTAGACACAGCCATAATAAATTGGGAGCCTCCTTGCCAGGCATGCACTTCACCTGGGTAATGTGGATATGCACTGTTGTTCCAATTATTAAAAAAAAAGAAAAAAAAAAAAAGAGGGAAAGAAAGAGCAACTGAAACACTTCATATTTCTCATTTATAATCAGAGGGCAGACAAGCTTTAAAAGGTAAATTTATCATGCTTGGACATAGAGGAGAAAAAGAATCAAAACTTGGCGGTATTTTTTTTCCTGTAGAACATAAATGTTATTGTGCAGGGGGAATATCAGGTGATGAGGAAGCACGTAAGTAGAGCTATGGTGTTGCTTCAAGAACAGGCATAGGGATCCCAGAGCTGTTGTGGATTTCACCGATCTGTGCTCTTTTAGGAAGCAGTGGTGCTTTGATTATAGAATTATTGGTTATTTAAATAAAAGGATACTTAATACCACTTGTCCTAGAGAGCTCACAGCTTTTCACATTTGAGAAGCTCCTTGACACCATTCATGGAAGCACTAAGTGTGGGTTTCATCTGAATGAATATGATTACCTTCTATCTCATTCTGGTGGTGGTAATTCCAAACGCTTTTCTGCTAGTTTGTGCATGACATTTTACTTTGACTTCGGGGTGGGGAAGGAGAGCTGAGCAGCAGGGAGAAAGAACTTTTTTTACACAGCAGAGCTTTTAGTCCCTGATTAAAACATTTGGAAAAAACTCTGAGAGGGAATAGCACAGGAGGAGTTCCTTTCCACTTCTCAATTCCCTCAACTCATTTTCGTCACACTCCCATGTGTTTTTTCCATGAGACAGAACAATTGCCAGCCATTGTGTGTAAGGTATTGTGGGATCAGTTATGGTATGTAGGGGTATTAATGGGCATTAAAATACCTGAAATTTGCTGAATGCTCTCAGATTTGATATCTGTCCTTATCTACATGAACAGTTGGTTTATGCACTTTTCAGGATGTAATGTCCCAGTAGCTACAGCACATTATATCTTGGATTACAGAAAATTTCTTTACTGTTTCCTTGCTATCCACATCACTCCTAGATTATTTTATGTAGTTGTTACACAATAATGTAAGCAGGTACTATAACCTTCATCTGACCAAGAGGAATGATAATTATCTGCAGTACTGCAACCCACAAAAGCATAACATTTAGGGGCAGTTATCATCGTGGTCCAATATTTAAAAAGACTCCAAATCCTGCATCAAAAACCTTAGAGAAGGACTGGCCAAATTTTTTCAGCCTTTGCCTGCTCTTGGTTATTTACAGGTGAGAGAAGAGGTGAGATGAGGCACGCTTCTGAAAAGGCTTTGGAAGGACAAAAAGTGGGGGAGCAATTGGAAGGAACATGCCAAACCACCATGTACAGGTGGAGGTAGATGAGCTGAAGTAAAAAGGTCAAAGCGGTAACTTTCAAAGAATCTTGACCTGCTAATAGGAAGCCATCTCCTTCTTCACAGGATTCCTAAGAGTAGGAAGATTGCTGTATTTGGTAAAAAAAAAAAAAAAAAAATAAATCCCAAAACTCCATCTGTTCCAACAGGACCTTACTCTGTAAACAAACTGTAAACAGGCAAGTACCCAAGAAAGAGTAACAATGAAATACAAGGGTGAGATAAAAGTACTCTCCCAACATACCAATGCAGTGATCTGGGCTAAATGTTACTTCCGTATCTTATCTAGCAACTTGTCCTTTTATGGATCTGTCAAGCCCCCTTGAATCCTTGTAAACATTTCAAATCCTTCAGCAAGGATTTCCACAGGTCTCAACCTGGCTCCTACTAGATTCCTTTTATGTCTCCTGCTTCTTGTAATTGGAAGCAACAGTGAACAACTGATGTCTATCCATTAGGTCCATGTTAATCGAAGTTTGTAGACATCTGTCAGGCCTTAAATTGTTTCTACTGGAGACCAAAGAGTCCTCGCTTTCTTGGTTATTTCAGGCACTTAAACTGTTCCCATACATTTGGTCATCCCTGTTTCTTCTATTTGAACTTCTGGTAATGGTCTCCTGAAAAATCCTCTTGAATATAGCACATCTACTCTGTCCAAACCTTGACGTGTGTATGTCTTTCTCTTGCCCATCTCCCCGGAACCTTTGAACAGAGCATGCAAATGCAAGAAGAAAAAACTATGTGTGTGTGTGTGAGTATAGTTTTGAGTTTGCTGTTGGGTAGCTGATTAGCAGTGTCTTTTAGACAGCTCCAGTTAAGTTCCTTCAGGCACAAGAGCACAGAGGTAGGTTGAACTGCATGCTGTGTGAGGCAGAAGGCAGCAAATGTTCCCCAGTCTTTGCAAAACATCAGTGGGCATGAGAGCTGCTTCCTCTTTGTTGAGGCTCCCCAACTATTTGCTAACTTCCCAAAGGTATCTGGAACACATTTCCTTAAAGATATGTCCATATGGCATACCTGGCCTGCTCTGAACACAGTCTGGAGACACATGTGCAATACCAATTAATTAAAGCCTGAGTACTCAGCTAAGGAGCTACAATTGCACTGTGCCTCATAGTGCTGGCCTGAGTTCATGAGAAATGCTTTCCATTGCTTTTCCTTTTTGTTGTTCTTTTTTTCTCTCATCCCTTTGTCTTAATTATATTTATGCCTCTCCCCTATATGGTACGCTTCTGGCATGACAGAAATGATTAGGATTCACAGCTATTTCTTAGCTCACAATGAAGTCCGTTTGTTGGTACACCCTTTTTAATGGTGAACATTACAAAACTATTCAACTCCCCACTGGCTTTCTCAAAAAAAAACCCTACTAACCTTTTTTCCCCTTAAGTGATGGCCAGGTTCAGTAGTAATGGCAGTACTTGCTCAACTGTTTCTAATCAATGGCACACACAGAAGAAATAAAAAGATCCCGCTCAGGACACTGGGCTGATGACAGATGGACAAGATATATTCATAATTCTGAAGAAACCTTCATCCCATTTCTAACTAATTTTCCATCATCTTTTATTGACATGAATAATGCCAGGATAGTAGAATGGAAAGTGGAAAATATTAGTAGAGTGGGAAAAATATTAGGTTGTTTTTCCAGTTTGTGTTACAGATGTAGTACACATTCTGGTTTCTGTTTCAAATGTTGCCCACATTTTCAGCAAGGCTTGTAAATGTATTTTGCCCCCCTAGTACAACTGCCTGTTGACCAAGAGGTTTTATAATGAACTCTAGCCTTTTTTTGTTTGTTTGTTTGTTTGTTTGAGTGGTGATTTTTGTTGTGCTTGCCCAAATTCTGGAAGCCGATGAGAAACCTCATTTTTTAAACTAGAGTCTCTGTGGAAGCTTTAAAACAGAAATCAACAAGGGAGAGTTTGGGTAGGTCTTTCACATGTCACCTCAGGAACATGAAATGCTTAAACAAGAAAATAATTTTTAAAACTTTAAACAAAATTGTTGAGTCACATAGACGAGCACAGGTACAATATCTGAATCTTCATGCCTCTTTTACTATTTGAACAAACCTGATTATCGTTGGCAATCTCAGCCAAACCTAAAGGATATTAAAATGTGTATTTTGACATCTCATACATCAATTAGTAGATCGTTCATGTAATTATTATTCAGAAAAAGTTAAGTACCAGCACTGACAATGTGTTATTCATCTCAATGCCACCTGGAAATGAGTTGAATGCAACCTTGAATTAAAACAAATACGTACGAGACCAGCGCAGTGCTATGAGCTCCACACAAAGAGAGCAGTGCTGCTGCAAAAAACTTAGAGCAGCACCCTGGCTTTAAAGAACAGTTTAGTTTTCTGTCCTGCTCCTTTCCAGCACTGTCAGGAGGGCTCCTGACCGTGGTGGCCTGTTTGATTTCCCAGTGCAGGCAGATACTGGAACCTGAGGAACTGAACAGAGATGGCAAAACAGCTGTCAATTGTTTAACTACTTTCTATCACTAATAGTGACCTAGGGGTGAATGACTTCATATCACATTACCAAATCCTTGAAGGTTAGGGCATGTTTGTTTTTTTAAACTTCATTTTAGTAGGGGAATTTCTATGCCTGGCTTGGCTAATAAAACAAGAAGAATAATACATCATCCTACTACCACAGAGAAGTATGCTTATTCTGAGGAATTTACTGGTCAGTTGGAAAGAATTTTATACCCTATGTGAACAGATGCCACTGGCTTCTAATGCTCCTAAATTTGACTGCATTTTCATTTGCATGGTAAACTTCTTATGTTAAATACTTTCTAAAAACAAAGTCTTTAAACAGGGCAAAAAACCATACACTTTGAAGGCAAAGTCTAGCAATGATACCACAATTCACCTTTTTACTACTACTTAATTCAAACTTTGCCTTTCTAACACAAAATTGGACTTAAAATCAAAATTAAAAAAGGAAAAAAGTCTAGTTTGAAATACATATAAAAGTCTTTGTCTTCACTTGCTTACAGTAAATCGAGTTCCCTTATTGCTTGAGCTTCTTATGCATTCCATAGTACTCCTGCACATTGTTCAACTTTTTTAAAAACAATTTTAAGTTCCAGTAAAATTGTCCCCTGAAGGAAAATATAAACCTTCATTCACTGCAGAGCACGGTGGAGCCTCTAAAACTTTTTCCACTCTCCCCCACCCCGTATAAGCACAATTTCTTTTTCCACGAGGACACTAAAACTTTTTTCCTTTCCCCCTAGTGCAGCATCCTTCCTATTGCCAGCAGACGCTCACAGGACCTCTATCAAGAGCTACACGCTACAAGTGCCAGCGAAGCACACGACCAGGGCGGCAGCCCGAGCGCGCAGACACACCGGAGGGTGCGCGGCCGCGGTGCTGCCCCGCGGGCGGAGCGGGCCGACTTACCCGGCGTAGCGGCCGCGGTGGCCGCGGAGCGGCAGCGCAGCCTGGAGGCAGAGCAGACAAAGGGGCAGGAGCCCGCGGCGCGACATCGTGCGGGGCCGCGCCGGCACCGCCACCGCGGGCACGGGCACGGGCACAGCCACCGAGGGCACGGGCACAGCCACCGCCACCGCGGGCACGGGCGCAGGCACAGCCACAGCCACCGCCGCCGCGCCCGCTCCAGGTGGCGGCTGCTGCCGCCCACACGAAGCCCGGGCCGGGACCGGGAGGAGCGGAGCTCTCGGAGATGTTGCTGGTCGCCGCCGGCGAGGGGGGAAAGTCGTGGGAGGACGGGCGTCGCCCGCAGCCCCGCCGCGGCTGGGCACGGGGACGGGACGGGGACGGGACTGGGCGGGGAGGCGCCCGGCGGGGAGGGCTGGGGGTGCGGGGGGTGCGGGGGCTGCGCGGCCCCGCCGCCACCCTGCCCCGCGGGGAGCCGGGGGCTGGCAGGGGCCGGGCGGCGGCGAGCAGCCCCCCGCGGGCACGGCGGCTCCCTCGGCGCTGGAGGGACGAGCGGCGCGGCGGGGAGGGCTTGGGCTGCAGGTGCTGCGGCGAGGCAGCCGGCCAAGGGCCGCTTAACGCGCGGTCAGTGGCATCGGGGGATTATCGGCGAGATTTCCCCGGCTGGGCAAAAGAGCTCAGGCTGATGAGAGGGCAGAGATACACTTCCACAAAACAAAAAGCGGTGGAGAGGCTATTGGGAGCCACGAAGCGAGGAGAAAGTGGGATTTCATGTTACCAGTGTGGCCAAAAATCTTGGATCTGGGTAGTGGGAAGGGAAGAGAGGCTGACACAATAGGATGAAATGAAATCACAGCATCTTTTTGAAACGGGGGTTTACAGCCCCTTTTCCACGCTGATCAGGGTGAAAGATCCACATAAGAACAAGTCAATGGAGCACTGGGAATAACAAGAAAAATGGGAAGAATTTTGCTGCAAATAATTGTAGTTTATAGAAAACACACAGAGGACTTGTTAAAGAAAATGTGAGTAAAAATATGATGCCAATATGGAATAAATTGATAGCCCCTTTGATACTTTTTTGATACTTGAGTTTTTCTAAAAAGAAGCAAAAAGTGTTTCAAACTCAACTGATTCTCAGCCTCTCTGAAAGCAAAATGAATGAGTGGGCTGTAGACAAATAAAACTAGCTGACATTCGAACATGTGTGAGAACTACTGTAAATCCCTGTTAATGTTTCGGAGACACAGGGAGCCTTTTAAAAAAGGACTGTATTAAACCACACACACTTCATATTCTCTGGCTGTTAGGCAAACAAGCATTTTCCTTTGTCTCTTTTTCATATTGGCACCACATCTGACACTAGTTGTGTCATAGAGTCTAGAGGTGGAAAAGACTTTGTCCAGGGCAGGATTATTCCCTTCTGTTTGGTTACTGGTATTCTCTCCCTTGAGCTTCCTGTCCCCCACAACATACCCTGCTTAAAATCTCCAATTAATTTCTGGTGAGATATGTAGAGGGGAATTTGTGTACTTATATCTCTTGTTGAAAACACCTCCCATTTACTACAGACAACCCCCCAAACCTTTTCTATGAGTCTCCGGTCTTGTAACAAATGTAATTCAGCTTTACAAACACCTATTTAATAGAAGTTCTACTCTAGTTCAGAGGTGACTTCAAAGGGAAAGTCAGATGTCATGAAGTCAAGTAACTGACTTTTGAAGCACACCCCACTGCTTTATTTCATACATTTACTTTTCTTACAATGTGTCCTTGCTACACCTGAAGTGTATCACATAATACACCAAATTATTTAAATGTTTGAAAAATGTAAGTTTTTCTATTATCGTAAGATATATGCTTTTGGGATAAAAACCTGGCTCTATTGGAGTTAGTTTTACTTTGGCTTCTGTCTGCAAAATAGTTTGGCTATTATTCTAAAAATTTTGCTTTCAAGAGGAAAACTTGGCTCCATTTAAATTAGGGAGACTGTAATTACGGGCTTCTATGGCTATAGTTTTCAGTCTTAAATCCTGCCTTTCTGCAACATTCCCTGCAAGTAAAATGCAAGAAGGCATGAGAAAGAAAGGGAATTCAAAACCAAATAGTGAAGGAAAGTAACACAATAGGGAATAAATACACAAAAAAGGTATCGTTACCTTTCTTAACATGTATTGCTTCTACCGGTTTAAAATAAATTTTTAAAATAATTTAAAAGTACACTTTTAGAGCTGTGGAGAAGCTGGAGAGAGAAATACCTCCAAAGTACCAAAAAGGACTTTAAAAGGGGTAGGGATAATGAGGGCTATACAGATCCATCGGTCTCTCTTTGATCCATCAGTTTAAATTGTACTAGGTGACAGGGCAGACTGGAGGGAGGGCTGGAACTCTGACATGCTGGCAGCTAGGAGAGGATTAAAAGACTGTAGTCAAGCCTGGAAGTCACACATGTGGTAAGTCTACTTCCCCGACAAGATGGGGCTATAAAACTTGCACCCAGCAAAGCAAAGGATTTGAGACAAAGAAAACCAGAGTTTCTTTTCCTTCCTTTCTCGGAACTGAAAGGAGGAATTGACAGCACCAAGAGTTCTGATGTGCAGCTTGGAGGCGATGAGAGCCTGTGATGGAACAGGAGAGAGCAAACTGAGATACAGAATAAGATCATAGAGTGTCCTGAGTTGGAAGGGACCCACAAAGATCATTAAGTCCAACTACTGGTCCTGCACAGTATACCCCAACAATTCCACCATGTGCCTGAAAGCCTTGTCCAAACACTCCTTGAGCTGTCAGGCTTGGGACTGTGACCGCTGCCCTGGGGAGCCTGTTACAGTGCCTCACCAACCTCTGGGAGAAGAACATTTCCCTAATATCCACCCTAAACCTCCCCTGACACAGCTTCATGTTGTTCCCTCGGGTCACTGGTCCCCAGAGAGAAGAGATCAGGTCCTACCCCTTCTGTAGTTGTAGCAGCTTGATTTGCACTCTCTGCTCTTCCATTGCAATTCCACTCCTGGCAGGAAGGGTAGCCTTGTCCCTCCTGTGCTCTTCCTTGGCTCTTGGCTCCAGTTTTTCTTTCTGTGCTGGCAGGACCTCCACTACTGTTTGTGGGGCAGCAAATCTGTTCCGACTTATGGGAAGTGGTGATTTGGTTCTTACGTCAGCTGGAAAACCCTGCTATGGACCAAAGCAATTAAACACCAGCAAATCTGCTGCTACCAAGCCCTGCCACACTCACTATCAAAATGGTTAATATAAGCAAGATTTGACCTTAAATTTTCACCTTGGAAGTGCAGGATGGGGATGCTGCCTTTGGCTGGCTTGTCCTGCTTTTAGCAGTGTTCCTGCAAGAGCAGAGTGACTGTCCAGGACATGCTGAGCCAGAGAAGCTCCAGGATGAAACAGCAAAATGCTGCCTATGGTTTCCCTCCTCAAGATGGGGGATTTATCACTTTACAAGGAACGCAGGCAATTGCCAAAACAGAGGCAATTCTACATGGCATGGAAACAGGAAAGGCCTCATGTAAAGTGAGTGGGCAGGCAGACTACATTTGGTACCTGGACTTGAGAATATGCCATTTATTGAGAAAAGCAGAAAAAGGGCAATAGCTTCTTATAAACATGTTTTATACTCTGAGCTGCGCCAAATCTCACCTTCATGAGAAGGTTGCATTGGCTCAAATAAAAAATCCTTGCTGTACATTTGTTAGATTCATAATGGTTCAGAAACAGGAATTTAAACAAGGTTTATGCTGTTCTAGTTTAAATCATACCCATTAATAATAAATTAGACTAAGTGTGTTCATGCTGGGATTTGCACTGCTATAACTCATTAAAAAAGATTGAAATTGATTGAGTGCAATGTCCTTTTCAAGATCTGGTCTCCATTTCTTTTAACTCACACAGAGACCTTGACAGATGAAGGACAGTGAAAGTGGCCCTGCTGATTCTGTGCTAGATTAGGTTTGGGGTCTAAAATAACATGAAAGTGATATAATTCATGCATGAGTGCCACGGCCAGTTAGCTGTAAACTAACCACCCTCTGTAGTCAGGAGTGTTACTGTAGCAACAAAGACCTGATAAACTAAGGACTTCCCACCCCTAGGGGTTGGTTATTCAGGTTATGCTGGGCTTCACACTATCTGTGACAGGCTGCTGTTGGTACCTGAGCTAGTCTAAACTTGGGGTACCAGGCTGCTGCAGAGGCAGGACATTTAGGGTGTCTGTGCTCGTCTGTGTAGGTTTGCTACCTTTTCTATGCATCATTCCACATCCCTACTCCCATCTCCTTTAAGTTCCTTCAACCTCCTGCTCTGCCTGCTATCTGTGGTCCTTCTTCCTGGGTCTGCTGACAACCAGTACTTCGGAAGGTGCCCTCACTGTGGCCTAAGATGTAGTAGAACTGGAAAGAATAAATGGTCATCTAGTTTTGTTAAAATGAACCAGTGCTGAGCATTGCCTTGAAGGGTATTCAGATGTAATTAGCTTACTAAAATGAATTGTAAGTGTCTTTAGAAAGGATGAGTTTTGCAATTAAGAATCCTGACATTCTGTCTTCAGCTTACTTGGGGATGCTGCATTACTGTTACTGAGTAATTTTATTGGATTTTGTCAATGGCACTGAACTATTATAAAATGGTTCAATTAAGGGAAAGAATGGAACTATTGCACCTAAAGAATTTCTGTCTTCTGCTATTATTCTATTATTCTGCAGGAGGACAGGAATACAGCTTAAATATTCTTTTATGTTTTGTAAAATCAAGGGACATTTAAATATGGATATGTTTTAGAAGCAGCTAAAGGAAAATAGATGTGTAACTGACAAATCATCAATAGATCAAGCCCCTATAGGAGCCTCTAGAAATCATACTCATAAATCACATCAGAGAAGAGTATTACAAATCTGATGAATTCTTCCTTAGCATGGTTTTAGTCTTGGAAAGACTGCTATACTTTTGTTCATAGCTTTCTTTATATGTATGGAATTCCTTCTTAAAACTGTGCATAGGGAAAAAAAGAATCTTTGAAGGATCTGCATCAGGCAACATTGTGAAGAAAAGCTTGTTCTGTCTTGAGATTCAGTCTTAAGACAAATCTGGCAACTTTGTTTTAAACTTTTGCCAAAGAGTTCTTAAAAAAAACCTTGCTCATTACAAGTGAGAGGTGTGTGTATATAACTGAATACAACCTCCTGATGAGAGGAAGAGGAGGGGCAAATAGTGATCTCTTCTCTGTGGTGACCAGTGACAGGACCTGAGGGAATGGCCTGAAGATGTGTCAGGGAAGGTTTAGATAGATATTAGAAAGAGGTTTTTCACTCAGAGGGTGGTTGGGTGCTGGAACTACCCAGGGGCTACCCAGGGAAGTGGTCACAGCAGCAAACCTGACAGAGTTGAAGAGGAATTTGGATGATACTCTCAGGCACATGGTTTATTCTTGGGGTGGTCTTGTGCAGAGGCAGGAGTTGGACTTGATGATCCTTGTGGGCCCCCTCCAACTTGGCTGTTCCGTGATTCTGTGATAAACAAATTGCAATGTGACTGTATGTAGATTTTGTCTCTCTACCTATCCTAGCACTAATAGAGAAACAATGTCAAAAACAATTCCCTGTATGTGAACTTACAGGATTTTTATTTGAGTGAAAGTGCAGCCTTTCACTAGGCAAGAGATTCCTCCAGATTTTCTGTTCTCCTGAAAATTTCAGACTCAGAAATACGAGAATGGCAATTTAAAAATTTCTTGTGCGTCCTACACAAATTATGCATATTTACTTTCTGTACAAATGGTTTGTGTAATAACACATTGAACTTGTATTGTGCGTTCTTACATTCCTCCATCCTTCTTGAATTTTTGAACTTTACAGTCATGAAAGATCTCAGCCTTCCTCTAACTTAATTTAAGCAGTATTTTGGAGCTGTTTTGCAGGTGGGGATACTAAGACATGTGGAGGCTGAATAATTTGTCCCAAGGGTAAGAGCAAGTCTTTGGCAACTGTAAGTCTAGTATTTGGACCACTCGAACATATGGCATTAGTGAATTTGTATTAGATTGTATTTCTAATCTAAAAGGCAAACATATTAGTTTCCAGAGTCTCAAACTTTTTTGAGCATTCTCAGGCTTAGATACAGTTTCGCTTCTTTTGCTCCAAAAGGAGTTACACATTCTCAGTGAAAGAATTAAGTCATAGAATCATAGAATCATTAAGGTTGGAAAAGACCTCTAAGATCATCAGGTCCAACCATTAACTGACCACTTCCAAATCCACTGTATGTTCAGTATCTAGTTTTAATATACACATTATTTGAAATCATTGGATACCCAGTAATTACTTTTTACAATGGTGAGAAGAAAGAAAAATCATAACAATATTTATTTTGAAACACTGTGAGAAATCTTCCAAACTAGCACTTCTCTATAACAGCTACTGCCCACAAAAGATGGCAGGTCCCCAGTTTTTATTTATATCAACTGGCATTTACCATATATGCACATGTGAAAATATTGAGAAGGAAAAGGTACTCTTGAAGGAGTAAGTTCAATACAATAGTGTGCCACGTGACTCCCCAGACAACTCCTGGCTGCAGACATTCTGCAAAGAACTATCATTATATCTTCTAGGGGAAAAGGGAACATTATGTAGAATATCGTGCTGGAGGTAGCTGAAGCAGAAACTAGCGAGTTGTTAATTTATCTGTCAGCTGCACTGGCATGAAAGTGTCTTTCCTCCTCCTCTCTTTCTCACCCTGAACATTGCCTGATAATTATCAGGTCATTTTACCATCTGTGCCTGGAATGATATTTTGATTGTCCTCCTTCAAATTTGGATGCCTCAATAGGTGGAAAATGTATATAATTAGGTAGTAGGTACTTCAGAGCTTTATGCAACTTGAACGCGGAAGAATGCTGAAAAGACTGCAAAATATGAATGGTGAAAAATGCTGGTATTACAGGATTCTGTCATCCTGAAACATTAAAAAGCCAAGGAATAAAGTCTAGATCTGGTGAAATATGTCAGAGGAGGAAAACAAGAGGAACTATAAAATCATATTTAGTGCAAATCTCCTTATGTCTTACAAGCAGGCAGCACTACAGCGAGATCATACCACCTGTCTGTCAGCAACTCAAAAAAAAATGGATGCATGTGAGCTTGGCTATGAGAGGAAATTGTTTCTGTTGGGATATAGAGCACTGCCAGGATCCTGAGGGCACTGCTGTCCCTGCCTGCCCCTGCCCTGCCTGCAGCCCAGGGCCCATGTCAGGCCTAACAAGTGGATACAAAACCAGAGGAGGCAGGGTGGCAGGAGCTTACGAGTACCGGAAGTTGCATCGTAGCCATAAATATGGAAATACAATGTCAAAAAGCAATCTGAACTCAACCCCCGTATTTCTGATTAACACTCTAAATGAATTTACAGCCATTGTATTATTTTGGCCAATACTCCACTGACTTAACAAGAGTTGACTTTACAAAATTTTGGTTCAGAAAAGAAGTTCATAATGAGAATGGCATCATTTTGTCATCTGCTGGAAGTTGTGAGATCCAGATATTTGCACCGAAAAGTCATGTGTTGCCATCTTCTGTTGCAGGGTTCTTCCTTTTAAATGTGATCCTTTAAACCTATTCTTCTAGTTCAAAAATTTAAAGACAACCTGTAATACTGTTTTTAACTCTGTACTAAGAGAAAGTGTAGAAAATAGTTTGTTTAAAGAAAGAAAAAATTGCTGAAGATGTTCCTTAATGGTTTCGTCCAGGGTAGACCAAGTGTTGTTTTCACCTGACATCCGTGTTGGTAATGCTGTTTCCCACAGTGTTACAGTGCAAAAGGTACATGATATATAGTTAAAGAACATTTTGGATTAAAGTTTAGCTTTTTGGTTTTGCCATCAGCAGCAAAAATAGGCAGTTATCTGAATGTGGCATCTGAGCTAGACCTTATAGTTCATGAGCTGAATGCAGTATCTCTTTTCCTTCATTGGAAAACGTACCTAGTAGCTGATAAGTTGGGTTGCATGTAGTCTTCATCAGTCATTGCTCTCTTAAACATTGTGAACAGGAGCAGCCAAGCAGAGTAGAAGATACCTTTACCTCTTAGAAACCTGTTAAACTATCTTTCACCTCCCTGAGTAGTTAGTCAGTGAATATCAATTTGTTAACTGTAAGTGATGACTCTCTCTGCTGTTTCTTAACACATCTACATGATGTGACTGTAGAAGTGAGATAATACCTTACTGATAACATTTAACCCACATACATGTGAAGCTTAAATATAGCAGATAAAGTTCTCCAGGTAAAAAAACTCAATTCATAGTCATTATCAGTTCAATTACTCAATCATCAATTCAACGCTCTTGCTAAACTTCAAGTGTTTGTTTGTTTGTTTATCCAGCCCAGCTAGTGTCCTACCTTCCTACCTCCTGACATACCAGACAAACAATGAATGTTTTTTGAATCCAGGCTCCATAGAGTGAAAACTCTCCTTATTCTAAGACACTAAATAAGAGCTGTGGGACCTTTTCCCTGGAAATGAATTACATTTTGCTGCCCTCTATTATCATAAGTCTTAGTTGTGAAGATAGATATGAACTGTCAAGGATAGTTTATCTAAGTAATTCTACAGTAATATAGAAGTTTTGTGGTGGAATACCATTTTGCTTTTTGTGACTGGGTATAAAAAAGTGTCTGAAAATCTGAGAATATTGTTGTTTCCAAGAAAATATAAAATAAGTCTGTATCTGCTCTGGTCAAACTTTGTCAAATTGGTTGATATATCTGATCGTCAGAATTAGAGTATCCAAGCACCATGGAAACAGTTTCCATGGCAAAAAATCTCTTAGCTCAGAAACAGTTCTCCTGGATTAAATCCAAGGATTCAGACTGATAATCTAGAGCTTTCTCTAACAACTAGAAAGGTCAATACTTACAAGGAAGTTGCCACATGGCTATCTGAAAATTGTAACATCCCAGTGATGGAATATATTCTTACCCTCCAGAGCAAGAGAAGTGCCATGATGTTTCCTTCCACTCCACACATCTTTGGTGTTCAAAATGCCATTAGGTGGTTTGGTGGCAGTTGCACATTCTGTCAGTATTCTAAGTTATCTACCAGAAATACAGATGATCAATGTCATTAAAGTCTTCCTCAGTAACACCTCAAAAAGACCAGTTACTATACCGTAAAGAAACTACTTTTAACCCATGCAGTGAGGGTGGAGAGAGTAAAAAGTATGTAATAAGGTTTTTCATGATAGACACACTATTACCTGTTTGAAAGCTGATTAGGAAGGAATCACAGGGTCTTGAATACTTGTGGATCAACACATTAATAAAGCCCAGGAAGAGCACTGATTGGGATTTGTTAAAGGCTCACGAAAAATACTTGGTATTTCCTAAACACCTCTCTAATAAAAGGAAATAAAAACTATATTGAATTTAATGACCTTTGAGAAGAATTTATTTTATGGCCTGAAGACACAGTTCAGTGATTTCGATTTCCCAGGAAATAGGACAGCACTGTCTAAAAGTTCCTCCTGGTTCAGTAGTGAAATAGATTCTGTAATTAAAAGGGAAAAAAGCAATATGTAAGAAGAAAAAAACTGAGAAATATATAGCAGTAGATACACATATTCTAAACTTCATAAATTCTGAGTTATAAGAGTATCTAAGACCATCAGGAAGAAATTAATGACTGGCAAGTCTAAGAACAAAAGGGTTTAAATACATTGAGTAGAGTGTAAATCCTAGCTGTGGCAAAGAGGTACTGCCTGATGGGTAAATTGTTAACTATAATGCAGAATTATCAGAAGCATTCAATAGCTAAATCTGTTCCGTATTTGGAAAGAAGCAAGAATCAAC